>NC_139383.1:65165000-66365000 GCF_054392235.1 Sus scrofa
TCTAAAAAGCCAAATTCTATTCAAAACTCTGAAGAATCACATGCATTTTAATCTCCTATCTTACATTTCATATATTTTCATGGAGGAGTATTCCTGCACTATACCATTCTCTCTGAGCCACCTTGCAAGGAGGGTCAGCCTATTTCTTGAGATCATCACCTGACAGAAGAAACTACGAGGATTAATAGGTGCATCAGAGGCATGGGGCTATGCATTTAAATTGTCATAGATAGCACGGTATGATAACTATAAAAAAAAAAATCACAAGTGTTACATGAGTCCCAAAGAGTCAGAACTGCTCTAGACATTGGTGTGAGATGATGGATTGAGAAGGTTCTGGTTAATCCTCAATTGGGTGTGTGGCAAACAGCTGGGATTAGATGAGCAGGAAGCAGGGGGATAACTTTTGTATGTAGTTTCATTTTTGTGGTTTTTGTGTTGTTGTATAAGCTATTTTCTCATGTTTTCAGTACCCTGTTGTATGTTGATTTTAGTGGGCCACAAAATTAACTCCTACCAATGAAATTTTCAGAAGTTAAATTTTTTAAATTTTGCTTTTATTCTAAGTTGATTTTATTTTACCTGTTTGAGACCCTAGCGGTGATTTCTACAACAGGGCTAGTTATTTGACCCTATGAATTGTTGTAACTATTTTCCCAAACAGCAACAACAGAATAAGTATTCATAGGAGCCTAAAAAGATGGGTGAGGGTTTTTTTTCTTCGTTCCTTTATTTTTCCCTTCTATTCTTCTCCAATTTAGTTGAATATCCACCATATCCCACGCATTAGGCTGTAGAGTTAAAACAAAAAAGTTTGCCAGATATACATTATTTCATAGAACTTAAATCTAGTTGAGGAGCACAGACTTCAAAGCTGAAAATTGCTAATTCTGAAAGGGAAATCAGAATGACATGGAAGCAAAAGATAGGAGAAAACTGCTTTGGTTTGTTGTGTCAGGGTAGTTTCTCCTAAGGTAATGATTATATAAAACTGAAACCTAAATGGTAGAGGATAGTGGTTCATGTAGAAGAGAGAGAGGGAAGAAGCTCAGAGGTGAAAAAGTGAGAATACAATAAATCCAATATGCAAAAACTGAGAGAGCAAAGAAGAGAGTGGGAGAAATGGCAGAAAATGTTACATTAGAAAAAAATATACTTTCTTTTTATTTAGCAACTATTTGTCGATTAAGTGCCATGTGTCAATCAGTGATGTAGGTGCTGGGGACTTAGCATTGAACAAATTAGACAAAATTCTTACTTTTGTGAAGGTTATGAAGGTTATGTTCCTTTCTCTGTGAATCAATGATATGTCAATGCTTATGTCCTTATATCTGTCAATAAATGAAAGTTATCTACTTCTTTCATTCTTATTACTCATCAGTAAAAACCTATTCTATCCCTTTATTTTTCTATTTTCATGATCATTAATATGTTTTCTCCTATGTTGTGTCTCATTGGCTTGACTTGTGTTTCCTATCTCTAGATTTCCAAAAGAAAATTTTAGCTACCAATAATATTCCAAGCATGAGTTTATATTCTGCAGTTAATTTTATAATACATTATTTCACAGAAAATAAAAACAGAAACATTATTTTCATCTTTATAATATAAAATGGGGAATTCATTTTCAGAAATTTGGAAACAATTCTCTCATATAGCATGTTACACTTATTAAATTTTATTCTGATATTAAGCTCCATAGTATGCAAGATTTAAAAAAAAACTAGGCTAGGAACTGTATAAAGTGACTAAAAATGGGGTAAAGTTAAAAATTGGCTTATTGAGGAGTTCCCTTGGGGCACAGTGGGTTAAGGGTCTGGTGTTGTCACTGCAGTGGCTTGGGTAGCTCCTATGGCGTGGGTTTGATCCCTGGCCTGGGAACTTCCACATGCTGTAGGTGCAGCCAAAATAATAATAATAATAGTAATAATTTGCCTGATTGAAATCTTGTTGGTCTTCAAAAGTACAGGTATTCCCTATTACAACCTCACAACCATTTGCTTATATCTGCACAAGCAAAAAATAAAACAAAAACAAAAAAAACCCCTCTAAATTGCAGAAAATGAGAACTAGGGGAGAATTTTCATAGAAGATATTATTGGTCCCAAATAGTTGATTGTTATTGGAAACTATGGGAACCCTATTTTAGTGACAAAAAGTTGAAATATTATTAAATCACCTGTAAGTGAATCTGTATTCAAGACAGAAAAAAAATGATGGCGGAAGTTATAAACAATACAATAATTAAACAGCATCAAATTATTTGCTTCTGAGTGTAAGTGATGAAACAAAGTATGAAAAAAATTAAGTGAAAATTTGAACTTTTAGAAGAAAAATGTGACCACAATAAAGGGTTTTTTTTTTTTCATAAAATTCTGATCTTTCTCTTGATTTTTTTGCTTTCTAACCCAGAAGTAGTGTAGATTAGCAGGATAAAATTAGAGTTTGAAAAGGAAAGAAAAAAAACTTACATTGCAATATTATTAACATTTCAAATTTAAAAAGTCACAATAAGCCATACTTTTTAAACCTTTTAAACAGAATAGATATTCCTCTAACTGGCATTGTTTAGGGCATGCCCAGCTAAAGGAACAATGCCAGACCAAAAGATCTATGAAATCCATAAAAGCAGCACTAAATTTTCCAATTCACTGGCTACCATAAATTAATGATGAAGCACACTTTCACCTTTGTAGCAACAGATACTTGCATAAATTAATAACCTGTTAGTTTGGGGACTCCTCCAGAGCAGTAAATAAAAGTTATCCTTTGGTAAAAGCATTATGGGAATATTAACAGTATTAAAGTTTATTTTTAACATCAGTGCTTGTGGGGAAGATGACAAATTTAGATTGACCTTTTGAAATCAAAACATGCTAATATTTTTCTTTGTACAAAGTTGATCAGTACAGAGAAGATGGTGTTTCTGTCTTCTTATGGTCAATCTGATGCCAGATACTGAAAAGGATTCAGTTTTCTTAGAGTAATTGCAAACATTAATTTGTATGTAATTTCAATAATATGAATTCAATTGAAGAACTCTTGCTATTTGGCTTAGCTTTTTGAAGTGCATGTGATTATGACCTGAAAGGCAGATTAATAGCAGGATTATGGTCTTATAGATCATACAATTCATTATGTTCTGACTAATCAATATCTGGCATCAGATACTACAACTTCACTGTATATGTTTCATTCATTTACATGGACAGATCTATATTTTTCTTACTGTACTGTGGTACATATTTCATGGGAAAAAGGCCTTTTTGAGATCTTTAAAGCTATTAGGCTTCTTATTGCTTTGCAACTTAAAGATTCAGTATTTGAAAGTTTACTCTGTCAATAACTTTTTGTCTCAAAGTCCCCTTCTCAAAAAAATCATTAGAAATGTTTTCTAATATTCAACTATTTTTCTTATTTATTACTCAATGAATTTTATTGCATTTATAGTTGTACAATCATCATCACAACCAAATTTTATAGCATTTCCATCCCAAATCCCAAGTGCATCCCTCCACCCCCCAGACTGTTTTATTTGGAAACCACAGGTTTTTCAAAGTCTGTGAGTCAGTATCTGTTTTGCAAAGAAGTTCATTGTGTCCTTTTTTAGATATCACATGTAAGTGATAGCATTTGATGTTGGTATCTCACTGTCTGACTGACCTCACTTAGCATGATGATTTATATAGGTCCATCCATGTTGCTGCAAATGCTATTATTTCTTTCCTTTTAATTGCTGAGTAATATTCCACTGGGTATATGTACCACTTCTTCTTTATCCACTCCCTCTGTTGATGGACATTTAGGTCGCTTCCATGTCTTAGCTGTTGTATATAGCGCTGCAATGAACATTGGAGTACATGTGTCTTTGCGAGTCATGGTTTTCTCTGGATAGATGTCCAGGAGTGGGATTGTTGGATCAAATGGTAGTTCTATTTTTAGTATTCTGAGGACTCTTCATACTGTTTTCCACAGGGGTTACACCAATTTACAATCCCACCACCAGTGTAATAGGGTTCTTTTTTCTCCACACCCTCTACAGCACTTATTGTTTGTAGACTTTCTGATGATGGCCATTCTGGCTGGTATAAGGTGTTACCTTATAGTGGCTTTGATTTGTATTTCTCTAATAATGAGTGATGTTGAACATCTTTTCGTGTGTTTTTTGGCCATCTGTATGTCTTCTTTGGAGAATTGCCTGTTTAGATCTTCTGCCCATTTTTTGATGGTTTTTTTTTTGTTTTTTGTTTTTTGTTTTTTTTTGGTATTGAGCTGTAGGAGGTGATTACAGTTTTGGAGATTAATCCTTTGTCAGTCAATTCATTTAAAAAATTTTCTCCCATTCTGTGAGTTGTGTTTTCATTTTATTTAGGGTTTCCTTTGCTGTGCAGAAACTTTTGTTTAATTAAGTCCCATTTCTTTAATTTTGTTTTTGTTGTCATTACTCAAGGAGATGGATCTGAGAAGACATTGCTGTGGTTTATGTTGGAGAACATTTGGCCTATGTTTTCCTCTAAGAGTTTTATAGTATCTGGTCTTATATCTAGGTCTTTAGCGCATTTTGAGTTTATTTTTGTGTATGGTGTTAGGAAGTGTTCCAATTTCATTCTTTTACATGTGGCTGTCCAATTTTCCCAGCACCACTTACTGATGGGGCTATTTTTTCTCCATTGTATATTTTTTGCCTCCTTTGAATATTTTTACCTCAATTGTATATTTTTCCTAGATTAATTGACTGTAGGTGCATGAGTTTAATTCTGGGCTTTCTATCTTGTTCCACTGATCTATATTTCTGTCTTTGTGCTAGTACTGTGCTGTTTTGATGACTGTAGCTTTATAGTATAATCTGAAGTCAGGGAGCCTGATTCCTCCAGCTCCATTTTTCTTTCTCAAGATGGCTTTGGTTATTCTGGGTCTTTTGTTCAAACAAACTTTAAAATATTTTGTTTGAGTTCTGTGAAAGATGTCCTTGGTAATTTGATAGGGATTGCATTGAATTTGTAGATAGCCTTGGGTAGTATAGTCATTTTGATAGTATTGACTCTTCCAATCCAAGAGCATGGTATGTCTTTCCATCTGTTTGTGTAATCTCTCATTTCTTTCATCAGTGTCTTCTAGTTTTCCAAGTATAGGTCTTTTGTCTCTTTAGGTAGGTTTATTCCTAGGTATTTTATTCTTTTTGATGTGATGGTAAATGGGATCATCTCCCTAATTTCTCTTTCTGATTTTTCATTGTTAGTGTATAGAAGTGCAGTCGATTTTTGTGCATTAATTTTGTATCCTGTGACTTTGCCAAATTCATTATGAGCTCTAACAGTTTTCTGGTAGAGTCTTGGGATCCTCTAGGTATAGGATCATGTCATCTGCAAATAGTGATAGTTTTACTTCTTCCTTTCCAATTTGAATTGCTTTTATTTTTTTCTTCTCTGATTGCCATGGCTGGGACTTCCAAAACTATGTTGAATAGTAGTGGTGAGAGCAGATGTCCTTGTCTTCTTCCTGATCTCAGCAGGAATTCTTTCAGTTTTTCACCATTGAGAATGATGTTAGCTGTGGGTTTGTCATATATGACCTTTATTATGTTGAGGTAGGTTCCTGTTATGCCCACTTTCTGAAGGGTTTTTTATCAGAAATGGGTTTTGGATTTTGTCAAAGGCTTTTTCTGCATCTTTTGAAAGGATCATATGGTTTTTATTCTTCAGTTTGTTAATGTGGTGTATCACACTGATTGATTTGTGGGTATTGAAGAACCCTTGCATCCCTGGGATAAATCCCACTTGATCATGATGTACAATCCTTTTAATGTATTTCAACTAATTTTTTTCAATCTTTAATTTTCTTTTCATCATAGAATACTACTAACCTAATATCTTATTCTTAATTATTAAGACACCTTATAGAAAGACTTATTTTTAATTTTTAACTTCTTGCTGTTTGTTTTGGGAGCATTTAGAGATCATTGGAGAAAATCATTAGGTTGTATTTTTATTTATTTATGTATTTATTTTTGTCTTTTTGCCTTTTTTTAGAGCCGCTTCCATGGCATAAGGAGGTTCCCAGGCTACGGGTCAAATCAGAGCTGTAGCCGCTGGCCTAAGCCAGGGCCACAGCAACGCGGGATCTGAGCCGCGTCTGCAACCTACACCACAGCTCACGGCAATGCTGGACCCTTAACCCACTGAGTGAGGCCATGGATCGAACCCACAACCTCATGGTTCCTAGTTGGATTCATTAACCATTGTGCCATGACGGGAACTCCAAAAATTATTAGATTTTAATCATAAGAAGACCAAGCCCTTTGAGTCTGTGAATTAACTCTAAGATACTAAAAAACAAACAAACAGAAAACCTGTAAGTGATATATTTGGCTTTGTTTTTGTCAAATGTCTTCATTGATTGGACCATCTTAGAGATAATATTTAATTTTAGAGGAAAATAAACCCAATAGTATTGGCTTTAATGTAAAATATATTACATTGGAGTTATAAATACCCATAGAATCTGAAAGAAGAATTTGCTGCTTTCACAATTTTATATATATACATCCTGGGGTTCCAGGGATAAGTGAAATCCCAAAGTACCTCACAATTTCAGAACCATAGGATCCTCCCAAATCCTATAGAGTCTTTGCCAGTCTGAAGAGCTCTTTGCACTACTGCCAGTGGCCACTCTTTGCCATTGCTCAAAGTCTCTTTCTCCACTGCTCTTCAGTGAATAACAGCCTCTAGTAAGGTATCTGCTTCAGGATGGAGAAGCAATACAGATCTGTGTATGATACCCATCTCTGTGATGATTCCTATTGAGAGCAGAATTATATGCACCCTTTCACAAACAAATCCAGTCTCCATGGTGTTTTAGAGGAAATGATTCAAACTGTCTGTCCAGTGACATACTTGAAAAGCCAGTTCACTGGTGAACATATGACCATATCCTGTGACATAGTCTACTGATATCCATATCAGTTAAACTTCTAGGACATCATTTCAACATCAGTATGCTAGTAGAATGGCACATCTCATAACCTCCACCATATTTGCTTGCCCAATTTTCAGATTTCTGATCAATAAAACTTTTTTGGTGCTCTAAGCTCTTGAGGAAACTGTACACCTAATGCCTGGGACATCTGGTCATACTCCTTCAAAGCCCTTTTGAACACAATTATTCTTAGACTTTATATCCTTTGAATAGTGTGTACTTGAAGATAGCATAAAAAGCAATATTCAAATTCTCTATAAATTGAAATATATGTTTTTTAAAATTATTTTTTTCTAAAAGTGTACATTACATGATTCCTTCAGATTCTTGTTTAATTTGACAAGTTAAATTATATACAACTTTAAAAGTGTTTACTGCTGCTTCTGTATACATGGGAGACAGTTTCTTGGTTGATTGAACTTATAGTATACTTAGGGAATAAAACAAAACTTTGAAATATTAATGTTGAAAAAAGAATGCTCTTTATTATAGGGAAAAGTCTTTAATCTTGCATTATTCTAAATCTACCATGGATTTATATATTTTTATTCTTTTAAAACCTCCAAAATAATAATAATTTTTAGATAATATTTATTGGGCTCTTACTTTGTAAGATATGCCATTTGACCTGATGTACTAAATATTTAACTTAATAAATTATTCCCATTTAATAGATAAATACACTATACCTAAAGAGATTGAGTAATTTACTGACAGACAGCTAAATATGAAAAAAGTCAATAATCAAACCACAAGATGCCTACTCTTTGCCAAACTGCTATTTTGCTTCCTGTTATATTTAAATAAATTGTGTTGCATGATTAGAGTCAGTTCAATCCATTTGGTGTTTATTGAGCCCCTACTTTGTACCTGATACACAGTATGAAAGGAGACACAAAAGTTTCAGGGGAGTGAGTCATTCAATATGAAAATCTATTCCACAAATTTTAAAAATTATTTAAAATTCTTACTTTTTGATAGAGCATTTGAATTACTACATGTTTAAAATCTCCAGAATTTGGAAAACATCTATAACTTTATTTTGTAGCCTCTAGCCAAGGATTGGTTTGGTGGGTGTCATTAGGTTGGAATTTCTAATTTGCATCACTTGTTCATTGCCTTAGGTTATTTTCCCGTATGTCTTGTGATTTTTACCTTATGCTTTTAAAATCATAGAACTTATTAAGCCAGAGCTAGACTTTATGTTTAGAGTAGGTTGTATTTTTAGATTTCAACACTATGCCTTTAATTTTTCTGACAGGCAATGCTAAGATTTTTCATTGTTATAGAATTGCTTTAACTTAACAATGCTTTTGTCTGATGTTCTGAAACACTTCAAGAGCATGTGGTAAACTTTTTTTTTTTGCCAACAAGATAAAACTTTGTAGTAAAATAATTTGAATTTTTATTTATTTTCTTTTATTTTTCTTTTCTTTTCTTTTCAAGGCCACACATGTGGCATATGAAAGTTCCCAGGCTAGGGGTCGGATATGTTTTTTAGGGCCAGCCTGCACCACAGCCACAGCAATGCAGGATCCGATCTTCATTTGCGACCTATACCAGAGCTCACAGCTATGAGCTGGATCCTTAACCCACTGAGCGAGACCAGGGATCGAACTCAAGTCCTCATGGTTACTAGTTAGGTTCATTACCACTTAGCCACAATGGGAACTCCCATAATTTGAAATTTTATAGCCTATTTTCCATAATTCCTTTCTTCATTAACCATTTATACTTTGGAATCTAACCTTTATGTGTAACCTATACTTTATGAAATGAATAACAGATTGCCATGTTATGAGGCTGATAGTTGAGTAAGAGCAATAAGGGAAATATCAGACAATAGGTTACTACTTTTGTAGCATTAAATCATGAAAGAATGAAAATCCTCTAGTTAATGTCATTAGAAATAATATGCCACAGGCATTCAGAATATGTTATTGAACTATATGTCAGTCAGGGATGTGTAGTTATAATCATGGTTTTTTACAGTTGATTGTCTCAGGTTGAAGGAGAAAGTAGTGCTTGGAACCATGAGCTCAGATTTTGTGGTGATGTTTTAAATTAGAAAAGAGGTCTGAAACAAACTCGAGTGAAGTCAACTGAGAATGAGTCTTGGGTTCTTATGCAATAAAATCTTAAAGAATGTTATCCCATATATTAATCCATGTAGACTCAATGCACCATCATCAAAGGAAGATCTAATATTTAAACAGAATAACCCAGCATTTTTTTATCATTACCATTAAACCTGTTTTTAAATACATTTTGCAGCAACATTCATGATTATTGTTATATTTGAGTTTGCTTGAATGATGAGTGTGGAGCCCATAGTGAAGGTAGGAAGGGGAGAAATGTGTGGGGGGAGAAATAACTTGAATTAGAAAATTGAATGGCAGCAGTTGCTTAGCAATTCACTCCTAAAATGAAAGTACGTTAGTTTTAACTTGGCTCTGGCAGTAATGATTATCAATGAAATAACCCAGAACAATTTCTGAACCACATGTTATACTATATGAATTTTCTTTATAAACTTTTTTTTATTTCCCCAATACATTTTTTCCCTACTGTACAGCATGGTGACCCAGTTACACATACATGTATACATTATTTTTTCACACATTATTATGCTCCATCATAAGTGACTAGACATAGTTGCCAGTGCTACATAGCAGGATCTCATTGCTAATCCATTTCAAAAACAATAGTTTGCATCTGTTAACCCCAAACACCCAATCCATCCCACTCCCTCCCCCTCCCCCTCGGCAACCAAAAGTCTCTTCTCCAAGTTCATGATTTTCTTTTCTGTGGAAAGTCTCATTTGTGCCCTATATTAGATTCCAGATATAAGCGATATCATATGGTATGTGTCTTTCTCTTTCTGACTTTCTTCACTCAGTATGAGAGTCTCTAGTTCCATCCATGTTGCTGCGAATGGCATTATTTTGTTCTTTTCTATGGCTGAGTAGTATTCCATTGTGTATGTATACCACATCTTCCTAATCCAGTCATCTGTCAATGGACAAAAGTCCAAATCCATTCATGATAAAAACTCTTACCAAAGTGGGTATAAAGGAACAAGCCTTAATATAATAAAAGCCATTTATGACAAACCCACAGCAAGTATAATACTCAATGGAGAAAAGCTGAAAGCCTTACCGCTAAAATCTGGAACAAGACAAGGATTCCCACTCTCACCACTCTTATTCAACATAGTACCAGAAGTCCTAGCCATAGCAATCAGACAAACAAAAGAAATAAATGGCATCCCAATAGGAAGAGAAGAGGCAAAACTGTCATTGCATGCAGATGATATGATACTATATATATAGAAAACGCTAAGGACTCAACCCAAAAACTACTTGAACTGATCAACAAATTAAGCAAAGTAGCAAGATATAAGATTAACATTCATAAATCAGTCACGTTTCTGTATACTAACAATGAAATATTAGAAAAGGAATACAAAAATACAATACCTTTTAAAATTGCACCTCTATATAAACTTTAACAGTAGATTGTGAACACGAGTGGCCTTTTCAGGACTTTGGAAAACATGTTCTTATATAAATCCTTTTGCTCCTGCTGTTTAAAAAAAAAGTGGTAATTTTTTCTTCTTGGTATTTTTTTCACTTTCATCTGTGTGTGTGTGTGTGTGTGTGTGTGTGTGTGTGTGTGTGTGTGTGTTGATAGAGCATTTACTGTATATGTTACTTATATAGTTGAAGTTATTTGTCATTCCTACAGAAAACACAAATTAAGCCGTATTAATAAATACAAATGTTTGCATCCTCTTGCAACACACATCTTGAGGGTGAAACTTGATTCTGATAAAGATAAAATGCTAGACGGTATTTTTAAATTTCCTAAAGTGACAGTTTTCTACTCTAGTCTGAGCCATCCAGAGATTAACTGGCATATTTAGCAGTGTAGATTTCACATCTCAGAGTGATCTGCAAGCTCTGTATTCTGTACCCCAGGAAATACATGTGCTTGACAATTTGAACACTTTCACATGTCCTGGATATTCTAATTCCAAAGAATGCCCATTTACAAATTGTAAATTAGTTTCTTTCTACACATCAGTTTTTTTTAACATGTAAAATGCAGAAGACTAAGTTATTTTTATTTACTATGATTTTATTATGATTTGTATTCTCCACATTAACTTGGAGCACTAGTGCTCATCCAAATATAAGCCACTTTGATTTGCTTGTTAGATTTAAAGACATTTTATTTCGCAACCTGAAAAATACCCATTCTGTGGAAAAATATTCCATATTATATCTCATACAAGACTGAGTACCTAGTAAGTAGATGTCGGTGTACTTAGGATTCCCTACTCATTACACCTCATGGTTTGAGAACAAAACTAGAATAAATATGCCCTTCCATCTAACTTAATGCACACTTGAAACAAGAATGCCATCAAAGAAATAGCTACTCAATTGCTAGTAGTTTGGGAAAAGAGCTGGAAGTACCCACCAGGCTTCACTCTTGTTTCCAACTGGATCAACTTTTAGTCTGATAAGCTAAGATCTGTACTGAAACTCTACCAGCAAAGAGAAATAGGAGTGTGGGATTTTTAGCATTTATTACATATGAGTATAAATTTTGATCAAAACACCTAGAGTATAAGAATTTTCATATTCCTTTTTAAAAAGTCCTATTTAATCTATTTTAGCAACTGCTAAAATAGCCTACAGTGGGATCATGACAAGATCCTGGTCTCATTAGGGGCTGGGGGATGGGTAAATTGCATCCTGAACCAAGATTTCCTTCTCTTGCTTTCTTTTACTTGCCCTAGTAAGACAATCAGCTCTTGGTATAATCAGAAGTGCTCTTCCAAAGTCACAGAAACCTTGCTGACTCTAGCTCAGCCTCCAGAGAGCTGTTCTCAGAGTTGATCCTCTCAACTCTGGGCCAAGCTTCCAGCCTCCAGAGAATGAAACGTTCTGCAGTAATGCCTCATCCATGACCTAGATGCAGCGAGGAAACCAAGGCCGCCAAAGCTGAGGAAGAGACTGTCAGCCCAAAACATTCATGTTTTCCACTTGTCTTACTCCTGCTTCTCTCAGTAGATTCTCTTCCATCAACAAAAACCCAGGGTTTTTTTTTTTTTTTTTCCTTTAGTTTTTAAAAACTTCTTCTTGCTGCTCATAACATACCCACTCTTCAAGGAAAGGAGTTTGTAACTTAGGGTATAAAACCAAACCATCTTCTTGGGATATGGGGAAAATAAGGACCACAGCAGTGACATAATGTAGATATTTGCATGCTTTCAGCCTCTTATCTTGGTAAAGTTCAACAATTTTTTATCTCAGTAAACATTTAGAGATAGTCTTCTGCATGATGCAAAGAGCTAATGCCTCAGTGGTGTACAACAGAGTTCTCGCAGGACTTATAGCCTAGCTGGAAACTTCTATAATTTAAGAGGTTGACAGCTAAGCAGGTAACTCCCGGGTTCTCTGTGAGCACACAGCATCTGCTTTGTACCTATTCTCAAGATTTAAATCCCAAACCTAAAAACTGAAAATAAACAACAAGGATCCTTTTGTTTGTTTCATCACTTTGTAAATTGTATATTTCTCTTCAATTTTTATACCAAGTATCAACTTTGAGAATTTGTTTGTAAAAGGAAGTAAGGCTACTGATTGAACCAATTTCGACTAATATTTCTAATCATTTTTATATTAGAATTGTATGGAATATGCTATTTTTAAAAGCATATGAAGTTTGGCTTAAACTCTAAGAGAATAATCTCGATTAAAGATGATCATTTACTAGGTTTTGGATACTGCATATTATCACTTATTTACTTTTTTCTAGTAATTTTATGAGAGAAAATGTATAGACACAGGAAACTTTTTCTTACAAATTTCTTTTTCTTTCAAGTCTTTAAAAAGAGAATAAGTATAACCAAATATTTTTAAATTAGTATCTTAGTATTTTATCTAAGCTTAGTTTAGAACACTTTCAGACATCTTATTTAGATAATTTCTGATTAAGCTGAGTCCTGAAATATCAGAGGAAATGGTAATTGTTCACGTATTTAAATCTCCCCTGTAATCATTCATCTTTGCTATTGACATATTATTATTGCTTATAAAATGGTGATTGACAACTCTCAGTTTTATTTACTGCAGGGCTACTTTTCCTAAAACAGTTGCATCAGATCACCAGCAAGCATTCAAAGAGGTCTTGCTGGTTATAGCACCTCCCTGGAACCATGGTTAGAAAGAGCAGCAGACAAATTCAAATATATCAGTTGACTAGAAAAAGAGGGTTTATATTTTATTTTAGATCCAGCCAGAAAGATGACAGTGGATGTGATGGGAATTTTTTTGCTACTTTGGGAGGAAAAAATACTTATGGTATTGACATTCAAGGGAGTGAGATAGGGTTCTGGAAGAATTTGATAGGTAGTTTAGCAAAAAATTTAGGGCTTATGTTACTGAGATTTTGAGTCAAAGTGCTTCTTATTAAGACTTTACTTAGGAGTTCCCGTCGTGGCTCGGTGGTTAATGAATCTGACTAGGAACGATGAGGTTGTGGGTTCGATTCCTGACCTTGCTCAGTGGGTTAACGATCAGGTGTTGCCGTGAGCTGTGGTGTAGGTGGCAGACTCGGCTCGGATCCTGAGTTTCTTTGGCTGTGGTGTAGGCCGGCGGCTATAGCTCTGATTCGAACCCTAGCCTGGGAACCTCCATATGCCGCGGAAGCGGCCCAAGAAATGGCAAAAAAAAAAAAAAAAAAAAAAAGACTTTACTAAAAGGTGATAGGTTAGCCCAGTTCTTTCACAAAAGGTCTCAGCTTGATAAAAAATGAAACTCTACTTTTAAAGCTTCATAAATTAGTGACATTGAGCAGTTTGCACCTCTGCAACTTTGCTGTGAGGAATGCAATGACAGATTCTGTGCTTTGTTTGCCTATGAGATGATTTCCTTGAAGTCCCATAATGAGTTGTTTTTGGCAGGATTAATGAGTATTATAATGGTAAATGGATGTTTGCAGCTCAGTTGTGTTCCATCACAGAGTAACATGGGGTTTCTGGTCCCTTGGAGGCCATAATTGGTGGCATTAATGCAGTTTTTAATTACAATTCTTGAAAAAAAAATGAATTGGAACCAAAACAAAAGCTAAGTGATCATCTCTCTGCTGTTTCAGATGGTATAAACAGAAGACTGTTGCTAAGTCTGATATCTATAATTTGAATCATACCCTCCAAATAGAATATACACAGTTGTTGACGATTTTTTTTAAAGTGGCGTATTTGCCTTCATTTTTCCTTATTCATATATACTGCAATAGCTTTTATTATACATATATCATATAGTTTTATATTATTCATGAGTATGAAATGTACACATTTTATAAAATCTAAGCGAACGCAAATATAAAATAACAGGCTCACTTCTTATATTTATCCTCAATATTTGTTTCCTGATTCTCACTGTTAATATTGAGCAATATAATTATAATTAATTCCCAGAGCTCTATGAATGAACTAGAATTCACGGAGGCATTTTTCTTTTTCTCCATTCACATACATATGTGAGAAATACTAATAACTATTGCTTCATCATATCCTATCCTTGTAGTATTATGTTTGTTCATCATGTACAGTAGCAAGTCCAGCATTGATCTATAGGATAACACTTGCAAAGTGTTCCATGAAGAGGAAAAATATCTCATAAGATTACATGGCATCCATATATAGAGTGCAATAATATAAGTTTTAAAAATCCATAAAATCAGCCATTTATTTCTGATATATTCGTAAGTTAACCTCAATTATATTGTGTACCATGTATTTCCTTCTGACAATGATCATTTTTTTAACATCCTTGTATTTTAAAATAAATTACAGGAGAAAATATTAGACATTGGTTAATGAAATGGTTAGTGGAATATCTGCAATTAACTTACTATGTTACCTTTTACATTCTTGCTGAATTAAGTAAATGTGGAGACTATTCCTTATTTTCATAGGTCTTTGTAGAGATGTTCTTGGGTTTTTTTTTTTTTTTTTTTTTTTTTTTTTTTTTTTTTTTTTTTTGAACTAACAGTACATGAGGCAGAAATGCATTTGGATCAGTGGCAAGCACTCACTTATATGGAAAAAGCTGGAAGTCATGGAATTACTCCTGTATTTATATCTGAGTTTTGATGAGACTTAAAACAACTTCACATCTTCTTTGAATTGCAAGCATTTTAGAAAAGAAAGCCACCTTTCTCAAATGTGTGCCTTTGACATTTACTATATGTGTCATTTTGAGTCTTAGCATCAGGTAAATTTTATTGATAGGCTCAAATATCTGGTCTAAGGCTTTCTACAGTCCTGTGATACAGTTGCATATTCTGTTTGTAAGGAAACAAATATATAAAACAAATAAAAAGTAGACAAGCAAGAAAACCAAAAATACCCTCCAACATGTTTATCAATAGGGATTTCAAAGTTGGGAACTGTGGAGTAAGTTGTCAATGGCTGCAAATTTTTAACAACATCCCCCAGCCAAGAATAGGGATCCAGCCTTGGTTTTATGCAATTCCATTCTCTTCGCGTTCGTGATGATTGAGTGTGCTGAAGTTGCTTTGTTTTTTCTTTAGAAGAGTGATGATAGTGATTAATTCAGTTGATGCATCATTGTCCCGTCCCTACCACTTTAGTAGTTTCCACAAAATGTCTTAAAATAACTAGACAGCGTTTATACATGTGAAAATTCTCTGTGCTTTTGCATATTATCATTCTATCTAAATCTGATGCTGATCTTGTCAGCGGTGCCATCTAAATACTGGGGGGAGAGAGATCAAAATGCAAGTAAAAATTGAATGTTTAAGTAGATGTTTAGTACCAGATGAATATGCATATGCCAAGAAGTTTTACATTTTTTTTCCCCTGCACAATCCTTTGGGATAGGTACTAGTATTTTCTTTCTGTCATAGACTAACAAACTGAAGCATAGGTAGGTTGGGCCACCTCCCCAAGGTCACATGTGCCCTGCAGAGCAGGGTAGGGGTAAGGATCAGGCATTCATTGTCTCCAGCCTGATCATGGCTGAAACCTCTATAATGCCTTTGGAGAGTGATAGAAGTCATAGCAAAATAACAACAAACCTTTGGTTACATTTTTAGTTGCACTGTTCAGTTACATAAATGAAATGTATTAATAGGATCTTAATACCGTTATTGCTCTAGTGGATCTTAGAGATTACCTAGTACATACAGTTCACTTCTGAAGTGAATAAATGAATTTTCATTGAGTTTAAATGTGGCAGGAAGCCATGTCACAGCTCTAATGACTGCCTTTTTTCCTATAGGCTCAGCTATATATGATCACAGGCCCATCCCCTAAAACTTATATGGAAACTTGAATGATGTCAGCTTCTAAAGGACACTGTATGAAGGACTGGATTGCCAGTGGTGAGTGTTGGATTATAGAGATGGGAGATGGGCAGATTTGGAGTCTGAACTGAGCCTTCTACTCATTAGCTAGTTGGCCATGGGTAAACTTATTAATGCCTATGTGCTTTAGTTTATTTACCTATGAAATCATGACAAAATTATTTTTCAGAAGTGATTGTAAAAGTTAAATAATGTATTTGAAGCACTTAGCCATCCACAGTAAACATTCAATAAATGTATATGTTTGTATTATTGAGTGTAACTTTTTATTAGGCTGCATATTACACAATAGTTATCACAGTACAGCTACCCTTTGGTTTTCAAAAGCAGTCTAAAACAGATGTTTGAAAATGAAATTGAAATCACTTCTGTCTCAGCTAACATGATTATTCTGTAAGCAGTTAAGTTTTAAAACTCATACTTTGGACATTATTAATATTAGCAACATGGTCCGCAAATGTTTCAGTGCCTTAGTGAAGCCAGTGGCTGTTATGTCTTTTTTTTTTTTTTTTCCCTTTTGTCAGATGCTCCTGTTGAAAACATCTTAATCGATAGTGAATTTTAAAAAATTAAGTAGCGTTTTTGCCCATAATTTATCGTAGATGAATAAAGTCAAATCTCCTAGACAGAAGTGATAGAGATTTGAGGTTGAATTCCAACTCTTCCACTTGTTTGGCCCTAGGCAAATGCTTACCTGGACTGAAGCACAGTTGCACCAGCTGTAAAAATGAAAAAATACACTATACCTTGCAGGGTTGTGACTATTAATAATGATATATGCAAAGGGCCTGGAATAAGGCCTGGGACTTAGTAGGCACATAATAAATGGTAGCTATTAATGTTGTTAATATTTCTTTTTCAATCTATGTGTAATTCTTTAGTAATAATGCTAATCTATCACTCATAACTCATATGGTATATCTATATTTTATAATTTAAATGTATTATCCTAGAGTCAATGAATTTAGTTATAGTACCTATACACTATTTGAAGAACAACTTTATTTCTAAAATTCCCTGTTTTGTAGACTAGTATTCAGAGTTCCTTGTGTTTAATTTATTTAGAAAGAAGGAAAATAGTTTTCAATAAAATTAATTATTTTGGCTAATAATGTAAACTTTTGACTTTTTCTAGAAGATGGATAGGCTATAGTTAAATGTACCTATACAACTGATGATAAAAAGAACCATTTTTTAAATAAAGGAAATTTGTTTAATTCACTATATGTAAGAAGTTGTAAAAATTAAGCTCTTAAGTTTCATTTATACTTATCCCTGCCCTAAAAATCTTAAAAGATTGATCCTCTAAGTGTTATATAATTTCTTAATTTAAATATATTTAATTTTAAAAAGTCAAATTTTAGCATTATGCATTTACTTACACAAGATTTGTTAGTATGAAACTTATAACCACTAAATGTAAGATATTTGAGATAAAATACCATTATACATATTATTATATACTTAGACTATGTGACTGCAAAAAATGTGAATTTTAGCTGATCTTCAGATTAACTACAGATGTATAGTACAGTAAATTTCAGGAGTTCCTGTTGTGGCTCAGTGATAATCAACCCCACTAGGATCCATGAAGATGTGGGTTCAGTCCTTGGTCTCTAGCAGTGGATTAAGGATCCCATGTTGCCATGAGCTGTGGTGTATGTCGTAGACACAGCTTGAATCTTGCATTGCTGTGGCTGTGGGGTAGGCCAGCAGCTGTAGCTCTGATTTGACCCCTAGCCTGGGAACTTCCTTATGCTGTGGGTGACGCCCTAAAAAGCAAAAAAATAAAAAAAATATAATGAATTTTAAAAGCTAAAATATTATTCCATGAAACCATTTACCTCAGATTTTAAGACATGTGAACTTAAAAATAGTAATTACATTGTTACTTATCAAATTATAGTGGATATAGCCATAGTTTTATTTTTCAATAAAAGAAGTTTTATGTTATTAAATCACTGAGGATCCCCAAAGTCATTAATTAGTATTCTGCATATCATGAATCAAATATACTAAAATACACTAATTAAATAACATTTTTTTCATTAAATCTATTTGAAGTTATCAAAGACCCTAAATTTTAGATACTAGAATGCCTTAAAAAAATAAAGCCTGAATAGTTTTGAGGGATAATTTAAGATTAAAACTGTAATTTTGTTTTGGGGGCTTCATATCCACATTGGGAATATAAGTGCTATATTTCAGTTTACAGGATATAGAATGTAATCAAAATTCTTTTCTTGCTCTCTAAGGGAATGATGGCCAAGCATGTCCTCTTAAAGAGAATGTTCAATAATTGTTCGTTGAGTGAATATTGAATGTGTTTTTATTTCATTGACTGTGAGTTGATGTGAGTTTACTCCATAAAAAGAAAATTAATTGAGTTTATTAATTAATTAATCATCTACTTCTAGTAGATGATTGTTGAAATTAAGATAACCTTTTGCTTTTGTTTAACTTATGTTTCCCAAATCAATACTCATATTCTCCAACTCTAGGTAAATTCTATATTACCCCCTTGGTTTTTGTAGCTATCTGATTTCTAAAAGAATTAGTTATTTTTTTAAAAAGTAGATAGGTGATTGATAGATGGATATATCAGTGTAGCTATAGGTAGAAACTCAGGAGAAAAAGAAAATTCTCAATCTCCCAGAGAGTCTAGGTTACGTTCTGCCCCTAAGAAAATCTATCCATTTTCTTCTACTCCTGTTCGTACTTTCTATAAAGCAGTTCCTTATTTTTTAAAATTTTATTGGCGTAAGTGATTTACAATGTTGCCTTAGTTTCAGGTGTACAGCAACTGTAAATCAGCCATACATATGTATCCATTCTTTTTCAGATTCTTTCCCCATGTAGTCTATCTAAGAGTATTGAATAGATATCCTTGTGCTATATAGCAGGTCCCTGGCAAGATATTCCCCATTTATCCTACATTAAAGAAAAGAAACATTTTCTCCCTATTTGTAATTTGTATTTTTCATTTTGTTCATTCATACTCATGTCTTTCCAGTATTCCAATTTATTCTCCTCTTTTCTGTCCACTCTGACAGGGAAGTTGGGTTATAGCAGATGAAATCAAGAATAGTCTGCCCTTTCTTCAGGGTATTTGATTGGCATTCGAGGTTCTACTATATCAGAAATAACAAATTATCGGATAGATTTTATAAATGTAAGCTTAAATTTTACCATGAGTTTATGTTATAGATAATCAAAACTTCTACCATTTCTAATCTAGTGGCCATATTTATCAATCAGTTATGCTGAACAGAACTGTGTATGGTATAGGTGCTAATTTCCTCTTTGAAACTCTCTTCATACCATGAATTATGCTTGGTTTTCTCAGCCTCTTCTGGCCCATTTTCCTGCAAATGAGGTAGGGGGAAATTTATAGATTGCCTTTTTTCAATGTCCCATTTTTAATAATTCAAGGTCTTTGCTTCTTTCACTTCTAGTCCTTTGACTTTCTTCCACTTTTCTCTACACAATTTGTCTCTGGAAATGGCACACTAAATGTGCTGTCCTCCATTATTCTCTCACCACTTCTCCTCATTACAGCCACTGTCCTGGGCTCTGTTACTTTTCCTGTGGTCATTGCACATCCCTGCTTTATGTTTCCTAACTCTTTACTCTAGCTGTGTGCTCTGTGGCTGGCTGTTCATTAAGGGTGCTTTTTCATTTCCATGGCCAACAAGATTCTTCCATGGCCAACAAATCTTGTAGGTTCATTGACTTTACTGGTTCCATTTTTCATGTCTCCTACATGATCAAGTCAATGTATTTTCTTTTGAATGCCACATTTAATTACTGTTTTGGAAGGAACAGATTGACTTTCCAGGATAGTGTCACCGCTAATAATTATCACTCATGGATATGAAAAGTTATTTTTTGTGGAATTCTGTCATTTTTTTACTCTTGATCAAGTCCTATGACACCCACATCTCCTAGGGCTAATCAAAGAAAATATTTGTTCCTCTGGGAGCCGACCAAGTAGCCATTATTTAAGTGCTTGTGGATAACAGGGAAATAGTGTAACTTGCTATGCTTCCTGCATCCCCCACACCCCAGTTAATGGGTGTCTGGTACAAAGTCAAGATTTTCTAGGCACTAAATATTCCGGCATCTAGTGGTGCCTCATGTGGTTGCTATAAACTTGATTAATGGACACAGAAGACTGTAGTATGAGTGCTGGCTTTATGAGTTAGTGTTCTTCCCCAGAATGATTGCCATATCAAGTGACAGTTCCCTAACCTTCCATTTACTTAAAATGAAAGATATAAGAACTCTTAGTCTATGACAAAATTTTGCATTTAAATTAATGTTTCTCCTTTTCTTTTTTTAACCTCATCTTTTGAATCTTTTCTCCTAAGTAAAGCAAATAAAAAATGCAAAAATAAACACATAAAAGTGATATTTTGGAGGTAAAATCACCTTTAACTTACATGTAAATGTATCATCCAAAAAATAATTCCTCATTAAATATTAATGGACTGCCCTCTTACTTGCCAAGCACTGTTCTGGATCTTAGAGATAATAGGATGAACAATATAGGAAAGATTTCAATATTTTAACAACATTGGCAATGTCCCAGGGGAAGTCAGAGAGACAATATACAAGGAAATTAATTAATTAATATGAGAGCATGTTGATTGAATAAGACAATTGTATATAAGGCGTGATGGAGGCATGCTAATTTTGACTAAGTAGTCAGGAAAACATCATTAGAGGGATGATATTTGATGAATGAATTGCAAAAATGAGCCAGGTATGAAAAAGATCTGGGGGCACTAGGTCTGTTATAGAGGCCTGAATATGAGAATGAGCTTACTGTTTGAAGAGCATAAAGAAAGCCAGTGTATCTGGAGTAGTGAGTGTTGAATTAGGTATGCAAGACCCGAAAATTTGATGACCTAGGTTATGGTAAGGAGTTTGGGTTTTATGGAAAGGGCAAAGGAAAGCCACTGGACAGTGAAAAAGCAGAGTGACATTATCTGATTAAGTTTTAAAAAGAGTATTCTGGGTGCCCTAGGAAGGACTCATGGTAGAGGTTAAGGTTTTGAGTGAATTTACAAAAAAAAAAAAAAGCTCTTAGAAATGTATTATAGCTATATAATAAGAGATAATGGAAATTTGGATTAGAAAAGCATTAGGTGGAAATGAAGAGAACTGGACAGATTTTTGGACACATTTTTGGGATAAAGACAACAGATCTTGTTTATGGATTGATATGGAGAACAATGAAGGGAATAGTAAGGGAGTGTCAGGCATGAAGTATGATTCCTAGAATTTTGGGTCAAGCAACTGGGTGGATTTTAGTATTATTTCCTGAGATGGGGAAACCTAGAAGAAAACTACTTTTGAGGGGCTATTCCAGTAAGCATTGGACATACAAATTTGGAGTACAATGGAGAAGCCAAAAAGTTGGAAATCAATGGCATATAGATGGTATGTAAATCCTGTATGGTTAAAAATGTAAGGAGGTAAACATTAACAGAAATTATGCCAAGCAAAGGAGCATTAATCTCTCTTAGCCTCAAACTTGCTAATGATATATATTTAATGGGATCAATTTTCAGTTATTTTCTGAATCATATGATAGGTGTATAGCTAACTTTCTAAGCAACTGCCAAGCTATTTTCCAAAGAGGTTATAACATTTTATATTCCTATCAGCATTGTATGGGAATTTAAATTCTTCCACACCCTGTCAACCCTTGGTGTGGCCATTCATTTTTAATTTTAGCCATTCCAGTAGGTGGCATCTTATTGTGCTTTAAGTTTACATTTTCCTAATGACTAATGATTTTTAGCATTTTATTTTTATTTGCCATCTGTATGACTTTGGTAAAGTGCCTATTCAGTCTTTTACCCATTCTAATGGGTTATTTAATTTCTTATTCTTGAGCTTTGAGATTTTTAAAAACATATTCTGAATACATATCAATGATAAAATATGTAAATAACAAATATTTTCCTCCAGTCTCTGGCTTTTCATTTTTGAACAGTATCAAGAGAAAAACAAGAGTGTTCATAGTAACTTTATTTGTAGTAGCCCAAAGTAGAAACCACACAACTGCCCATCAACAGGTAAACAGATTTTGAAAAAGTAGTGAATGTATACAATGGAATACTACTTACAGTGACAAAAAGTGAACTATTGATAAAGACAATATCATGGATGGTTGCCAAAATAATTGTAATGAGCGAACGAAGCCAGACAAAAAGGAAGACATACTACGTGATTCCATTTGTATAGAAGTTATAGAAATGCAAACTAAACTACAGTGGCAGAAAATACATCAGTAAGAGGAAGAGAAGTGGGAGGGGGAAGTTGCAAAAGAGCATGAGGAGTGATGAATATGTTCATTATTTTGATTGTAGTACTAGTTTCATGGGTGTGTGCATATGCCAAATCGTATCAAATTATACTCTTTAAACATGTTGTATATTTATTGTGTGTCAATTATACCTTATTGAAAAACAGGAAAATAGTATAAAATTGTTATTTTTATATGTTACCTTTTTTAGCTTTAGTAGAAACTATCACTGATACTAGGGAAACAGTCTCAAATACTTAGGGTAGCACTCTGGTTTTCTTTTCTACGGGATAATTTAATTGTGTTGCTGTTGGAAAGCCAAATATTTACAGGTTATATTGACCCTCTTTTTAATACACTGTTATGTTGCAGGTGTTTTCACATATACCGCTATATCCAAAAGTGTAAAATATTAAATAATGTAATAATGAGATTTTTGTATAGAATATAGCTTTCTACAGTGATCTATTTAGTTGCTTCCTAAAAATCTCACTGAGGAATAAAAATGGTAAATAGAAGAGGGGTGTATTTTAGAATATCCAAATGAATTAGAGGAAATGCCTCCTGACCTCAAGATTCTAAACATAAAAGATAAGACATATCAAAAGGCGTTAACAATATTGCTGTCTTTATTCAGTCTTCCAGGAAGCTCAGCATGAAATTTTGAGCTGTTATAGCACAATTATTATTACTATATTTAAATTTCCATTTGCTCTTCAGGCATGATTTTTCCTACTTATACCTCTTAGTTCTATACAAGGGATAATCTAATAAAAACAAAATAAAAAGTCTTCAAGAGTCTCAATAAATATACTAAAAGCCCATTTATATTTGGAAGGACTAAAGAAATTTTTGAGGAAATTTCACTGAATTAATAAAGAGTTAGATTTACCTTTATTACTTACAAAACACGTCTTAAGATAGTTAATGTATATCTTAATTACATCTTAAGATACTTGGTGAATTCATAATAATTGTTGACATTTAATGATCCTTGGTAAAGATTTATTTACTAATCAGATAAAGATAAAAATGTGAAATTCGAATAAAGCATATTAAGTACTTACTTGTAAGAATGAGAAATGGTGAATTTGCCTGCTTACCCATGAAGAAATCAAAGCTGAGTGCCTACCCCATACCAAAATAATATAAGTTGAACCACTTATAATTGTGATTGTCAATAGTTTTGACCTATAAAAACATTGATTTCATGTAGTCCAACCTCATATTAATTAGTGGTGAGCCCAAGTCTCTTGATTTCCAAGTCTGTGATATTATTTCATCAAACCATACTAGTATTTCACAGATTTCCCCATTATTAAAGTCAGAGAATCCACTTTTGAATTCTAGTCCTGGAACTCTGAGGTTTTCTATTGAGATAGGCAGTGAACGAACCACAACAGTGAAGCACATAAACAATGGCCACACATTTTTAAGATAACACCCTGAAAAGCCATAATAAAATATTAGTTTCAGTAGAACATATTTTTAAAGGGTCCTGGCTAGGCAGAAATCAATAGTATCATTGAAAATGTTTGCAGTCTTGAAAAATCTACATCTAACTCATTATTTAAAGCACCCCAATATTTGAAAGACAGATATGTAAGGTTTTATAGATGAGATGTAAGAATTTACCCAATTTGGCATCACTATACTAATAGCCACTAAATATAGCCTGGGTACACATAAGTAAGCCAAGTGTACGTGTTTTCCCCTTTTTGATCCAGGGAGCAATTCGATTGTATAAATTTAAATTAACTGTGCATTTCTTAGAGCAAACTGAGATTGAGTGACCTTCTCTCCTCAGGAAATGAAACCCACATAATTTCACTTTAGCCTCTGATAAAAGGAATTATCCTTTTTTCATATTAGCAGTATTGTTTATTTTATTCAGTGGCTGTTGCAAATTTAGCATCTTTTAAATGTACGTACCAATCACAATAAAATATTCCCTGCATTCAAGTATGATTTTTTTGTATGTGGGACCCCAACTGAGTTAAGAATACCCATTAAAATTGTCCCTCTAAATGTCTATAATGACAGGGGAGTTGAACAGTCAGTGAATTTTTTATTATTTTATTTTGTGTGTATTTTCACTAATAATTTATTGATATAAAAAATAAGAATGTTTTAGCTCCACAAATTTGTATCTGTAATTTGTTCTCAGTGCACAGACATATTGAGGATGCCACTTGGTAGTACTGATGGAACATTTATTTAAACAAATATCAGTATAACCCAACTAGCTGGAAAATCCATGAGTTTGGTTTTGATAGCAGAGCATTTCTCAACAATTTATGTGTGCATGCAAATTTTGGTGCTTTGGATATACGCTAAAGTATTTGCTTTATATGTATTATTTTGTTTGAATACAAGAAAGCTGGTTTGATTTGTATGTTTCTCCCTTATAGAATTGTTCCAAGGCTCTGTCAGAGATCACGTAGAGTAATTTTTCCCATCAATCTTTGCTGTGCAGCCATGCACGAATGCAGTAGGAAAAAGGGGGCAGAAATCAAATCACTTAATTGCAGCATTTTTCATCTACATCTTTTGTTTTATGGTGGTAAAGGCCCCGGAGTAGCCTACCATGATTCATGGCTGTCACTGCTGCCGTTAGCAGTTCAATCCTTCATTCTAGGCATTTTGGTACTGAAAGTACCTACACAATTACTTTGATGAATATGACTTGTTTGTTTTTTCCCCATTTTTAGCAGAGAGTGGTTGTGCTTAATACAGACATTTAAATAAGATAGTATTCGTGCCTATTGCATGTGCGCTGTATTTCAAAAGTTGTGTGTTGGGTTTAATGATAATATTGCCATTGTCCCCCAGTTTTAAGTTTGCTGAGCTTATGGGCTTTTACTCCTATATTTATGTTTATATAATGGGAAGGCCTTAAAATAACCCCCACTCTATATAAAAGGAATAACTCACCTTTAAAGATCTACAAGGCTGTGACAGATTCCTATGAAACCTCATTTTAAAAAAAAGTCATTTCATGAGTGTGGCATTACAAAGCCAGAAAACTAGTCTGCCTCTGCGTTTATGCCTAGTTGATCATAAAATAATAACATTTTTGGAAATATATGCATGCATCTTAGAAAGTGACTTACAGTATTTGCATATTTGGAGAAAATGTCAGTGATGTCAGCAGGGGTTCTGAGAGTAGCTAAATGAGCAAGCTTTTCAAAAAAATTGCTACTTTATCAGCTATGCACTGTCAGCACAAAATGTAGTCTCTTTAAGAAAGAGACAAGAAAAAGGAAAGTGATTTAATTTCTTCATTAGCTTACTTGCAACCAAGTTACTGGTATACCTAGCAGCAGAGACTGTATGATGTAAGCTTGAGGAAATCCATTTAGCATTTCTTTTGCCCTCATGACAAAATGTGTTGGAAGTTTTGAGACTCCAACCTTTCTCCAAAGATGAAAGGAAATTGAAGTTCTACTAATATTGCAGAAATGGCAATTGTCATCATACCTACCTTATCTACTCTGGTGCTGTGGATGAAGTTCATAGCTTTTTGTCTGTTTGTTTTGTTGTTGTTGTTATATAGTCTTTCTGGTTCATTTTTTAAAAATCTCATTTCATTACTTTTGGCTACAAGCTCTAAGTATACTTTCTGCATCATATGTTCATGCTTAATAAATGTGTATACGGCTTGGATATAGAACATGTCTGTTATTACCTAGCAATGGTAATAGTGTTTGTTGTATTTGTCAAAATAGATTAGTAAAATTGTTCATTAGACATTTGAAAAAAAATCTTCTCCTACATAATCTGAAATAAATCTCAGAGCTGAAAAATTCAAAACATATTCTTAACCTAATTGTCATTAAAATTAGCCTTATTTCAAACTCTAAGTGAAACCATATCTTAAATCCACTAAATATAGATTTAGTGTGTTTACAACTTCTTGTCTTGTCATGACATGGTTTATCTAAATTTTAGAACAAGAAAAAAATGAATGATTTCTTTATCAAATTTCAAATGTAAACACATAGAATGCAATAATTCTATGTAAACACATAGAATGAAAAAATTTTAATTTGTTCTCATAAAGATTTATCTTTTGGATTCTTTTATGTCTGTTAAAGTATTTCAACTTTAGGTCAAATATCCCACATTTGATAATAATAATTTGCCTCTGTGAAAAGTAAATATTTGGATGTTATTCTTTTCAGAATTAAAATCTAAAATATTTAAAACTAAAATATGAAGGACTTTTTGCCATGATATTGTATCTATGATTCAAGAGAAAAACATTTTAGATGATGCTTGCAGTAAAATTATAAAGGTCAAGATGTCAAGGAAAGAAAAACCATTGATTTTCTATTGGAGGACTCAGAAATGCAGAGGTAGAGTCAATTTTTTTTTTCAGATTAGATTTAGCTCAACTTGTTCATTAGTCTTAGTAAGGAGACTTTGCCTCCAAACCTTTATTTCATATTTCCCCAAAGCAGGTGCTGAGGATTGCATCATGTATTCAAAATAAGTTGTTAGATGGTACATGGTCGTTTCAGATACAGAGTCTGAGGTGGGGTTTGGGGGATCAATACCAGCAAAGAAAAAGGGAGGAAAGCAAGATTGGGCAGAGGAAGAAGGGGAACAGGATACTCGGATGTGTGCATACTCGCTGCCTGCTGGGATGAAGCAACAGCATACCTGGAGGGATGCCAAGGAGCAGGAATTGCTTGTCAGAGTGCTGTGCATTGAGTCAGCATGGCAGGACTCCTGGTCCAGACAACAGAGGGGTGCTGCCCCACAGCTGAAGTTCTTGCTATCTGCTGGATATATTTATTGCAGCCAGGAGAACATATTTTCTTATAGGGGATCCAGCAGGTGCATCTATACTTACTGTAATAGTTAAAAAAATTAAATTTGTTATGCTCCCAAGGGAGTTCGCTGAGCTTTTAAAATGTACTGGAGTATTAATGCATGTGAAACTTCAAGAGCAGTTTTGGTGTACAGAGTGTTTGGCCTCATTAAGCATCTTATAGAATTACTATGCTATGCATCCTCCTTTGGCTACCACTACCCTGTTTGAAACAAATTTGTATAGTTCCTAAATTCTTCTTTCTTTCTCCTCCACTTTCTCTTCTTCCTCTTCCTCCTCCCCCTTTTTATTTTTCATCTCTGCCTATATGCCTTCATAACAGTGTAGTGTCACTTGTAATGCTTATTGTTAATAAGAAAAAAATTTAATTACACAGTACATACTAGGAAATCAATGTGATAATATTTATTGAGTAAGAATTCCAGGAATGATAGGAGTAGGTTTTGGAATAGGAATACAGATAATGAATACCTGGTGTTGAAATAGTCACTTGCTAGGAAAAAAAAAATCTGAAAGTCGTTTCATCCTAGGTAATATTAACTCTGCCTGAATATTTGGCTGAATATTTTTCTACAAAACTAAGTGTTCTGGTGTCCCATATACACAACTCAGTGAAAGTCTTTACATAATTATTCAAAGTGTAGCATGAAATCTAAATTAACCATTAGAAATTGAAATGGACATTTGGAAGAAAAATATTCTATGCAATTCTCTATGAATGTATAAAGTGCTAAAATATAAGCTACAGTGAGTATGTATCTCCTGTTGAAAACATTGTTGCTATTTAAAAGATAACATTTCTTTCTTGGTCATGAAATACAGCCATGAAAAAGAAATAAGTGAATTTAATATCATGTAAGCATACAATATAAATTAGCTGTATTCTGTACACTGTTTAATTTTATATTATAAAAATCAGCTTTATTCTATTTTAAACCCAAAATATATTGCTGTGTTAAAAAATGGTATCTTTTACTGGTAAAATTTCTTTTAAAATTTCTTTCTTTTTTTCCTTATAGCTATTTGTATGTTTTACATTAAAACAAAAACAGATGTGAAATTAGAGTAAGCATATGGATTAGAAACTCACTGAAAATCTAATGTTTTCTTTTCTGTGGATTCAACAAAACCTTAAATTCAGTTGATCACTTCAGTCAGGGTTATGTAATACGTGTTGCTAAAGTATAAGTTCAACCTAGTGTATTATCTCTTCAGGGAAAGCATTAATATCGGATCTTTTAAGGAAATATCCCTTCTCAGTAACTAGGTACAGAATAACAAGCAAAAGTTCTAATTTAACTTGTGTGAAATAATGGGGTTAATTTATCATAGATCCCAATGCACCCAGTATTACCAATATTTTATTATTATTTTACTATGTTTATCCTCATATTTTCATTGGCAAGGAATGTTAGGGATTTGGAAACTTAAAATGATCATCTACAGAATTAAATCTAGGATTTTGAAATTGCTTTTATGTATTAGAAAACCCTCCTATATTCTGGATGCAAGAGCAAGTGGGAACTCTCCTTGAATCTTTCTGGATTAGTCTCTCAGTAAAGCTACATTTCCAGAGAAAAGGCCTAATAGAAGCATACTTTCTTACCATAAAATTTCATCAGAATCCCATTCAAATCCCTAAAATTCAAATTTGAGATGCAGAATTTTAAAACATTTTATTTTTTCTTTCTTGAATTTAAGCTTAGCAGAGTACCCTAAGTGGTATTTTCATTCAGTATTGAGAACTTGGAAGGGGACACGGCCTTCATTGCATACACATGCTTCTTGGAAGTATGTGCTTTGCTTTCTTTACTTATAGTTACCCTTCGTCTTTAGTTTCAATTGGCTACTGCCAGAAATGCAGCCCACACATTTCACTATCTGATTATGAAAATAAAAAGCACACAAACAAACAAAACCCCCATCACATCCTATAAAGTTTAAAATACCATTCAAGATGCTTATCTTGTGCATAAGATGGTCCCTCATACTCTACATTCTAATTAAGTAGAGCAGTAAATCAAAGCATGCTGGATGTTTTGTAAGGAACAGCTGGATTAAAATGTGTTTGAGAATAGGGGCTGGTGTCTTGGATGTCTTTTGGCAGCCTGCCTGCACTGGTGCAGCTACAGAGTATTGCAATGCTTGATAATTTCAGGGCAAGTTCGTTTTCCATGGCTTACAACCTGCTTAATGCAGGGAAGAAAGCTTGTAACTGTTTTGCCATCTCATCAGTATGTGATATGGAATAATCACAGTGGTTACCTAACAGTGATGGAAAGCCTGAGCAGCGAAGGAAAAGGGGATTGCAAATCTGACTGAACATGGGCATTTCAGGTTTGGAAATATGTGCTACCTACTAAAATGAGCTATCGACTAATTCAGGAAGAAATGTTATATGGGCTTAATGTTCATCTTCATCCACACTATAATGAGAAGGATTAGACTGGCTTCCATATGTGGAATATTTATTTCGGCAATACAAGAAAATGTATTTCCCTAATATTTTTTTCTGTATGCACAAGGCCCTAAATTTTACAGATGTGATTAATGTTTTAATTTGCTGTTCTAGTTGGATACAAGTTTACCATACAATAAATTACTTACAAAGAAATTTGCTTATATGGAGTTTAATTCATAAGCTGTTTAACCACCTTGTGTGGTATTGCTGCTATTCCTCTATAGGACTCCACAGCTATGCAGCTTATTTTAAAAATAAAAGCAATCATCCTGTAAAATATTTTTAATCATTTAAACTGAAATGTTAGAGAAAGATAACATATACCCAAGTGATTGTCATCTAGTTAAAATTAAAAACATAACAAAAAATCCAAGCCTTAACAATTAAACCCTGGTTACATTTAAACATTCAAAGTTAGCCAGATATGTTTAATGTTCCCAAGCCTGATGTGTTTAATGTTCACTTTTCAATTCCCCTGTTATTTAGTCATCTAGTGTTCTTTTGGTGTTCATTTAGTGTAAGGTGAGTAAATAAAATACTGGTAAATATGATGTAGGACCTTGTTTCCTTCCAAATTAATTCTTACTTTGTTTCTCTCAGAATAAACAGTGCATTTTTTAGAAACGGAAGATCATGTAAAAATAGCACTAACCCACCTCTTTACTTCTTCTCAACTTGAACCTGAATAAAAGGTGACTATGTGAATTAATTATAATGTGTGAATTTAGGTTTTTTCATCTGTAGTTGAAAGGTGATATCAATAGTCCTCTTATTTATATTTCATTGAGAGCTCATCCCATAATATATTTTGAAATGCATTGAGAACTTTAAATATTTGTATTTGTTTCTGATATTAGTACAAATAAGCATTTCATTCAAACACCAAGGAAGAAATATCAGTTAATATGGGGCAAAGGGACAGATCCAGGTGTTGTGGGACCTGATGTATATACAATTTCTGAGAGAGGGACCCTTGCCCTCTTAAATAACTAAAAAGTTCAAAATTGTTTATAAACTTCTGTGAAAGTAAATATTCATTTAGAATGAGAAAACACATCACATCAAACTACTGGAGGCTTGAAGATACAGATCCTGTTCTAGTAAATTGAGACAATTTACTAGGAATGCTGACATACTAATGCAATTTAAATATAATCTCTCTGCTCCTTCCTACCTAGAACCCTCTCCGGCTCTCAGTCTCTCTCACAATGGCCTGAGGGATTAATCATTGATTTTTACCTAGAGCCAGCTTCTAGTGGGAGCTTATGTTGGTAAGCACAATATGGATCTTTGCTAGCTTTCTCAGTTCATTTGGTGCTTCTTAGGCTGTATAATAACAAAAAAATTCCTAGAATCAAATAAATTGTTACAAAAAGAAAGATAAGTATGAAAAAGAAACAAAAGAGGGTTGTATAGTGCCACGTAGCTTGAAGAGAGGAAATCGTATTTTCCCAAGGTGCTTATGGATTAATTGGGTGAGATGAATTGTAAGCATACAAGAACAGGTGCCCAGGCCCCACTGGTTCCAGGTATATCATTGTCTAGGTCGTGTGCAAATAAATAAAAAACCCATAGTCATCAGTAGATCCCATTTACAATGTGGCAATTTGCATACTATATTTTAATACATAATGTGGAAAGTAAATTTTCTGAGAAAATATCTTACTCCCTATGATCTAAAGCACAATGACTGCAGTTTACATTGCACTGTATAGTTTCCTTAAATACATGTTCTTTTCCTGGCTTTGTTTTCTCAAATGCCATTTGTTTTTTACTGCAGTCCTCTTTGGGAGTTCTTATTGTTTCATGAAACAGGAATAGAAATAACAGGGATAATTTAAAAATCATGGAATTCAAAATTAATAGTCACGTATTTCACCTTTTTTCTACATTAAAAAATAAAAATCTTTTTTTTTTTTCATTTTGGCCTTTATAAAGCAGTCTAGCCATTATCAGCTTGAACATTATGTCAGTTTAGTACTAACAGTGCTGCTCCTTAAGAGGGGCACAGGGCAAAGCATGATTGTGAATTTGAATTTTATAGCCAAAAAGCACAGTCCACTAAGAACACTTTTTTTCAAGCAAGGCCATTATTGAGTAAGAAATATATTTATGTCCTGTAATACTTAAATTATTGCAGGCTGAATTGATCTTTCTGTAGTCTTCCTTATTAGATATACTGTAACAAGTGTCAGAACAAGAGCAAAGTAGATTTTTATGAAAATTTAATAATAATAGATATGTATGGAATACTTGCTATATCCCAGACATTTTTAAAGCACTTAAATGTATTAATACATTTAATTTTCAAAATACTCTTTTTCTTCATTTTTCTGATGACAAAACTTAGGCTCAGAGAGGTTAAGGAAGTTGCCCAAGTTCATAAGATATTAAGTAGTAGGAAATCCAGGATTCAGACAAGAAGGGCTTCTATACTACCTCTTTATAAAGTACCAAAGACTCATTTCTTAAAATCTTCAGGAGATTGCAGTAGAGGCCAAATCAAGCATGAAGACCAAATCCAGAAAATATTGAACAATTGTGTTAAAACATTTCTGTTCAGATTTGTTTTCTGGTCATATATTTTTTCTCCTAGTAGTACAGCTTCTGTACACCTAAAGATAAATATTCAAAAACATAGTTTTTATGCTGCTGAAAGATTGGCTCATATGTGTTTGCCCAAGTCTATTTTTATAATGAAGTCCTTAATAATATCTCACTTTGAATCTTCTTAAAATTTATTTGTTGGCAGTACATTTTACCAAGACATTAAAACAACTTTGTACAACCTATATTTCAGCAAAACATTAACATAACTTAAGTGTACAAACTCAGTGATTTAGTAGAAACATAAGAGTAGGATTCTAGCATTTGTGTGTATAATGTAAAGTCCATATTTTTTAAACAAAAATTTAAGAACTTCACAAATACAATACAAATAGAAATGGAAACACTTTCGAATTAAGCAGTGATTTAAACTTTAACCTACTGGACTTCATTCACCTAATTAATAAACATTTATTCATAATCTTTGACATCTTTATATTGTAATGTGGAATAAGGATTAGAATAAAGATAAATACTGCTTTTTTAATTTATGTATTACATATGATATTTTCTTATTTCGAAAAGTGTTACGTAGTATGATTCTTTATATATTCTTCTTTTTGTGAGTGAGAAAGAATAGAATGCTGATAGTCCTAGCTAGAGACATTGAAAAATTATAAATTGATTCAGAATTGAAAGGACACTTAAATATACTTCAATACACCTGTTATAGTTCTAGTAAATGACTTCTATGTGTGATAATAAGAAATTGCCAAATTGCTATGGAATATACAGGTGATCCAGTGGAGAATGGAGCACTAGGAGATATGGACCTTTGGATGATAAACTTAAAACCTATTCAGAGAGAAATGGCACGTAAATGAAGCCACCTGAAAATGATGGGAAACAACCATGAGGTTGCGGGTTCGATCCCTAGCCTTGCTCAGTGGGTTAAGGATCCAGCATTGCCGTGAGCTGTGGTGTAGGTCGCAGACTCGGATTGGATTCTGCGTTGCTGTGGCTCTGGCGTAGGTCGGCAGCTACAGCTCCGATTCGACCCCTAGCCTGGGAACCTCCATATGTCGCGGGAGTGGCCCTAGAAAAGGCAAAAAGACAAAAAAAAAAAAAAAAAAAAAAAAAAAAAAAGAAGTGTGAGACAAGTGAAAAGAGTTGTTTAGTAAACATATACACCTGTGATAAAGAATGATCTCAGTCACTGTGGACTTCTCAAGCATGTCAGGTTTCACCTGGTCCTTGGGAGGAAAAAGGATGACAACTTATTGAAAAAGAAGGACTGGAAGGAATTCCAGGTGGAAAAATAGCGGAATTGAGGGCATTATGTCAGGAACTTGTAGACTTCAATTGTGAGTAGGCAGTTTTTACAAGTGCATATTTAAGCTCAATGCTATAATAGAAAATCAATAATATTATCTCTTCAGTGAATATAGTTAGTTTGTTTTCATTTGAAAACAGATTACTTTGAAGAGTTCCACCACTGCATTCAGTGCACTGCAACGAAATAAATAGCTAAAGGTAAAATCTACCATATTATTTATATGAAAGCTAAACATTATTTTAACATCTAATCTAGTGTTGGGGCACTAGTTTTAAATTGTTTTGTGATTGAGAGGTAAATTTTATTAACAGAACCTTAACCTAAATACAGGAGCTTAATAGGTCTGGAGAAATCAACTGTGATGTTTTAGTGGATTATAAAAAGATTTAATGATCAGTGACTGATTCCTATTTCCTTTTTCATTGCTGATAATATAGCAATGAAATTGCTGCCAGTACTGCTTTCTATAGCTTTACTAAGAATCATTGTTTACAAAAAGGGAGGGAAAAAAAAGACAAAATGAGATTAAGATTATTTGTTTGGTTATATAAGCTTTGTTTGATCCAGTTTAGAGTCACTTTGGGGATCTGCAAATTTTTATTCCAAAGTTATGCCATTTGAAACCCTTTGGTGGCATAAACATTCCATTATATAGAAAAGCAGACACGTATACAAACTTAACTTGGCAGAAATATATGTTTGCAGCCAACAGACTGTGCACAGTAAGCCCAGAATGAAATATAATTGGGGTCTGATGCTGACATGATAAGAAGATTGTGGTCTCCTTAAAAAGTGATGAAAATGTTTTCCCTTAGAAATCAATTACAAAGGAAAAGGGGGGTGGTCCAGTGTTTTCTCTGGAAATGTGTTTAATAATTGTTTAATGTTTGTTTTTATAGAAAAACTACCAAAAAAATTAAGTGCATCTTTTGTATTTTGAAGACCCTATGCATTAAGACAGGGAGTTGAAGTGTTCTACAGACTGACCACTCGGAGGTCACCAACACACTCTGTCTTCATTAATAAACTTGCCATGTCCCAGGGATTGGTCCTCAGGCTTTTAAGATCAACAATCTGTTTTGGTCAGCACAGCAAGAGTTCATGGGTTCCACCCAGCTGGACACCCATTTATAACATTCACAGAGAATGCTTTTTTAAATATCAAATGACAATTTATTAATTTACAATGAAAAATACAAATGTTGATCAGTCCAGATTTCTTAAGTTGGCCTAACCAAACCTTTTCTCATTTTAGCAAAACTTCTACATGGTAGGCTGAATTATTAGAAAATCTCTTGGTTACCTACTGCAGGTGACTAATGACATCTACTAGTTTTTTTGTTGTTGTTTTTGTTTTTTGCTTTTTTTGTTTGTTTCTGTTTTGTTTTTTTTTTCTTTGTCTTTTGTCCTTTTAGGACCACACCCATGGCATATGGAGGTTCCTAGTTTAGGGGTCTAACCAGAGCTGTTGCCCCAGACTACACCTCAGCTCACAGCAACACCAGATCCTTAACCCACTGAGCAAGGCCAGGGATCTAACCCACAACCTCATGGTTCCTAGTTGGATTCTTTTCTGCTCCCATGACAGGAACTCCTACTGTGACAGGTTTTGCTAATTTAAAGACTAATCAACCTGTTTTTTCATGGTTATCCTCTTACCATGTCCACTGTTAGTCCCAGGGTGAACACTTAACACGAGCCTGATCTATTGCAGTCCATTTTTTGATAATTTAGGATTCGAAAAAGACTTTCTTTCTCTTATGGATAAAGGTATAAAATGTATAATTTAGGAAAAGTCAGTGACCACATGAAAGTGCAGGTCTGCAAAGAGTGTATATACCATGTAAAAAGAATCAAAGAAAATAAATGAAGAATGTCACAGAAGTAGTAAAACTCCTGGTTCCACGTGCTTCAAAGCTCCAAATCCCTGAGTTTCCTGTAGCAGTTTTGGGCATTTTCATGCATAAAATTGAGACAGAAAACTTTCCCCCATCCGCTACCTTTTTGTTTAGTTTCCAAACTAAATGAGAACCAAAAATGTTTAATAATGAAAGGAAAATTATTTGGAAATATTGAAAATGCAAAGAAATTTAGTGATAAAAAATAAACATTTGTAGTGGAAAGAAAAATATACTGTAAGAATTTTATTCATTCATTAAGGAATGTTAGTGATTGACAGTACAAAAAGCATGTAATCTCATATAAAAACTCATTATTCATGCCTGTATATTGGTACCCAAGGGAGACATATATAATCCTATATATGTCTCTATAGGATTAATACTCCTATGAAATTAATACTCCTATATATAAATAACATATTGATTTTTATGTCTTATAATTGAAAACATTGCATTAGTATGATAATATCTAATTACTACTAAAATCCTAAAGGAGCTATTATTGCCAACATTTTCTTAATCACAGTCCTGAGTAGGATATTTGTTTTCTTTTACTCATTATCAGTAAACATATTTGCTAAATGTGAACTATTTTGAAAGCACTCTTCTAGCTGTTGAGGGAGGGTGAGATAGATATAAAATTAAATACATAACCTCTAAGAAGAATGAAAGGATAGTTGGATATACTTCTATAGATGTAAAGAAATATAGCTCAGCATACAAACTACTGTTTATTAGCATGATTAAAACATCTAAATCCTCAATAAAATACTGATTAAATATGGAGTGGGGTTAAGTATGTGTTCTGCAGTAAGAGCTTGTGTAATATTTTGAATGAGGAAAAGACATCTCAGGGTTCATTATGTATTTATGTAACCATATATATTTGGATTTAGTTACCGTTGAAGATAGGAGTGTTAACCTAAAGAAAGAATCAGTCTGTTAGAAATGCTTTCTCCCAGCTCAAAGCAGATGATCAGGCTTCCCTCCTTTGCCTTAAAGGCCTTTTCCCAACCCACTCCACCCTCCACTCTTGCCTTGTCTAACTCTTGCTCATTCTTCCAATCCCAGCTGATCACCCCCTTCAGAAAGCCTGCCTAAAACTGAGTTAGATGCCCCTTGAAGAACAGTCACTTCCCATCTCAAACTGGGACATTCCCAGAGAATCGAAATGCCTTCTTTGCTGATCATTCTCTCCACAATAGATTGTAAATTCAAAGTAAAAATTATGTTTATTTTGAACACAGTATCGTTAGAGATTAACACAGTGTAGAGATTATTGTTTCTGAATAATAAATAAAGCAGAGATAAATAAATGCACTTGGGGATTTTATATAGAAATTATCAAATGTGTGGTTCATAGAAAAGAAGATGAAAAAGTAAGTCTGAGAAAACCAAAGGCTGTTTTCTCAAATCAAAAGTTGAAATTTCTAAAACATAAAATTAAAGCTAAGGATTTGGTTATGATACAGAATCATAGTTCAAATGAATATACTAGTAGGGGGGATCTAATATTACTTAAATTACCTCTTAAATGATAGGCAATGGTGAGATATGACATGATATTGTAAACCTGAAATAAGTTGCACCATTCTTCTTGGCCTGTATTGCATACCAATATGGAAATCATGATTAGGGACTAGAGGTTTTTTTTTTTTTTTGGCTTTTTGTGCCATACCCATGGCATATGGAGGTTCCCAGACTAGGGGTCCAATTGGAATTATAGCAGCTGGCCTATGACACCACAGCCACAGCAATGCAGGATCCGAGCCTCGTCTGTAGCCTACACCACAGCTCATGGCAATACTGGATTCTTAACCCACTGAGCAAGGCCAGGGATTGAACCCATGTCCTCATGGATGCTAGTTGGTTTCATTGACCACTCAGCCATGACGGGAACAACAGGGACAAGATATTTCACACCCGTACCTACGTGTAAATATGGTGTTCTTGCTTCCACTAGTCCCCGTATCATGGTTAACTATGCACTTATCCACTTTGGTTAGAAAAAAAAATAACATTTTGTATAAATTATTGTCAATAATACCTTAATATTAGAACATTTCACCCCCTTAATTTATTTTCAGAATAAGTTCTTCATATTCAGAAAAGATTATTGAATGAAAAGATTATTCTGCCTGATTTATAGGGCTTTTAAATAGCATACAACCCTTCCCATCAGGAAGCAAGACTATGATTTTTAAGATTCACAATCTGTATTGAGGACAAAACACTGAGCTGTCATTGCACACAGATTAGAAAGTAAACTGAAATAACTTTCTTTTTATATGTCTGTTCTGTTTAATAGTGTAAAATGTATTATTTTATATGTTATTTAGCTGATTATCCCTAATAAAGGTTCTTTTTCAAGAGGGCAGAAGAAATTTGGCTTCAAGGAGTAAGGGGAAAATATGGAACTTGGTTCATTATTTCCATTAACAACTTAAAGTGTGAATTTTCTTATACAGGTATTATAATAAATGTATATTAATTTTATCTACTGATCATGTGTGTGTTTATGATAATGTGTAGTTAGAATTATATCTACATAAGTGAACAAATAGACATTGATGTATTTTAATTATGAAATATATTAAGTATTACAAAATGTAAATTATGTAATAAACACCTCCTCCATTTTTTTGGCTGCATCCATGGCGTATGGAAGTTCCCAGGGCAGGGATTGAATCCAAGCTGAAGCTATGGCCTATCTCATAGCTGTGGGAATGATGGATCTTCAACCCACTGTGCCACAGCAGGAACTCCTAAAAATCCTTTTTATTTTTTCAGGTTTATTGAAGTATAGTTGATCTTATAAAGTTGTGATAATTTCTGCTGTACAACAAAGTGATTCAGTAATACACATACACATGTCCATTCTCTTTCACAGAATATTGGGTAGAGTTCTCTGTGCTATACAGCATTCCCCATTGGCCAATCAATTCCATATACCTTAGTGTACACATGCCAATCCCAAAACCCCTGTCCATCCCTCCCATCCACCCCAAACACCCATTTTTATACCACCCAGCCTGAGAAACAATCTGTAGATAGCTTTGGATAGTATGGCCATTTTAATTATATTAATTCTTCCAATCCAGGAGTATGGAATATCTTTCCATTTCTTTGAATCCTCTTTAATTTCATTGATTAATGTTTCATAGTTCTCAGCATATAAGTCTTTCACCTCCTTGGTCAGGTTTATGCCTAGTATTTAATTTTTTGGGGTGCAATTCTAAAAGGCATTGTGTTTTTATTGATGAAAATTAGAAATGTTTTAGGATAGTTCATATACATCATTTTTTCAGAAAATTCTTCAAGTTTACTTTGGCTTTTAAATTACTAAAAGGAATAAAAAAGATACTCTTTAAGGATATTTTGCAAAAAAGGAAAAAAATTAAGTCATAACACATAAGTAACCATAAGCATCCATTGCAGTGAATTAACTTGCTCCTGATGAGAAATATGACATTATACCTAGTTTTTAATGCTTCTATTTAAAAAAAAATCCATAAAGTGCCCTTTTAAAATTGAGTTTCTAGAAAAGAAAACAGTATTTTTCTATCACAGCATAAAATATTATCATTAAACCAATATATTTAGCTATTACTTTTCATTTCATCCTCATTTCATTTTATATAAGCATGAAAAAAGAGCAAAAGCAATTATGAGAAAACATCTTAAAAAAGCAAAAGAAAGAGTTGCAAATTGGGCAAAGTCATCAAAAAATATAAACAAATTTATTGTGTAAAATTAATGTGGAGAGTCTTGACTATGACACTTAGCCTACTAAAACATGTAACCAGTAAGATATATATGCTTTTTTAATATGCTCTATTTTTATTCCTATGAAACTAATTTTGGGGCTTGTTTTTGCTGAATATAAAAATAAAGTGAATATTTCATTGAGATTATTACATTTTATGACATGTAGCCTTATGTAGATTTATTACTTAAACTATGATCAGAAACACTAATTTGAATTTAATACTATTTTAAAAATTAAGAGACTGGTGTCAGTATACAATTATTTGTCCATATATTGGCAATTCTTATAATTGCAGTTTTTTCCAAATAATTCTTTGAATTTTGAGGTGTTTTATTTAGGCAGGGGGACTAATGAATGATGGTTTTTGAGCTACAGTGCTCACAGTAGTTTGCTTTCAAGTCACTACAATTATTGGAACAACTGACAAAAGTGGACTTAAATATCAACGTTTCCCTTTTTTTTCACAGAAACATACTTTAGAATATTTAGCAATTTGTCTACCAGAAGGGTCATACATTGCCCCCTTAATATATGTGAAAACACTTAGTTGGTTAAAGCCACATTAATTTTATGGAACATGATAGAAATATGTTGATAATGTATCATCCTACTCAAAGCATTTGTTCTGTGGAAATTATTTTGTTTTTGTTGCCACTGAAAATAGAACGGAAAAAAAAAAATTTGGAATTCCCGTCGTGGCTCAGTGGTTAATGAATCCGATTAGGAACTATGAGGTTGCAGGTTCGATCCCTGGCCTCACTCAGTGGGTTAAGGATCTGGCATTGGGTGAGCTGTGGTGTAGGTCACAGACGCGGCTCAGATTTGGTGTTGCTGTGGCTCTGGTGTAGGCTAGCAGCTACAGCTCCGATTGGATCCCTAGCCTGGGAACCTCCATATGCTGCAGGTGCGGCCCCAGAAAGGACAAAGAGACAAAAAAAAAAAAAAAAAAAAAAAAAAAAGGATAATGTGCAACAAAATTTTGTTAAATGGGCAGATGCCCCACCAATCCACTGCAAAGTTATTCTTTGACTACTTAGAAAGGCATTCTTAGTACTTAATTCACAGGATAGTAGTGAGAATTAAATGGAAATAAGTAACAAACACCAATAAGTACTAAGGTACTTATAATTAATGTTGTTATAAAAATCAGTTAAAACAAAATAAAGGGTAAACTATAATTCATAAAGCTATGATTCCTTCCAAAATTACCTTAAATTTTTTCTCTCTAACCCGTGTTTCTCTGTAGACATATTGTCTTGTATTAAATTTGTATTAAGCTTAAAAAATGTATTTCATGAAAAAATTTCCTTGTTGCTAAGCAGACTTTATAATTTTCATATTTGATATCTATATATCAAATACTATATGAAGATTGATATTTGCTTTTTGAATATTTTAACATCTTTAAGTATCATAAATTAAGTTTCTTTTCACCTCACCATCATTAGGGTGACTCATGACTTTAAGTTTGAAAAAAAAAAACAACATCACTTCATTGTTGTTTAAATTGTAATCTATCTATAACACTTAAACATACTCTCTTCTGCTTGTATACTAACTATATTGTGTGAATTGTTGGTTCATGCTATTTGTCTTTTGGATTTAACTCTATGTATTTATCGATAACACATGTGGATATATTTCTTAACAATTTTACAAATGATTTTTGTAACATAAATAAAACCTTTGGCCATAATTGCTATAAATATTTTTTTGTAGGCCATATTCCTCTTTATTCTGAAAACTTATCAGTCTCAATTTCTATGTAGTAAAAGCCTGTCTATCTTTTGCTTTCTAAATTCTACTATCATTTCAAAGCTTAAAATTGCCATCCCTAAGGAGACCTTATAAATATTCAAGTATATTTTCTTCATTTTCTGGTTAAACATTTAAAATATTAACTCTTACTACAATTTCAGCTTATTTGGTGTCTATATGTGTAATTTCCAATTTTAGTTAATTTAAAGAATTCAACATAAATGATTCCTTGTTTATTCTATTGTGACTTTCTCATTTTTAAGATGTGGTGAATGTACTGTAGATTCTACTCCTGGCTTTTTATTCTATTTCTTTCAACTTTTTAATTATTTTATTAATAAGATACTTTTATGGAATTTTAAACTTTTGATTTAGAGGACACTAATTTTCATTTTGTGAATTAAGCCCTATCAAACACTGTCTTACAGGAGCAAGATTCTCTTCTTTTAAAAAAAAATTCCGAAAAGCTTCAAATCAAAATACTGTTATGTCAAGCAAGGCTTATATTCTACTGAACAGTTTTACATTTGGAAATTAGCTGACCCAAGACCCTGTGTTGAACACATGGTACCCCTTTGGTCTGCGTCTAAACTTTAGAAAAATGTTATTCCATGTTAAGCCTAAATTAGAAAGAAAAAAATCAGCTCATTTTATAGAGAGGTTTTTTGTAACACTTTAGTGTATGTGATAGGACTATAATCAAGGAAAAAAAAGAGATGAAGTGTTTTCTAAAATGGGATGACTTTAATGAAACTACTGTCTGTAAAACAGTATCATGTATTTCACTTGAATGAAGTTGTTAAACAAGATCTCTGTTTACATATACTGTTGTGCAGTTATCAACCCAATCAAAAACTCACTCATTGTTTTTTAATTCAAAAGTGATTAGCAAATGCTGAGAAGTCACCTTATCTCACTAAAACACAGGTACCAACTCAGAGTAAATATTTTGGTAAACAATTATTCTGTCCTTGCATATTCAGCAGTGTGCTAAATTATGCATAATCTTGCATAAGTAATAAGTGAAGGTAGCTTAAATTCAGTTGTGTTTTTTTTAACCTGACCTATTTCTTTCAGTGCTGTTAGCTGCTTAAATCATGTATGAGCTTTCTGTAAGGCTTCAATGCGTAGCTCGGGTGGAGAAACTTCAGTAATAAATTTCAGGAGAAGACAAGTTTTTTGACAGGCATAATGCAACACATACAGAGTCTGGAACTCACACTCTGGGAATTTAGAGCAATCCTTGCAAAGCAGCTTTTCCCTGTTACATTAATAGAGAAAATGAAGTATGAAAGTCCTCAGGAATTACTGCTAGGTGTAATTTAAATAATTTACCAGAAGACAGTTCAGCACATGCACAGAACAGGGGCATACAGAGTTTGCCATAAGCAGTTTATAAATAAACTATATTCTGCTGAAGCAAGTCAGGCATAAATTATAACTATTCCTTTTATGGCTGTACCCCGTTCCTCATTGTAATAGTTATTTTTTAAAAAATTCTGGGTTATGACCTTCTTCTGGAAATCACAGACATTGCCTGCCTTGTACCTCGCTTATGAGCTTCTTTATGGTTAATGGTTTGGTGGTTATGAGATCAAAGTAAAATTACTATTGCCAGAAATAAAGAAAAAATGCATTATATATCTCTAAGCAGAATTCAGGAAGAATTCCTTAGCCTGGTTGAGGGCGAGGGAGAAATGTGGCCAAAGCATCAAAGAGATACAGACCATTTTATGGAAGGTTTACACCTTGCAGACAGAGAGAAAGGGCTATGCTGTCTAGTTCTTGCCTCTAGTATTGTGCCTTGAACTATCAGGTCAAAGTAAAAATGCTAAAAGGAAATATATAATAAAGACTCAAAATTATGCAGAAATTATTTGTAAAACATGCATGTGGAGGTTAAAAACTCCTATTCCGTAGAGTCTTGAGTTATTAAAGAGTAGATGGGCTATAATGGTGTCAAGGTTTCCTTAAAATACACTGTTGGTACTTTGGAAAGAGACTTTATAAAGGTAGCTGATCTGGAGTGCTTGTTCCACACTCCTAAAAATCAACTTATAAACCCCTATTCTGTAACTTTTACTTTCATTTAGCTTTCCTCTACTAGAGAAAATAGACTCCTTGGGGAAAAAAAATAGTATAGAGAGTGAGTAGCTGCAGTCCTGGTGTTATGTAAGAAACACAGAAAGATGTTGTTCATCCTCAGAAATGCTCTTTTAAACATAAATGAATCATTGGAACTTAAATATTGCCTGGAGGGGATAGTAGAGGTAATAGAAGAAAATATTTCAATGATTATGCTTTTATTTTCAGAATCAGTTTGTAATATTGACCTCATAACCGAAAACACCTATTAACAGAGGAAAATGTTTTCTGAGCCTTGATCTGCAATGTGGAATGATTTATGCTTTTATTTGTCCAGGTCCTTAATGGAGAAGAAATATTTGACATTGTTGCCATTCAGACATACAGATTTGGGCTCCAATGTATTTACATAATCTTCATATGTGATTCTAGGGGTCTTCATTGGGCTATATTGAGAATCTTGTCTCAAATTATGAGATTAATAAATTCTGAAAAGGTACTATGGAAAGTGGTACTAAAAAGGACAGTATGGTGACTAAAGTTAATAATTCTGTATTGTATACTTAAAATTTGCTTAGAGTAAATCTTAAGTATTCTCATCAAAACAGTGAAAATTAAAAATAACTGTGAGGTGGTAAATGTATTAATTAACTTTATGGTAATATTTGTTTCACAATATATACATACATCAAAGCATCATGTTGTATACTTTAAATATGTTACATTTTTAGTTGTCAACTATACCTCAATAAAGCCAAGGGGGTGGGAAGCTTGGCCTGGAATCCTAAAACCAGCAACCTGGTTAATACGGGGTAGAACCTGTAATCTCAACTCAGTGCTCTGAGCAACTAAATTAAACAGTCACAATACATATGTAACCTGCAGGAAAATTCAGAAAGTTGTATAAAACTCCTAAGGCTTATTTGAGTTTGTACTTGCCCAAATGTAAGAAAAAATAAAGAAGTTCTAATATATTTTCTGCCCTTGATTAGCAGTCAGTATCAATATGTATAAAACTATAACTGGAGATTATTGCTAAAATAATTTGAGATTTTCTATGTGCATCATTCACACAGGATGAGTATATTCCTATATAACTATTGTAGATGCTAGTTTCTCAGTGTAGTTTGAGGAATGTTAAAAGTCTCTTTGCACTTGGTTAGGTAAAGGTATTTAGAAAAGTCTGAGAGAATACTCCTCTAATATCCAAAAGACGTAATATAAGAAATGTTGTAGGCGTTCCAGTTGTGACTCAGCAGGTTACGAGCCAGACTAGCATCCATGAAGATTCAGGTTCGATCCCTGGCCTCTCTAAGTGGGTTAAGGATCCAGCAATGCCGTGAGCTTCTGTGTAAGTCAGAGATGTGGTTCCAATCCCTTGTTGCTGTGGCTGTGGTGTTAGCCAGCAGCTGAAGCTCTGATTATATCTCTACCCTGGGACTTCCATATGTTGCAGGTGTGGCCCTAAAAAGCAAAAACAAAAAGAAAAAAAGAAAAAGGAAAAGAAGGAAGGAGGGTGGTAGCAAGGGAGGGAAGGAAGAAAAAAATGCTAAAGTAAGCGTTTAGATAATACTAATATTCATATTCATGTAAGACTAATGTTTGATTCTATGGGTGTGAAATTTAGGTACAGTACTTGTGGATGGAATATGAGTGGCAAGGTCAGGCAGGGGAAAGGGAGTTAGTACCTTGTGCTGCTGAGGAGGGGACTCTCCCATTGGACTACCAGAGAGAATTCTGCAAAATAGGATATTAAGATGCCTTGCAGCTACTGAAAGGTAGGTGTATATATCCAAGATAAAAAAGTAGTGCCACAGGAATGCAACAAATTTACAGCTTCACTCTTTTGGGCCAGTCTGAGGTTGGTACAAACAGATTCAACTTTCTGTCATTCTATTTAGTCATTTATAAATCTGTAATCAAAACCCATACTGATAATAGAAGCCTTCTTTACTTGATAGATTTGACACTTGTATGAAAATCTAAGTCATTTATTACTCTAATAGAATTCATCGTTCTAACTTAGTTTCTTTATTAGTGATTGTTTCCATGTTAACATGTTGAATTTGTTACTCTAATGGAAAGTTTGGCAGCTCCTCTCATATTGCTCCTATGAAAGAAATATTCTATCATAGAAATAAATGAGGTTAAGCAATGTGCAAAGATCCATTTTAACCTACCACGTATCTGCCTAATGTAGGATATGCATATGTGTATGTGTTATGTGTGTGTGGAAAACATGTGATATTTTGGACAGTTGTCTGTATAGCCTGCTGTGATGGAAGTACTCATATAACAGGATCCTCAGCATTGCTAACGCTGAGTTTCCTGCAGGCAGGTATTTTCCTATTCTCTCCTAGTCTAGTTCTGCAGTGAAGCTTAAGAAATTCACTGTGGTTGAGCAAAAGTAAGGGGAAAAAAGTCTCTGTTTTATGATACCCATGTAAAGTTCCTGAATAGATCTACATAATATCAATTGAATCAGGTGTTGGAGTTTAATAAACAGGTTGTGGTAAGTTTTGAACACATCCTCTATTGAATTCAGAGTTAGAATATATGGTTTTAGTTTCATTTTTGTCCCCATTTTAGGCTTCAAGAACTCTGTTTAATTTTATCTGTTTTAACTTAATCGATACACCTTAAAAACAAAACAGAAGAGGAAGGTCCCTTCGTGGCACAGCAGAAACCAATCTGACTAGAATCCATGAGGATGTGGGTTCAATCCCTGGCCTCGCTCAGTGGGCTGGGGATCTGGATTTGCCAAGAGTTGTGGTGTACATCACAGATGTGGTTCAGATCCTGTGTTCTGGTGTAGGCCAGAAGCTGTAGCTCCAGGTTGACCCCTAGCCTGGGAACTTCCAATTGTGGCCCTAAAAAGAAGAAGAAACAAACAAACAAACAAAAAAAAACAGAAGAATGAACAAAAACTATGAACTAATGAACTAACACCAATCTCATACAATACTGTTTTTCTTTGGAATGTAGAACGGCCATTATAGAGACTGAATAAGTAGAATTAAGTTATTTTCTATCCAGTTTTAGTATAGCTTAATTCTTGAAAAATGCAAAGAGAATCAAGCATGTTCTCCTATGTATGCAACATTTCTGCAACTAAATTTTAGTTTAATTATAGAAATATTGGTAGAAAACAATATTATGTATATTTTTGATTCATTCATTGTTTAATTTAAGGAATTTTTACTCAGGGAATTAGGTGGTAGGTACAGTGAGCTACTTACTGGGTATCTATGAGAAAGTATGCTAAAGTTGTTTTAATTACTTATGATCTGGAGCTAATCATCAATGGAAAAATTATAAAGTAACTTACATTAGCATGAAAATTAGCATTGGATTTACCTTTGGAAATTTTTTCTTTATAAAGTTCTTATTTCTATGCATATTTTAAAAGGAAGCTCAAAGTCTACAGTCACTTTTATAGTTAAATGCAACTTGTGACATATGCTGTTTATTAATAAAAAAGTATTTCTTTGATCTATAATTGGAACTACTATAGAAATATTATTATAATTTTCTTTATTGTAGTCCAGTTTCTGCTTAAATTATCTGTGAACAGTAAAAATATAACATTATTTGAACTCTTTTAAAGAATGACTGTCTTTAGGAAGGCATATTTTTATTATTGAATTGAATCTTCAGTAGATTAAGTAATGTTAACATGAAATTTATTCTTAATATGCAATAAATAGGTTGTAGACCTGATAAAAACAGTTTAGTTAAAAGAATTCCATTAGCATCATTACAATGATAGAGAAAATAATGTGCAAAATAGAGTCACTGTCATGATCCTGACCTTGTGATACAAATTAAAATAAAGAAAAGTGTCATATTTCTCCGTGGTTCAACTTGGGTTCACCTAATAGAACTCTGACAAAAGCAAATGTTTTGTCACTTAGTCTGTTGCCAAGAACATTTTAGTGCATAATTAATGATAATCCACTCTTTAATATGTGTATATGAATGAACACAAAGTTGCTGCTGGTGCCACAGAAACAATATCATGTTCAATGTGAAGAGAGCAGCACAATATCTACTAAAATAATGAGCTGTGGAAAGGATAATGGAAGGTGTCAGAAGCACAATAAACATGATTAGAGTGGGAGAGGAGAAAAGAACAAAATTTAGCACCATCAGGATTTTTCTCCTAAGAAAGAAAATAATTCCTTCATGGATTTTTCATGTCTCCTCTTGCTAGGTTACCTTTAAATATCATAGAGTATGCAGGCTATTGTTTAGCTTACATCTCTCTCTTGTGTAATTGACCCTCAAGATTTGGTGTTCTCTAGAGTAATTATTATTATTTTACTTTGCATACAAATCACTTTGGGAATATGTTAATATGCATATTGTGATTCAATAGATCTGGAGTGGGACCTGAGATTTTGCATTTCACTCTAGTTCCCAGAAGATAGCCTTGTTTCTGGTCCATGGACCACAACTTGAGTGGCAAGGCCTAGGGAATTATGATTGGGCCTCTTCTCAATAGACACAATCTCCCAGGCCAGTCAATCCATTGCTGTGGTTAAATATATCCTGTATATTTATGATTTCTTATTCTTTATTTCTAGTTTAAACTCTTTTAATTTGCAAAATCTTCAATTAACATATTAAAAACTAAAGTCATTATTGTCATTCTCAAACCCAATCTTCCTGTTTCATGACCTATCACATTAAGGATACCATCATTCCTCAACTTGGCTAAAATGGTCGTATTATACCCATTTTAGATCTATGACTTTGAAAATTAGGTTAATATATGACTCTGCTAGTAAAATAGTCAAGATTTGGGTACACATTATCTGATTAGAAAGTCTGTTTTCATTCACTGTATTTACCTCTTTTTGAAGTAAATGTCTCCTTCTTTACCTACTGATAAGCTCATACTCAGTCATAAAGTGTATTTTTCTATGTAGTGTTTTCCAGTTTTCAAGTCAATGTGCTATCGTCTCTCCTCTATGATTCTACAGCAGTTTGATATCCATTCCTATTAAGGATCACATTCCATTGCACTCCAATTTTTGGCTGAGGTGTCTGTCCTTGCACCTTGGGGTATAAACTCCTAGAAGTTCAGAACTGTATCTTATTTACCTGTTACATTTAAACAAAATTAAAATAAAAAGAAAATAATACATGATAGTGTCAAAATTAATAAAATAATATAGAAACATACATTTAAATTTTTTTAATTAAAAAAAAGAAAAATATTTCTCTTGCAAATACTTTCTCCAAATCCCACTTCTCTGCATCTAAGTAATCATTACATAAATTTGGTGTGCAATCAACCCTTGAAAACATTATCTATGCATATCTATCCATATACCATTTAAAATCTCAAAATCTACATGGTTTTAGCCCTCTATATATTATATATATATATATATATATATATATATATATATATATATATATATATATATATATAAACTAGGTCATACTGTACAAATTATTCTGGGATTTGCTTTTATTTCCACTAACAACATATCTTGGGCAACTTTCCACATCTTAACATTCTTTTTAGTGGATATATAGTAGCACATGATACAGAGTTATAGTTGTTACTTTTTATATTTATTTATTTATTTATTTGCTTTTTAGGGCCTCACCCGCTGCATATGGAGGTTCCCAGGCTAGGGGTCGAATTGAAGCTGTAGCCACCAGCCTATACCACAGGCACAGCAATGGTATCCAAGCCTTGTCTGCAGCCTACACCATAGCTCACAGCAACACCAGATCCCTAACTCACTTAGCAAGGCCAGTGATAGAATCCACAACCTCATGGTTCCTAGTGGGATCACTTCCCCTGTGCCGTGACGGGAACTCCAAGTTGTTACTTTTTAAATTGTAGTTGATTTACAAAGCTGTGTTAGTTTCTGGTATACAGCAAAGTGATTCAATTATATGTTATATATTATTTTTTTATATTCCTTACCATCGTGGTTTACTACAGGATATTGAATATAGTTCCCTGTACTTGTTAGTTGTATATTTTTTATGTATGAGGTTGTATGTGCTAATCTCAAACTCCTAATTTATCCCTCCCCATTCTTTTCTGCTCTGGTAACCACAAGTTTGTTTTCAATGTCTGTGAGTCTGATTCTGTTCTGTGAATAAGTTTGTTGAATCATATTTCAGATTCCACATATAAGTGATATCATATGATACGTTTCTTTTTCTGTCTTACTTCACTTAGTATGATAATCTCTAGGTCCATCCATGTTGCTGCAAATGACATTATTTAATTATTTTTTATCATTGAGCGTCATTCCATTGTATATATGTATATGCTGCATCTTCTTTATCCATTCATCTGTTGATGGACCATTAGTTTCCTTCCATGCCTTGGCTATTGTAAATAGACCTATTATGAACATTGGTTGTATCTTTTTATTTATTTATTTTTATTTTTTTACTTTTTTATATTTTATTTTATTTTATTTTCCCACTGTACAACAAGGGGATCAAGTTATCCTTACATGTATACATTTCAATTACATTTTTTTTCCCCAACCTTTGTTCTGTTGCAACATGAGTATCTAGACAAAGTTCTCAATGCTACTCAGCAGGATCTCCTTATAAATCTATTCTAAGTTGTGTCTGATAAACCCAAGCTCCCGATCCCTTCCACTCCCTCCCCCTCCCATCAGGCAGCCACAAGTCTCTTCTCCAAGTCCATGATTTTCTTTTCTGAGGAGATGTTCATTTGTGCTGGATATTAGATTCCAGTTATGAGTGATATCATATGGTATTTGCCTTTGTCTTTCTGACTCATTTCACTCAGGATGAGAGTCTCTAGTTCCATCCATGTTGCTGCAAGTGGCATTATGTCATCCTTTTTTATGGCTGAGTAGTATTCCATTGTGTATATATACCACCTCTTCCGAATCCAATCATCTGTCGATGGACATTTGGATTGTTTCCATGTCCTGGCTATTGTGAATAGTGCTGCAATGAACATGCGAGTGCACGTGTCTCTTTTAAGTAGAGTTTTGTCCGGATAGATGCCCAAGAGTGGGATTGCGGGGTCCTATGGAAGTTCTATGTATAGATTTCTAAGGTATCTCCACACTGTTCTCCATAGTGGCTGTACCAGTTTACATTCCCACCAACAGTGCAGGAGGGTTCCCTTTTCTCCACAGCCCCTCCAGCACTTGTTATTTGTGGATTTATTAATGATGGCCATTCTGACTGGTGTGAGGTGGTATCTCATGGTAGTTTTGATTTGCATTTCTCTTATAATCAGCGATGTTGAGCATTTTTTTATGTGTTTGCTGTCCATCTGTATATCTTCTTTGGAGAAATGTCTATTCAGGTCTTTTGCCCATTTTTCCATTGATTGACTGGTATTTTTGATCTGAGTATTTCTTAGAAGCATTTTTGTTGTTTGAATTTTTTCTCTATGGTGACAATTATTAATACTATTTTTTTATTGATTTTTAAGGTTCTTAGTGATTTATAGAGGTTCTCTATATATTTAAGAATTAATCTGGAGTTCTCATTGTGGCTGCAGATTAAAAGCCCAACATAGTGTCCATAAGGGTGCAGGTTTGATCCTTGACCTCGCTCAGTAGGTTAAGGATCTGGTCTTGCTACAAGCTATGTAGGTCACAGATGCAGCCGGATCTGCTATTGCTGTGGCTATAGCATAGGCCTGCAACTGCAGCTCTGATTTGATCCCTAACCTGGGAACTTCCATATGCCACAATGTGGCCCAAAAAAGCAAAAAAAAAAAAAAAAAATCCATTTTATTTAATATGTTACATATTTTTTTATCATTCTCATACCTTTAAATTTATCTGAAGTATATTTAAATGAAATATCTAGATTTCACATTTTCCTGTTACCTTATTTCATGCTTTTTTGTTTGTTTGTTTGTTTGTCTTTCTGCCTTTTCTAGGGCTGCTCCTGCGGCGTATGGAGGTTCCCAGGCTAGGGGTCTAATCGGAGCTATAGCTGCCGGCCTACGCCAGAGCCACAACAATGCCAGATCCAAGCCAGGTCTGCAAACTCTACCACAGCTCACTGCAATACCTGATCCATAACCCACTCAGCGAGGCCACGGTTCGAACTAGCAACCTCATGGTTCCTAGTCGGATTCATTTCTGCCCAGCCACGACAGGAACTCCATGTGCATTTATTTTCATATTTACTTGACTAAATAACCAGGGGAAGCATTTATGGATTTTATACTTAGCAACTATTTTCCAAGAGACTATAAAATTTGCATTCCTATCAGCAAGGTGTGAGAGTTTCAGTTACTCCTCCTCCTTGTCAGCATTTGGTATTACCAAGCTGTTTGTTTGGCCATTTTATGTTAGTGATAATTGGGGTATCTGTCCATATACATCTGTACTTCTGAATAGAAGTGTCCCTTCAAAGGTTTCACCCTTTTAAAATATTAGGTTATCAGTTCAGTTATTTTTAAGTTTGAATATTTTTCTGGCTACAAGTCATTCATAAATTGTGTGTTTTGCTAACATTTTCTCCCAGTCTGTGTCTTGCTCTTTTTTTATTATTTTTAAGTGTTTTTCAAAGAGCAAACATTTTATTTTATTTTATTTTATTTTATTTTTTGTCTTTTTTTTTTTTGCTATTTCTTGGGCCACTCCCGTTGGCATATGGAGATTCCCAGGCTAGGGGTCTAATCGGAGCTGTAGCCACCAGCCTACACCAGAGCCACAGCAACGCGTGATCTGAGCCGTGTCTGCAACCTGCACCACAGCTCACGGCAACGCCGGATCGTCAACCCACTGAACAAGGGCAGGGACCGAACCCACAACGTCATGGTTCCTAGTCGGATTCGTTAACCACTGCGCCATGACGGGAACTCCCAAACATTTTATTTTAATGAAATCTAATTCATCCAATTTTTAAGTTTGCTTTTTGCATTCTATTTAAGAAATAATTATGTAACCCAAAGTTACAATGATGATTTTATTTGGGGTATTTTCTTTTAGATTAGATGTGTTAGAGTTTTAGGCTTTACTTTTAGATGTAAGACACATTTTTTGTTAGTTTTGTTTCAGTGGGTTGAAGTAACAATCTAGGTTGATTCCTTTATTTTTTTCCAATTGTACAACCATCCTATCATGATTATAGAAAAAAATTGTATGAGTTATCAGTTCCTTGCCAAGGAGGCCTTTCCATAGAGATGGTTTTCTTTCTCGAGAGTGAAAGATCCACTTGCAAGAGAGCATGTAGCATGGAAGCTATAGTCTTTTTCACATGTTAATCTTGGAAGTGATACCTCACCACTTCTGTTACACTCTATTAATTAGAAGTGAAGCAGCAAGTATAGCTTATATACTTAAGAAGAAAGGATTCTCCAAAAAGAAATCAGGAGAAGGAATCATCACAGTCTATCTTACAAGTTACCTATTACATGTGTGTGTATTTTAGACTCTGTCTTTGGTTCTGTTGATCTATAAGTCTGTCTTCATCCCAAGACCACACTATCTTGATTACGTAACTTTAGAGTAAGTCATGAATTTAGGTAAAGTTTATTCTCCAACACTACCCCCATAATTGTTTTTAGATTTCTACATCCTTTCCATTTTCATAAATATTTTTAAACAAGTTTGGCAATTTTTACAAAGAGCTGGTATATATTTTGTTCAGAATTGCATCAAAACTACATAAATTTGGGCATAATTAACATCTTAATATTGAGTCTTACAATCCATGAAAATCCTTTTATCTTTTTTAAAAAAATAAATTCTCAAAAAGATTTAGAAATTTTCTGTATTCAGTCTTAAAACTATGCAAGGGATCAAGATGATAGAGGAGTAAGATATGGTAGCCAGTGCCTGGTTGCTGGGCCCTTGACAGTGGCTACTAGCCTTGCCCATTGGCTCCATCTACCTGGAAGCACGTGTAGCACCCTATCAAGGGGATAATAGCCTTCACACACTGAGGAAAGAGACAGCAAATATCCAAACCAAAAGCAGTCCTCACACTAAAAATAAATAGTAAGCCCTCACAAATTGCCCAGGGGCACTTGTGCATATAAATAGCCCTCCAAGACTATACTAGTTGTTTTCTTTAAACTCACAAAATAAGAAAAAATTAAGCAAAATGAAGAAGCTCAGGAACCATTCCCAGTTAAAAGACAGAAGAATTCTCCTGAAGGAGCAAATAATGAAACAGACCTCTACAGTCTAATAGAAACCAAGTTCAAAAAGGAAAGAGTGAAAATACTGGAAGAATTAAGAGTGAATATGGTTATGGGAGTTCCCATCGTGGCTCAGTGGTTAACAAATCCAGCTAGGAACCGTGAGGTTTCAGGTTCGATCCCTGGCCTTGCTCAGTGGGTTAAGTATCCGGCGTTGCTGAGAGTGTGGTGTAGGTTGCAGATGTGGCTCAGATCCCGCTTTGCTGTGGCTCTGGTGTAGGCTGGTGGCTACAGCTCTGATTCGACCCCTAGCCTGGGAACTTCCATATGCCGCAGGAGTGGCCCAAGAAATGGCAAAAAGACAAAAAAAAAAAAAAAAAAAAAAAAGAGTGGTTATGTGCAGTAATGCAGATTACTTTAGAAAGGAACTAGAAAATACAAGGAGGAGCCAAGAAAAATTAGAAAATTCATTTGCAGAGAAGCAAGCTGAGCTAAATGCACTAAAGAGCAAAATGAATAGTGCAGAGGAATGAATTAGTGACTTGGAAGGTAGAATAATGGAAATCACCCAGTCAGACAGAAATGGAAATGGAAATCACAGTGACAGAAAACCCAATGAAAAAAATGTGAAAGCAATATAAGAGATCTATGGGATGATATAAGGCAGGTCAATCTATGAATAATAAGGATTCCAGAAGGAAAAGAAAAAGAAAAGGGGAATGAAAATATATTTGAAGAAATTATGGCCCAAAACATTCCAAATCTAAAGGAAACAGATACTAAGATACAGGAATCACAGAGGGCCCCAAACAAGTTGAACCCAAACAGGCGCACACCAAGACATATAATAAAGACAGCAAAAGTTAAAGATGAGAGGATTCTAAAGGCAGCAAGAGGAAAACAAAGAGTTAATTATAAGGGAAGCCCCATAAGGCTATCAGCTGATTTCTGTACAGAAGCACTACAGGCCAGAAGAGAGTGGCAAGATATATTCAAAATTCTAGAAAAGAAAAATTTGCAGCCTAGAATACTCTACCCAGCAAGAATATCACTTGAAATAGAAGGAGAAATAAAGAATTTCTCCAAAAAAAAACAAACCAAAAGAGTATAGAAATACTAAACCCATTCTAGAAAAATACTGAAAGAGGTCCTCTAAATAAAAAGGAATTAAGAAGAAATAGGAAGGTGGAAATCAGAATTGGAAAGTAATCACTTAAATAAGCCAGTATACAGATCTAAAAGAAAAAAAAATTATTGTAAAAGTGATGATAAACACAAGGAACAAGGAACATGAAGATGTTTAAAAAGGACATAATAAAATGTGGAGAAGGAAAGTAAGAAAATCTTGACTCTTTTTTCTGTCCTGTGTTTGGAGCTCATATGACTATCAGGGTAAAGCAAGCAGATATAGGAAGGGGTTAATATGCTGAAAAAACAGGGAAAACACAAATCAAAACCAAACAATACATTCACAAAAACTGAAAAGAAGAGGACACAGCATAAAGTAAAAGGAAATAATCCAACCAAAAAAAGGAACAGAGGAGAAACAGAATCAACTGTAAAACAAGGTTTAAAATGGCAATGATTAGGAGTTCCCTTCATGGCTCAGCGGTTAATGAACCTGATTAGGATCCATGAGGATGTGGGTTTGATCCCTGGCCTTGCTCAGTGGTTTAAGGCTACAGCGTTGCAGTGAGCTGTGGTGTAGGTCACAGACATGGCTCAGATCCCACATTGCTATGGCTCTGGTGTAGGCTGACAGATGTAGCTATATTTCAACCCCTAGCCTGGGAACTTTCATATGCCACGAATGTGGCCCTAAAAAGCAAAAAAAAAAAAAAAAAAAAAAAAAGTAATAATCAAAAATTACCTTAAATGTCAATGGGCTGAATGTGCCAATCAAAAGAAATAGAGTGGCAGACTGCATAAAAAAGCAAGAGCCTACAATATACTACTGCCTACAAGAGATTCACCTTAGGGGAAAAGACACATATAATTTGAAAGTGAGGGGATGGAAAAAGATATTTCATGTGAATGGAAAAGACAGGAAAGCAGAAGTTGCAATATTCATATCAGACAATATAGACTTTAAAATGAAGGTCAAAAAGAAAGACAAAGAAGGACACTATTTAATGATAAAAGGAACAATTCAAGAAGAGAATATGATACTCATCAATATATATGCCCCAAATATAGGAACACCCAAATACATACAACAAATACTAACAGACATAAAATGAGAAATTGATGGGAATAGAATAATAGTAGACATTAACACCCCACTCACAGCAATGGACAGATCCTCTAGACAGAAAATCAATAAGGCAACAGAGATCCCAAATGACACAATAGAATGGTTAGATTAATTGTTATTTTCAGGATATTACATCCAAAAAAAATCAGAATATATGTTCTTTTCAAGTCTACATGGAACATTCTCTAGTATTGACCACGTACTGGGGCACAAAACTAACCTCAACAAATTTAAGGGTATAGAAATTATTTCAAGTACCTTCTCTGATCACAATGCATGAAACTAGAAATCAACCACAGGAAAAAATAAATGAGAAAAAACTGACTACATAGAGACTAAACAACATGCTACTAAAAAAACCAGGGCGTCAGCTAGGAAAACAAAAGGGAAATTAAAAAAATACCTTGAGACAAATGCTAATGAAAACAGTTATTCACAATCTATGGAAGATCACAAAAGCAGTTCTTAGAGGGATGTTCATAGCAATACAGGCCTTCCTCAAAAAAGAAAAATCTCAAATCAACAACTTAACCTACCACTTAAAAGAATTAGAAAAAGAAAAACAAACAAAACCTAAAGTCAGCAGAAGTAAGGAAATCATAAAGATCAGATAGGAAATCAATACAATAGAGATTCAGAAAATATTAAAAAATCAATAAAACCAAGAGATGGTTCTTTGAAAGGGTAAACAAAATTGACAAACCTCTGGCCAGACTCACTAAGAAGAGAAGAGAAATAAACTAAGAAATGAAACATGAGAAATCTTAACAGATACTGCAGAAATACAAAAAGAAAAAAATAAGAGAATACTGTGAACAATTATATGCCAACAAATATGATAACCTAGAAGAAATGGACAACCTTCTGGAGACATACGCTCCACCAAAACTGAATCAAGGAGAAATAGATCAATTGAACAGACCAATGACTAGAAATGAAATTGAATATGTAATAAAAATACTCCCTACAAACAAAAGTCCAAGACCAGATGGCTTCACAGGCAAATGCTACCAATCATACAAGGAAGAACTTATACCCATCCTTCTTAAACTTTTCCAAAAGTTTGAAGAAGAAGGAATACTCCCAAAGACATTCTATGAAGCCACTACCACCCTAATACCATTGTAGGCAACAGGAACCACAGACCCAAGGCTCTGACTGAATTATGAGTGCCCTGCAAGGGGCAGCAGAGTGAGCAGTGGAGCTGAGACATAGTGATCAAAGAAAACATAGGAGGACATGAAGTCACAGAAGTACAGGGAATAGATCATATAGGACTTCGTAGGCTACTGGCTCTTTGTAGGGAATAAATGTAAAATAATTGGAGTTTAGGTAAGTGATCGATTTAACACCAATTTTTAAAGAATCACTTAGGTTCTGTGTTGGAAAGAGGTTATAAGCAAATAAGGAAAGAGGGAGATCAGTTATGAAGTTGATCTGGGAGAGAAAAATCAGAATTTTCTGATGATTAAATTTGGCATGTGAAAGAAAGAAGGTAGTTACAAATGGCTTCCAGTATGTGACCTGAGCAATGAGAAGGTTGGAGTTGTCATAAACTGATACAAGAAGGCTATGAGTAAACATTTCAGGGGAAATACCAGGAGACAGTTCAGAAAATTTAAAATTTGAGATGCCTAATAGACTTCCAAATAGAGATGCTGTATATATAAACAATTGGGCATAAGAGTCTGAAGTTTATGAAAGAATTCTGGACTGGAGATTAAAGATTTCAGTCATCCTCACATAGATAGTAGTTAGCCTGGATGAGATTTTGAAATAGACTGAAAGAGACCTACAAGAAAATGAATGTGGCTAGAGACAAGAACAAAGGCCTGAACTCTGAGACACTCCAACATAAAGATGTTGGGAAGAAGAGGGAGAATCAACCAAGTGGACTGGGAAGGAGCCCTCACTGGGGCTGGAGGAAAGCAAGTGTAAAGACTATACTGGATATGAGGAAGTGATTCACTGGGTTAAATACTTCTGATGGCTAAAGAGGTGGAGGATTGAGAACTGACCACTAGATTTGGCTTTGTGAACTTCATCCATGACCTACAAGGCCATTTTGGTGTAGTGGTGGGGGAAAAAGCCTGATTGGAATGGGCTTAAGAGAAAAATGAGAAAAGAGAAGTTGGAGGAAGTTTATAGACAACTTTTGAGAAGTTTGCCATGAATTAGAGAAATAAATCAGGGAGGAATATAGGGCTGAAAAAAGTTTTTTGTAATTTTTTTAGTGAAAGAAATAATAACATGTTTTTATGACTGATGGGAATAACAAAAATTGAGGAAGCAGATCAAATTACTAGATCAATGTGCCCAGGCAGACAAGAATTTCTGAGATCTAATGCAGAGTGGTGATTAGAGGTAATGGCCTTAGAAACTTAAGGAATCTATTATAACAAGAAGGGAGGCAAATACTAAGTACAAATTATGGTGCCTGGGTAGATATGGTAGTGGGAGTTCCAGGAAGTTACCCTCTATCTGCTTTTATTTTCTCCATGAAATAGAAAGCATTGACTTTCCCCGAGAGTGGAAATGGGGAAGGAGATGTTGGAAGTTTGGGAAGAGACGTTACCTAGGAAAGTGGACCAGTTAGTGATTGGATAATGAAATACTGTAGAATTTCTGGGCAACAGTATGGGAGTCTTTAAAGTTCATGGTCATGAATTTAAACTGAATTTAAACGCATAGCCTATATGGTTGTGGTGTTTTTCTCCAGCTACACTCTGCAAGGTTGCAAGTATGGAAATAGTCTTAAGAATTAGGATTTTTCTAAAAAAAAAATACTTAACAAAGAAAGGGGCAAGGAAGTCAGTGGTGTGTGGAAAATGAAATTAAGAGAGACATTTAGATCAATGCTTTCATTCTCAAAATCCAGAGGGTCAGTGACTTTGGTTTCTTGGAAGATCCACATTAACTTTCAACATTCAAAATAATTTTTCTAGGAAAAATAGGAAAGGGACAACAAAATACATGTAGGAAGGAGCTGATGAAAGAAAAAGGACAAGGAATACTGAAGCTACTAAATAGCTGAACCTGAATGGTTTTAGTAACATTTGTGACTTCTCTTTGACAAACATTCCTCTATTGTTCCTACTTGTTTTGCTTAGTTTTCAGCCTTTCTATGACTTAATTGTCATATCCTCAGGTGTCGAATTCAGTTGTCAACAAGAATGTACTTTTACTTGAAATAGTCAACAACATTTCTATCTCCCCCTACAGCACTATTGCAGGCATCCATTTTAAAATGTAAAACAGGACTCTTCAGTAAAATATGCATGTGGACACAAGTTCAAAAGTTCAATCCCACCAGGCTGCTAAAATTTAAAGACAGGAAAGTAGTAAAGTGCCATTCATCAGTCATTCAAATTGGGTATACTTAATGGAATTATGATAAAAGCCAATGTTCCTTTGTTTTCAAGAGTGTTGCCGTGTTAAATTGTAGAGCCTTGATAATGATATTCTGCTCTTGTCATTCACTTCAGGAAACGTTACAATAAGCCTTACAAAATGATAATTGTATAATATAATAATTTTTTGCTTCTAGCCCTATGTCAAACCAGACGCCCATCTAACTAACTCTAGTGCTAGGACTGCCACAAATCTCAGTGCCTTGATGTTCCAGGTGCTGCTGAACTAGTTCAGAAAATTTCATTAGTGATGTCAATCTCATGGCTGGCTGAAACACTAAAGTTTGTAAATAAAACTACATGTACTTATTTGAAACATGCACACTGTTCCCGCTTATAAATTGGGAAGAGACACCTTGGCAAAGAGCCACATCCTTTCCTGGCATTACTTAGATGACCTTTAATGCACTTGATCAGGGTATGAGTCACTGTTTCTGAGAACTGGAGTTCTTGCAAGTGGTCACCTTGTTGGAAAGGAACTGAAGATGTAATTCCTTAGTCACACCTCTATGATCTCAGTGTCTGCTAAAAAGTTCACAGAAAACAAATTAAACAAATATAAAATAGTCCAAAACTTGAAAGTTGGGATGATAAATAGTGCCTGTTTAAACAAAGGGAAATGCTCTAATATGGAATATAAAATACATTTGTGTTGTAATACCTTATCTATAAAAAATTTAAAAAGAATTTCAGGCTCTTAGTCTCTGTTCTAGCTTTTGGAATAACTTTCTCAATGGTTATGAAGTTAGGTATACTTCCCCTTGCATTAGATTATGTTAAGTGTTATACTATAGGATCTTACCTGTCAGAGTTGCTAGCAGAATAAAAGAAGAGAAATGAATAAAAATGGAGGAGTTGATGAATAGTTAATAATGCTTTTAATCAATCTTACCAAATAAACATTTCTCATGTTGCTTTGCAAATGAAATTTGCCTATCATAGGAACTTGCAGATGGTAATTTTTCTTTTCCCCAGTGAAAATCTTGTAAGTCTGGTCGGACCAGTAAATGATTTTATAGTCATTAATGAATTTTAATGACTACAACTTAAAGTAAACGAAAATAACTTTGAAATGTGTTTTCTTGATGAAGTTTTTTTTTTTGTTTTTTTTGTTGTTGTTGTTTTTTTTTGTTTGTTTGTTTTTGTCTTTTTAGCTATTTCTTGGGCCGCTCCCGCGGCATATGGAGGTTCCCAGGCTAGGGGTCGAATCAGAGCTGTAGCCACCGGCCTATGCCAGAGCCACAGCAACGCCGTATCCGAGCCGTGTCTGCAACCTACACCACAGCTCACGGCACGGCAACACCTGATCGTTAACCCACTGAGCAAGGGCAGGGACCGAACCCGCAACCTCATGGTTCCTAGTCAGATTCGTGAACCACTGCGCCACGATGGGAACTCCTCTTGGTGAAGGTTTAATCAAAATACACATTGCATCTTTTCCTAAAGTATTCACTTGTTAAAGACATAATCTTTTACATTTTGATGTTTATATGATTCTTTATACATCCCTAACCACGTTAATTGGCACATTTAGTAGTTGTGGAAATCAGTAGTAGCAAAGAGAAATACCAACCATCATACTCAAGCCATAAAGATCATTTCAGATCATAATTAAATTAGAAATGTTAGTAAGTTTGCTGTGACCAGAAGTGATAAGACTTTCTAATAGAAGGCTCATTCTAGTGGTACCTCCTTCAGTAAATGTAACAAAAATGAATGATGTATGCCATAGCTGGGAAAACAACCAATATGAAGGGAAAAAAAGGGTAAATTATATTAAGTATTATTGAAAAGTAAGACATTATGTTAATGGACCAAAGTACGCATCCAGAACTAAGTAAAACATTTGTGGTCTAACTGCCTTCAGGTTCAATAGGGATGACCTAGTTGGATATTGGGATTCAAAAAAGTTCTTGCAGATATCTATTTGTTCTCATAGTAACCAGTTTTAACCCCTTAAAATTCTTATGCTCTTCCATAAGTAATTCTCCTGTTTGAGGGTGAAGATTTCTTTGAAATGCAGTGAATTGGGTTCCTTAGGGTGTCTAGAAAGGCACTGAAATGAAACACTGATTTTGATGTTGTTTTGCTATGTTGTGTATATGTGTGTGTGTGTGTGTGTGTGTGTGTGGTTAAAGTGAATAATTAATTGCAAAGGGACTCTTTTGTCTTTTTTTTTTTTTTAGTAGTGAACTTATGTTTTCTGGAAGAAATGAATCCTGCACATAGAAAGATAAACCACGAAAGAAATATGATTTCTACATTTGCACCACCATGGACTCTCTTCACAAATGACTATGGCTTTATCAAACTTAAAAAAAAAGTTGGTTGCTGTTGGTAGTAGAGGTGGTTGGGGAGGTGGTATTTACAACATTTATAAAGCAAATATTATTTACTACAAGCATATCTACCTCACAGTAGATATTTTAAATCATAAGAGCCAGAACTTTTCCTAAAACAGACTGTATGAATCCAAATTCTACCTTAAAGGAATGTGAACAGCATTTTGGGCTTAGTTTTGTGCTTTGGTCTGAGTCATGCTAAACAGTAGCTTCCTGTTTATTATTAAGGATTGGAAGTATTTCTCTGAGGCACTATGTAAGAAAGATTGGTAAGGACAGGAGGAAAAAAATCTATTGGAGAGTAATTCTAAATCTTTTCCAATACCCATGTTCCTCTCAAATCCTGCAATTCTTCTCAATCTTCCAGATTCACTTTTCCAGAAGTTTTCAGATGACTTTTGATGGGAAGGCTTAAAAAAAATAGGTTTTCATCAGAAAATTACATTTACAGTTCTACTCTGAAAGTGTTTATCTGTAAAATTACCCATGAGTTCATCTTCTAGGTTTGTTCCACCTTTCACCTCAATCAAGAAAAAGTCATCTTTTATGACATAATCCAAAATCCATACATCCCAGAGAGGTGCTTCCCAGCTATTTTGTGCTGCTAGGATGGATCGGAAATTTTATCTTTTTAACAGTTAAGAATTTGAAAGATACACAAGTTTTCCCTTCATCTTATAACTAATATTTTTTAAAAGCCACTTTAGCAGAGATTGAAGAGATGCAAAGATTTCTCATTTAAAAAAATATATTTTATACACTCTGATTTATTTAAATATCTTTTGTCAGACTCAAAGGGGAGATGGAGAAAGAGTTCTGGTTCAAACAGTTGATATCTAAATACAGTTATTCTAAAATACATTTAATTCTAAATAAAATATTTAATAAAAGTATGAATTAATGGATATAGGAAGACAGCCTTTAATAAGTCTAAATTTCTTTTGATTGTTTTAAAAGAGGCATTTAGTTGTAAAGAAAAACTGTGAATTTTACATATAAATATTGGTGCTAAGACTTTTTTAGTGAAAAATAGACTTTATTTTCTAGAGCAGTTAAGGTTCAAAGAAAACCTAGGTGGAAGGTACAGAGAGATTTTTCATATACCCTCTGTCCCCATCATATGCATAGTCTACCTCATCTTCTATTAGAGTAGTACATTGTTACAATCAATGGATCTACACTGACACATTATTATCACACAAGTCCGAAGTTTAAATTGGAGATTACTCATGATCTTGTTTGTTTCAATGGGTTTTGGAAAATGTATAATGATATGTATCCACCATTATAGAATCATCCAGAATACTTTCACTGCCCTGAAAATCCTCTCTTTTCTACTTATTTACCCCTCCCTAACCCTTAACAGCTAGCAACTGTTGAACCTTTCACTGTCTCCATAGTTTTGCTTTTCCCAGGGTGTCTTATAGTTGGAATCATATTTTATTCGGCCTTTTCATATTAGCTTCTTTCACTTAGTAATGTGCATTTACGTTTCCTCCATGTCTTTTCATGGCTTGGTAACTCATTTATTTTCATCATTGAATAATATTTTACTGTCTGGATGCACCACAGTTTATTTACACATTCACCTACTGAAAAACATCTTGGTTGCCTCAAAATTTTGCAATTATAAGTAAAGCTGTTGTAAACATCCATGTGAAGATTTGGGGTAGACATAAGTTTTCAGCTTCTTTAGATAAATACCATGGAGCACAATTGCTAGACCATATAGTAAGACTGTTTAGTTTTGTAAGAAATTTCAAAATGTCTTCCATAGTGGCCGTAACAGTTCAATTCCCATTAGCAATGAATGAGAGTTCCTGTTGCTCCACATCCTCACCAGCATTTGTTACTATTAGTGTTTTGGCTTTGACCATCCTAAAAGATTAGTAGTAGTAAATCATTGTTTTGTAAAACCATGTAACATTGACTATATTTTCATATGTGTATTTACCATCTGTATACCTTCTTTGGTGATTTGTCTGTTTTTTTAATTGAGTTGTTTGTTTTCTTATTGCTGGGTTATATTTTGCATAAAAGTCTTTTATCAAACTTTTGCAGATGTTTCCTCCCAACCTGTGGTTTTTTCCTCTCATTCCCTTAACAATGTTTATTACAAAATGGAAGTTTTAAATTTAATGAAGTTTAGCTTATCAGTGCCTTCTTTCATGGACCATTTCTTTTATGTTGTATCTAAAGAGTCATCACACATCTGTGGTTGTTTATTCTCCTATGACATCTTGTAAGAATTTTATAGTTTTGCATTTTACATATAAGTGTAGGATGTCTGTTGAGTTAATTTTTGTAAAGGGTATAACATACATGTCTAGATAGGTCTAGATGTGATGCTTTGCAACTGGATTTCTTTCTTTCTTTCTTTCTTTCTTTCTTTCTTTCTTTCTTTCTTTCTTTCTTTCTTTCTTTCTTTCTTTCTTTTCTTTCTTTTTCTTTCTTTCTTTCTTTTTTTTTCAGGCCAGGGGTCATATTGGAGATGCAATGCAGGCCTATGCCACAGCCGCAGCAATGCAGGATCCAAGCCCTGTCTCAGACCTATACCACAACTCATAGCAATGCCAGAACTTAATCCATTGAGTGAGACCAGGGTTCAAACCCATATTCTCGTGGATAATAGTCAGTTTTGTAACCTCCTGAGCCACAACTGGAACTCCCTGAATATGGATATCTAGTTATTTCAGCACCATTGTTGAAAAGACTATTTTTGCTTAATCGTATTGCCTTTGTTCATTTGTAAAGTTGACTTTACTTGCGTGGGTCTACTTATGGATTCTCTATGCCATGCCATTAATCTATTTGTCTATTCTTTCAATGATATGGCCTAGTCTTTTTTTTTAATCACTCAAAGAATTTATTACATTTATAGTAAAAGGATCATCATAATCCAATTTTATAGGATTTCCATCCCACAGCCCCAGCACATCCCCCCACCCCCCAAACTGTCTCCTTTGGAAACCATAAGTTTTTCAAAGTCAGAAAGTCAGTATCTTTTCTGCAAAGAAGTTCATTGTGTCCTTTTTTCAGTTTCTGCATGTCAGTGATAGCAGTTGATGTTGGTGTCTCATTGCCTGACTGACTTCACTTAGCATGATAATTTCTAGGTCCATCCATGTTGCTGCAATGTTGTTATTACTTTCTTTTTAATGACTGAGTAATATTCCATTGTGTATATGTACCACTTCTTTATCCACTCCTCTGTCGATGGACATTTAGATTGTTTCCATGTCTTGGCTATTGTATATAGTGCTACAGTGGACACTGGAGTACAAGTGTATTTTTGAGTCATGGTTTTCTCTGGATAGATGTCCAGGAGTGGGATTGTTGGACCAAATGGTAGTTCTATTTTTAGTTTTCTAGGAATCTCCATATTGTTTTCCACAGTGGTTGCACCAATTTACAATCCCACCAACAGTGTAATAGGATTCTTTTTTCTACACACCCTCTCCAGCACTTATTGTTTGTAGACTTTTTGATGATGGCCATTCTGGCCAATGTGAGGTGGTATCTCATAGTGGTTTTGATTTGCATTTCTCTAATAATGAGTGATATTGACTATCTCCTCATGTGTTTTTGGGCCATCCGTTATGTCTTTTTTGGAGAATTGTCTATTTGGATCGTCTACCCATTTTTTGATGGGGTTTGTTTTTTTGGTATTGAGTGGTAGGAGGCGTTTATAAATTTTGGAGATTAGTCCCTTGTCAGTCGATTCATTTGCGAAGATTTTCTGCCGTTCTGTGGGCTGTCTTTTCAATTTGTTTAGGGTTTCCTTTGCTGTGCAGAAACATTTAAGTTTGATTAGGTCCCATTTGTTTATTTTTGTTTTTACTGTCATTACTCTCAGAGGTGGATCTGAGAAGATGTTGCTGTGGTTTATGTTGGAGAACATTTGGCCTATGTTTTCCTTTAAGAGTTTTGTAATATCTGGTCTTATATCTAGGTCTTTAATCCATGTTGAGTTTATGTATGTGTATGGTGTTAGGAAGTTTTCTAGTTTCATTCTTTTACATGTGGCTGTCCAGTTTTCCCAGCACCACTTATTGAAGGGGCTATCATTTCTCCATTGTGTATTCTTGCCTCCTTTGTCATAGATTAGTTGACTGTAGGTGCATGAGTTTAATTCTGGGCTTTCTATCCTATTCCACTAATCTATATTTCTTTGTGCCAGTACCATACAGTTTTGATGACTGTTGCTTTGTAGTGTAGTCTGAAGACAGGGAGCCTGATTCCTCCAGCTCCATTTTTCTTTCTCAAGATGGCTTTGGTTATCCTGGGTCTTTTGTGCTTCCAAACAAACTTTAAAATATTTTGTTTGAGTTCTGTGAAAAATGTCCTTGGTAATTTGATAGGGATTGCATTGAATTTGTAGATAGCCTTGGGTAGCATAGTCATTTTGATAATATTGACTCTTCCAATCCAAGAGCATGGTATGTCTTTCCATCTGTTTGTTGTCATCTTTGATTTCTTTCATAAGTGTCTTCTAGTTTTCAGAATACAGGTCTTTTGTCTCTTTAGGTAGGTTTATTCCTAGGTATTTTATTCTTTTTGATGTGATGATAAATGGGACCATTCCCCTAATTTCTCTTTATGATCTTTCATTGTTAGTATATAGAAATGCCGTTGATTTCTATGTATTGATTTTGTATCCTGTGACTTTGCCAAATTCATTGATTAGCTTTAACAGTTTTCTGGTAGTTTCTTTAGGATCCTCTAGGATCATCTTTAGGATCATGTCATCTGCAAATAGTGATAGTTTTACTTCTTCCTTTCCAACTTGGATTCCTTTGATTTCCTTTACTTCTTTGAATGCTGTGGCTAGGACTTCCAAAACTATGTTGAATAGTAGTGGTGAAAGCAGACATCCTTGTCTTGTTCCTGATCTCACTGGGAATTCTTTCAACTTTTCACCATTGAGAATGATGTTAGCTGTGGGTTTGTCATAGATGGCCTGTATTATGTTGAGGTAGGTTCCCTCTACACCCACGTTCTGAAAGGTTTTTACCAGAAATGGGTGTTAGATTTTTGTCAAAGTCTTTTTCTGTGTCTATTGAGAGGATCGTATGATTTTTATTCTTCACTTTGTTAATGTGGTGTATCACGCTGATTAATTTGTGGATATTGAACAACACTTGCATCCCTGGGATAAATCATGATGTACAATCCTTTTAATGTACTGTTGGATGTGGTTTGCTAGTATTTTGTTGAGGATTTTTGCATCTATGTTCATCAGTACAATAGGCCTGTAGTTTTCTTTTTTGTGGTATCTTTGTCTGGTTTTGGTGTCAGGGTGATGATGGTGTCATAGAATGAGTTTGGGAGTGTCCCTTCCCCTGCAATTTTTTGGAATAGTTGCAGAAGGATAAGTATTAGCTCTTCTCTAAATATTTGATAGAATTTGCCTGTGAAGCCATCTGGTCCTAGACTTTTGTTTGTTGGAAGTTTTTTTCTTTTGTCTTTCCTGTCTTTTTAGGGCTGCACCCATGGCCTATGGATGTTCCCAGGCTAGGGGTCAAATAGGAGCTGTAGCCACTGACCTATGCCAGAGCAACGCCACATCCAAGCCACGTTTGCAACCTATACCACAGCTTATGGCAACACCAGATCCTTAACCCACTGAGCAAGGCCAGTGATCAAACCTGCAACCTCATGGTTCCTAGTCAGATTCATTTCCACTGCACCCCAACGGGAACTCCTGTTGGAAGTATTTTAATCACAGTTTCAATTTCAGTACTTGTGATTGGTCCATCCATCTTTTCTATTTCATCTTGGTTTAGTCTTGGAAGATTGTCCTTTTCTAAGAATTTGTCCATTTCTTCTAGGTTTTCCATTTTATTGGTGTAGAGTTGCATATAGTAGTCTCTTATGATCCTTTGTATTTCTTTGATGTCCATTGTTACTTCTCTGTTTTCATTTTTAATTTCATTGATTTGAGTCCTCTCTCTTTTTTCTTGATAAAGTGGCTAAGGGTTTATCAATTTTGTGGATCTTTTCAAAGAACCAGCTTTTTGTTTCATTGATCTTTTCTATGGTTTTCTTCGTTTCTATTTCATTGATTTCTTCTCTGATCTTCATGATTTCTTTCCTTCTACTAAATTTAGGTCTTGTCTGTTCTCTCTGTAGCTGTTTTATATGTAAAGTTAGGTTGTTTATTTGAGCTTTTTCTTGTTTCCTGAGGTGGGCTTGTATTCCTATAAACTTTCCCCTTAGAACGGCTTTTGATGCATCCCATAGTTTTTGGAGTGTCGTATCTTTGTTGTCATTTGCTTCTAGGCATTTTTTCATTTTCTCTTTGATTTCCTCAGTGATCCATTGGTTGTTTAGTAGCATGTTGTTTAGTCTCCACGTGTTTGTGTTTTTTGCAGTTTTTTTTCTTGTTGTTGATTTCCAGTCGTATAGCATTGTGGTCAGAAAAGATGCTTGATGTGATTTCAATTTTCATAAAGTTACTGAGGTTTGATTTCTAGTTCAGTATGTGATCAATCTTAGAGAATGTTTTCCAGGAGTTCCTCCAAGATTTGCAGTCAAAGGTTTGACCCAGATTCCTGTGGAGGCTTTGCTTTGCCCTGTGACCCAGTGCACGTGAAATTCTGTGTACGCCTTTTAAGAATGGGGTCTCTATTTCCCCCAGTCCTGTGGAGCTCCTGCACACAAGCCCCACTGGCCTTCAATGCCATATACTCTTGGGGCTCTTGCTCACAGTGCCAGATCTCCACACGTGGGAGTTTGATGTGGGGCTCAGAATTCATTCCTGTAGATGGGTCTCTGTGAAACATTTACTTTCCAGTCTGTTGGATTCCCACCTGGGAGGTATGGGGTTGCTTATTTCATGTAAGTGCCCCTCCTACCTCTTGACATGGCCTCCTCTTTGTCTTCTGGAGTAGGATATCTTTTTGAAAGTTTCTGGTCCATTTGGTTGAAGATTGCTCAGCATTTGGTTGTAAATTTTGTTGTTTTTAGGAGAGAAGTTGAGCTCCAGTCCTTCCATTCCACCATCCTAATCCCATCTGACCTAGTCTTGATTACTGTGCCTAAATAAATGGTTTGCAGGAAGTCTTACATTGAATAGTGTTAATCTTCTGACTTCATGCTTTTCCTTTAATGTTGTGTTAGCTGTTCTGGGTTTCTCCCCCATGTCATAAAATTTTAGAATCAGTTTGTTAATATGGACCAAATAATTTGTTGGAATTGTTTTGAATCTGTAGATCAAGTTAAAAAAAGCTGACTTCTTGCCAATATGGAGTTTTCCAATCCAAACATTAAATATCACTTTATTTTTTTAGTTACTTTGATGTTTTCATCAGAGTTTTATCATTTTATATATGGATATTGTAGATTTATACATAAATATTTCATTTTGGGAGATGTTAATATAAGTGGTATTGTGGTTTCCATTTCATATCCCACTTCTTCATTGCTGGTGTGTAGGAAATCAAATAACTTTTGTATATTAATCATGTATCCTCCAACGTTGCTATAATCAACTTTTTTAGTTTGGGCAGTTTTTTTTTTTTTTTTAATTTACCTGGATTATCTACTTAGATGATCATGTTGTCCACAAAGAAACTCAGTTTTCTTTTGGTCTTAACAATCTGTATAACATATTTCCTTTTCTTGACTTATTGCATTAACTAGGACTTCATTACAATGTTGAAAAGGAGTGTTAAGAAGGAACATCCTTAAATTTTTCCTGATCTTAGTAAAAAAGTGTTAAGTTTCTTACCAACACATATTTTGTTAGCTGCAGGTTTCTTGTTGATGATCTTTATCAGATTAGGAAACTCTTTTCAATAGCTGTTTGGTGAGAGTTTTTATCATGAATGCATCTTGCATTTTGTAAAATACTTTTTCTGCATCTATTGATAGGATCATGTGATTTTTCTTCTTCAGCCTATTGATGTTATGGATTGCATACATCAGTTTTCAAATGTTGACCAAGGCTTACATACCTGGGATAAATACAACTTGGTTGTGGTCTATAATTCTTTGTATAAATAATTGAATTGGATTTTCTAATATTTTTGAGAGGTATACATCAATGTTCATGAGTGATATTAGTCTGTTGTTTCTTGTGATGTCATTCTCTAGTTTTGTTTTTAGGGTAATGCTGCCCTCATAGAATGAGTTGGAAAGTAGTTCCTCTGCTTTTATCTTCTGAAAGAGATTGTAATGATTAGTATAATTTCTTCTTTGAATGTTTGTAGAATTTATTAGTAAACCCATCTTGCTTTCCGTTTTGAGAGGATATTAATTATTGATTCAATTTCTTTAATTAATATAAGCCTATTCACATTGTTACTTCTTCTTGTGTGAGTTTTGGCAGATTGTGTTTTTTTGTTTTTGTTTTTGTTTTTTGTTTTTTGTTTTTTAGGGCCACACCTGAGGCATATGGAGGTTCCCAGGCTAGGGGTCTAATCGGAGCTGTAGCTGCCAACCTATGCAAAAGCCACAGCAAGGCGGGATCCAAGCCCTGTCTGCTACCTACACCACAGCTCATGGCAACACTGGATCCTTAACCCACTGAGCAAGGCCAGGGATTGAACCCCTAACCTCATGGTTCTTAGTCGGATTCATTTCCTCTGCACCACGATGGGAACTCCCAGATTGTCTTTTTTCAAGGAATTGTCCATTTCATCTAGACTGTCTAATTTGGGGACATGTAGTTATCCAAATATTCCTTTATTATCCTTTTAATGTGTATAGGATTCAGTACTGAAGTCTCCTTTTCTTTCTGATGTTAGTAATTTCTATCTTCTCTCTTTTCCTGGTTAGACTAGCTAAAGGCTCTTTAACTTGTCGATCTTTTCAAAGAATTGCCTTTGGTTTTGTTGATTATCTCTGCTGATTTCTTGTTTTCAGTTTCATTGATTCCTTTTCTAATTTTTTTTAAAAACTTTTATTCCGTTTATTTTGTAATTAATTTACTTTCTTTTTATAGATTCCTAAATAAGAACCTTAGATTATTGGTTTTAGATCTTTCTTCTTTTCTAATATATACACTCAGTGCTATGAATTTCCCTCTAAACATTGTTTTCACTGCATTCTAGGTTTTATTTTCATGTTTATTTAGTTAAAAATATTTTTCCTCTCATATTTGGTGCTCTATTTAGGTGCATTTATATTAAAGATTGTTATGTCTTGTACTAGTGATCCCTTTTTCATCATTTAACATCCTTCTTTATCTCTGATAACTTTCCTTCCTCTGAAATCTGCTGTGTATGAAGTTATTTCAACTACAGCCTTCCTTTTAATTACTGTTAAAATTGGTTTGGCTATCTCTATCAATTACTTTTAATCTGCATGTGTCCCCATATTTAAAGTGAGTTTCTTTTTCTTTTTTTTTTTTTTTTGTCTTTTGTCTTTTTGTTGTTGTTGTTGTTGTTGCTATTTCTTGGGCCGCTCCCGCGGCATATGGAGGTTCCCAGGCTAGGGGTTGAATCAGAGCTGTAGCCACCGGCCTACGCCAGAGCCACAGCAACGCAGGATCCGAGTCGTGTCTGCGACCTACACCACAGCTCACGGCAACGCCAGATCGTTAACCCACTGAGCAAGGGCAGGGACCGAACCCGCAACCTCATGGTTCCTAGTCGGATTCGTTAACCACTGCGCCACGACGGGAACTCCTAAAGTGAGTTTCTTATAAACCCTGTGGATCTAGCTTTTGATCCATTTGGAAAATCTTTGTCTCTAATTGGTGTATTTAGAACACTGGCCTCTAAAGTTCCTTTAAAACTTTTACTGGTAGTTCACCTAGAGTTTGCAATCTACACTTACAGCTAATCCAAGTCCACTTTCAAATGGCACTATCTAACTTCAATAGTAGTGTAAGATCCTTATAATGACACACTATTTCTAATTCCACCCTCCTATCTTTTGTATCATTGCCATAATTCATTTGACTTTACATAGGCATATATATATATGAATATATATATATAAAATACTATGCATGTATATCTTATATACACATATATGGACACATAATTGTTTCACTTATTATTTTGAACAAACTATTATTAGATCAATTAAGAACTTGGAAAATAAATGTATTTGTTTTATTTTCACTTATTCTTTCTTTAAATGCTCTTCCTTTCTTTATATAGATATGAGTTTCTGACCAATATCATTTTCTTTCCCTCTGAAGGACTTCTTTTTACATTTCTTGCAAGAAAAATCTCTGGCAACAAATTCCCTCAATTTTTGTTTGCCTGAGGAAATTTTTATTTTCCTTCACTTTAGAAGGATAATTTCTTGGGGTACAGTATTCTAGTTTTTTTTTTTTTTTCCCTCTCAGCAATTTGAATGTTCACTCTACTCTCATTGCTTGTATGGTTTCTCTCCTATTTCAGGGACAGCACTTTGCTCTGTGACCTCACTTCTCTGACATGTCTAAGAAAGGTTGTTGCTTTTTCAGTTTGGTCAAATATTTACTTGTTGTCAGGATGGAGTGTTGACTTCCAAGTTACATGGTGGCCTAGAAACTGAAATTCTTAACTAACTTTTTAATATCTAGTTTTATTGTCATTTAAAATGGAACTTAAAATCTAGGACTGTTTTTGAACTATTGAATATAAGTGACAATATTTCCTTTTCATTCCCTTCTTCCACAATTTAGTAGTCCTTCATATATTTAGCACCCTGTTTCATGATGCTGGTCTTGCTTTGGATTTTTTTAAACCTCCCCTTTGAAAAGTTATTTGAGATCAATAAGGGATACTAAGGTGATGATGGCTAGTAAGAGGTTTTGATGGGAACATTGATAAAAATTCTTACTTTTTTTCTTTGGAGCTAATTCTTTTGTGTAGGAAGGGGAATTTCCTGATGAAAATTTCTCCTCACAGGATAGTAGAAATCCATTCCATTATTTTATCATTTATTAAAATATATACTATTTCCCTAGTTAATTCCATAAATCTTCCTGAATTTATACCCATTTAGAGTATCATTCAAATATTTTCAGTGGATCATTATTTAATCTAATATTCTTTAATCCAAAGAGGTTTATTTGCATTGCGAAGATATGTTGTACTGATGACACACAGAAAGTGAAAGATATATATTGGGATAGTTTCTTCCTCTGAGCAGCTTTCTGGATAAGCCATTAACCTGGTAGATTGTAAAGTTTTGTGGTCAAGAGCATATATTCAATAAGTGGATCTTTACTAACTATCTCATGACTCAGTTTCCTCAATTTTAATATCAGACAAGACTAGGACTTACAGAGCAAGAACTTGTGGTGATGATATAAAATCATATTTATAAAATGTCTAAAATAGTATAAGGCATGTAGTAAGTATTTAATGGATATTTTAACCTGATATTTTGAGCCTAGAAAAATGGTACTCTTATATATTGATTTATCCATCAAATAGTTATTATATGTCAGACACTGTATTCCATGCTAGGGTTATAAATAATTGTGATATAATTTGATTGTTTTAAAAGAGAAAAGTAAAATCTACTCTGTGAGCACTATGTGGGGACTAATTAATTCTGTCTGGAAGAGTCCCAAATGACTTCACAAAGGGAAAAAGCATTGGAATTAGATCTCTAGAGATGTGCATGGGTTAGCTAGGGAAAGAATGAAGAGAAGATAAAAGGAGACTTTCCAGGCAGAAGGCACAGCATGAACAAGAGAATGAGGCATGAAAGAGTCTGGTGTGTTAAAGAAATAATGGATAGTTTTTCCTGACTGGATGGCAGAGTATGGAGAGGGACTGGTAAGCAATGTGTCTGAAAACACCAGTTAAGGACACATCCTGAAGGACTTTTAGTGCCTTGCAAATAATTTAACTTTTTACTAAAACAATAGGAAACAAATTGAGAGTCCCACATGTATTGTTCTATTACTCAGTCATTCATTGACTTATTCATTCATTCAACAAGTGTTTATTGAACAGTTACTAATGCTCATCCCATTCTAGGTACTGGAAATTGAGCAGTAAACAAAAGACACAAACCTTGCTCTCATGGACCTCACAACCTGTTGTGGAGTGGCAGACAACAAGCAAAAATAAATTAAAATAAAATAGATGATAATGAATGCTAACGTAAAAATGGATCAATGAAGAGAGCTAGGCAATGTTGAAGGGGATTTTAGATATGATGGCCTAAGGGGATGCTGATTAAAATTAACGTGTGAGCCAAACGTGAAGATGGAAGGTAATGACCCATGTGCGTCTAGAGAGAACAGCAAGTGGAAAGGCCCTGAGGTAGAAGGGTATCTAATATGGTCAAGGAGAAGCAGAGAGGCCAGTATTGCTGGTTTAGAGTAATAACGGGAGAAAATAAAAAGAAAGATGATAGAGGAGAGAGGTAGGACACGAAGATCACAAAGGACATTGTGGGCCATTTTTAGGATTATATTTTAGTCTGAACAGAGAACAGTGTGATCTAAATTCTGTTTTAAAAGGATCACTCTGTTACACAGAGAATAAGCAGGGGAGGTGGAATTGAAGGGTAGAATTAGAGCATTTAGGAAACTGCTACTATAATCAGGCAAGAAAGGATAATAGCTTGGAGCAGTATGGTAGTAGTAGAATAGGTAACATAAAATGTGTTCTGGAAATATTTTACAGTAAGAACCAATGAGATTTCCTGATGGAATGACCTGAGTGTGAGGTTCAAGAGAAAGTATTTATGGTGGTTCAAAAGTTTTCAGCTGCTATGCCCTTACTTCTTCTGCCCCTGCTTCCATCTTCCTATAGATCCCTAGAGTTCATCAGTCTGTTTTCCTCCTTTAAGTTTCTACTTCTGCCTTTTCTAGTTCTGTTCATCCAAGACTGTCACTGGGAAAGACATAAGCTTCTGGGCTCTTCATAGACTTAAAGACAATTTAGAAGGTGTGGTGTATATACACAATGGAATACTACTCAGCCATTAAAAAGAACAAAATAATGCCATTTGCAGCAACATGGATGGAACTAGAGACTCTCATACTGAGTGAAGTAAGTCAGAAAGAGAAAGACAAATACCATATGATATCCCTTATATCTGGAATCTAATATATGGCACAAATGAACCTTTCCACAGAAGAGAAACTCATGGACTTGGATAATAGACTTGTGGTTGCCAAGGGGAGGGGGAGGGATGGACTGGGAGTTTGGGGTTATGGATGCAAACTATTGCATTTAGAGGGAATAAGCAATGAGATCCTGTTGTATATCACAGGGAATGATAACTATTCACTTGTGACACTTATGATGGAACATGATGGAGGATAATGTAAGAAAAAGAATATATATATATATTTACTTATTTATATGTATGACTGGGTCACTTTGCTTACAGTAGAAATTGACAGAACACTATAAGTCAACTATAATGGAAAAAATAAAAATCTTAAAGACAATTTTGGATATTTAACCACAAATCAATATGTGAAAACAGGCTATGTATAATACAAAAAAGATAGAAGACATGAAATTTACAAATTACTTACAGCAATAATACTTAGTAAACTGTACTTTATTTCCTCTGAAAAGTTAAATGAAGGCTTGTTAGAAATTCTGTCCTGTTTTTACCTTGAAGTGAGGTTCTGTGTTCCTTCTCCTTGGTGAAAGTATCTCAAGAAGATTGTTTTTCTCTCCTAATGAGAATACAGTCATGGCAGAACTGTAGATATTCCTTTGTTTACCAAGGAATATGTTTATCTCTTGACTTTGATTAGGTAACACCTAAAGGCAAATCCAAAGCTTTATACAAAACAATTTATATAATTTGGGAAAGTGTGAGTTCACAATAACATATACAAGATTTTTAGAACTCTCCTAAGAGGCTTGAAAGATATCTGTATAAATGAGGATACAAAGTTATGTTTCATTAACCACAGGGGGAACCCAACTCTAGTGGTACCTTTCAAAAACTCCCCATTTCACCTGAGAATAATCTTGATCGTATTACTTCTTCAGAGGATTCAAGAGCTCTGGGGCAGGAGTGCTCTGATTGGATCTGGTCTATGATTTAGAAAGACAGTTATCACACGGTGTAAGGATATTTTGGACTGGAGGCCATAAATCCAGGTGACTCTTTAAAATTGCTTTACTGCCATTCTCTCATTCTTAAAAATAATCCTTTGACATGCAATTTTTCTAGAACTTTATCTTTCTGTGTGAGAAAATTATTTTCACAATTATTTTTTCTTCAAATGTCAAACTAACATGCTCTTTGATTTAGGTATGATTTCTAGCTCTTAAACATTTTTTATTTTATTTTATTTTTTCTTTTTAGACCCACACTCATGGCATATGGAAGATCCTGGACCAGGGGTCAAATCAGAGCTGAAGCTGCTAGCCTATGCCACAGCCACAGGCAATGCAGGATCTGAGTGGTGTCTGCAACTAACACCACAGTTCCTGGCAACACAGGATCCTCAACCCACTGAGTGAGGCTGGGGATCAAAACTGCATCCTCATGGATACTAGTTGAGTTTGTAACTGCTGTAGCTCTTAAACTTTTTAATTTTTAATGAACTAAACAGCTGTATACATAGTAAATATCCATAAAACAAAATACTGCATGAGAAATTACATTTCACTTTCAGTGGAATCTCTGTATTTTGTCTTCTTTTCTTTTCACAGCAAATAGTTACATATTCTACAACACAGGAAATCATATAGGGCAAATTAGTATCCCTAGAGTACCATACAAGTTCATGCCACCTATAATGCAGTGACTCTCTGGGTGGCTGCAGACTTTTGTCGTTTCCATCAAGAAATGCTGCTATGGCTTCTTCATCTGTATGCACCACTGAAAAATATTTTTACCATTGATTTTCCTCTGGCATTGATCTACCACCTGACGCCATCAATAATGAGGTTTGTTGGCTGATTTCTTAGGCTGTCTAGATTTTTTTCCCCCAGCAGAAGAGGAGAGCTCTTCTATAAGGCAGAAAGAAAGGTTGATAACTTGTCCTTGGGAATTTGCAACCAACCTGTCTCCCCTATTCAGTCATTCCTCTCAGCCCTTTTTCCTCTCTTGCTATTCACCTATCCCTTTATTACTTGATACGAAGACTTCTACCAGGTTGGCCTCCTGAGTGTTGCTTTTTTTCAGTTTAGTATGCATTCGAATGCAAATTAAATGGGACAATTATCTGGGTAGAGTGTTTTCTTGATGCTGGAGGAAAGCTTTTTCTTTTGCTTTCCTTAAAAATCTGAAGGCATCTAAAAAGCTGATTCAACTCAAGTACTTAGTGAGAAACCAATTCTGTAAACTATGCCACTTTCATTTATTGAAGTTAGCCCATGTTTGGGCCTAAAGGGAGAATTTTCTGAAACACATGTCTATTTCACTATGGCAGAATGCTTCCCTTTACAAAGCAATAATATGGGGGAAAAAAGCAGAAAGTAGATAGTCAGCATTCCCACATCCCTTGTAAAATAAAATGAAAATGCAGATATCCTTCTGTCAAGGTCCTGATCCTGGATAAAATTATATACCAAAATTTGATGAAGCACGTTCTGGGAGATATATTCGTTATTATGCATGAACTTAACTAAATATTGATCACTCTGAGTGGAACAGATGGAAACAGATCTTTTTTTTCTGGATTCCAGATATCGAATTGTGAGAGGTCAGGGGAAAAAAATCTCATTGACAGGTCAAAACAAAATAATTCAAGAAATAAGATAAGAAATGATATGATTTTATGCACAATATATCTAGTTGAAAAGAAAGTATCTCTTATTTTGCCTCTATACATTTTTAAAGATTTCTAACCGTAGTAGAGAACTTTCATTGACCATTAAAACTTCCTAGTATTTTACCCTTTTATTTGAAATGCATATAACAATTATTTCAATTAGAGTATTTATATCAAAAGATTTTTTCACATATTCACAATATGTTTTAATTAGTTATAAATTTAACAGTTTAATATTTGTTTGAACTGTGTAATCTATAAAAAATCAGGTGTATTTATATGATTTTATGCACAATACATCTAGTTGAAAATGTAGTTTGCATTACATTTACATATGAAAATTACCCCCTGAAATTGCACAGCACACAGACCACTACTGTATCCTGTGGCTCTGATTTACTCAGAAGCATAAATGAGCAGTTTTTTGGTATTTAAATACTTGATTTCATTAAATACTCCTAGTTTGCTCTTTAGACCAGCTTTTACCTTCCTACCAACACAATTTTTTCCTATTCTCTAGGAAATGTTATCTTTTGGTGTTTGCGATTCATGCAAGCCATTGCTGTGATTGTTTCTTATCTGAAGTTTCTAGTTTTCTCTGATGCTAGAACCTAACCACTTTTTATCTTCCCCAGTTTTCATAGTAGGTTTCAGAATCCATCACTATCCCTGCTCCTTCTGAGGTGTCTCTTGAGTTGGGGTTAAAGAAAGAAAAATGAGCTACTGACCTAATTCCAGAAGACAGTGCTTTGGAAATATTCATCCAAAGTGGGCATGTGTACACAAATATTAAATTTGAATATGCTTGATTGCTCTTACTTTTTATTCAAGCTATGTTTTTGCTTCCACCTCAATTCTATTTCAATAGGAGTCACCTGTTCTGAGTGTCCTATGTATCTTCCCACTTCTCGTGGGTCTCCTTAGATGTGTCATTTTCTTCTGTCTAGATTTTGTGTTTCAGGTCTAGCTGCTAGGGTGCAATAAATAGCAGCAGTCCCTTCATGAGGATAGATATAGGAGCCAGATGTTTTGTCAGGTGGCCATCCCCTATTAAGGAAAGAGGAAAGAGCTTCTTTTCTCCCTACATCTGGACGGGCCAAAACTCTCCCAGCCTTTGCTGCAACAAATATTTAGTGATCTTTGTCAGCATCTTTCATCTTTCCAGCTGCGCAGAGACCAGGTTGATCAGGTGGTACTTGCAGGGATGCTCATGAAGGATACTCTGCCCATTTTCTCATAGGTTTGCAGATTGTCAAAGGCCAAACAACAGTTGAAGTAGAGGCAGTTTAAGAAGTAAGGTACAATATGGTCAAATGCTGAAAAGTTTTTTTTTTTTTTTTAAAAGCAATCTTTTCAGAACTGAGGGAAAAAATTGTATTTTGACATTTTGAGGATGATTCATGATTTTCCCTTATAGTAATGTTGTGAGATTTCAGGAAAAAAAGCAAGAAACAAGGATAAGGATATAGTAACTGCTAAGAAGAATTGTTCTTCCTAGGGAATCTCTCATAAAAATGGTATGCAGTTATAAAAAATGAACATGGATAGATGTAGACACAGGGTCGGGGTCAAGGGATGTTTTTAATTTCACTGATGGGGGTTCTTGAATATGTTTATACAGATGAACTCAGAGAGAGAGTACATATAGGAGACAGAGGGAGTGCCAAGGACACATAGTTCTGGGGCCAGTGGGGAGGAAATCATAATAACCAAGGTAAAAGAATCCATCTTAAACAGACTAAAGGACACTTCTAAGACAGCTGGAAATGAGGTCAGAGTGAGTAAAATTTCAAAGAAATTTGTATATATGGGGGCAAGACATTAAGGAGATTATGTGTAGTCTTTTTCAGTAAAGTATGAGGCAGGATCATTGGCAAAGAGAAATGAAGGTTTGCAATGGGAGAAACAATGATGTGCTGGCACTGGCTGGCATAGGCTAGAGCAAGAGCTGATTGCTAAGTTTGGGGGAATTTCATGAGCCAGTTGTTAAACATGGTCATTATTACAACATTATTATTTATTACATAAATTTACAGTTAAATTATAATAAACCAAAGGTAAAATACTCAATATTCATTACATCCATACTATCTTCTGTGCTCTTGATGTTATTTTTTTTATCTGTTGTGTCTGAGAACAGGTACAATGTTTTACCGGTGGGAATACCATAAACAATGTGCTCCTTACTACACATATCTTCCCATTCTGCTTTTAGAGGTGTTGTCGATACCTTTAAAATGGGCGATGGTGGAAATCTCTGCAGCTTGAAGATCACTACAAATCTGGGCTTTTTTGTTTTGTTTTGCTTTGCAAAGAGCATATACTGGCAAACTGCTAGGTAAAGTTTTTGAGGATAACAGTAGCCATTGTGAATAAGTACTCTGAGGGGTAGGAAAAAGCTGATTACTGACTGGTAAAGGATAGCCATAGCTGCCTGGGCCGCTCTAGGCAATACATTTGTAAAGGCAGTCTATCCCATGAACAACCCAGGTTTGGAAATAGCAAAATGTTGCCTTGAATTCCTTGGGTACAGGGTCTGCGTGCAGGAATAGGACTGGTGAACTGGAGCATCCTGAGGCCAGTTATAGAGAGGAGTGAACTCAAGAGGAAGGTAACCAGGGGATAAAAGGTGGGAGTGTGGAATCAGAAACCTTAGTGAGTAGAAGCCCAGGCGTCACTGAAATGATGCAGAAGAAAAGAAAAAGGATGCAGAATTGTAATCAGAGAGTTGAATTTTTGAAGTTATTGTTTTATATAAAGCCATTACCAGACCCTGGGTACAATGGTGCTTATGAGTTTCCTCAAGTTATCATGGTTGTGAATATGATGTAGAGGAAGAGTTGCCAGTTTGGATTGTTGGATGAGTTGATCAGATAAGCAGATGGTTCTGGGATGATGGTAAACATTGGAATTGAGAACTGAAAGTGATGGAATAGAGAAATGAGACTGATGTGGGAGTTGAAGTGGAGAGCTGCACTGAGTTGGATCAAAGAGTTCTGGAATTCCTTGTGTCCAAGAAAATCATTCAGTGAGAATGGCTTCTGTGGGAATGCACAGGTGGGGCTACCTTACCAGCCACTGTCATCTTTAAACAATAGCTTCGCTGGGTATAGATGGTGTATTAGGATATATAAGGAAACTGTATTCTTAAGGTAAATATATATATATATATATTGCTTTTTTAGAGCCACACCTGTGGCATATGAAAGTTCCAAGGCTAGGGGTCGAATTGAAACTGCAGGTCCTGGCCTACAACCACAGCTCATACCAATGCCAGAACCTTAACCCACTGAGCGAGGCCAGGGATTGAACCCACAAAATCATGAATACTAGTTGGGTTTGTAAACCACTGAGCCACAAATGGAACTCCTAAAATATTTTTAATGTGTTGCAAAATATTAATTTGCTTAATATTCTGTAGAATTTCTGATAAAATTGACAAACAGTTGTGCGAATATTTGGGGACAGTGACAAGGATGTATCTTTTTAAAAAGATGTTTTTTCTAAGCCACCAGCTTCCTACTGCAGATGGACTTCTCTCTTTTGCATGTTCATAAACAGTTAAGGCAATACACCACTTATTTTTCTCTCTTGATTCATAAATATTTTCAAATTCTTAACATTGCAGCATATTTTCCAGAATTTGTTTTAGTATTTGTTATGTTTTGCTCACTTTACTATTCCTTCTAGGTGTCATTTCCTTTTCCACCTTTAGTAAGGGTGTCATGTTAAGCTCTATAGAGCATTAGCTCTGAATTCAACCTTGCATTTTTGATATAAGGAGATATATAAAACATCATTTTATCCTTTAGTGTTGCATCCTCTTATAGCAGTTTTCACCATTATTTTTTTGCTAATGTTTTAAAAGTAGGCACTTAACTCATATTTCTTCATGATGTACTTTTCAAGATGTGGGTGACATTATTGAACAGGTTTATTTGTAATAACACATTTTCTGAAAACTTGTGTCTAAATCTCTTGCTCCATGCTACTCACCTGGGAATCAAAACCCAGCAGTGTAACAACAGGTTATTCTCTATCTACATTTTCTCATTCATTACAAATATAGCCATGGTTTTAACGAGGGCCAATGGCTTAACCCACATGATTGATTTGGAACCTTTTGATAGGTCAGTGCCTGGGTATCAAGGCATCTATCCCTTAAGTCTCTTTAGCAGAGTGTTTTTACACAAGGCTATGCAAAGAAGGAGAAGAAAAGTATCCTGAGTGTAAGTGTGTATGTCTGTGCATGAATTTATGAGAAATAATCTTTTTTTTACACACACACACTCAATATCTCCAAGCATTTTCCATTTTATTTTTTACATGAAAGTAAACACTTAAAACTGAATATTTAGTCATTCATATTGCTATGTAGTTTAGTTAGTCTTTTGCAATTGCTATCTGAAAATGATGAGAATTTTAATAAGCCATCAGAGAGAACATAGTCCTTTTAAAGTCCACACCAAGTCTGGATGAGTGGTTTGGGAAACTTGGGCATCAACAGTGTGCCAGGTGTTTGAAGGGTGAACAATGCTTTCACCTCCATAACTGTGGGAGGCAGTTTGATGTGGTGAAAAATATTAGACTTGGAGTCCCACAGTCATGAGTTTCAACTTGGCTTTGCCTTACCCTATAATTTCTAGCAAGCTGTTTAACATATCTAAATCTCAGAGAAGATCTATAATTTTGGGATATTGACATCTTCTCAACTGTTTTGGAAAGGTTTATCAGAGGTATTTTATTAAACATCCTTGTAGTGCACCTGGCACAGCGTAGGCCTTCAATAAATAGGAGTTTCCACATCTCTAATATTCTGAAAGTAAAAATTGCATCACTTTGCAATGACCTATCAAGATGCTAAAACATTGCAGTATCTATCGCTTTAATTTCTAAAATCTGAATTAGATTTCAACATAAAAAGTCTTAGAAAAAAAGTGGTTAGTGTTTACAATTCAGATTTCTTAAAAGCACATACATAGTTTAAGAAATACCTACACAGAAAACAATGAACTATTAGTGAAAAAGAAAAATTGTTTAAATGGCAATCTTTCTAATAGTCTAGGTGTAATAGCCATTAAACTGAATTAGTAAGTTTTTTCTTATGAAAGATTTGCTGCTTTATTCTTACCTCTGAAAAAATATTTTATTTTCACCAAGTGATTAAACTATAGGGTTTTATTTTTGAATCTTAGAATTTTTTAAATTGTAAAATATCATCAATTTTATTATTAATAACCTAAAAACGATTACTGATCTTACTAAAATATCTTTCTTCTTTGGTATTATTTTCTGCTAGATTAAAATCTTAAGGTGACATAATAAAATATTTCTTCCTCTTGTTTCAATAACCTGCTAAGATAATCACTGTGTACTGTTGGTCAGTTTATTTAATGTTATTGACATGAATTATTATAATGTTATAATTTCTCTTATGTTTACGCTTTCTGTCAAATAATACTTTGATGTTAATAATCATTACTGGAATTTACACAGTAACACTATTTCAGAAGTGAAAGAAAAATATTTTAACTTTTCAGTAAAGTAAATCTTAACTGAAACTTAATAGGCTTCATTTTATTTAGATGAAAGTTATTCTATAGGACAATTAACTATATTATTTATATAACTAAACTGGCCATTAGAAACCAGATCTATTTGTTTTCTATATCTTGCACCATCAATTATAAAATCACATGAATTGTAGATTTATTTAAAATACATAATATATATTCTACTGTCAAGATCATCTGTGTTATAAATAGGGGTGTGTCCACAAATGCAAATTTTTAAGAAGGAAAAATGGCTGATTTTCCCAAGTAAAAACAACAATAAAAGGTAATTGGCTGAAATTTCTTTAAAAAATAAGAGGGAATCATATTACAACTTTGCTTAAAAATTATTTCTGTTTAGGTGTTTTAGAAAGTCCAAGCTTTTTGAACAGAAAACAGTCTTTTAGGAAAGTATCTAATCCTATCCTAGCATTGGTTGCTAGGAGAATATTTGATGCAAATTAATCAGTAAACATCTAGCAGCCAGCTACCTGAGGAGAAGGGGAGGGGGAGAGACTTAGAAGCTGGCCAGCAGGGAAACCGCTGATGGGAAAATGACTGTTGAGGGTTTTTTATACACACCAGCGGCATCACACTGTGATATGAATTTTTTTTTCTCTATCATTCTTGTAGGTAAGGAGGAGAAAAGGAACAAGAAAAATTGGAAAGATAAATGTGGTCTTTCCAGTGAAGGTGAGCTTGATTTTTTTTTTTTCTGTTGAACTCTGATAAGACAGCAAAGATTAGATTAATTAATGATTAATAACAAATTAAAATTAGTGAGAATGGAATAGGGTACCTAGTTCTACCTAGATATTTGTATTTAAATTTTACTCTGCATTCATCATGTGTCCCATTTGAAAATAATGTTTCTATGAACTACAGTATCAGAAGGGTTTGAGTGTAAAAAAGGGCCTTCCTTATTTAAAATTTCATCTAAGACAAGATCCTAGAACATTTTAAAGAGAATTAAGGATAAAAAGCTAGCCATTTTAAAATAAAGTTTCTCCTTTAATGTAGCCACAAAATACAAAATAAACTTGCCTTCTTTCTTAAATTTTAATGGAATTTAGATGTGTCTCAGAGAGATTTATGGCCTTGAGCACTAGTCATACCCATGGAAGCAATATATCAGCCTTAGTAGAGCTGAAGAAGTTTATACACAAGGAAATATTACCTTGGTTTGCTGGACTTGGATTAATTTCTAACCTTCAGTTTTTTCAAATTTTATTTTGATTTTTACTTTTGAAAAAAAAACCCAAAATTGGAATTTAATTTATAGAATTTTCACTTTGAAATGAATATGTGAACATAGATGCTTTATGTTTAGAAATTATTATCCATGGGGCCATATATACATAATATTCTACAAAAGCTGCAAAAAAAGTAAAACAATGAAAAACTTTATTAGTGTTATGTAAACCTAGTCAAATATTTTTTAAAAATAGGAACAAATTTCACATGGTTAGAGAGGGTTTTTTTTTTTTTACTAAAAATAAATCTTTTGAACTTTTCTATGATAAGGAATTTAATTTTATTTATATTATTTTCTCTTTTAAATGATTTCCACGTACACATATTAGAGTCATACCATCTATTTTAATCATAATTCAAGGTTAAAAGTCGTTAAATCTGCTCACAATTTTGCCACACCTGGTGCTTGATCTTAGTTCTAAGATGTTGACTAAGATTGTTTATTTTCTATTCTGCATAAAGTTATTATGATGTGTTCAATACATTTAACTTTGAAGCCATTTTCCAATTATCTGGCAGTAACCTATACAGAATATTACCTCATTTCCTTTCTTTCAGTTATTCCTATGTAAATCTCCCAATATAGAGAGCACACAAAAATAAAATAAAATTGTTGCTAGGGGCTGTGAACCTTAAAGTGAGAGGTTAGACCCTGACCTCAAAGAGATTACTATCTGCTTTCAGAGTTAAAGTTAAAGCAAATAAGAAGAAACAATAAATGCAAGTGATACATTTTTTGTGTGGATCATGTTCTAGAGACGTTTGGAAACAAGAGTGTGTAGACATTGCTCCAACATCTCTAGGAACCAGGGTAGGCTCCACAAAAGGGCTGAACTTTTGGAAGCTAAGGAATAAGGAGGAGTTAGAGGCACCCAGAGAGCCTTATGTTGGACAATTAAATGTCAAATAAGCAGCTGCTATCACTTATTTGCCTTTGCAAATAATACTGAAAATGATATTTTTTGCAAATGAATTGAACTTACTCATTTTTTGGTATAGCCGCATATTGTATTCTCTCATGAAACACAAGAAAAAAATAACTAGATAATTATTATTTGTGATTAATAAAAATATGTCATATATGTTAAAAATACATTTTATATGTAGCAAGGTCCAAGGTTACAGAAGTGCTATCTATACAGACACAAACAGTTTGAAACAAAAGGGAATTTAATTAAGGGATTTTTTTTATACCCCATTATTGAATTGCTATTTACCTGAATTGATTTGTTTTCAAAATATTGTTATTACTATTATTTCAAAACATCTGCATGAAAAGATACATAAAATTGAAAAAGTATAACATCCACAAACAATTTTAAAAAATACTGAGGAGTTCCTGTGGTGGCACTGTAGAAACACATCCAACTAGTAACCATGAGTTTGCGGGTTCAATCCCTAGCCTTACTCAGTGGTTTAAGGATCTGTTGTTGCCCTGAGCTGTTGTGTAAGTTGCAGATGTGGCTTGAATCCTGCTTTTCTGTGGCTGTGGTGTAGGCAGGTAGCTGTAGCTCCTATTTGACCCCTAGCCTGGGAACCTCCACGTGCCGCACATGTGACCCTAAAAAGCAAAAAAAAAAAAAAAAAAAGCTGACCTAAAATTCTTCAATAACAATATATTAATGTCTTTAAAATATAATGAATCTACATATACAGTATAAGAGGAGAATTGTTTCTATTTATTCTTTTTCTAAGGAAAAGTAGATCACCTTAGTGCTCTGTATTCTCTTATAGTTGATCATGTGAAAGAGGCCCATACTGAGTGGTTATAATTTGGCTATTTTAATTGCTTATATGAAAGTTGTCCATCTGAATGCTTATAATTACCATGTAAAGTATACCTTTATTTCAGGGCAAACTTCTCTCCTATGTACTGGTTTGCCTCACATGCACTATCTCAATCCTTCCAAACCTAAACTCCTCTATATTTACTCTTTTTCGGGTGCAACTCATAGTAGTCAGTGACGTCACATTTACCCAGGTGTACAAGACAGGCTCTTGGGAATGACACTTGACCATCATTCTGAGAGCCATTTGATCTCCAATTTCTATTACATAGACTCTTTGCATATTTTCATAATTGATTTCAAGCTTATGATAGTTAATTTTATGTGTTAATTTGACTGGGCTGAGGAATGCCTGAACATTTGGTTAAATAGTCTAGGTGTGTCTGTGAGGATGTTTCTGGATAAAATTAGCATTGAAGCAGTAGATCAAGTAACATAGATTTCCTTCCCTAGTATAGTTGGGTCCCATTCAATCTGTTGGAAGCCTGAATACCACAAAAATCCCAATTCTCCCAAGAGTAAGAAGGAATTCCTCCTGCCTGACTGCTTTCAAAGTAACATTGGTATTTTTCCCTGCCTTTGGACTGAAATTGAAACAAAGACTCTTCCTGGGTGTCAAGTCTTCTGGCCTTTGGAGAGCTCTCCTAGCTCTCTAATCTCTCCAGCTTGCCAACTGTAGATTACATTCTATTGGTTCTGTTTCTGGAGGACTCTGAATATCATAAGTCCTTGGCACTTCTCTTCTTGGATTTTGTATTACTCCCTTAAATCCTGTCCTTTTTCTCACCCTTTCCATATACCTAATATATACCTGCCCGTATTATATTATAATATAATTATATTATATAAGATATAATTATATAATATATAATTATATTCTCAAATTAAAATCTCTAGGCTTTTTCCTTGCTTAAAATTCTTCTTGTCTCCTCATTCATTTTAAGATAAAGAATAACTACTAACATGCCAAATAAAGCACCTTAGTGATCCAGGCCAGCCTTGTATACCCTAGGTTTTTCTTTCCAACAAAACTGAAAAATTCCAGTTTCCTGAACCCAGTTGCTGCATCTTTACATGATCTACTCAGTCTACCTATATTGTCACTTCTTTCACTTGCCTATTGTCCATTCCACACCTGGCCTATGTTGTATTTTCTTCTAGAAGCCTTCTCTTAGGCTCTTCTCCTCCCATCTCTTTGATGTCCTCTTTTGTAGTATGAGGTTGTAATACTTGATTGTTAACACCCATATTTCAGATGAAATGATAAAATCCTTGAGGATAGGAATTTTATTGAATTATTGTACTCAATGCCTAGCATGGAGCAGAGCATATAGTGAGTATTTATTATAGTTTTGCTGAATAAAAGAATGAATGGACCTCATCCATATCAATTAAATTCATTTTTAACCCACACTTTCATATTTAACATTGAAAAGACATTTCAGAAATTCATCTAATTTCGAATTTAGTTCTCTCCACTATTTATATTATTTATTTACTCTGCCACATTACTCCACTCTGTGCCTCCAGATACTGATCTTTGTAAACTTGATTAATTGGCCTCCATGCTCTCTGGCCTAAGATTGAGTTCAACCAATAGTAGGTGTAGGCAAAAGATTAGAGACCAGAAGTTGAGGGAGGCTGGGGTTTTATTCCTATGGCACCTTCCCAAACATGGCAGCAGAGGCCTTGCACTCTCCCAGATCTCCGTGGCTCTCTTCCTAAGGACTAGTACCTGCTTCCTCCCCTTGCCCTTTGGACTCAATTCCCCACTATTAGCCTGAGAGTACTTTCTATTTCTAGTTTCATTTAAGCTTGTCTATTGCTTCCTTAAACTTTTCTCAATTACTCTGTTGGACAGGGCCCCCAGCTTCCTGCCAGGAGGATGACTAATGCAATACAAAGCCTTTCCTCCTCTATTCTATTTTAAAAATTCAAACTTGATAATACAGTAACTCCACCAACTAGGTCATATATTGGGCTCATCAAACATATTAAATGTTCCAGTCACTATATATAAGCCAAACCATACTATCATGGGGAATCTAGTATTCTTTTTTTAAAGATAATTAAAAGAACCATATAGCTTTAAAAGGCTTTTCAGTTTAAAAGATAGGTTCAAATGCATTATCTCAATCATCTCTTTTGTAAATACCATACTAGCAAGCAGCAGAAATACTCAAATATACAGTTTTGAAAGGCTTATTTCAATTTTATTAAACTTAAAAAAATTTAATTAAAATCATGTTAAAAATAATCATTTTCATCAGAGCTACTTAGAAATAGGACATCTATCCCAACTTAGTATCAGTTAGGACCCATGTCTCCTTTGTGCCTAAGCAATCCCCTCCCATCATGGAGTTGGGCACCATATTAACTCAAGACTGCCAGGGCAACTTTCAGCCTCTTTGTGTGTGTTCCACTAATGATCTTTTGCCCACACTAAATGCAATACTTGGAAAAACCGTGTTCTCTTGAGTGCTGCAGACAATGTGTATAAGCCTATATTCCAAAAAGCATCACCAGATACGTTTTGTAGACACTGTATCGTGCTGCCTGCCACGGGGAAAAAGCTCTAGAGCTCTTCATTGTCTTTCTCAGAAGGAGAGCACTACCTGCTGCCCTTGTTTCTCCAGAGTTGCCATCCTTCTCCTTGTCTAATTCCCAGGAAATCATTGAAGCACCCCAGCGTAGCCTGGCTTATACTGTAGCTGGTGGTGCAATCTTCCTTTTTCTGGCCTTTTCCTATTTTCATCAAAAATATAAATATGATGTATGTAGACTTAAAAAAAATTTGGAGAGGATGGATATGCTTTCATGATCAAACACTTTTGAAAAGGAGAAACTTTGTGTCTGGGAAATTCTGGCAAACAAACTAGCATAATCTTCAGTCCTCTGGGGTTCCAGAGGTCAAATTATCTTATGCATATAAGGTAAAAGGACTGAATAGGTTGCCCACAAGAGCTCCTATTCTGGAAAGCTACTTTTAAAGGGTTTAAAATTCCAGAGGATTCTTGCAGAAGCAACTGAGTTTTCTGAGAGCTTCTTCAGCTATATTATGTATGTACAGTGCACTCGAAAAACACCGTGAATATATTCTTTAAATTTTTTAATAGAATACCTTGTATACATCTGGTAGGATATTAAAAAGACACTCTTTTTAAGTATGTCATTAAAATTTGATAAAAGTACACAATGAGATTGGTCTCCAGACTGCATCAGTGTACAGAGAATTTGATGAATGTCTAGTCCTATGCCCATATTAAACTAGTAGAACAGAAACAGCAGAACACAAAAGGAATTTAATGCATATGCTCTGTCCCTTGTTAAGTCTTCAAATCTAGATTGAGACTCTGTAGTGTCCTGAAAGGTCCCAGATGCAAAGTCAAGTATAATGACTGAAGTTTCCCCCAGGCCCTCTTAATTTCACCGAGGAAAATTGCAGGATGTATTGGATAATATATGCATTCAGTAACAATTTCTTCAAGTCTATGAACATTTCAGTTCCAATTCCAATTTAAACAATCAGCTAGTCAAAGCATATTATCAACCATGAATTCTGTATGTTTTGTAATCAGACCCAGACTGGGAGTGTCTCAAGAGAAAGACTGAGCCACAGAGGCAGAATCCCACAGGTGTTTCAGGTCAGTAATGATCAGGGTAATATTCAAGTACTTACTGATACCACCTACAACCTCAATGGTATCAGCACATCCTGGCTAAATTTTGGTTTTGGCATCAGTGGAAGTTTGTAATGGAAGCAACAAAATTCTAACCAAGGCTAGAGAGCCACAGAGAGTGGATAGAAACCTGATAAGTGGGAGATCCAACAAGTAGGACACAGTAAGTCAAGTCCTGGCATACTATTTGCTGAGGCATTTGGTGTGGCTATGATGGAAGCACTCAAAGGCACCAATATAGTGATGAAAACAAAATAGAACAAACAGAAAAGAACAAAGTACTATAAAGTATACTCTATATAAAGTTTATTTATTTATTTTTGCATGGGAAATACTTTGTTGTTGTTGTAATATTTTTTTTATTTTAAGTAATTTTCATTTTTTCCATTATAGCTCGTTTACAATGTTCTGTCAATTATCTACATTACAGCAAAGAGACCAGTCACACATACACATATGCATTCTTTTTCTCACATTATCCTCTGTCATGCTCCATCATAACTGACTAGATATACTTCCTAGTGCTATACAGCAAACTCTCATTGCTTATGCATTCCAAAGGCAATAGTTTGCATCTATTAACCCCAGATTTCCAGTCCATCCCACTCCCTTTCCCACCCCCTTGGCAACCACAAGTCTGTTATCCAAGTCCATGTGTTTCTTTTCTGTGGGAAGGTTCATTTGTGCCTTATATTAGATTCCAGATATAAGTGATATTATGTGGTATTTGTCTTTCTCTTTCTGATTTACTTCACCCAGTGAGAGAGTCTCTAGTTCCATCCATGTTGCTGCAAATGGCATTATTTTGTTCTTTTCAACCACTGAATAGTATTCTGTTATGTGTATATACCACATTTTCTTAATTCATCTGTTGATGGACATTTAGGTTGTATCCATGTCTTGGCTATTGTGAATTGTGCTGCAATGAACATGCGAGTGCATGTGTCTTCATCAAGGAAAGTTTTGCCCAGATATATGCCCAAGAGTGGGATTGCTGGGTCATATGGTAGTTCTATGTGTAGTTTTCTAAGTTACCTCCATACTGTTTTCCACAGTGGTTGTACCAATTTACATTCCCACCAAAGTGTAGGAGAGTTCTCTTTTCTCCACACCCTCTCCAGCATTTGTTCTTTGTGGACTTATTAATGATGGCCATTCTGGGAGTTCCCGTCATGGCTCAGTAGTTAACGAATCCAACTAGGAACCACGAGGTTGTGGGTTCAATCCCTGGCCTTTCTCAGTGGGTTAAGGATCCAGCATTGCCACGAGCTGTGGTGTGGGTCGCAGACGCGGCTCGGATCCTGCGTTGCTGTGGCTGTAGCATAGGCTGGTGGCTATAGCTCCAGTTCGACCCCTAGACTGGGAACCTCCATATACTGCAGGAGTGGCCCAAGAAATGGCAAAAAAGACAAAAAAAAAAAAAAGATGGCCATTCTGACTGGTGTGAGTGGTACCTCATGCAACTGACAAGGGCTTAATCTCTAAAACATACAAACATCTTATACAACTCAACAGCAAAAAAGCCAAAAACCCAACTGAAAAATGGGCAAAAGACCAGAATAGACATTTCTCCAAAGATAAACAGATGGCCAACAAGCACATGGAAAAATGTTCAACATCACTGATTATTAGAGAAATGCAAATCAAAACTACTCTATATAAAGTTTAAATGCAATAGAAGCTATGAAAGGAGGAAGAGCATCAATCATTTTTTCAATTCCCGAAACAATGACAAGAGCTTCAGTTTACTTTGAAGCCTCATTCAGAATAAATTGATTATCATCTGGAAAAGAAGGAATTTTTCAGTCACTGCCATAACCCTAAACATTTTTAGCAAAAATATGTTGCCATAACTTTAGTATTTGGTAATTGCAGAAAATGGCAGAGGTCAAAATGAATACCGTGCTAACCAACAACTGGGTCCTTGGGTAAGCCAGGACCTTTTGAGGATATAAAACAGAGAATTCAAGGATCCTAACTAAATTGGCAGAGAGATGAAAGTGAGTATTCAAGGAATGGAAGCTGTGTTTTTCCAGGAGAGTCTCAGCAGGTTAAAGCAGGAGTCTAGCACATGGTGTTTTCTGGGTGAACAGGCAAGATAAGCCAAGTCTGCAAAAACTTCAGCAATGGAAGTGGAGTCAGGAAGGGAGTGGAGTCAGGAAAACCAGGTGGCTGACCTCAGGTTGATATGACTAGGGATGGATATAAGGTGACAATTTTGCTAAAGTTTTTGTGAAAGTTTTTTTTTTTTTTTTTTTTAAGTGACAGAAAATAGTCAAATTGCTCACAATTGCCTTCCTACTAGATGACCAGTGCCAGCTAAAAGTGGATTTTGTTAACCGAGTCCTAGTTAGCCATCGTGGGAGGCCTTTAACAGTTGAGTTTGAATGTTTATCCTAAGAAAACAAATACTGATGCTTCTATAGAACACTTCTACTTCAAAAGGAAATGTTAAATAATAGCATTTAGACATCATCAGAAGTTGGCCTGAGAAATGTCCATTTCCACATCAAGTTATGCATAGGTGTAGATATTATCTACTCCTTATTAGACTAGATTTCCTATGGTAAAGTTCCCTTCCATGGGGTCTATGCACCTTCATCCATTGGTGGGTTGTATCTGTAATTCTCATTGCCGGCTGCTTTTAACAAACTTATACACTGCCTTTTACTGAGTGGTTCATCTATCACCCAGTCCAGTATCATGTTATAGTCTATAATTCTCTTCATAAATGATCCTGTGACAGAAAAGAGCCTGGAAATTTCCTTCCCAATGTGGTTAGGGAATATGGTGTAAAAATATTGCTATAGCAGCTAAAATCAGTCCCAGATTCTCTTATAGGATATAGCCCAGAATAGGTGATCGGTTTGTTGAAGGGAGGCATCACCACTAGCACAGTGTGCACTACATGTATTCAAATTCTTTTCTAAGAGTAAAATTCACTCTTTAAGACCTTTTAAAATGCTTCCTTGACTAGGCTAGAAGCACACATGTGTCACTACTCAGGGCAAATTCCTTCTAGCCCAAGTGTCTTACCAGACCTTCTTAGGAGTGGGTGCCTTGTTCTAGCTAAGTGCTTGCTTTCTTTATGAAAAGCAATGGGACATTATACTAAAAAAGAAATAAAACTCTCTTGGCTATGAGATATGGCTCTGTTTCCCAGAGCTTACAAAGGAAACTCGTTTCATTTAGTATTTCATCATATTTACTTAGTTTTAAAAATTATGTCACTTTGTGAAGAATTCTGTTGATAATCTCTATTGTAACATCATGTGACCAACAATTCATAGTTCATAAATAATCTAAAAGAGAGATCACAAATATTGTCTATAAAGGGCCAGAGAATAAATTTGGAGGTCAATGCAGGACATACCAGTCTCTGTGGCAACTGCTGAGTTCTGCCTTAGCAGCCTGAAAGCAGCCCTAACCAATACGAAAAACAGAATGGTGTAGTTGTATTTCAATACACTTTTATTTGCAAAACAGACTATGGGCCAGATTTGACTCATGTACTGTTTTTTGTCGATCTCTACTTTAGAAGATAATACAGAAGTATGGCCTTAAAAAATGGCATTCACTATTTTTGCCTGACAAATTTCAGCCAGGGATAATATTCCCCTCCCTAGGATTCACTGCTCAAATGAATTTAAATGATAGTGATATTGGTTTCTTGTATTTCAACCTGGCAGCTTGTATAGGTGGGAGAAAAAATTTTTTCGGTAATTTATTGCTTATCGTTTTGATGTATTAGTTTCTATTTAACTTCATATAAGAAAAATGAATTCATAGTATAAAATGGTGTGGCTAATTAGGAAGATCAGTCAGTAAGTAATAGTTATACTGAGATATGCAAAAGTAGCTAGATATTTTTTATTTAGTAGTTATACCCATTAAGTAGATCAGTGGTGTTGGAGAGATGCAGCATTTAACAGATCCCACTCCTATAGAAGAAAGGAGGGTTTTTAAACTGTACATTACACAGTGTCACATTATATAAAGTTATTGCTACATCAGGTGACACAGAAGAAACTGATATTACATGACGAGATGCAAATTCAAATGGAAAATTTGGAGCATACAAATGGATTAAACACCCTTGAAAATCAGGTAGAGTACAATTCCAAAGGATTTTAGGTCATTCAGAAATGCTATTACCTCCCACATAAGAAATGTAGACTGTTTTGTTAGTGATCACAGTGAAGCATGAAATTGGGGAGGAAGACTATTAATGGGTAAGTTAGGGTAAGAAATCAGAAATATTATTTTAAGGTGGAATGTTGTGACAAATACGTGGCAAAATGTGAAATTACCTCTCAGAAAAATCTGTGTTTATTTTCAGTCACTATTTACAGTATGGAAAATGTATTATGACTGGAAAATCTCACTTGAAAAGTTCTTAGCCTAAAAATCTCACAAATTTTTTCAAAGTAGGTCTACCATTGTCTATACATGCTGCCAGATTCTTCTTGGAAAGCAATTTATATATCATATAAAATGCATACTTTTTTATAAAATAGCTTTTTACAGTGTTTTAGAAGCAGATTTTCATTTCTCTAGATATTGTTAAGCCACTTATGAAATCTAATGGAGGGATAAGTCAACAAATGTGTTAAGGCTGAAATGCTTTGCAAATACTACTTATGTAGTAAATGTTTAATATCTGGCAAACTCTCTTCTGATTAAAAAGATAGTCTTGATTGTGGTAGATGGTTGTCCATCAGAAGAATTAAGCTTTTTCTTTTTTTAATATTTTTAATACATTATGTCAGATTACTTCATTGAAACCACTCTCTTTAATTTCTCTTAAGAAAAGTTTGCTTGATTGCTTGATTCTTCTTGTATCTTTAGTTTTTTTTTTTTTTTCCTTAAGTAAAGAAATGGTTATTTGATGTTTAAAATGGAAGATCTGGCAAATGGAGCCAATAATTGAAGATTATTACATGCTATATCTTATATAACCATGTGTTATAAGTATTAGAATTATTACTATTATTTTTATTATTATTATTATTGTTTTGTTTTGTCTTTTTGTCATTTCTTGGGCCGCTCCCACAGCATATGGATGTTCCCAGGCTAGGGGTCTAATCGGAGCTGTAGCTGCCAGCCTACGCCACAGCCACAGCAACGCGGGATCTGAGCCGCGTCTGCGACCTACACCACAGCCCACGGCAATGCCGGATCCTTAACCCACTGAGCAACGGCAGGGATCGAACCCTCAACCTCATGGTTCCTAGTCGGATTCGTTAACCACTGCGCCATGACGGGAACTCCTAGAATTATTTTTGATAAAATGTATTTACTGTGGGAAATTAGAAACATTGAAATTTTAAAGTGTAGTGCACAGCCAAAGGATGGTAAAAAATTTAGTAGAAGGTTATAAAATCTTTGCTCTGAAAATTTAAATACCAATACTCTGATGATAGTTTAAGAAAAATGTTTTTGCAAGTAATTTTTGGCTGAGTTCTTCATTTAACACATTGGTAACACTTACCACTCCTTTGTATCATCACTAGCAAGTAACAGTACTTTGCAGTTTGAGGTTGCGTGGCACATGCTTTATCTTTTTATTCCTACCTGTTGCCTACTCACCTAAACACCATAGTCCCTTGCCCAATCTCTTTTCAGGTATCTTGGGTATACAATAAATATATTTTAGAATAAGTGAATGTAGTAAAAAGCCAAATCTGCATATAATATTCTCTACAGGAACAATGGGGTTTTCTTAAAAAACTGTAACTCTTTTTAGATCTTTAATTATCAAAATCACTTACCGGCTAGGTAATAGTACTCCAAAATAATGTCATCAGAGAGTCGGTTTAATGTAGTCTAAAATCATGCATGAAAATTATTGCAGAATATTTCCATTTTTAGTTCTTAATATACTTAAAATGATTTATTTGCACATCTGTATATTTATCAGCTTGTTTTAGATTTTATTTTTAAAATGTTTCTATACTCTAAATCTTAAATGGGTTTCTTTAAAAAGTACATAATGTACATACCAGATGCTACAAATCTGAAATGCATTTTATTTGAAATGAGTATCTATTATTCAAAATAATAGTTGAAATATATAGAGCCCTTATATTTCAAAATTTAACCTTTCACTGAATTGATTAAAAGCATATAATATGACTTTGAAGTATTTTGAAAAACCTGACTACTGAAAATCAATCAAATTATTTTTGTTGTTTGGTAATGTAAAACAGTTGCTCCATTTTTCAAAGACTGTGATTATCCTGTGCACCCTGCCAATGAATAGATTTAGTAGAAACCATAAGCTGTGGAGAAGAACCATTAATAAGAAAGAATCAAAAACAAAGGAACGTAAGTGGGTTAATTACAGTAAATATGATTTAAGCATCTGTTTAGGCTTTCAAGGGACTACAAAAGGGAATTTGAGAGATATTAAAATCTAAACCCAAATTAACAAAACTCAAAGATGGATAGAACTCTTTTCTGAGCATGATGAGCACTTATTATTTTTTATTTAAATGTAGACTTGGAAATGGACAATAAGCAGTAAATACGCCTTTTTTAAAAAGGTAGTATAAATATTTTACCTAAACCCTTTCTATAATAGCTGCCATATAGAATCTATTACAGAATAGAGTCATATAGATATGATCACAGGACCAAGGCACACAAGTTTAGAAATATTTAAAAATGAATTCCTGGCACAAAATGAGGTATTTTCATATGATAATTGCACATTTCTTTATTTTAATGATTTTTATTTTTTTCCATTATAGCTGGTCTATAATGTTCTGTCAATTTTCTACATTACAGCAAGGTGACATTATCATGCTCCATCATAAGTGACTAGATATAGCTCCCAGTGCTACACAGTAGAATCTCATTATTTATCCATTCTAAAGGCAATAGTTTGCATCTATTAACCCCAAGTTCCCAATTCATCCTGCTCCCTCCCTCTTCCCCGTGGCAACCAAAAGTCTATTCTCCAAGCCCATGCATTTCTTTTCTGTGGAAAGGTTCATTTGTGCCATATATTAGATTGCAGATATAAGTGCTATCATGTGGTATTTGTCTTTCTCTTTCTGACTTACTTCACTCAGTATGAGAGTCTCTAGTTCCATCCATGGTGCTGCAAATGGCATTATTTTGTTCTTTTTCGTGGCTGAGTAGTATTCCACTGTGTATATATACCACATCTTCTTAATCCATTCATCTGTTGATGGACATTTAGATTGATTCCATGTCTTGGCTATTGTGAATTGTGCTGCAATGAATATGAGGGTGCATGTGTCTTTTTCAAGGAAAGTTTTGTCCGGATATATGCCCAAGAGTAGGATTGCTGGGTCATATGGTAGTTCTACGTATAGATTTCTAAGGTACCTCCATGCTGTTCTCTATAGTGGTTGTACCAATTTACATTCCCACCAAAAGTGTAGCAGAGTTCCCTTTTCTCCATGCCTCCTCCAGCATTTGTTATTTGTAGACTTATTAATGATGTCCATTCTGACCAGTGTGAGGTGGTACTATGTGGCTCACAGCATAACTAGTTGGCATTGCTAATTACAGATTTTTAAATGACGTGTAATTTTTTTAAACTTTTTGGCTAAGCTTCTAAATACTATCGGTAGTTATAGTATTTATGATCAGGTACTACTTTTGATTTTAATATATTTTCTTTGGGTCAGTTATCTGATTGGTTCTTTTAAGTATACCATGGATGTGTGAATATTTCATGGGCATTCTTTTAATTTATTTAATTATTTCATTTATTAGTATATGATGCAGTTATTCTAAGCCCTTACTTAATTTTAACTAGGTCTTTCTGATTTCAAAAGATAGTCTTCCTAATATGCATATCTGATTATGTTTTGCTTCCTTTTGAATTATTTAGTGGCCTTTCATCCCAACAGAATAAAATCTAAATTTCTCTGTATGACAGAAAAAGCCCTTTATCTCACTTATTTCTTTCAAACCTCCACTGTGTCTCTATATATAACATATTATCAGCTAATCCATAATAGAAAAATATTGTGACTCCCTAACTTGGCACGCCCCCTCACACTTTTGTAACTTACTAGCTTTGACTAGGTGGTCAATCAGTTGTAAGTTAATTGGAATAAGAACTGAAATGTTTAAAGACTAGAAGAAATTGTTACTGAGTGAAAATAGTTGTCTAATACATCCTGCAATTTGTCTTGGTGAAGTTAAGAGTGCTGGGGGGAAATTCAGTCATTATATTTGACTCTGCGTCTGAGGCCTTTCAGGACACTACAGTTTCAATCTAGATCTGAAGGCTTATCAAGGTATAGAGCTTAGGCATTAAATTCTTTTTGTGTTCCAATGTCGGTTTTGTTCACCTCAGTGTTCCTGGCACATGGTAAATATTCAATAAATACTTGTTAAATGTTCACTGTCCAAAACAGAACTCATCATTTTCTTCCCTTACATATGTTGTATGAAATTGTGATGGTGCTATATATATATATATATATATATATATATATATATATATATTCCATAGGGTCCCTGATCTTAGAAATGTTTTTTTCTTAATTTCTCATGTTCAGTCAATTACCGACTTAAGCCCATTTTCCTCCTAAGTTCTTCGATGGGAAAGAACTCTACTACTCTCTCTACTATCTTCTACTACTACTGCTCAACTTCCAACTACTACTTTGTCTCCTTCCATTCTCCCTTGTGCTACCAAAGAGAGCCTGCCAAGTGGCCATTGATACTGCGATATTACCATAGCATGAAATTTCTCACATCCAACACCACTTGTATCATTCCTTTACTCAGAACTCTTTGGAGGCATCTCAAAGACTTTGATATAAACTCCAGCCTCCCTCTCATCATGCACAAGGTTCTACCTCCTTTTCCATCTTCATCTTCTTCTACTCTCTGTTTACAAGTACTTGTATACAGCATCTTGTTTTACCCTTTGCTTTTTTGGTGCAACAACCTGGCCTTCAATGTCCTCCCATCTTTCGTAGGTCTAACTGCAGACAGAAAGTTTGGATTGGTTAAACATTCTCTGGGAACATTTTTGTAATGCAGTTACCAGTTAATACACTGAGTTCCAGGGGAAAAGAGAAAGTATCTCTTACCTTTATTGGCAAAGACTAGGTGCACAGGACTGTTGATAAAAGGATCAAGTAATTGAATATCATGCTAAGGGACTTAGAATGTATGTTCACAGGCAGATGCCATTTATATGATAAATCTCTTCAGGAAAATGGCTAATCTATTAGAATTAGAAGAACTTCAAATGTTGTGTACAAATAACACAAAAAATCTGGGGGAAGGTGTTAAAATAGCTTTTAAAATAGATTTTAGTGAGTTTTAGTTCTAGCACTTTCAGCTTCAATAACATTTATTTTTATGATGTTCCTAAATAGCCCTGTCAATTTCCAATACATTTTACCTTTGGTTTAAAGTAGAACAACACATGCCTGTGGTAAATATTTTAAAATTTTCAAATTTTTCTAAACAGTGCTTACCTTAACTGAGCATAGAAAAGCTAGGCAAAGTCCATTCTGTCAATCTTAAACAATTGCCAGCCACAGATTTGTGCACAGGGTTTATATTCCCAACTGGATAAACTACTTTCACCTTTATTAAGTGGTTTTGGTGCTGAAATTGTGGTTTTTATTCAAGTTTAAATCCTTTTGTTCTCTACACATTTAAGAAAATTAGTTTTGCTTTGGATATTCTCAGGTTCCCATGATTTGATTCTCATCTCCCTCTTTTCTTTGAAAGTTATGAAGCATTAGCATTATTTACATTTTATTTCACAGAAAATGTTTTTATAAATGTGTAGTTTTGCTTTCGCTTTGTTTCTCACTTTCATTTTCCATGAACTAACTTTGAGAGCAGAACAAAGTGTAATATTGTGATCATTATTTGGAAAAATACATTTCCCCAAATTTGGTTATCGAATAGCTTCCATACTGTTAGTTTTAATGTAACAAAAAAATCAAATCAAAGCAAAACAAAATAAAAACATTAAACCTTTAACAGTTACCCAGAGTTTATAGGTCTATAGCAACTATGAATAAACTGCTAGAGGCAAATCTTTTTTTCAGCAGAAATACTGCACTGCTGTATTTTTTTCCTTAATTTTTTTTCTAAACAAATGTCATAATTACAATCTTTTAATTAATTTGATACTCCATACAGAGGATTCCTAAATGAAAGCGAGTAGCTGTTTTTGCCATGGTGCCCAGAAGGATGCCTCTATTTTGCCAAAAAATCTTCTGTCACTAATGTGAAGCCTGTTGACAAACTGTTGTTTATATGTTGTCAATGTGATGCCAAGTCAATTGTTTCACTACGGGAATCCTGGCTTGGCCCCAGTGGCTGTCTAAATCTTTGTAGACACACAGATACTTTTAGGGAAATAAATTAAAGGTAAAAACCTCTTTTTTACTTTTATTTGGCTCTTAACTGAAATTTCATGAAAATAGGAAAATAAATGGTGATCAAAAAACTTTGTAAGAACTGTAATTCTAAAACTTAGACATATGGTTAGCTTTTAATTTCTCTAGCTGTTAATTAAGAGGCTAATTGTACAAGATGGTTAGGTATGTTTCAGCTTGCAAATTTTACTTTTTTTCTTGTCATTAAAAAATAGCAAACTGGGAGCTTTATTGGTCCTATTTATCCTCTAAATCAGTAGTTGTCAACTAGTGGGTAATTTTTCCCTCTAGGGTACATTTGGTGATGTCTGGAGACATTTTATTCATCACGGTTGGGGAAGAGGGTGTGGTATGTAGTAGACAGAGACAAGATAGATGCTTCTAAACATTCTGCAAAGCACAAGATAAGTCCCCTACAACAAAGAAATAGCTGGTCCAAATGTCAACAGAGCCGAGGCTGAGAAATTCTGATCTATCTTAAATGGTATATATGTGTAGAAAATAGCACTTAAAAATTATAAAAACTCAGTAGAGGTTAGAGAAAATACATAATTATTATTGCTAGATTTAAGGCAGGGGTACTAAAGGAAGAAAGATAACTTCCATATTAGCAGAGAAAAAGCAAAAGAGGGAATAATGAGAAAAATATTATCAGTTCACTAGTAGAAATAAAAACATGGAAGATGTATGATGGAAAAAAAAAGAAAAAGCAATATAAACAAAAACCAAAAATATAAGTCGGGAAATAATATTTTGTACATCACTAATGGAAGTATATGTAAAGGAACTGACAAAAACATCAGAGTAAAAGATTTCACATATATTCTAAAAATGGCCATACTGTGCAAAGCAATCTACAGATTCAATGCAATCTCTATCAAAATACCCATGATATTTTTCACAGAACCAGAACAAACAATCCAAAAATTTATATGGAACCACAAAAGACCCAGAAATTCCAAAGCAATCCTGAGGAACAAAAACCAAGCAGGAGGCATAACTCTACCAGACATCAGGCAACATTACAAACCACAATAATCAAGACAATGTGGTACTGGTACCAAAACAGACAGACAGCCAAATGGAACAGAATAGAGAACCCAGAAATAAACCCAGACACCTATGGTCATTTAATCTTTGACAAAGGAGGCAAGAACATAATATGGGAAAAAGACAGTCTTTTCAGCAAGCATTGCTGGGAAACCTGGACAGGCTGCATGTAAATCAGTGAAACTAGAATACACCCTCACACCATGCACCAAAATAAACTCAAAATGGCTGAAAGATGTAAATATAAGACAAGACACCATCAAACTCCTAGACGAGAACATAGGCAAAACATTCTCTGACATCAACCTTACAAATGTTTTTTCAGGTCAGTCTCTCAAAGCAACAGAAATAAAAGCAAAAATAAACCAATGGGACCTAATCAAACTGCTTAGGCACAGCAAAGGAAACAAAAAGAAAACAAAAATACAACTTACAGAAGAGGAGAAAATAGTTTCAAATGATGCAACCGACAAGGGCTTAATCTCTAAAATATACAAACAACCTATACAACTCAACAGCACAAAAGCCAACAACCCAATGGAAAATGGGCAAAAGACCTTAATAGACATTTCTCCAAGGAAGGTATATAGATGGCCAACAAGCACATGAAACAATGTTCAACATCACTGATTATTAGAGAAATGCAAATCAAAACTGCCATGAGATACTACCTCACACTGGTCAGAATGGACATCATTAATAAGTCTACAAATAACAAATGCTGGAGGAGGCATGGAGAAAAGGGAACTCTGCTACACTTTTGGTGGGAATGTAAATTGGTACAACCACTATAGAGAACAGCATGGAGGTACCTTAGAAATCTATACGTAGAACTACCATATGACCCAGCAATCCTACTCTTGGGCATATATCCGGACAAAACTTTCCTTGAAAAAGACACATGCACCCTCATATTCATTGCAGCACAATTCACAATAGCCAAGACATGGAATCAATCTAAATGTCCATCAACAGATGAATGGATTAAGAAGATGTGGTATATATACACAGTGGAATACTACTCAGCCACGAAAAAGAACAAAATAATGCCATTTGCAGCACCATGGATGGAACTAGAGACTCTCATACTGAGTGAAGTAAGTCAGAAAGAGAAAGACAAATACCACATGATAGCACTTATATCTGCAATCTAATATATGGCACAAATGAACCTTTCCACAGAAAAGAAATGCATGGGCTTGGAGAATAGACTTTTGGTTGCCACGGGGAAGAGGGAGGGAGCAGGATGAATTGGGAACTTGGGGTTAATAGATGCAAACTATTGCCTTTAGAATGGATAAATAATGAGATTCTACTGTGTAACACTGGGAGCTATATCTAGTCACTTATGATGGAGCCCGATAATGTGAGAAAAAAGAATCTATACATGTATGTGTGACTGGGTCACCTTGCTGTAAAGTAGAAAATTGAGAGAACACTGTAAATCAGCTATAACGACAAAAAAATAAAAATCAATATATATATATATAAAAGATTTCTTATATATATATATGAAATACATAAAGAATATGGACACAAAGCTTAAAAATATAAAGATGACAAACACTGGCCCAAACTATGCTATTATAGTAAAATCTATATTGGATAGTGCAGGTTTTTAAGGCAAATACCATTATTCAATTAAGAAGAAAAATTACACATCACTAAAAGGAACATCCCACCAGGATGATATTTAAAAAATGTGACTCTGTATATAGCTAATCAAATAACCTTGAAATATATAACATTAATACTAATAGAATTACAAAAGGAATTGGTCAAATCCATAAGCATAATAATTGAATATCCTTCTGTCAAAAGAGGATAGATCAATCAGATTCCAAGTCAACAGGATATAGACAATTTAAATTACAATATTGCTTAAGTATGTGTTATTTATCTTAAATTATTTCAACATACAGAGTTCCATATAAATGGATGTGTTTATCATGATATATACTCCAGAGGCTCAGATTAGTCATTTTATTAGAAATGTACACTCTGTCTATGGTTGTAGAGAATTTAATCTAAAACCTACGCTCCAGAAATGGCTACTAAAAGTGCTTCGACTATCTCTGTCTCACAACACCAGAGACTTTGCTAATTATCATAATGAGTATTAGAAATGAGTTCTCATTGGTGAAATCCTGCTAATTAGCATTGTAGATATTAAAAATGAGTTCTCATTGATGAAATTAGTGACATTTGACCTAGATGGATTGGCTATAATTTTGTATACACATGAGCAGAATATGAAAATCTAGCCAGCACTATAATCCACCACTTAGGGAAAACATCCTAGATTAGATACCTCAACTATGAGATACAGCTAGGGGAATTTGGCGTTTGAATGATGTCACATTTGCTTCAGGTGAAATTTTCACTCAAGATATTTTCTCCAAAGATAACAGAACTGGGACTTCAGGATGCTTACAGACTAGTTGGTAGACATGATTGCTACTAATCATTTATATCAATAAAATAATTCATTTGGAGCCACTGAGATCTACAAAAATGAGCCTGAGTCAAGTATGACCGAGTTGTCTAAGGGTAATTCACAGAAATGCTTAAGTTGGATTTAGCTTGGCCCCAACAAATCATGAGTATACATTCTTTTTAGGGCACATGAAACATTTATAAAAAACAGTGACCACCTACTAAGTCAAAAAGTAATTCTCAATAAATTTCAAGGAATTAATTACATATAGGCCATGTTTTCTTACTGAAATATAATTGCAAAATATCAACAAGAAAATAAGCATTAAAAATCAGATAAAAACTTTTCCTAACATTAAAAATATTAAGAAGTAAATATGAGAGAATTACATAATATTTACAACTGCATGATAAAATGTATGTATATCAAAACTTGCAACTTATGGGGTAGTTATAAATGGATTTATATACTTGTCTGTGGTAGAAGTGTAAAAAATGTAAACTAGATACAGATCAAATTCATTGCAGTGGTTCTTCTTAGGGAGGGAGAGAAATAGAATTAGAGGAAAGAATATTGGGCATTTCAACTTTATCTGTAAGATATTCTTTTTTTATATATATAATGATTTTTATTTTTTTCCATTAAGAAAATATAGATTCTTTTTTTTTATTTTAATAATGTGTTTGAGCCAAGGTGTTATTTCTTAAACAAATAGAAAAAGGAAGTAAAGAAGGGATAATACATATACTTTTAAAAAGTGCCCTTTGTTTACTTTGAGAGGGATATTCTATATTATCTTTTGTATTTCTCTTCATTTTAAAGTCTCTAAATAATTAAATGTATTAAAGTATTACTTCAAGCTATCTAAATCAAGCACTACGCTCTGATTGAAAAAGTATTGCAAATCAAGATGATATTGGATTTTATGACACAAATATGGTTCCTCCAAAAGGTCAGCCTTCTGTCCTGAACTAGGTTTATTAGGCATTTGTAGTGCTCTTTGTTTTAAGCAATGAGGCTTCTGGCCACCTTTACTGAGTAGTTGTATTAGAGATTTGTTATCCTCAGACTAAATTTTCCTAAATTTCTCAACTAGAAATCTGCTAAAAACTCAACTTTTTACTGTTCCTAAGGTTCAATATCAATGATCCATATAGGAAATGAATAATTACATTATAAATACATTCTAATAAGGGGTTTATAGAAATGACTTAGGTTACATCTTCGATTTTTTTCATGAATTTAGAGTTTTTAAATAGTTAAGATAAAATTAAATTTTTGTTATGTTATTAAAATTCATGTTTCTCATAAAATATTTTCAAATGTTCAGATATTAACCATAAGTTCTATGTTTATTATCTCCTTTCCAACATCCTTAAAAGTTTTAAGTGTTAGTGAAAAATAATACTAGCTAACATTTTTTACTGTTTACTATATACTAGATAGTATTCTAATCACACACACATACACACACATATATATGCATACATTTACATATGATACACATATACATACATTCATTTAGTTGAATAACTGATCCCTTGAATTATAAAACACTTCAGTGATTTTTTCTAATGTGTGTGCCTATTAAGCAAACAACTTCAGCCAATATATGTAACTTTATTTCTATATGTATTCTGTGACTCTTCACAAATATATCTTGCACCACAGAAGTATAGGCCACTGGTTGGGAATCATTGATCTAAAATTTGAAATTTTCCTTAAAGCACAAATGTGGTTTATAGAAACTGCTGAGGGAAATAGATTACCTTTTGCTTATTTCCATACAAAGACATATTGTTAAATAAGGTATGTCTTTAGCTTTTTTTTTTTTTTTTTCCTGTCTTTTTGGGCTGCACCTGTGGCATACGGTGGTTCCCAGGCTAGAGGTCGAATTGGAGCTGTAGCTGCTGGCCTACGCCACAGCAACATCAGATCCAAGCTGCGTCTGTTACCTATACCACAGCTCACTGCAAGGCCAGATCCTTAACCCACTTGAGCGAAGCCAGGGATCAAACCTGCATTGTTATGGATGCTAGTCAGATTCATTTCCACTGAGCCACAACAGGAACTCCTGCTTTATGCATCTTGTTCTCCTGTTAAAAATAAGGGGTTGGGATGGAACAGAAGAGTCATCAGTGATTACCAAAATAGTGAAGATTAAATAAATTATCATTTGCAGTTGAGAAATGAGAATTCACTAACAAAATAATTGCCTCAAGAAGATATGATGGCTGAAAGTAACTAAACCATATCTGTTTTGAAGAAAACATTTTTAGTATTTCATTTTTATATTCCATTTATTCATATGGCAAAATTGTATTGAAAGCCTACTTTTACTATCATTTGTTATGGAAAAGATACACATTTTACACATTCTATTTGGACTTTAACATATGAAGTCATATTTTATTAAATTATGACATCACATATAATATTTTAAGTTAAATATTAAGACTGTTCAAGGAAATAGTATGATGTGGTGCCAGTAGAAGGCAGCATTTTATTCATACTACCCCATGGCACATTGGATAATCAATTATGTAAATGAATGAAGTAATTAGTCCTTCTCTTGAAAGAAATAAGGTTTGGTGGGTTATCCCTCCTTGAAAATAGTTAATATAGAAGGAAGAGGATAAACACAGAAGCTATTAGATCTTAAAGAAAATCCACAGTAATTCATAATTTGTGGTGTTAGAGACATTTTCTGGAGAGAAAGTTTAGTTCAGAGGCAGTAATCCTTTCACCTGTGCTCCTTATGAGAGTATTATAATGCTATAAGAGCTTTCTAATGATGTCTTCTAAATAAAAATAATTATTTATAGTTGGTTTATAAATATTCATTTCTCTACTTTATTTCAAGGCCATCAATTTTCACTATCAACTGTAATTTTAATCCACTTTTTATTTTTTCTTCAAAATATTCTCTGGAATTTGATTTTAAAGTAATTTCTATTGCTATATTTTCTTTATACACATATTTATCCTTTATACATATTTATTATTTGCATTCACATAATTATAATTGCTATATAGATTCATATAACTGTAAAATAGCTTTTTTATATAAATTAAGTCTATAGAAATTCAGTATTAGTCCTTATTTGAAAGGGAAAACTGAAGGAAGCAAATGTAGAATAAGAGAGCATATGATTTCAATATTTTATTGAGCATATTTATTTTTTAAATGATTTTAAAAATAATGATGTTACTGATTAGCTAAATTAGTAAAAATCTAGCTATGAAAGGGAAAAATCAAGAGTGAAATTGTATTGTATCCTCTGAATGAGCTATATTGCTTCGCTTACCCATGTATCCTTAAAATTGCTGCTATACTCCCCAGGCTAGGGTGGGAGAGAACAAGTAAATGTTTAGAATTTTTTTGCAATTGAAGTTAATTGTTTTAGATTAAAATAGACTATTATAAATGTAAGATGGATTATGAAAGCCTCATGGTAATCACAAAGCAAAAAGTTAGATACACAAATGATAAGATTAAAAAATCAAGGATACCACTACAAAATATCATCCAATGACAAAGGAAGACAGCAAGAAACAAAGCTTTTTAATTCCTGCCTATTTATTTTAGCTTTCACTGCCTGTTTTTGGTGTCTTATCCAAAAATCATTACCACGCCTAGTGGCAAGGAACTTTTCCCCATGTTTTATTCTGAGAGTTTTATGTTGTCAGATATTATACTTATAATCCATTTCAAATTAATTTTTGTTAGTGGTATAAAATAGGGATCCCATTTTATTCTTTTTTATGTATATATAAAGTTTTCCCAACACCATTTATTGAAGAAATCTTCCTTTCCCTTTGGCGTCCTTGTCAAAGATTAGTTGACAGTGGATGTATGGGCTTATTTCTGGGCTCTCTATTTTGCTCTCCTGGTCTATGTACTTTTTTTATGCCAGTACCATATAGTTTTTATTCCAGTACCATGCAGTTTTGATTACTGTAGATTTGTGATATAGTTTGAAATCAGAACATGTGATGCCCTAGCTTTCTTCTTTTTTTAAGAGTTCATTGGCTATTCAGGAGTCTTTTGTGATTCCATCCAAATTTTAGGATTGTTTGTTCTAATTCTATAAAAAATGCCCTTAGAGCTTTGATAGGGATTGCACTGAATCTGCAAATCATTTTAGGTAATATGGATGTTTTAACAATATTAATCGTTCCAATCCACAAATAAGAAATATCTTTCTGTTTATTTGTGTCTTAAATTTCTTTTACTAGTGACTTAGAGTTTTCAGTGTACAGGTTTTTCACTTCCTTTGTTAAATTTATTCTTTAGTATCTTATTGTTTTGATGCTATTGTAAATGGGATTTCTTTCTTAGTTTCTCTTTCAGATAGTTTATTAGTGTATAGAAATACAAATTATTTTTAATGTTGGTTTTGTATGCTACAGCTTTATTAAATTCATTTATTAGTTCTAACAGTTTCTAGTGAGGTCTTTAGGGTGTTCTATATATAAAATCACTTTTATCAGTCTGTATTTGTAACTCAATATCAAAAAAAGCAAATAAGGTAATTTAAAAATTGACAAAAAAACTAATAAACATTTTTCAAAAAAGACATTCAAATGGCCAATAGTTACATAAAAAGTATCCAACATCATCAATCATCAGAGAAATGCAAATTAACCAAAATTAGATATTACTCACACCTGTTAAGATGGCTATTATTAAAAAGCCAAGAGGTAACAAATATTGGCAAGGATGTAGAGAAAAGGGAACACTTGTACACTGTTTATGAGAATGTAAATTGGTGGAGCCACCATGGAAAATAGTATGAAGATTCCTCAAAAATATAACTGCCATATATCCAAAAATGATAATGAAGACAATATCTTAAAAAAAACAACCTATGTCCCACAACGACATACATAACAGCATTAATCACAATAGCCAAGATATGTAAACAACCTAACTGTCCTTAACAAATGAATAGATAAGAATATGTGAGATATATGTGTTATTCATCCTTAAAGGTGGAAACCTACCATTTGTGATGACATGAATGAATATGAAGGGCATTATGTTAAGTGAAATAATCCACACAGAAAAAGAAATGCACGGTATGGCATCACTTATATGTGAAATCTAAATACAAACAAAGCAAAAACAACTCAGTTTCATAGAAAGAGAGAAGAGAATGGTGAAACTGGTGGTCAAAAGGTGCAAACTTTCAGCTATAAGAGGAATAAATTCTGAGGATCTAATGTACAGCATGGTGGCTATAGTTAATAAAATGATATTGTACACTTTAAAGTTGCTGAAAGATCCTAAGTGTTCCCACCACACACGAAAGAATTAACTGAGGTGATAGATGTGTTGATTATTTTGATCTTACTAATTATTTCATGATCTGTGTGTATATTAAATCATCATGTTGTACCCTTTAAATATATACAACTATATTTGTTATTGCTCAATAATGCTGAGGGGAGGATAGACTCTAGATGTTTGGAAGAGGATTCCCATGGGACTGAGATTGATTCTGAGTGGTTGGCACTTGCCAGCTGATACTGATGACTCTGTTAGGGCACAAGGAGGCTATTTCTGGGAATGTGATAAGAACAAAACAAAAAACTACTTGGACACAAAAACTAACTGCTGTCTCTGGAACTGGCACGGACTGGAACAAGATACAGACTAGAAGGAACAGTCCTTTCTGCCTCCATTATGGGTTTAATTGTAACCCCGCAAAATTCATGTGGTGAAGTACAGCCCCAGTATCTTAGATATGACCTTATTTGGAAATAGGGTTATCACACATGTAATTAGTTTAGATGAGGACACATTGGAGTAGGGTTGGCCCCTAATCCAGTCTAACTGTGGTCTTGATAAAAGGGGAAATTTGGACAGAGAGAACACAATGAAAGTAAAATACTATGTGAAGTTTAATGCAGAAATCAGAGTGATTGTTGTACAAACTGAGAAATGCCAAAGATTGCCAGCAAACCACCAGAAGCTAGAAAAGAAGCATAGAGCATTTTCTGTCACAATCCTCAGAAGAAAGCAACCCTGCCGACACTTTGATCTTGGACTTCTAGTGTCCAAAACTAAGAGTTAGTAAATTTCTGTTGTTTAAGCTAAAAACAACAAAAAACCAAAGTGATCATCATAGACAACAGAATAAATCAGAATTGTGTGCCATCTGATATAGGATGCAATTAGAAGAACACAAGGTCACATGTGATATTTCTGCTGAAAATTGCATAACTTAAATCTAATCATGAAGAAGCATTAGACAGTCCCACATAGGGAGAATATTCTCTGAAATAACTGGCTTGTGACATTCAAAAGTGTCATGGCCACAAAATAAATAAATAAATAAAATAAAAGGGAGAACTATGCTAAAAGTGACTAAAGAGACATGACAATTAATGCAGTTCATGAGTCTGAACTAGATGCTTTTTCTGTAAGACAATTAGCAGTAGTAATGTATTGGATGACAGTAATGTATCAGTGTTAATTTCCTGACTATATTACAGTTATGTAAAAGAATACATTTATTTCTAAGAAATACGTAATATTTCAGATGTGGTAGGGATTCAGGTTGACAAGTTACTCTCAAATGTTTCAAGAAAAAATTAATTTACTCTGCTTGTAATTTTTGTAACTTAGAGATTGTTTCAAATTTAAATTATTTTTAAAATTGCTTAAAAAGCTCCTACAAATTGTGATAGAATAAGCTTTTGGGTTTACTTGTTTTAGATCTCTTCATAGGTATGAATTATGGATTAGATCCTTTTCAAAGTTATTTGAAAGAGATGAAGATTAAACTTTTCAATTACTGTTTTGTGGTTTTGACTGTGGTATTTTTGAGTATGACTTCAAGTATTGACTGAACCACATAGGCTCAAATTTATTAGAGTTATAGGTGAAATAATTTATCAGTGACTAATGTTAATACTTCTTGCACAGACATCACTAAAATTATATGTATAAGTGGTTATAAATATGCACACATTATTAAATGCAAAGAGCAGAGCTGTTATTTACATTCAACTTTGTGTACTAATGTGATTAATGAGGAATTGAAGTTTAGAGTTTATTTTAGTTATATTAGTAGAGTCAAGCTTGAATTTGTATAGTCACATAATAGAAAAACACCTACCTACAGATATTTATGAAGGTTTTCATATTTTGGTCCCACATATTATGTGATTACTTGTGCTTGACTTACAGAGACCTAGCAGTGCCAGTTTCATTGCTGTGTGTAATAGCTATTAATGTTGTAATGACTCTGTCTTTAAATGTAGGACTTAATTTTAATTTTTAAAGTTTCATTTGTAAAAGCTATAATTTTATTCACTATTTTCTACTTTACTCAAGTTTCAGTGAACAACTCGAGATAAAATAGTAAAATGGAAATTTCTTTTAGTGAAAGTTATAATAAATATTTCTGAGGAATATTTTAGAGCTAAGATTTTTTTTTTTTTTTTTTTACTCTTACTCAAAATAGGTACACCATGGAAAGAAGATATTAGAAATTGTTACATAAAACCATATATTTGCAGAGTTGTTCAAGTGCTGGTGGTTTACAACAGATTAATTCTTGGTCACTTTTCCTTTCAAATAAATATGTCAGATGTCACATTATTAGACAGGAAAATGAGGTAACAGCTCAAAGAGACTGTTATAAATACTGTTATTATTTATAGAGATAAGTAATAGGGAGGTTTTCAAAGAAACCTTTAGAAACTCTATTAGTTCAAAGCTCTATTAAAAGCAAAGTGGTTTTGACTAGGGGAGGCCAACAAATGACTATCTAAAGGCAAAATTGTGTTTTCACAATGATCAATTCAATAAAGCACCAGTCCAGGCAGTAAAGTGCTCAATTGAACACTTTGTAGTCAAACCTCTACAGTGCATTGACAAAGCCACACACTTTGTTTTATTTAATCCTCAAATTACAAGATACCAATTGAAATAGTTCAAATCTATTTTTTTCCAGAAATAACTATTATAGATTAAATTACATAGCCCTTTAGTTTAAGAGAACTATCTAAATATCAAATTGTACCATCAGCACCACAAACATCACTACAAATCGAGATGGGGTACACCATATGCTTATGATTCATGGCACTATCAATACTTAATCATAAACTGTATAGACTAATTTAATAAACTCAGTATACTTGAAAGTGTAACTCTCTTTTTCATATTTTAAGTTATATCTACTTTTATATTATCCTTTGCTTTAGATGTGAGTATCATACCCATGAGACATGAAGAATTTGTAAAAGCTATCACTGGATAGAACATTTTCCATACTACTAAGTTACGTTAACAAGCCACTGCTAATTTGCAGCTACCATATAGCAGACCGATTAATTGGTGTTTACAATCTTTATCAGATTCCTATGCATAAAATTATAAATTTGCATTCTAAGAATTTCACTTTTATAATAATTCAGTGATATTAATTGTCAAGCAAAGAAATAATTTTAAAGCTCTTTTTATTCATTCTAATCAATATTCAGACCTTTTTGGAAGGGACAACATGACTATCAATAGAGCAATGATTTCTTATCTAAATTTAGTATTCTCATCTTCAACTGAGATGATGGCTAGTTATAACAAGTTTCTAGAAGGAAATTTGGCAATATATAGTGGATTTTAAAATATATGTATCTCTCACTCCACACTTTAGCTCCTAAATAGATACTTTTTTGAAAGAAAGTATACTTTGATAAAGTTCATTTAGATTTCTCTTTGAAGTATCATTAAGAAATTATTACTTTTTATGCCTTTATGGCATTAGCTACCTAGTCGCTTACTTCAAAGTAAAGTTGGAAAGACATTGAGTAGGAAATTGAGTAAAAGGTCATCTGCCTTGGCCTTTGCTTAAGTTTTTGTTTGTTTGTTTGTTTGTTTGTTTTTTGTCGTTTTAGGTCCACACACGTAGCATATGGAGGTTCCCAGGCTAGGGTTCTAATCGGAGTTGTAGCTGCTGGTCTACACCAGAGCCACAGCAACACCAGGTCCTAGCTGTGTCTGCAACCTACACCATAGCTCATGGCAACGCCGGATCCTTAACCCACTGATCGAACCCAGGGATCGAACCTGCAATCTCATGGTTCCTAGTCAGATTCGTTTCTGCTGCACCAGGAGGGGAACTCCCTGCTTAAGTATTTTAAGTATGTGGAGAAGGCTAGTGTTTACAGCATGGTGTACCCAGAAAATGAGGAGTGGTCCTGCAGCCACTTCTCTGGTTTTAAGTGCTAGAGTGTGCATAGCCATTTTACTCACCTGTTGAAAGTTCCTCAGAGTTAGAGACTGTGGAGACCTTGATGCAGCTTCAGAAAGGCACAGTGGTCCAAAGACCCAAGTTTTCAGCTTGGGTTCCAACCATTGGCTAGTGTTCACTCTGAGAGTTCTGAGGCACTTTAAAGTTGAGTCTCAGGGGATTTCATGGTTGTGCCTCCCTCAGAGAGAGTGAGGTAAATAAAGAACTGGGCAGGGCTGTAGCTTTTTAAACCAGCTTTCTGGAATCACAAACCAGCTTGCCGTTTCTGTGTCATCTCTCTGCTTTCTCACCTAGACTGTCAACTCCTAGAAAATACTTATCTTTCTGTCCCCAGGAGCCCTGCTTTACTCCTTACTGTTGAGATTATACTTCAAAAACTTTAATTTTAGTTTTGTAGAAAGACACCAATGTAGTAATTTGGGCAGATACCAACTAGCATATATGGACAGTATTTCCAACAGTGTTAGAAATTATCTTTTGGAGTTCCTTGATGGCTCAGTGGGTTAAGGATCTGGTATTGTCACTGCTGTGGCTCTGGTTACTGCTGCGGTGCGGGCTCCATCCCTGGCCCAGGAATTTCCACATGCTGTGGATGCAGGGCAACCTCCCCCCCCCAAAAAAGAAATTATCTTTTAACAAAACTTTAAAAATAACGTATATTTTCTTACTAAGTGACTTAAATTAGATTTTCTTAATTTTAAAAGTAGAAAACAATGTTTTCCTTCCCATATCCCAAGACTGCAGATGAATGTGGTTTTTAAAACTTTCGAGGAGTCATATATTTTCATTAGCCACGGTGATCTTACAACCAAAGCTTAGCCATAGGCTCTGTTAAAGATACATGAAGCAGAATAAAATAGCTAGAATTTATTGTGTTACATGGTGTTACAAAATTAAGGCTAACTGCTTTTTTCTTCATCTGAACACATGTAGGCTGACTGTAAATATGCTTTGAGATCAACCCTTTCAAATAATAAGTTATACTTTAGTTAAAACTAAAATGAAAAGTTGTTATCAACATTGGGTGAAATTGCCTGGGAAATGCCTGCATTGGTGAGAGTCAGCTAGTGTTCTTAATGAGTGGTCCAGAAGAGCAAGGGCTGCTCCTAAGAGGAATGTGCTGCTATGGCAGCCATATCCAGTGCTAAAACAGAAGGAATTCTATAGAGAAAGAACACTCTACTGCCTCTCCTTACTCGAGCTTCCTATTGACTCCTATATAAAAATCTAAATCTCACTCATCACTTGCCTTTTTTTGAAAATATAATTAACCTTAGCATTTTCTACTTTGTACTAATTCTTTTTCAGTGGTGTCAGCATTTACAAACTTCTCTGTTATTTTGTATGATAAAGTGGTTTTCACTTTGTAGGAAGGCTAAAAATTGTCTCTTATGGAATCCAAGTCTATGAAGTAAGTACTGTCAGAGAGATGAAGCAACTTGCCCAAGGCCACTCATTGATGGTCTTAGAGAGAGATTCAAATTCTGGTTTGTCTGACTCCAGAGCCCAAGTGTATTTGTCCATATATCAGAATTTTAGACATTTGTATATATTTTTTAAATGTTCTTATTTATTTCTGCCCATTTTTCCTTATACCTCTGCCTAAATCTTGGGCAAATTTCTTTAAATTGGCTTTAAGTAGTTCTTAGTGTTTCCCTCTAGAGAGCTATTTCTGTAGTAGAAAATAATTATGCTACATAACTTCCATTGCTATTTGTCTTATCTTGGATATTACCCTCTCAGATGAAATTTCTACCTACTATTGTACAGTTACTCTCCATAGTGATTGCTGACTTTATTTTCTTGAAAATATTTTTCACTGGGTAAACTTACATTATTTACTTGTTTACATGTGTCCTGTCTGTTTCTTCCCAATGGGATGTAAGTAACCTTAGAGCATGAAACTCATCTACTTCTTCCCACTTTCTCCCTGGCATTTATGAATTGGGCTTGGAATGAGACTCATTTGATTTTGGTTGAATGAGTAATCACTAGGTACTTAAAGTTGGGCTACAATTAGGAGGAGAATGACATTGGGCTCACACTTGGCTGCAGTCTTCCTGGTAAGAAAGCAGTATGTATTTTTTACAGTCGTTACTTTCTTACAGAGCTTTTCAAATGGGTTCCAGTGTAAATTAGCTGAAAATTATTACCATTAATATGCTTCCTTTCCTCTAGGAAGTTATATAAATGAGATAAAACATTTAAAATATTATTCTCCTTTGGTTACATGTGAGCAGTTTATGTTTTAAGGTCTTCAAAAAGTTTTCCTATGGGTATTCACAAGATAGCGCATTTTGTTTAATTATTAATTTCAGCCATTTGAAGACATTTACTATTGGATAAAAGTGAATATTAACAGGGAAATCAAAATCATCTCCAAGGTTTTGCTTTTCATAACCTAAAATCATTCACACAGTGCTTGGTTATACATGACTTTTTCTCATTTCTTCTAAATCAAGCATGCATTTTTTTCTATTGGTAACTGAACACTTAGAGATTGTTTAATAAATGTGATTACAACCACACTCTTAAAAGCTCAGTTGCTTTTAAATATCCTGTTATGGTAAACTGAGAAAATGATTGACGTTGAATATCATGGACAATTAACTGTTTCTTAGCGAATGAATTACGGTTTATATAATTTTAATGATAATACTCTTTCCATGGGCAAAAGCAGAAAGCAAGAATAGACTACGAAGTAGATAAAATCATAAACTCTGATGAGAAGTTCTCCTAATTGAAATCAGTTTTGAAATAGGTATAAACCCATGGATTTTTTTTTTCAGTGCATTTGAACTGATGGTAACCTTAAACTATGCACACACATATTTGAATATGGGCATTTGCAAATATGTATATTTTATCCTGACTTTGTTTACAAGTATCTAAAGTGACTTTTAATCATATTATTTGCTGTTCACAAAAATCATTCATGGAAGCAAGTGTTAACGTATTTTTCATATTTTACTAATGAGGAAAGTAGGGCTTAGGGAGATTATATGACCTACCCAAGAGTGACTAATTGATAAGTAGACTCGTGCCTTGAATTCTTGTTATTTGACTGGTATTTCACCAACGAAAAAGAATAGAAATTAAACAGAAAAAGACAGAATCCGCAAATCAAATTTTAACTTTTTATTTCAACTTGTAAATTTTATAAACTTTTTAATTTGTCAGTTTTGTTAGCACATAGTTCTTAATAATGTTCTTTTACTATTCTTTAATGTTTGTAGGCTCTAACTCAGGTTATTTCACTACTATCATAAAAACTCATTCAAGAAAAAAGGTAAAAGTAAGATAGTTACTGTCTCAAAGATTTATTTGAAGCAACATAATCCATTTTAATAAATTAATGGAAAGTATTTATTTCAGGGTATAAATTAGCTTACCAAATTACTAGGAAGGCCAATGTTACAAGCTTAAATGCCACCGAGGTAATGATATCAAATCATACCAAGAGATTGTTTCATGGAAATTCACTTATTGCTGCTGCCTGTCTCAACTCTTATAGGACCAACAGTTTCAACAGCTGCAGGAACACCATGACTCCACAACTGTGCAGGCATTTTCAATCTTCACTCTAGCGCTATAATTCTTACTAGATAGAAGCTAGTAAGCTTCTGGCAGGGTTGCTGAATGAATTTGTCAAGGGCTATATCTACCATGGTGCTGCAACGTGTTCTCAGTGACCTAAAACAATACTCATTCTTTTTTTTCTCACACATCTGCAAGGCGGATGAGGTTAGCTGATGTAGGTAAGGCTTAGTTGGGTGTCCCAGTTTGATGGTATAAATCTGGCTGGATTTGGCTCTTTGATGTGAGTTAAATTCATTCTGGATTCAATTGTACTCATTTTAGAGCCCAAGCTGAAGGGAAAGCCCTTCTTCTGGTCATTGCAGAATAAAGAAGAGCAAACAGAAACACACCATATCTTTTTTTAGCCTAGGCCTGAATTGGAAAATTCTCATTCTGCTATGTTTCTTTGGCTAATACAAGGCATATGACCAAGTCCAAAGGTGAAAAGTCAAGATGAAGTACATTCCCCTGCTAGTGGGAGAGACTGGCAAAGGGGCTGGCTAAAGGGAGAACTAGGACTATTTCTTAAATCTACCACACCATGAAATACCATTTTAAGATTCTGCCCATGAAAAAGGAAAGGCACAATTGGAGAACTATGAAACTAGAGATGGAGTTTTCAAAAGATTTTGAGCTGTGACAAAGAAATTACTACATACATTTAATATAATGGAAAATCGAGAACTACTATATTCTGCCTAGCTTTATATGCATAAACATTAAAACATCAATGAAATGTTCTGGGTCACAATTGTAATTTCTCTCAGAAGGTTTATATATTGCATAAATAATATGTACATTTGTAGTAGATGACACTGTAGGTATAAAAGTATATATAAAGCAATCTTGCCAATTGCTGCATCTTAATAAGACAGAAACAAGATATATATATATATACACATATATATGTTTAATCGACAAAGGGATTTCAATCTTAAATGTGTGTTTCTGTACATTTTTTATCTAAGTCTTTTATGTAGTAGACACATGGCTATGTGCTGAAGATAAGGAGAGAATGCTGATTTAATTTCTGCTGGTACAGTCTAGGGTATACGTGAAAGAATAGAAACATGGACTCCAAGATACAAGATGGATAAAAAGTAAAACATAGCCATTACTTATAAATGAAAAGTACGTAATATAAATTATGAGCTAGAGGAATTAACAGGTTACTGATTTTGTAAAGCTCTCAACTCCTTGACTTCAAGAGATTCTAGATTATGCCATTGTTCCAGCTGCAGCTTGAGCTCTGCTTAAAGTCCCTGGGACCCTTACTATGGCTCATGAAACGTTCCATAATAGTCCATAACCATTTAGCTTCCAAGACTATTCAATACTTTGCCAGGCTCAGTTAGCAATAATTGTATAGCCCTGGATAGGTGGAATCTCCTATCAAGTAACAATACCATTAGGTAAGGAAAGAAGAGAATATTCTTCTTTTCCAGGTTCTTTCAGGACACTGTTAAGGGCCTTCATTTCAAAGACTGTGAATGTTAGACCTTTGTTTTATCAGCTACCACCTTTGTGTGCTAAGAGAAAAAATCAAACTATGACTGTATAGCCATGTATATAGTATTACAGTTAAATAAATTAGGAAAAGGCTAATAAATTTTAGATGTGATAAAACTAAAAAAAAAACGGTGAAATGGTAAATATAAATAATTACATTATATTTGATTTTTGAAGCACTGAGTTGTAAAGGCTGGTGAAAAAGTTTTAATTTTAATTTGATTTCACCAGGTATAAGGGAGCTCTATTAATATATTTTACTTGCAGCTATGCTTATTTTATGATTATTTTAAATCATTTTAAAAATTTTGAGACCTATAAAACATTTTATGTTGTTGAAGAAACTTAGTCTATGAGCTAGATCATCTAAAAAATGCTAACTGCCTTAACATTCAAGTGGTTAAAATTCTCCCCCAATAAGCAGAAAATATTCCTAATTTTACAATGGATAATAATGGAAGAAAAAGAATACTTTATAAGGAATTGAGTGTTAAAGGGTTGTATGGCAACATACATAGAGATAAATAATCCAATTATCATAATCAGCAAATAGTTATTCAATTTCTACTTTTTTATTATGCTAGTTTTATTTTTATACACTCTACAATAAATGCATTGCAGTTAAAATTTTTAGAGAACAGTTATCCATGTGTTACTTAAAATCATCTCAGCTACCACTAGCAATACACACACACACACACTTGTTCAGGTGAGCAGTGGGAGTTTTTGAAGAGTTTTCAGCAGGGGAATAATACAGTTTGATTTACATTTTAACTAGGCTGCTTGACAACTAAGTGAGGGATAGGTTTTTCCTATTATTTTTTTTCAAAACCTCTTGACTTCTTTTTTTCATAACTAATAAATTTTACTTTTTAGAGCAGTTCTAGGTTCACTGAAAAATTAAGTAGAAAGTCCAGAGAGTTCCCATCTACTACCTGTATGCACACACACACACACACACACACCCTCCCCCATTCTCAATATCCCTACACCAAATTGATACATTTGTTACAACTGATGAACCTACATTGAGACATCATTATCAGCCAAAGTCCATAGAGTACACTAGTGTTCACTATTGATCCTGTACATTCTCTAGATTTTAACAAATGCGAATTCAGCGTACTCACCATTGTTATATCACACCAAGTAATTTCACCAACCTAGAAATCCTCTGTGTACTTCCTATTCATTTCTGCCTCTTATGTAACCTCTGGAAACCACTAGTTTTCCTATTGTCTTCATAGTTTTGTCTTTTCCAAATTGTCATATAGTTGCACTCATAAAGGTTGGCTTCTTGCATCCTAGAAGGTACTATGCATTTAGATTTCTTCTATGTCTATTCATGGCTTGATAATTCATTTCTTTTAGCACTGAAGTAGATCCCACTCTCTGGATGTACCATAGTTTGTTTACTCATTAACCTACTAAAAGACATCTCAGTTTACTTTCAAGTTTTTGTGACTATGAATAAAACTACTATAAACATCATTGTGTAAGCTTTTCTGTTGACAGAAGTTTTCAGCTCCTTCAGTAAATACCAAGAAGTACAATCACTGAACCACATGATAATAATATGTTTAGTTTTGTAACAAACTGCCAAACCATCTTCCAAAGTGGTTGAATCATTTCTTATCCCACCAGAAATGTATGAAAGTTCCTATTGTTCCACAGCTTCCCCAGAATTCGGTGTGGTCAGTGTTTTGAAGTACAACCATTCTAATAGTGGTATCTTATTCCTGCTTGAATTTTCAATTCCTCAATAACAAATTATTTTGAACGCAATTTCGTATGCTTACTTACCTGTATATTTTTTTCGGTGAGGTGTCTGTTCAGGTTTTGTGCCCATTTTTTTTTTCCCACTGTACAGCAAGGGGATCAAGTTATCCTTACATGTATACATTACAATTACATTTTTTTTCTCCAACCTTTGTTCTGTTGCAACATGAGTATCTAGACAAAGTTCTCAATGCTACTCAGCAGGATCTCCTATTCTAAGTTGTGTCTGATAAGCCCAAGCTCCCGATCCCTCCCACTCCTTCCCCCTCCCATCAGGCAGCCACAAGTCTTTTCTCCAAGTCCATGATTTTCTTTTCTGAGGAGATGTTCATTTGTGCTGGATATTAGATTCCAGTTATAAGTGATATCATATGGTATTTGTCTTTGTCTTTCTGGCTCATTTCACTCAGGATGAGATTCTCTAGTTCCATCCATGTTGCTGCAAATGGCATTATGTCATTCTTTTTTATGGCTGAGTAATATTCCATTGTGTATATATACCACTTCTTCCGAATCCAATCATCTGTCGATGGACATTTGGGTTGTTTCCATGTCCTGGCTATTGTGAATAGTGCTGCAATGAACATGTGAGTGCATGTGTCTCTTTTAAGTAGAGTTTTGTCCAGATATATGCCCAAGAGTGGGATTGCGGTGTCATATGGAAGTTCTATGTATAGATTTCTAAGGTATCTCCACACTGTTCTCCATAGTGGCTGTACCAGTTTACATTCCCACCAACAGTGCAGGAGGGTTCCCTTTTCTCCACAGCCCCTCCAGCACTTGTTATTTGTGGATTTATTAATGATGTTGTGCCCATTTCTAGTAAATTTTTTGTTTTCTTTTTATTGGGTTTTAAGAATTCTTTTAAAATTTTGATTAACATACCTTTAACAGATGTGTCTTTTTCAGATATTTTCTCCCAGGCTGTGGCTTGTCTTTTTATTGTCTTGACAACATCTTTTGCAAAGCAAAAGGTTTAAATTTTAGTGAAGTGAAGCTTATTAATTATTTCTTTCATTGATCATACCTTTGGTGTTTTATCTAAAAAGTCACCATTATACCCAAGATCATTTAGATTCTCTCATATGTTATCTTCTAGGAGTTTTATAGTTTTGAGTTTTACATTTACGTCTATGATCAATTTTGAGTTAAATTTTGTAAAGAGTATAAGATCTCTGTGTAGATTCATTTCTTCACTTGGATGTCAAATTGTTCTATTACTGTTTGTTGAAAAGACTATGCTTGCTCTATTTTATGTCCTTTGCTCCTTTGTCAAAGATCAGTTGCCTATATTTATGTTCTTCCATTTCTGGGCTCTCTATTCTGTTCCATTCTTTTCCTTCACCATTACCACACTGTCTCTAGAATCAGTTTGTAAATATTCACAAAATAACTCTTGGGAATTTGATTTAAATTATGTTGAATCTATAAATTAAGTGCAGAAGAACTGAGATCTTGACAATATTTAGTCTTCCTATCCATGAATTTATCCTATGACCTCACTTCTCTGATGGTTCAAAGAAAGTTGTTGATTTCTCTGTTTGTTTGTTTTTTTTACGTGTTATCCAAATGGAAGGATAAATTCCAAGCTCCTTAGGTTTGGATCAGAAATCAGAGGTCTTAACTTTTGTGGTACTTTGAAAGCCTAATGTATTTAACTTTAAATAGAAAACAATGAGTTCAAAATGGCAAAATATTATTTTATAAATCTGTCAAACATATTTTTACAGTAACAAATTGTAGGTGAGCAGATCAAAGTGTGATGGAAAACCATAAGGTGTTATTATAGGACCCACAGGAATTAGTTGTAAATAATAAATTACTGTAAAATAGTTTCTGATAAATTGAAATAAGTTTTATGTTGAAAATATTATATCACTGAAAAGGAAAACAGAGACAAAAACCTCTCTGAATTAAGCTGTTTAAGGGAAAGTGCCACACTTTTCCTTTTATTTTTGATTTTGATCTTATCGAATAGAATGCCATCATGAACCCTCTTCAGCCCAGAATTCACAGAAAATTAATATTCAAGGCTTGTGAACACACCTCTTATGTTAGGCAGATGCATAAAACAAACTTCAACATGATATTAAGCTATGGACATTCCTAAAGACAATGGTTCACAGACTTTAACTGATATCTATCAGAGAAAGAATTTCAAGAAGAATTTATATTCAATTAATACAGTAACTTTGTCCTAGATATTTCTTTAAAAGTTATCTATTCTACTCTTCTAACCTCCAAGTAAAATAAATTGAGATGAATGTAAGTAAAATTTGTTTTCAAAGATCTCTAGAATATTAAAAGGATATTCTAGAGCCTTCTTTGGTACCACATTCCAGATCTTAAGAATCATTGCTATTAAGAACGTTTACCAAGTGCCTAAACTAAAGCATCCCTATGAGAGGGATACAGTGCTTTTGAGAACTTCCATGGACATAGGGCTACTATCCTTGGAGGCAATGTAAGACTCTTTAACAACAGAAGATAATTTTAATGTTCTCATTAAATTCACTTATTAATTTGTTCAGGCAAGAGCTTTGAGGGATCTGATTCTCTTTGGCTCATATTTGACTCTCCCACTTTCCTGCAAATGTAGTCATGAACAAGTGATCTAAGATTTAAGACCCTCAATCTATTCACCTGTAGAATGGGTATAATAATTCCAAATTCAGCAGATTGTTCTGAGGATGCAAGACAAAACATATGTAAACTGCTGAGATGGTGAAGGCACATAGTAAGCACTCCTAAATGCACTAGCTTCTATCAGTGCATTTATTCAGATCATTTGATTAATTCATTCACCCATTAAATTTTGGCAAGCATTTATTAAGAACTTTCACTATTATAGTTACTGTTGACTGCTTATCATTGCCAGTGCTGCTGAATTAGGTTAAACTACTATAATATTTTATTTTGTATCAAAATTTTCTCCTGTTCTTATGACACTATCTATTACAAACTTCCCTCCCCCCACACACATACTAAATTCAGGAAAATGCTAGTTTATGTTCACAAATTTATTTTCTTTTGTGTCCTACTTGTACATGCCTAATTCGGACCAGGAGCTTCTTTCTCAACATAAACTATTTTATCTCTCTTCTTTTACACTAAATACATTATATTCATTTAACTTGGTGAAGAAAGTGCATGCTTTGTACTCAGATAAACTTGATTTCCAGTCTTAGCACTACCAGTTATTCACCCAGAAACTTGGATTATTATGCATTGTCCTGAAAATTTAGTTTCCTTGGGTTATTCCAAATATAATACCAATTTTGGTGTTCAGTAGTGAGACTTAAATAAGATAATGTTATCAAATGATGCTGAGTTGGTGTTCAGCATACTGTAGTTATTATTATTCAATGAAATAACTTAAATTCAGGTACAAATTTTAATCTGAAAGTGTCATTTCTTCTATATTTAAAATTTTTCATTACTCTTGTTTATACATTTGTCATATTTTTAAAAAATCACTTGTTAAAGAAATTGCCTATTAGAAGAGCAGCATACTACATACTCTTAGTATTCCTTATCAGATGAAGACCTCATGAAAACCAGTTGAGGAAAATTTTAAATGGAAATCAGGTGTTAAAAGTTTAATTAGAGAAATTCATCCCTTATAATGGGCTAATGTAGAGAATGGCAAGCTGCTTAATTGTTGATTCTAGGGCTATTTTTATATTGTCAACATTCTATTTAGTAATCTTGGGGGAAATAGCATCAAAAGCAGACAAAGAAAAATGTTTCACTTTCCTGCAGCTGATTCCCGTGATTGCCTGACGTTTAGTTACATTTGGGCATCTGTCTCAGGAACTCCCATTGTCTGAAACCATATGCAAACTGAAGTGTGCATTGGGGTATAGACACAAGGACAGAATTTACACTTGGATATGCTATCCGACAGCAGCGGGAGAAGCTAGACAAGCCTAGGATATTTCATACAGTTCATTTAATGAACTGTTACTTTATTATTTTGTAAGGTTTCCGTAATGCACATTTATGATATAAAAAGTGCCTTGCATACTGCTTCATCGGAAGGGGACCTAATTTAGATTAACCTGTGACTTCAACAGCAGGTGGTAGAATGAACCAACTGCTTCAATTACTGCTTTTGCGCATGACTTTCATGTGTTGCTAAGATTATCAGAGGAACCTGATTACATCCCCTTAGACACTATTGTTGGCACGATGATTAAGCTGTTATTTTTTTTTAAGACTGGGAACCTAAAAAGCTTTTTGGCATGAGGCAAAAGCACTGTGTATAGAGATCAGTAAGATAGTGTGTATCATTGCCCTGTAGCTTATCTCCACATATACAGCTCCCTAGTGGATCCCTATGATAAACATTATTGGAACAATTAGCTGCTGCTGACACAGAATCCAGACACAATAGCCATGGCCAGCAGCACAGAGCCAAAAATTATGGAGCCAAAAACCATAAAAAGCAACACCAAGCTAGTCTCCCCATTCAACTGCTGTCATAAAACCCTCCCAGTGCTATGTTTGCATAGCTGGCTTCACCGATATGGCACTGTTAACACAAAAGAAGAAGCTGCAGCACTTGTCTTTGTTTAGCTGAAATTACAAGTCATTGAATTAGTATGTCATCTTTATTGTGCTGTCATGCAGCGGAGGTGAGGAAGGCTTCGTAATGGATGGGAGAGTTTGATGGCCTGAAAGACAGGCTCACAGATGGTTGTCGATATAAAACAGTTTTTCCCTTCTTAAAAAAAAAAAAAAAAAAAAAAAAAAAGGAAGAAAGGAAGTAGAGAAAAGCAAAGAGCCTGCTTGGAATGGATCTTCAGTGATTTGTGTGCAATACCAAGCAGTATTCATACCAGTCTCATCTCTAAGAACTTTGGTGGCCTAGAGTACATGACATAGGTAGACAGAGAATGCACACATTCCTAGGGGATGCATTTGTGGTTTAAATGGACATGATGCAGCGTTTTAGCTTCTTAGAAAGCTGGTGGTGGTGTTGCTTTAGGGAAGTTTTCTTATAATACTTCTGAGTAATTGTTTTTGATTAAGTAATCGATTGAAAAGAGATAACAGCAATGTAGGACATTTAAATATAAAAGTGAGAATTTTGACCACTCATTAAAAGAAAGGTAAAATTCTGCTCTTGTGTGATTAAATATATAATGATAGGGATAATAGACCATCTAATAGTTAAAGAGAGTTTGGGCTGAATTTGGCTTAAAATATTTGTAATTTAGTAATATTTTTGCTTTTCTTGCTTTTCCTCTGTACATTTAGTTTTGTTTACATAATTGGACAATTGTATTATATCTCTCTCTATATATATTTTTTAATGAAATAATAAAATAATTATCACTTTTAAGAGACAAAATATTCTGTTCCCTTGGATAGTTTGTTAAAAGGTCTGGCTTAGTCCAAAAAGGCATTGTTCTGAATTTAATTCTTAGACACAGAAAGCACTTTTTCACCATTATTTCGAGTGGGAATCTAACACACCAAACATTCAGGGCAATGTTTTAATTAAGGAGAAATCTAGTTACACCTAAGAGTGTGTAGAATTTTTAATGTGTTGTAATTATTTTGGGTAGAGTTTGACTTTTTTTTTTTTTCTCTTGTGGGCAAGAAAAACAGGAGAAAGTTAAAAAATCTGAATTTCTGTGGTAAGATTGAGACCAGATATATGGTCATATACAAAAGCTTCTAATGGGAAAATTGTAAATGTGAATATATATTTTAAAAATATACTTGATCATATGTAAGAAAATTATAAAGGCTGAAAATAGCAGACATTAGATCTTTCATGAATGCATATTCCTCTTGAAATGTGAAAAAACATGGATATATTTTGAATATCTCTAAAATAGCCCTTACATCTTCCTAAACAGTTGTATAAAGGAGAAATAAGGAATTAAATGCTTATCTGGAACCCTAAATTTATCTATCAGCAACATTATTACATGTATTGACTTCTATTTAATGCATGTGTTATCTTTACTTGGAGGACTGTAATGCTGACTTTTCTAGTTGGATATGAAAAGCAACCTTTGGGAAAATACTGTTTGTATGCATGTGTGTTTGTGTGAGATGGAGGTATGATGAAAGATAATGAACTCTAGAGCCAGATCTGCATTTGAATCTTGGTTTTGCCACTTGTTAGCTGTGTTACCTTGAGAGGTTATTTAACCTCTTGGCATCTGAGTCTCTCCTTTGTTAATATGAGTGAAGAGGAATGAGCAGTGAGTGGGGATGAGGGCAGTAGGCATCAGGGATTTGGGCAGCAGGTGACCAGGCCACATTTTGGAAGTGTTTTTATGGCTGCAAGATTACAAATTGCAACCCAGTGCCCTACTGTCAAAACGCTACCAGTGTATGGGCTAGGACCAGCAGACCTAGATCCTAGAACAGGAGGAGCCTGGCATGGAGGTTTGGGCACAGAAAAATGCAAGGTCAGAGCAGAACTGACAGAATGAGAGCTTGATGTCTGACATATCTGAAGAGAGCAGGTCCCTAACTCTGTCCACCTAGGGTTAGTTTAAGTGCCAGAGACTAGGTCAAGCATAAGGAGGTCCTAGTTCTCGTTAGAGGTGACTTTTGTGGGCACAAAACTAAGCAAATCATTACAGTTAGTGATAATTTGTAATTTAATATGACTGAACCAGCTAAGTAAAGATATTGCAAGGGTAAAGGAAGGAAGAAAGAGCATAAAGTATGAATAATGAAAGAACTAGGATTTCTTCTTTTTTAAATTTTATCAGACTAGAGTTGGCTTACAATGTATTAATTTCAAGGGTACAGTAAAGTGAATCATACATATATGTGTGTATATATATATCCATTCTTTGTTCCCATATAGATTATTATAGAATGTTATATTGAATAAGACTTCTTTATGGAGGAAAAATTTGAGAAAAGAGGAAGCTAGGACAACCAGAGATGAAGAGCTTAATCTTTTATTGCTGGAGTGACCCTTCGCACTACCCAAATAAGGAGGGTCTTCCCTGGCTGGCACTAAAATGCTCTTGCCTTCCCCAGTCCAGGTCCTCTATAGCAAGTACTTACTTGTTTAGATGTGGTGGCTAGAATGACCAGTTTCCTGCGTAGTGTGAGGGAGTTTAGGGTATCCTGTTGCTCCTCCCATTGCTTAAACATCTTCATCTGTTCCACAAAATCTCTCAAATTCTTCAAGGAGTAAACAAAAACTTTAATCAACAATTAGGCATAGACAAAACCTAAGCAATAATAGGAATGGCTACAGAGAGAATCATTTCTTTTTTAAATCACAGTTTACAAATAAAGCAAGGTATATGAAGGACATGGTAAATTGCAAGATGCCAATGTACATGGTAGCAATTAATAATGTCTCATTTAATCTGTACAAAAGAGTGAATGAGGACTAACATTTAGTTACATTGACTTGAATTTACATAAAGATGTGAGCAACAGAGCTCAGATCATTACCTGTGAATTGGTGTTGTAAAAAGAATAGGTGTGTTAAAGGGTAAGGGCACCTGAGGTAGATGAAGTGATAGAGAAGTAAGATGAAGGGAGGAGGCCCAAGAGAGCTAAGATGAATAAATTTTCAGCTTTAACCATACTAAAAAGACTATATTACCTGGTGTTTATAGGTGTCCGAAGCATTTTTCTATGCACTTTTTCCCTCTTCTTTGATTTCACCCTTCCCGTAAATTTTTATTTATTTTTTATTCTTTTGTCTTTTTAGGGCCACACCCGCAGCATATGAAGGTTCCTAGGCTAAGGGCCTAATCAGAGCTATAGCTGCTGGCCTGTGTCACAGCCACAGCAACATGGAATCCAAGCCGTGTCTGCAACCTATACCTCAGCTCACAGCCATGCCGGATCCTTAACCCACTGAGCAAGGCCAGGGATGGAACCTGTGTCCTCATGGATGCTAGTCAGACTTGTTTTCATTGAGCCACAATAGGAACTCCGTTCCCATAAATTTTTAAATTCATTTCCTGGATAAGGATGAGGTGAAAGGTGATGAACAAGAAAGCATGCCTAGTTATTATATTAAAAGAAGAATATTTTTTAAATGCCACACGTACACTTATTTATATTCTGCTGTTTTAGATCTATTCTAGACTAGTGTTCCAGCGTTTAGGTCATAGGGTCCTGTGTTCTGTAATATAAGCTGATTTCAGCTAAAACATCTTTTTTTTTTTTTTCCCTTTGCAGCCTGTGACTTGTTCTTTTAGAATAAATGTCACTTTCTGTGTTTAAACTGCCTTTTGGTTCACTGTTCTTCTCCCTTTTCTTCCTGGTCTCTGTATTTTGCTTAAGCTGTATGATTAAATGAGAATAGGATGATAATTTGAAATGATCACAGTGTTATAACCTTGTCAAAATCAGCTGGAATATATTTAGCAATTATTTTAATAAGCAATGCCACATAAGTAATTTCATCATTTTATTGTTATTTTTATTCACAAAATGTATAAACTGTAAGTGAATATATCTTAGTCCATTATAAAATTGAATTCTAGTTTTCTGACTTCCCTTGTATATATGTCCCCATGATTCTACCTTTTTTTCTTTTTCATTTTTCTCTTTCCTCCCTCTGGATACTATTGCCTCCTGTGGTTTCATTCCTATGCAGATAAATACTTGCAGATCTAGCTCAGAGAATTCTGTCCCTACCATCACTTGTGTCATTGAGTATTGGATTTAATAATAGTCACATAAAGCTCAGATTTCCTCTAAGTCAGAAATCACTAACTTATTTCTCAATCAGTCTATGTAAGATACGATACCCTAATTTTCCTAAAATCTAATATTCGAGAGTGGAAAGCTATTATAAACTTACCTTTTAATTGAGAAATTTATCGGCATTGTCACTCAGATTCTCTGATAATGTCTCAGACTCCTTGTATCCAAAAAATACCTCCTCCATCTCCCCCAAACCAGCAACTCCTCCTACTTCAAGCCACATAGTCAAAGGTCTTCAGAGTCCCTTACTCCTCATTCTTCAATCATTCACCATATTCAATAGAATCTAGCTCTGCAATATCTGTAATTCCCCCACTGTTTGGTCCTGCATTATTAATCTCCTGAATTGGGGCTTCAGACTTCCTGCCTCCACACCACAGGTTAGCCTTCCAGGAAGTCTCTTTACCTTCAGTTTCTCATCTGTCACTCCTTTAAAATAATTTTCTAGACCTCATCTCTCTGCCCTTCCCAAAGGTCTCAAAGACTCCTTGTCCCTAGCAAATTCAGATGTGCTCTTATGCCTGCACTGAGGGTCTTCTGTGTCATGACCAGTTTTATCTCCTGCACATTCCTCGAATAGAACCTTTATTTACACAAGCTACCCACTTTTCATGAAATCATCTTTGCCCAGTAAAATCCTATTAAAAAGTCATCTTCTCTTGTGATTCTCCCAGCCTAATGTCATCTTTTCTTCTGTGAACTTTGCCCCCTTGCATTTTCTAACTCTTCAGTGGTCCTCAACATACTTGGAAATTATCTCATCTCTTCTTTTTCTACCATCTTTGCCTCCACTTAATTTTAAGCAACTTCTGGGCAAGATCTCGTCTAATTTTATCTTTGTATTTCCAAGACAAATCGGTGCCATTATTATACTTAATACTCAATAATAATTATTAATTTTTAAGGAAAGCAACTACTTGTAGTTTATATCTCCTTGCTGTTTGTCTTAGTGGATGCTTCCCCAAGAACAATACGGAATTATAAGAAATTGAATTCCGAGGTTCTCAGTCAGCTGAATTAAACCATAAATTGTATAACTTTTCAAAGTGATGAAATGAATAAATTTTCATAATCCAGCTTGATTACTGGGACTTGCATTCTGTGTGCTATTCTTCACGTTCACATTTTGGAACCTGAGATTGTCTTTGTGAGGATATATAAAATGATAGTATAAATAAACTTCCCAATTAGGTCAGCTTTTAATAACTAAGCACTCTAATATAATTCTTGAATTATAAAGATAATACCACATTTCTCATTGAGAGGAAATGGAAAAAGAGTTAATAGTTTTGGACTTCAAGAAGTCTCAGTTTTATACAATCATTCCTCAATTGAGAGCAAAGGACGGAGAGACTAACTCTCTATAGCAGTGGTACTCAAAAATACCTTTATTTATCAGGCTGTGGTCTAATCTCCCAGACTGGCTGAATCAGAGGAGGGACAAGGGTATTTACAGCACTGCTAAGGACTTATTCACCCCCTGACTTCACGCTCAGCTAAACTTGGAAATGCAATTGGTTTATTTTGTATAAATAAGCAAGAATGCTGGAAGAAACTAAATATCTTCATAAAACAAAACATTATGATACCAGAAACCCTTAGGAATAGCACTAATGCTTTTAAATGAAGGTTTTATTTGTCTCAAAGCTGCAAAAAGGAGTCACTAATGAGATGTCATTTAAATTCTAACACCTGTTTAATGGCAGTTTTTCTCTATCCCCAAAGAGTAACTGTTTATGAATGTTTGCAGTTTTCCAAGTGTATCTACAAGAATTGTTTTTTCATAAACAATGTGATGCCTTTTTCCTCATATGCTACAGTCACGTTACAACATATGATGAAAATTGTTGGTTGTGGCATTTTTGTATTAGATAGCTTTCAAAGATAGTGTTATTTCATGCACTGAAACTTAAAATTTTATAATTCACATAGTAAATGTTTTATCAAGAAGCTTCATGTTTTACAGATTTATGAGTATATATTTTATAAGAAAAAAATTCTCATTGTATTTTTTAACCTAAATTTGAATAACATGTGAAAAGACATGCTGAAAAATGTTTGCTCCTATATCCCTGTTATGAAAAGAAAATATCTTTATAAATGAACATACCTACACATAGATTTCTAAGAGTTGCAAAAAAGAAACGCTTATTTCCTTTTTTCCTTTAGACGATAAATAACCGCAAAATTCAGAAATGAGACTGTAGCATTTCTTTTGTGATTTGGTTTTTTCTTCTGTAAACAGTTTCTTATTCATGAAAGGAATCCACAGTAACCACATTGCCATTTTTCTTTATGATTTCTCTAGAAACTGATAGTGATGAGTAACAGATACTATGTAGATCCATATATGAAAAAATTATGTACCTTTGGAAATATATTTCTTTAGGATCTGTCCTATTTGGTATTTATAGCATTTTATGTAGGCTACTTTCATGTTTAACACTCTTTAATAAAACTACTTGTACTATGGTAAAATAAATGACATATACATTTATTTTAAATAACTTACCTCTATCTTGAGAAATTCAAATATAATCAATTTCTTTGGAGTAGCAGTGACCTTAAGCCAGAGGTTTTTATCAAAATTATTATATGAACTAGCAAAAGTGCTGGCTTTTAGGGAAGCTGCAAGGATCTCTTCTTTTAAGGAAGGCATATCTTTGAACTAAAATGAACTAGAGTTTTGTTCTCCTAACATGCTGCCCGTGTGACAAAGCAATCCTTGTTTGTGTCAGGAAAGCAGGAACTCATCTTGACAAAAGGTGAGACCAGGGCCTGTGGACTAAAGCTTCCTAAGGACTCTTTGGGATTTAAGCTGAATGCAGTAGGCTTACTGCAGAAGAGAATGGTTGAGCCATAAAATGCTCAAAGTGTGGACTTGAACAGTTCTAGAAAACCTAAATGTTCTGCACATTAAAGGAGAAAAGAAGAAAATTGTTGCAGATGTGATTGGATTTCTCATTATGTAGAAAACTATTCTAAATTTCTTCCTCATGATCATCAGTCCTTAGAGTTTTTAGTACCAAGTCATTTCTTTTCCTCCCCTCTCATGATTATCCTCCATGAGATTCTTGCCAATTTAAGGTGCTCTTTTGAGCGAACAGAAGGACTGAAAGCTTTTCAGTTTTTAAAATGCTTTCTCTCTCTCTCTCTCTTTGCACACACACACACACACACACACACACACACACACACGCAAGCTGACACACACACACACACACGAAACACACTGATAAATCGAAGAGTATCTATTTGCTCTTGGTTTATACAATTTTTATTTTTAGGTGTGACCTCAGTGATTAATCAGTGTATTCTCTAATTACTCAGTGGATTCATTCACAATCACTTGACATATACCTTGCCCTGAACTGAAGGAAATAAGCATATTCTTTCCTCTCTGCTGTTCCTTCCTGACTTATGAAAGCCAAATATCCATTCTGTATGGAGAGATGAATCAGCAATCCATATAATATCTATTCATCATACATATTTCACAAGGAGGATATTGTGGTGACTGCGAAGTTCTTACAAAAATAATATGGAAATCCGGAACTTGATGTGGAGTGTCAGAGAGCCTCTTACTATTATTTACCTTATCAGCTTCTGCTTTCTGAAATCAATGGAAGGGCATCAAGTTCAGCTAATCCATATTTCTGAGTATGAAATTGAATTTATAGTCTGTAGTATGTTGACTACCGCTTGCATTTAAGGCATAATTGATTTTTATTGAAAAGCTAGCAGGCACATCAAAAATTTCCACAAACCACAAGGATGTTAAATTTTACCCTGTTTAGATAATAGTGTGGCTTTATTTATCCTTTAAAATGAAGCTTTTATATTTATATCAGCAAATGCTATGGAAGTGTGACTGATACCTTATGAAACCATCAATCCATGGTTCTGTAGAACTGTAGTGCACAGAAATAAGGAACTTTAGATTTCAAAGGTAAATTTTTATGGTTGGCTTGTTTTAAGAATAAATGGATAAATGAAATAATAAATCTCACACCATACCATGTCATGGGCAAAGTATCTTTTTTCCATTGAAACAACTGCTTGCACCACTATTTCTTTTCCCTCAAATTCCTTCTGCATCTCATTTTCCCACCTGATTTATTAATTATATTTATATATTCAGATTAATTATTTAGGCATGTGAAATGTACTTCCTAAGGACTAAATCTATTTTTTCTATGTTGTTTTTTCTTTTATGGAAGTTTCTGGGCCAGGGGTCAAATCAGAGCTGCAGTTGCAGCCTATGCCACAGCCATACAACTCCAGATCCGAGTCACATCTGTGACCTATGCTGCAACCTGCAGCAATACCATATTCTTAACCCACTGAGCCAGGCCGGGAATCAAACCCACATCCTCACAGAGACAACAGGTCATTAGCTCTTGAGTCACAATGGGAACTTCTATTCTTTCAATTTTTTTAATAATAAGGAGTCAACCTTAGCATGCATGATACTCCATTAAGGAAATTTAACTCAAAGTCCCCATTTGAAGTGCTAAATACATTTATTTTTAAGTAAAAGTTATGATTAGGTGACTCTTGAGTGCTCCCACCACAGAATGTATACATTCAATATTATTTGCATGGTGGATTTTAAAAAGTCAAGCTTTGCCTCAACTTGGCAAAAATAAAACAAAACAGAAGCAAAACGATGCAGGTACCATTATTTGTTTTACCTCCTTCTCCTGTACTCCTGTAGCAGTAATTCTCACTAGGAAACAATATCACTGTAAAGAGAGTTTGGGGAATGTGTGAGGATGTATTAGGTTTTTACAAAAATTAGATGGAGTGACACCGGGATCACCACTGGCTTGGGTGAAACCAAGGAATGCTAGACATTTGCAACTTGCAGGAGGTTTCACCACATTGAAAAATTGTTCCATGCTTTCAGAACTTTTGAATATCTTATCAGATATTTGTGTAAATGAAAAAAATCTATTATCTACAATTAAAACCTACTTCTATTTTACATGCAGTTATAAGGATTAATCACATTTTTATGTACACTGAATTTTTTAAAAACCAAACTAGTATGTAAATTTAGAAAAAACTGTTCACTTGAACTTTACCAATTGCTGGTCACTGGCAGCAACTCTATAGTATGTTTGCTGCATCAATACAACAGTCGTGTCAGTTAGTATTGGTAGCTGAAGCATTGCAAGGTTCTCTGTGTAGGTATGAGACTTGACTTCGTGTCTTCATTGTGTAGTAATGCTCAGGTGCTTACATTTCAAAATACTTTCTATTTTATTACGGAGATCTTTCTTTTTATTTCCCCTTTATAGTTGGTGCATTGCATTGATTTTTTTAAATTATGTGCTTAGAATGGTTATAGGATCTACAAATTTTATGTCAATATAGTAAATGGGTTTACAGAATATTTGTTATAAAGAGGAGGCACTAAGTCTGTTAAGGTTGAGAACAATTGCCTTTTGGTATAAAGGCTTGAATGCATTAGTTGGGAAATTTTTTCAATGATAAATGTAGAGATTGTTTTAATAGAACAATTATTTCCAATGAGGAAAATAGTATCTCAGGGATTTTTAAATATGCAATGATAAGCCCTTAGTGCCTACCTTCTTATGTGTATGGATGAAGAGTGTTCAAAACAATTTGTCATATGCACAGAAATACAAAAGATGAAACCTAAAGAGATTATACATTAGTCTCTTAAGAGTAAAACTGACGGAGAGAAGCAGTATACCTTTCACAGAGGCAGATATTTTCAAAGCAATGTGTGACAGGTACAGGGACAAATCCCGTTAATAAGTAAGAGGATTTGTGCTTGGCTCTGTCACATGCCACTTTGAAAACCTACCCTCAAACTGTCTATAAATTTTTATGCCCATCTTTTTCTCCTTGCTTTTTGAAGAGTGTCTGATTTTTTTGTTTGTTTGTTTCTTCACCACTTCCCCTGCTTTATCTCCTGGCATCCTTTAATAATTTTTCAGAGGTTGGTAGGTGTATATGATTTTGTGGCTAGTTTATTGTTAACAAAATAATATTTTCTGATTATTTTTCACTGTTGCCTTTACAGCTTTGCTATAGGACGTATGTATACCACTTATGAATTCTATGAAAAAAAATCTGCCTCATGGAAATTAAGGAAGAAAGTAGCATTTATCACATCAGTTAGTTTTCTCTTTTGATATATATAGGTTTTTTTAAGAAAAAAAGAACATTCAAAATGTAATGTTATAATATGTGAGTGATACACTATCTGGAAACAGAAAGAGTTGTTCATTTCTGTGAGTTCTGAATTTTTAAAAATAAATCATTAAGCCTAGAGATATTTAACTTGTTTGCAAAGCAGAATCAAAACCAACTTCAATCTTAATGACTGATGGGCTACCTCTCTTTCTGACTCTTGACCTTGGAGACTCATCACATGTGAATATGCTGATGGAGATAGAGGAACACAAGTATTTGGTAGAAGATCTTTTGGTCTATAACTTGGTGCTGGGTGATACAATGCTCTTTCATTCTGTCAAAGATGATTTGTTTTCTGGCAGTTTACATTTGATAACTTGCTATTATAATAAAATAATTCCATAGTACTTCTATAAAATATTTCATAATAAATAAGAATCTAGAAATTTTGCTAGTAGAAATCAAGTACTTCAAACTTCAGTATTATTTTAGGATGGTAAGTTTCTGAGAAAAATGTTGTTCATGAAAATTTCATTAAAGTGAGCAGTTCTAAAAAAAAAAAATCTTTGCTCTATGAAATTTCTGGGTTTTTCTTTTTCCTCAAGAATATTATAGATAACCTAGAACCTGTTGAACCTATTGAACTGGAAGAGTTTTCTAGAGGAGTAGCAATACATAGCTGACACCATTTTCTTTGCTCATCTTTTTTTTTTTTTTTTTTTTTTTTCAGTCAGCAGCATATGGAGGTTCCCAGGCTAGCTAGGGGTCGAATCAAAGCTCTAGCCACTGGCCTACACCACAACAACAGCAATGCCAGATCCAAACTGTGTCTGCGACCTACACCATAGCTCATGGAAACGCCAGATCCTTAACCCACTGTGGGAGGCCAGGGATAGAGCTTGAGTTCTCATGGATGCTAGTCAGATTCATTTCCACTGAACCATGACGGGAACTCCTCTTTGCTCATCTTTGAGTACAGACCTAGACCATCCTTCCGTGGCATCCAGCAGCTGGAAGAAAAGTAGAAAACTAAGCTGATCTCCCAGATGGTTTTTCTACATTAAATCTAGCATCTGGATATTTTTTAAACATTTAGATGATTGGCTGAGTTTTTCACATTACATCTGCATATTTTTGGCACAGCATTGCTGTGTATGTATGTGTGTGCACGTGCATGTGTGAGACTATGTTTTGAAAAACATGCTACTACTCAGATAAAATAGGCCAGAAAATACAGCAATGAGCTTTGAATTTTCTGTGCATTTCTCTGGGTATCCAAACCTAGACTCTAGAACCAGCCAGCTTAAGTTCGAATTACAGAAAATTTCTGCAAGTCAGTGACACAGTGTGAAACACAGGATAGTTTCTTGTGTTATTCAGCTCAGTAATATCAGTAGATACTTAGATACAACTTGCTGGGAGATAGTAAGAAGTCACCTAGCTAAAATCATTTTTAACTTCAGGAACTTAGCTGTTGGCAAGGAAAAAGTCAAGCTAATATGTTTTCTAATTTTGCCATTTTTTTCCTTGGAGGTGAGTTTAAATAAGAGGTGTGCAGAGCTGAGCTTTCAGCATAAAAGAAAATGAAAAATGAAAGTAGATTTGTGGAGTACATATAGCGATGAGTTACACTATATCGAGGTGTTTCAAATGTATCCTTCTATTGAATTGCCACCATTACATCAAAGCAGGAAATACAGAAACAGAATTTGCTTTACCTCTGAAAAGTTTAGTTTCAATCCTGTCTCTGATTCATAGTAACTAGCTGTGTATCTTTAGTCATGCTATTTGAATAATTTCTGAGGCTCAGTTTTCTGACATATGTATAATATGAGAATACTGTCTCCATTATATGCTTGTTGTGTAAATTATGTAAGGTAATATATGCTAAGTTTGGCTTCAGTCATAATATATAGTACATGAGAATGCTCAATAAATGTTTATCATTTTACAGTTTAAGAAACAGGGGTTTAAAGAGTTAATGGTGGTCATAGAACAAGGACGTCTTCTAAGGAGGGATTTTATCTAAGTCTGTCATCAATCCTTATACTGTACTTTCTCCATCATTTTAAATAGCTTATTTAGAGAAACAATAATTTCCACAGTTCTGTTGCTTTTATAAGATGCATCCCCAAATAGCATTTTTGTAAGTTATATAGTAATTTCACACATCTTTATTTCTCATCTTGAAGTATAATCAAAATGAAATAGCAGTGGTTATATTGATGGTGTGTTATGGTCCTATGAAAATCTGCAAGTATGGTATCTTACCAACATATGCATCCCCATTGCTTTTAATAAGCTTTATTATCAACAGACCAATCCTGAAAGGTGGTAGGGTCTAGCCCTCTGTCACTAAATGTCTATATGACTATGAACTATATGATTAACTTGACAAATATGTACTTTAAACTGCTTTGGGAAACAGTAAGGAAGATATCAGACAAATGCATGATAAAGTCTAATAAACTGGAATACACATATGCTGTGCTTTGGGAACGTGAGTGTAAAATTCCAACTAAGGGAGTGTTAGAAGTGCTTATGAAGGAGGCACCATTGAGAGAGCCTCAAAGGATGGACAGGGCTTGGTACATGGAGATGAGCAGAAATCCTAGATGTGGGAAAGCATTTAATGTCTTTGAGAGGCAGCTCTACGCTTTTGGTCAGCATGTTAGGCACATTTTGATGACACAAATTGCGTGTTCAGGTCACTCAAATGATAACAGACCACACTAGGGAGTAGGAATATTTAATCTATGTCAATGAGGGAATTTTGAGGTATTTGACTATGATATAAAATGATGGATGCTGGCAATGAGAAGTTACTTGGGCATGAATTAGAGGAAGACAGATTGGCATGGGCAAACTTAGATTCAAGGAAGCTGCAAAGAAACTAAAATATGTGATGTTTCATGAATTTGAAGATGTCCTTTCTAAGTTTACTCATCAGTAAGATCAATGGGCTGGACTTGATTTATTTTATAGTCCTGATCAACCTTTATTTTCTAAGTCAATATTTTCTAAATTGTATTCTATTGAATGCTATTTCTGTTAGATAACAACATGTGCTACAGTAATTAAAAAACGAAGTGTTCTGTGATTGAGCAATTTTAGGACAAACACTGAGTAAAATAGAATTTGTGTTTGAGAGGACATCTCAGAGCCTTATTCTGATAGTATTCATTAATGCTTTCTAATGCATTTCCAATGTGGAAAGTATATGTGAATTGCTTTCTAAGATTATGTGACCATAGAATCCGCCTAGCTTATATCTTTTAGTGTCAGGGTTTTATGAAATATATTTGTTGTATTGTTTGTCCCACTATGCATAATAGATTCTCTACTGAAATTGTAATAGGTCTTTGTTCTCTGTTTTAAATGATCCATGCAGTGTAACTTTAAAAACTCGGGTGGTTCTTGCAAGAATTTCAGTGGAATCTCCCCCACCTCGATACTTTAAAAGCCATGTAGGAAAGGCATGCATTCAACTCACATCACATGCCACTGACAATTGAAGGTGGAATTGTTGTTTCTTCCACCATCCAAGGCGAAGTTTGGTGCTTTTGTTGTGGACTATAGTGACACCCAAACACTGAAGTAAAAGTATTCCTCCTCTATCTGGAAAGATAATTCTCTTTGGCTTGTCAGGCAATTTTTGGATGGGGAAAGACATAGAGTAGTGAAAAAGAAGGATCAAGTGACTAGACAGTAGACTGGTGCCATCAACCCCTGGCTATCAGTGGGGTGGTACATGTCATGACCAGAAGGGCCACATGTCTATCAAAGTAAGCTGAAATTATCTCTTCAGAAAAGAAGAGTTTTATGGAGAGTCTTAAGTAAGATATGACACTTGTCAGAGAAAAATAAGAAAATTGTTCCAGATGGTTGAGATTGTGAGAAGAAGGTGAAGAGGTCAGAGGAGGCAATGACTGGAGAGAAAAAAAAGAGGAGTGGTGAAAATCCTTGGAGTTTGGACAGGTATCTTCAACTTCATCTGAATGACAATGAGATATCAGTGAAGAAACCCAATTAAAAAAAAAAAGAAAGAAATTTTAAATACTTTAGCATGCAAAACTAATCTTGTAGAGTTATCATTCAGAATTGACTAGAAGGAGCTGTCAGGTAGGAGGAGTTCATGATAAAATGGCATTGCATTTAAAAGAAGAGCTCCAAGTGTGATGTTTGCTGTCATTGGTTGCTTTTCTGCACTTGGCAGTCGCAGGTTTACACCTTGCAGCTGAATGTACTAACAGTTCCCTCTACTGTCTCTCAGCAAGATGGTGATAGTGCAGTCAACAGTGCTTGATTTAGTGTTTGCTATTTTAACCATCTCAAAGAAATGCTGAAAAGAGGCATATGCTTTTTTCATTAACTACTGTCCTGCCTTAGAAGCATGACAAGTTTTCAGTTTATTCATTTTTAAAAACTAAAATATAACTCTTCAGATATTGAAAGTATTTAAATCCTACCTAAACCTGAATTTCCTTAGATCTGTTAAAACAAAACAAAACAAAACAAAAGAACTGGTCTATTTCTGTTCCTATAAAGTAATTGGATGTGAAAAAAACAAGGATGTATGTCTGGTTCAGCTACAGCATTGCAGACTATCTGAGAACCCTGGAACTTCAGTTGCACATGTACGCTGGGCCAAAGGTATTCTAGCCATGTGACCTTGGCTAAATTATTTATCTTTGGTCTTTGTTGGTTTATTTATCTATAAAAGTAATATATATTTCCACTAATAGAATTGTTGATAGTATTGAAAAATACCATGTATGTAAAGATTTTGGTGGTGTTCTAGAACCGTGATAAGGTTCAAATTTTGCTGCTTTAGCTCCTAGATTTCTTTCATGCATTTACTTAGCCAAAAAATTTTATTAATCAGTTTCTAAGTGCTGAAGATATAACAGTATGCAAAGCAGACCAAATTCCTGACCTTATCCAAATTACATTCCCCTTAGGGAAGATAGATAATAAATAAGCAAGGAACATATGGTATATCGCTATTGATAAATGCTGTGCGTTAGGAGTCAAATTACTGGGTTGTTTTTTTGTGTTTGGTTTTTTAAATCATTTGTCGTTTTTCTGGATACCCTAAAGCAGTGATTGATTTAGCTTCATGGACATGGATGCATTTCTCTACTGAATGAATGTGAAGGTGATTGTGTTACAGTCAGGATACAGCAGTATGATCATATAATTTATGGACGAAACAAAGAACTTTTAGGGTGTGAAAGGGGAGCGGTGAACATCACCTAGGGACAATAGATGCAAATTGGGGCTATCTCAGGTAAACTAGGGAGATATAATTACCCCAGGAATTGGGGACTTCCAGCAGGCAGTGCTGATACCGGTGCCATGAGTGTAAGTAGGATTAGGCCAAAATGATGTAGCCCATGTAATAAACATATGGACAGAGTAAGATTGATATTGATAGGCCTAAGGCTGAATAGGATTCACAAATAAAGTAATCAGAATCAGGTGAGAAGTTCTGGTCCTTATGGAAGTAAGCTGCCAAGGGCGGCCATTTCTCTCCCGGGCTGCCCAGATTCAAGACGGGCAGATTACAAACTTATGTGGGTCCTCCTGGCTTGGCAGCCTGGGCTCTGTTGGTCAATAGCTGTCCTTCATGGAGAAAGAGGCATGTGTTATCCTCTGGGAGCCCATAGTGAGCCTACACTGGGTGATGAGAATAGTCTGTGCCTGTTTGAGGTTTAATGAATGACAGGGAGTGGTTTAGGCTTCTCGGAGACCATGGAAGATTTTAGTGCTTAGAGCTCTCTGGACTGATCTTGTTGAGCTCCTGTTTATCCAAGTGGCCAGCTCCCTTCACTTGAGCTTCCCCCCATCTTGTTCAACTCTCCTTGGATTGGAAAAAAGGCCGTGATAACTGAGTTCTCTAAATAGAGGTAAAGAATAAAATATCTTTTGAGTCTCACAGGAAAAAAAAAGAGACTGAAAATTTTTAGTAAGGGTGAGTGAAGTCATGACTGACATTTGGGTCCTTTATTCTTTCCCTTGAGCCAAGTGTCTGTTTCAGCTATTGCCAAAAGTAGTCATAGTTCCAAGGTATACAGTATTTTAAGTGTCAACATGCTCTACATTTTAAAATCTTCTTTCAATGGTGACAATGGCTTTGTCATTGTTAAGTATTATCATTGTCTTTTTCTTCTTTCACTGGTGACTCTATTTTATGGCCACTGGGTAGTCCAAGAAGATTCATATAGGAAGGTCAAGAAGTGAGCCTGTACTAAAGTTTGGGCTGTTCTGATCCATAGGTGGTATTTCTACATTCAATAAACACACAGCACCTTTGTATTTAAACATACTCTAAAGGGACGATGCTTGCTTAATAATTGTTGCAGCATTATTTAAATTTGGATTTATCATTGGTAATCTATTTTCTTCAGCAAAAGAATTGTCATTCCTTTTTTTTTTTTTTTCATTTTCTATTTAGCCATCCACCCAACATGTATAGCTGCCTTTTGAGTAATGGTAAAGGCTTATGTGCTAGTCTAGATACAACAGAAGTATAAGAAATGTCCCCTAGCTTTTTCATCAAAATTATATAATTCAAGTAATTTTCACACCAAAGACACTTCTGACAAGTTACTGTTTTTGTCTTTAAGTAATGATAATCACTAAAACAATGATAGTAATATTTAAACCATTTCAAGCACTTTACATCTATCATCTTATTTAATGTGTACAGTGTATCTATGAGTAGATATTACTATTATCCCCAGGACAGAGTTGAGGGAGGGTAAGAAACCTTCCTGAATTTGGACCTGACTCTCTTTAGAGGTTATTCTCTTAACTATTTGCTGTCACTCACAAGTGCAAAATGGAATAATTCAGAATACCGTGGAGAAGAGTGTGGATGCTGAGACACACTGATTTCATATTAATCTGTGGTCCTATACTGACTAGCATCATGGTTTGAACATGACGTTAGTACTGTCCAGCTTCTGCATCTTTAACTGCAAATTAGGGACAATAGAGGTTACTTTGGGTTATCTCAAGGACTAAATTCTTCTATCATTCTCCTGACTAATTATTTCATCTGATTTTTTTTTTGACCACCTACTATATTATAGGTATTCTCTGGGTGTTAAGGAAAACATAGGTGAGCAAAAGAAGCATGATGCTGATCCTTAGGTAATGTGTAGCCAAGCAAGACAGAGAAACAAAGGAAAAGTGTAAGCAAGAAAAAAAAAAATAGAAAATTATAACAAGTGCTATACAAGGAATGGAATAAGAATATGAGGAATGAGAGGGGCACACTATACCCAATGAATATCTCATTCATTGAGTATTCATTGGGTATAGTGGTTCCATCTGTCCAGTTCATCACTGTAGCACCAAGGCCTGAGAGATTATGGGCATTCAAGAAATATTAATTCAATGAATGTATAAATGAAAGATAAAAGAGTAGGCATGTCTTCAGGGACAGCTTCTTTGAAGAGGTAAGATAGAAGTTAAAATCTAAACTATGAGAAAATTTGAAATCTCCAATTTTGTATTGCTTTATTTAATGTGGATTTTAGTTCTTCACTATGTCATATACAGGAAAAAAGCACTTTCTAGGTAAAGAAAACACATGAGCAAAAATCCAGAAATGGACAAGGAAGTTTGTCTCTCTCTACCTTGGCACTGGTTGGATAGAAAAATGCCTCATGAATATGAAACCCTTGAATTTTAGGGTGTCAGGGCAGAACATCAGGCAGGAAAATTTTCTCTGGGGAGACATTCCCTCAACTCAGACCATATAGAATAGACACAGATAGAGCCCTAGAAAGAAGAGGTTATATTTTAAAATTATACAATATGATATCCTAAACTGAGTAAGAATTCACAAACATAATAAGCAGAAGGATGAGAGGTACATCAAATTCAGACAGTAGAATAGCCTGATGAATAAAATAATAAGCATGTTTAAAATAATCGATGATATAGAATAGAATTCGATAAAGCTATTTACAAATATGAAGTAAATATTTTAATATAGCTTTGAATATCTTTTACATCATTTTGGTTAATTACCGTTAAAGATATATTAATACCATGATTCACACAGCTATTTATCAACTGGAGCAGTTCAGAACATAAAACTCTGACCTTATATATTAGACTTGACAGCAGTTACCCATTTACACATATTGGTCGCATAATTTCTTTCTCTGAAATTTCCAATTTTATATTGCTTTATTTAATGTACATTTCAGTTCTTCACTATGTCATAGCATATACACAATGGTTTATACTTAGTATTCTCTAAAAATACAAAGGAAAATCTAAAAGCAGAGGCCTATGATTGATTGTACATTTAAATAAATGCACTGCAGATTGAGACAAATGCGCAAGCGTGTGTGTTTCAATCACTGTATCGTCACACAATTGAATAAACACACATGTACAATACAATGTTTAATTGAGTGCAGCAAGTACATTTATTTTAGTGACTGCACCATTGCATATTCAAGCAAATGCACTGAGTTCACTTTGGTGGAACTGAAGTTCTATACTCATATACAAGTTTTAAATCTTTCACTGACTTTGATAGATCACAAATACCCACATATTTTTAAATGATTGAAATGAAGTGTTTTTTATTTCACAAAATTTACTTTTAATGTATTCAAATAAACTTGAAAAGAAATCTTGTTATTAGCTCTCTAAAAAAATTAAAAACTCTATTTTTCTTTTCCTTAAAATGCCACGCTTAGTCTCAGTGAGGATGAAGGACACTTCTGCGCCCAAGTAACTTTTCTATGACTATCTCGTCTGGAAATTGCAGTTTCAACTCTTTAGGCATCAAGCATTGGACTCATTTTGCTTTAGGATTGTTTTCATAGCTTCAGTCAAATTTAGTATTACCTCGTGCATGCATGCACATCTGAGGACCAAATCTGGGCTATTAGGTCTAAAGACCCAAATGGAGCTTGCTAGATTCTTTCATGCCTCCTTCATGCTCTATTTACATAGATGTTCTTTTTCAGAAGTGCTGCCATACACAGATTTCTAGGTCATTTCCATTAGCAGCATCTTGAAAGGAAGAATAAAGAAAACGAAAGCTAAATAGTAGTCCTTGCTTTACTGTGTCAGCTTTCTAACATCTTTTTCATTTTCCAGGTGTGATGGACAGGTGGTAATGAGTGTTTAGTACCAGGTACCCAAAAAGAGGTTGTTCAAGTAACAAGTTTTAGAGTTTGATCCTTTATCCTGAAATGTATTGGCTTTAATTTTAATTGCCTCTTTTTTTTTTCTTTCTTAAATATGCTGTTAGCTCTTCACATTGAGTGTTTATTAGTTGGAAAAATCTTCCAATAGATATTTCTAACAACAGAAATCTTACAGTGTTACTCTAGGGGAGTAAAGTCTGCAGATTAATTTCCAGGCAATGCTACTTGGGAGAAAGATACTTTGCCAAATATGTTTGGAAAAAAATATACATTCTAACAATATTAGCTAATTGATTTGAGGTCCTATCTTTGTCCCCACTTTTCAGAAGAGGAAACAGTTTAAAATGTAAAATAACTTCCTTGTGTGTTTCTGAAATACAGACGCACAGAATTTATTAACCAAGATGTCCTGAATGAATTAATCTGGTTAACTTTATTTAGCTCAGTTTTTATCAAACTTATTATGTGATGAAACATTTGCATGTAAGGTTTTTTAACATCACACAGGACATACTTTATGGCATGTTAGACCAGCCAAACTGAAATAAAAGAGTCACTGCCTTTATAAGTGTTAACAAAAAATGCCTATCCATTCCCAAAGAATAATATGATTCTTGAATAAACTTGCTGATCAGTTTAATTAAATGACAGATCATTTTGATGAAAAATCAGCCAAATTGGTTGCTTGATGATGGCTATTTTTAAATGGTTATTTGCATCTTTTCCTTAACACAGGGGGTCATTGCCAGATTATTCAAAACTAACCCATTGAAAAGTGAACAATTAAGCCAACCAACCAGTCATGATGCCTTGTGACTGATTTCTCTTTCCACTAAATTGACTGGATGGAATAGTTTACCCTCAAAACATTTTAATGGTATTTCCCTTCCCAATGTGTTTCATATTTTTGTAGGTTCACATTAGAAGGAAATCTGTGTTGTTTATTATACATATATAATTTTGTCCAAAGTTAGATATAGCCCGAAGAACAGACCAGTTTAACCACTGGATAAGGTTTCATGTCAAGGAGAGAAATCACTGTGCACGTTTTTAAATAAGTAGTGAGAAAAAAAATTAAGCTGGTTTTAATTTTTACCCCCTCTGAAGCAGTGTCATCTCTTTCTTATTCACACAGCAGATAATAAATATGGCAATAAAACATACATTTTTTACCCATTTTATATCAATTAGATAAAAACAATATAGAAGAGCACAGCCCATTAATAAACAACATTTAAAGATATAAAATTATGTGCATATTTCTCCTTCACTCTGACAGAAAGCATATCTAAGATCAGCCAAAGAAATAAGAATAAATAATATGACAAACTTTGAGAGAGAATTTAGGCTTCATCCTGATTGTCCTGAAATGTTTTTATTGCCATTTTATCCATTCTCTGCTTAGCTTCTGCTTAAGATGTTGGTGAGATGATGAAAGCTGAAAAGTAAATAGGTGCTTCAATAAATGCAAACAAATGAGTGCTTTCCTAGCAAAGAATTACGGAAAATCAGCCTTTCCTCTGAAGCTAATCCCTCGACAGCTAAGACTGTGAATTTCCCCCCTCAACATGCACACAGATGGGTTGCCACTGAGGATGACAGATGAGTTGTGTTTGGCGGGATTAATGCGCATTATCATGTTAATGGATGCTTAGGTGAGGTCTGAGCAAGTCACAGGCCTGGGCAGAATTACTGGGGTTTACAGAACTCTGTGTGCTCATGCTTCTTTTCTCTTTCTTCTTACTAATAATTAACTTGTAATGTTTAACATTTTTAGTCCACCAAATGATCCACAGACTACTGCCTTCCTAAGTACTTGGAGCATTTATAGATCCAGCATCATGCGCTCTGTCCTTTGACATGCAAAATGCAGGCAGTCCTGCCTGATTTGTCCTTCCATTGCCTTTGTGCATTCAGCTCCCTCATAATCCAGAGTCTACTTTGTTGCAATCGCTTTTGAAATCTGACATATTGATCAAGAGTTTAGCCTTAGTAACTACTGCACATATATCAACTGTTGTTGAGCGTGTCAGGTCACATTTGATGGCAAGATGATCCTGTGCCCAACTAGAAGAGCTCCAGAAGCTCACATGAGTTGATTCCATTAACCTTGTCCGGCCAGAAAGGTATGTTGTGGCATCATCGCTCACACAACAGAATTTCATACCATCAGCTCAGGATCTCTGTGTGGGTTAGAGACAATAGAGATATCACCAAAGAGATAAAATAAAATCCTTGTCAATATTCTATAATGGCTGGCATTTTTAAATTAAGGCAAACATCAATAAGTATTAATGCCAGACTTTTATGTCCTTTTGAAATTGTCTAAAAGCAGCTAGATGTTTTCCTATTTAGTTTGGGTCAGCAAACTTCTTCTCTATGAATAAGGTACCAATTATATCAAATTAATGTAAGCAAATATTTACCAGTCCCTGCTTTTAAAAATACTGCTGCAGAAAATAATACCTGTTCCACAAAAGTGTCCCTTATAACCTAAAGAAGTAGTTCCTTGAAATTCACTTAAAATCATTTTTAAGGAGAAAATTTCCACATCACTCTTAAGTGATAATCATGTGTTATAGGGGAAAATATTTCACAAATTGTTGATTTCCTGTATTAATTAAAACAAATAGCTCAGCAATGGGATGACATCTATGGATAAATGGATTGCATGCCCCTGTTTGCTGGAGAGAATCTATGTTTCCTCCTGTTGTCAGGTAGTGATTGTCAACAGTGCCCCCTTTTATTCCCAAAGGCTCCTATTTGGGTGATAAACCAATAAACCAAAGTCATGGATTTCTAAATGAAAAATTTCTGTCCCATATTCAGAGGCTGCCAGAGAGGGAGGGATATAACTTGCAGTAAGTCCTCGCTGCCAGAAAACACATCAGAATCATTAGTCTGCAGAGGGGACAAGGAGGAAGTTTTCCATCTAGGGGAATTCAAGGCTAGAACTCAGATGTATTGGTAACTCTTTTGAGCCTTTTCCACTAAACTTCCTAAACTTTCCATTCCCAAAATAATCCATATTATTAGGTACATGCCTGAGTTCTTATTTCGATCCAATAATTTTTTTAATCTCCAATATATTTTTTCTAAATAAAATTGAAATATCAAATGAATTCAGTATAAAAACCTTAGTTATTTGAATTGATGGCTTTTGATCACATATGGTAGTCACATTTAACTACTCAGTTAATCCTCATATTAGCCTTCTGGCTAGGAGGAATGACCACTATGCATGAGGAAACTGAGATCAGAGAGGTCAAGTTAGTTAAGAGGGGACACAGCCAAGAAGTGAGGGATGTACTAAATATACAAATATCATTGATTCCCGAAACCTCAATCTGAAGCTTTCAGATGTAACTTATGTAAACACAACCTATACATAAACCTTCTTCTTCTTTTTTTTTTTTTTTTTTTTTTATATGGAGGATCCCAGGCTGGGCGTCAAATCGGAGCTATAGCCATTAGCCTGTTCCACAACCACAGCAACACCAGATCTGAGCCTCATCTGTGACCTATACAAAAGCTTATGGCACTGCCGGATCCTTAACCTACTAAGCAAGGCCAGGGATCAAACCTGCGTCCTCATGGGTACTGGTCAGATTCATTTCCTCTGAGCTATGAAGGGAACTCACATAAACTTTCTTAAAGTCTATAACATGCTGTTCATTTTGATGCTATTCTAGAAACATATTTGGTGTTCATAATGGCAGAAAAATTACCAAACTATTCTATCAGTAACTTTTATTTCTTTTATTTTTTTTTAGTTTTCATTCTATTGTCCCATTTTTTTGTTTCCTCATCCATTCATATGTATGGCTGAATTTAAGTAAGTAACAGAACAATATGTAATGTTCATGCAGAGTAACCAATTAACACACTTCACAAACACCCTAGCAATTCAGACACAAGAAGGCTAGACTGGGGAGAATTCTTTATTAGAAAATAAAAATAATTTAATGAATCAAACATGTAAATCTTTAATGCTATGTGATGAAATACAACATCATTCTTTTGAGGACCAACTTCAGGTTATACATCAAAAGTAATTCTTGATAATTACCTCAAGGCCTCAAATTACTTAGCAAAAAGCAGAACTAGTGAAAAAAAGTGAACAGAATAAAAAGCATTCCTCTTAAGTCATTAACTTCTTACCATAGTCTCTCTATTTAAAACCTTGATATTAATAACAACTTCTGTCCCACGTCGTAAGTTTGCTATGAGGACAAAGGTGATATTATGGCAAAAGAGCATTTTAATTCAAAGTAGTTCTTAAAGACTCAAGTAAAAGCCTCACCATTTCATGAATTTTTTACCGAATTTCCATGGAAAAGAATTTTCCTGGTCTATCTGTACCTCTTTAGTACCACGTCAAGTAGGTAGGGTCAAAACATGGTTTTATATTAATATTTTATATATACATATAATTTTATATATTATATGTATTTATTTGTATATATTTAAAAAATTTATATACATATTATATATATTATAGAATTATATATATTATATTTATTTTTTATGTTTAGTGAATGTTACTTCCTCAGACTCATCTCAAAAATATACCCATATACATTTATATATAATTTTTATGAACTAAGGACAAAATAGTTTGTGATAATGGCTGAATATGTGTGTAAATTCCATAGAAATTGAAAAGTAAAAGAACATCTTTCTCATTTCAATATTTGCACTTTCCAAAAGCTGCCTCAACCTCAGATAATAGCCTTGTAGTAGGTTTTCTAAAAGGAAATAGACATGTACTGCTAAAGAAAAGTTTTATTTTCCAAAAGATTAAGTCAAAATAATTCAAGTTTACCAAGTTATGTAATAGTCCTTGTTGAGCTGAGGCTTTTATGCTCTCACGTATAGAGATCTAAGAAAACAAAAAAGGAGGAGGAGGAGGAGAAAGTATGCAATTTAAAAAAAAAAAAAAAGCTTATCCCCTTTTTGTGAACAAATGCTACCGCTGTTTGCACTTCGACCCCATGTAAATTCTGCTTCGGACAGATCCTCCGCAGATGAGCTGAAGCAGAAGGAGGCTGAGGACAGGCTGCTCTAAGGACTCTGCTCTGCCTAGGCCTGCTGTCTGCCACAGCTGCCCTTTAGGGAGGCAGTGAGTCCTGGGCAGAGTGGGTGGTTGAAGGTCTCTGGGAATAAATCTTGAGCAGCTAGGATTCTCTGTCCACATATATAATTTTCTGCTTTCATCATCAGAAGCCTGTCAATGCCTATTGCCAAGGAAATTAGAAGGAAAAAAAGGCTTACTCAGCAAAACTTCTACACAGGAAGATGTGTGAAATGAAAATTATTTGAACTGGTACACCCATGATGCATTCTGGAGTCAGACATTATAAAAAAAGACACTCCCCCTGCCTGCCCCATCCCCACAGAGGGGTCTGAAAGTGGCCTTTATGCTGACAGCCCCCCTCTACTCTATTTACCTAATGTGTGGCCTGCAGTAAATATTTACCATAAGCGAATGGCTGGTATTGCAGGAGTTAACTCCCTCCCTCCTAGCCTTTCTCAGCGCTTTCCTCTTTGCAGTGGTGGGTTATTTCTGTGATTTGAAGAACCTCTGCTTCTGCCCTGGACAGACAGAAGCTGTGATCCTGGGTTCTGATCCCTGCACAGTGGGGTCTAGAAGGGTGCCAGAGTCTCTATGTTTAGGCAGCGCCTTTGGAAAGCAGATATGTAGTTTAAAGGAAAGTTATTTCTGCCAAAGCCTTTCAAATATGTTGTTTAGTTAAGTTCTCTTCCCTTTGCTTCTTTTCCGCTGGATGTAATGGTGTCATATTATCTCCACCCAGGAACTTGTGTCAACAGCTCCCTCCACGGACCATTCACTAGAGTTGCAATGTCACAGTGTCAGAAGCTTGTGTGTGGGTTTTTTGGTTTTTTTTTTTTTTTTAATCTAGAGATAAGTGTTTTTTTCCTTCTGAGATCCTCCCTTTCCCTTTGATGTCTGTTCTTAGCTGAGCTCTTTCCTGGTCACACTGCGTCCACACAATCCCAGTCACATGTGTTTGGGCAGGCCTGGCCCTCCTCTCCCACCCCTACCCCTTGGGCTGTAGGGCCGGGGGTGGGTGGGGGGGAATGGGACTCTCTTTGTTACTTCTTTAGTACTGTGTTTAGAATTATTTCTCCACTCCTATTTCTCTTAACAGTTGAGCTATTTAACTTTTATTTCCTGTAAAATTTGATTATACTAGGGAAGAATCCTATTAGTAAGTGTTTGTAGGTGTGCCTGTGTGGATGTTAATTTTTGTTTGTTTTTTCATGCATTTTAGATCAGAGTTGAGTATTTTCTATTAAAAACCTGTTGCTCCTGTAAGTGTAAACGCTTGAGGCCTGACCATGATGATAAGATTATCTGATGACAATGTATGGACAGGCCTCCAGTGCTGAGCCTTTAGCAGAATGGTTTCAAGATTGTTTTCATTTGTTGCCTGTTGAGAAAAGCCGCAGGGAAATGTCAAAGAAGTATTCCATGATGTGTTAGACTACATTTAAGCAAAGGGTAATTTTTAATTTTTTATTGTTCGTACAGTTGCCTGTGTTTCTCCTTATTGTGTCTTTACACCATGTAGTTTTATTTCCTCCTATACAGTGGCCCTTTGGTTGCCACATCTTTTCTTGCTCTGTGATTTAGATGGAATGGATTGCTTATCTGTTAGGGTCCTCTCATCAGACTTTCCTTAAGCCTTGGCATCTTCCCTCATTTCCTTTGTCCTAATACATGAATCAGAATGGGAGCGTCTCTGTGGGAGGGAAGAGAGAAGAGGGGAGAATGAGCAGAAGGAAAAATCTGCTTTCAGAAAAGATGCTGTATCTTAATGGATCAGACCTGAGGGGAAGTGTTGAAAGTCTAGCAAACTTAAGAGTCTTCCCCACTCTTCCCTCCCCTGCCCTCAAACCCCTAACACAGGGGAGATTCGTTATTGACTGTCATGTTATCCACTGGAGAATTTTACTAATAAAATTATATCCCTGCTCTACTCAGGGTAAGTTTACATGTTGCCACCATGATGTCTTTTATTCTGATTTTATTATTAAACTGTCTCAGCAATTCATCTGAAATTGAGTCATCGCAATTGAAAACTAACAAAGTTTTAATGGAAGACTGTGAAATTTTTATACAAAATGGATTTCTCCCATGACAGATTGTTATTAACTTGGAATACCCAGTGACAAATCAGGTAGGGTAATACTAGGACACAATTTTAACAGCATTTATGGTTATCATGTGTACTGCTTTATTATTGTTGTTTTATTGTATTCATAATGTAGAAATAATATAGCAGAGATGTATGGTTTTATCAAATGATGACCAGTGGCATATTGCGTCTTGTTTAGAGCGAGTCAGTCCTCTTGCCTTGTTGGGAATATAGAGTTTAACAAGACACTTGCCATCATTTCCTTAACAGGGATAATAAACAGAACAATTCTGCATAAAAGCTCATATCAGCTTCTTTCATGCCTTTTCTTTTCAGAAGGCTGCCTAAGGGTTTAAGCAATTTACTGGTCTGACCCTCATCCTTTCTCTGCAGTCTGCGGTTCTTTTGTTTAACATTAGTATGTGGGCAAACAGCATTCTGAGCTGTGCAGAGCTTATCAGCCCGCGTTCAGTCGACCGGAACCCCATTCTATGTATCTAAGCGGGGCCACATTTAATACTTCACAGTGGGAGCATCTGCAGTTTCCAAAAATGACTTGTTTATCAGATAAACTCTGTCCTTATACTGACAGATGTGGTGGATGGTGGATCTTCAGTATCATACTTCTCTACTATAAGGCTTGTACAAAATATGATATGCTGAGGGTTGGTGAGACCCGGAGACCAGAGTCATGACAAGATATGTTTATGTAGCCACTATCCAACTGCACATAGAATTTGCTTTCTTGGTTTGGGAAAATGAAGGCAACTCTCAGTTTCTCTTTTGGAATTGAATAAGTAACTAATTCCCATGTTACCTAAAGTGTTAAGAGGAGGAAAGACATTTTCACTGTTAACATAATGTCTTATGATTTCATTGGTAAACACTGTAAGGTGCCTTAGTGCCATGGTCTGCTAAAAGCCAAGAGCCTGAGGGGGCTGCCTGAAATATTGATCACCATGTACCCAATGGTAGCAGCATGTTGGGAAATTAGAAGAAGTGAGCTTAGGAGACTTATGTGCCATTAACCCAAGAAAATGCTAATATAATCTGTTAACTCAAAATGAGCTTTTCTTTAAAATTGTTGTTAGAATTTCATGAAGTTATTTTAAACACATTGAGAAATGATAAAACCCTGATTCTAAAACACACAAGTCCAACTTTGAGGTTTTATACTATGGGCGTATAGTATTATGTGCTTATTTTGAAAGTACTGCTAGTCTTTGCATATGTCTGTGTGTGTATGCATATATGAAAATATTTAGTTTATTAACACAAAGGTAATGTGTATGCCTTTTGATAACTAAAGCTTTTCCTAATATTACATTTTTTTTCTCTGGAGAATTAATTAAAGTATTTTTTTTTTAAAAGTGCATTCTTGGGATTTATTCCCAAGAGTAGTCCAGTTGTGATAAAATAATCTGGACATTATCCTGACATCTTAGAAATTCTAAAGCAGCATCCAAAGTGGTGTTAAGGAACCCAGGTGTGGACAACCTAGTGTCTTTCCACTAGGACCCCTGTCACAGAACAAGTACTGATTTTAACTGATTAAATTTGATCCCTAATGCAATTCACATTGCTTGTGGTACTCTTATAATTTAGCACATATGTTACATTTTTGCTCCTACCTATAATTACTCTTCATACTAAAGCATTTTCCCTCTAATTATTTCACTGGTAGTACCCCCCTTCACCTCTCAGCTCTCTGCTAATTAAATACCTTTAAACATGTCTTTGTTATTAATTGTGAAGTGTTACCACGACCATCTGATAAGATAATTATTTGGAAAACCAATTTTAAGGTAATAATTTAAACTTCAGAATTTTCATAAAGAAATAAAGGCAACATAATAGAGCAAAACAGCAAATACCATGAGCTACATCTTTGAAGACTATGTAGCCAAATCGTAAGCAAAGTACACTGTTACTCAGAGCACAAGTATGATCAATATAACATAGAAATAGACACAGTTCTAGGAAACACATCTAGGACGATGTGTTTTTGAATTTCCTCCATATTTGCCTATAGGGTCTAATGCCTTTTTTATGTATAGTTAAATACACCCATGCACTGTCTTTACACAGTCAGGCTTATCAAAGCAGCAGCCATTAAGAAATATATTCAATATCAGACTAGAAGACATTTGTGAGCCTTCCCCTACTCTCACTAATGTGTGCTAGCCAACTGTTCATGCAGAAATTGTAACTGTTAATGAGGGTTAAAAGGAAATTTTAAATTAGGTATCATCTTTTGAATAAGGTACCTCAACTGCTATATTCCATCTAATACTTATTTTCTATCTTGCCTCTTGCTCTGAACACAACTCACCACTAAAAACTAAAAATAAAAAATCATTATTATTACAGTATTTTTCAAAGGAACCACATACACACCCTTTCCTGGCCCTGCACATTTCCTGGGTCTAACATTTCTGGTGGTGCACACTGTTTTTCCTAACACTAAATCCCGTGTGTCATATGCCTTGCATGGCTGCAGACTTTGGCCTTTTCACCTGCTGTTTTGGTTGGCTTTAGATGCAAAGCGAAGAATATGAAAAAGAGAAAGGGGGAGGGAGGGAAGTTTGGAAGACTGAAGCTAAAAAAAAAATGGCAAATGTTTTTAGCGCCTTCATCTAGACATGTGTCCCCTCACTCTGTGACATGGCTGCTCCAATGTTGCCATGGTGAGGATTTCTAATCATCCCTACACATGACAGGCTCCTATTTGTCTGCACTCCCTTGGGTGTAAATTTCTAGGCTTAAAAAAAAATCCATGTGAGCGTATCATCCGCCGTGCAGATGTTTCACTGCTTTAGAATATCAGGCAGCTGCTTGTGCCACCGTAGACAGCTAATTGGAGACTGCATCGTAGGAACAGAGGCGTAATTATGGCATAAATACACATCCTCTGGTGCATCATTGTATCTCTATTAACAGAAAATTTTAAACAGTGCTCAGAGTGTAATTAGTGTAGTTGATAAAGTTGTAAAACATGTAAATAAGGGAAATAGCAGGTACGTGGCCAATCCACTATCCAGCACTAGGGGATGCAGATTATTGCCTATTTAGAAATAATTAGCAAAGCTGCATTAGCAGAGCCTGTGTCCAACAGAAGCAAGGCAAACATTTATTCTGGTAACAGCTCTTTCTGTGCTAGCCATGAAAATCTACTAATATTGGTAATTTAGCCCTCATTACCAGAGGATAAAGCATGAAAAGAGCTCAGACATGAAATATGACAAGTAATATTAATTTTTATTCCAGAGGAAAGGATGCTTCCTTGGGTTGCATGCTGATTTCTCGGCAGGGTCTCAGCAGTGCGTGCAGAGGAGGCAGTGGGTAGCTGGTAGTTGAGAATTCAGGATACGGAGCTGGCTCCCTGCTGGAGGTATACCCTGGGGTGGCTATGACAGTGGCTGATGAGGCATGCCACTGTTAGTGCCCAGCCAAACCTCAGGTCACAGTTCAAAACAAGCACTCAGCCATTAAACTTCAGTCCTTATGGGCCTGTGAGGGCTTATGTCCTCATTCCTGCTCTTTTCCACCCTCCCAGCCCCTCTTCTCCTCTCCGACATTTCTTTTTTCTCCCCTGGAATGATTTTGCAGAGCTACACGGGCAATCAGATTGATTTTTGTGCTTGCACCGCCCTGTGCAACGTGCTTCTGATAATGAGCTGCTGTTGTTGAAGAGGAGCAGGAGGGAGGGGTGGCGTCAGCTGCGCCTGAACTACGTCGTGAGCCCTGGATGAGAAATGATCCTTTGGCTCATAGACATTGAAGACTGTGTCACTGAAGAATATCACCCTGTGACCAGGAATCATGAATGGCAAAAATTTGGAGCTTGTTTTATAAATATACTTCCTAATGAAGAGAAATGCAAAAGCACTGCTAGTTTCAGAAATCTCAATTCATTTTCCAGACAGTGGGATAAAGAGGCAGAATGTTTGGGGAAGAGCCACCTTTTTTGCATGAATCTTTGCTGCTAGCTTGTTCTTTGTTTCATTCTTGAAGCATTAAAAAAAAAAAAAAAAAAAATGGCAGAATTAAAAACCAAGCCTATGAAGCTAACTAACCATGTTTTGAGCCATTCGCTTCCTTACCATCGCCTTTTTATTTCCTTATGCACAGGTGTGGCTTCTTTTTGCATACTTCCGGGCACACAACACTCAAAGAGCCAATTTCCTGAATTTTAGATTGAACTGCTAGGAAAAAGTTAGCCAATGACAAACTTGATTTCTACTCAGTCTGAATTTCACAGTACTTTCAGAATGCCATGCAAATACTATATCTAAAAAAGAAAGAAAGAAAGGAGGGTGGATATTTTGGAATTTGAAAAAATGAAAATGGTAAATATATATTGAATTCATAAATATATATTGAAAAAAAGATTTGATCCATCTTCTTTTTAATATATAAAAAATTGAGAACTCGAATCCTAGTTTCTCATGTGATAGACAATGAAAGTTGTCTCTTATCCAAGGTACACTGGAAGTTAAGGTGCTGCTTGCTACAGCAAACATCTTCGTATTCCCTCTTCCTACTTTTTAATCTTCTTAAAGGATAATAAGCTGATGGTGGCAACTAACTAAGAAGTACCTTTACTGTTGCAGGGCATTAAAAAGTGACTAAGACCAGAGTCACCCAAGCATTTTCAACCACACAAACCATGTGAGTTCTGATCAATATCTGTAGGGCCTGATCACACACAACTTGCAAAGGTGTACACTTGCACACATATATACAGTACCCATGGATACCCACAAACACACGCTGTTAATCTACGACAGACTCTGCATTGTGAGAATGCATTTTATTCCTTTTTGCTTCCCTACTTCTGAACTCAAAGCATCAACCCTGAACAGGCATTAAAGCACTCTTTCTTCAGTTTAGCACATGTCTATGCCTCCTATGAGCTGAAAATTAGCACTAGAATTAGAATCAGATGAACTGAATTAAAGCTCTGGTTTAAAAAGTTGCTTTGGGCAAAGTGACTTCTTTGGCCTCAGTTTCCTCGATTGTGAAAACTGGAAATATTTGTCTACTTCACAGAGTTGTAATGAAAACCCTATAGAAGTATTCTGCAGAATATAAATATGACTTAAATTACTCTTTATATGATATATCCCATTAGAATTTACAAGATTTACTCAGCAGACAATATTATTACTTTATCACCCCCCAATCACACTTGGACATTTGCCCATGTTTTAAAACGGAACACAAATAAGCTCAAATAACGTCATAAAAATTAATCTCTGATTGCGTCTGTGCAGTGCCAAAACTGCTGATTCATAAATGAAATTACAGTCAGCCAACCAGATGTTTCTTCCACAGGATGCCAAACTGCCACTTTAAGTGATTTTTATCCAAGAAACTTACTCTGTGTAAGGGGATTGTATAAACACTGCATTAATCATTTTCATTTCAAGTTCCTGTAAATAATCTCATGTAGATCCCACATACCTTGCTAAATGCACACTTCCTCCTTACTGGAGACACAGCTTTCACTTTCTGCGAAGTGAACAGCTCTCGGAGAGACCGCCTAGAGGAAAGTTCTGCCCAAGTTGCAGAGTTTTCCCAAGGGATCAGCCTGAGAAGCCTGCTACTGAAATGCCCTTGTGAAAAGAAATCCCGGGTAGGACAAAGCTCTGATTTGAATGAGCACAGTTGTTTTAACCCCTAGTTTCCTAATTTCCTCTGTTGGCTTCTGGTGTTTGACAAGCAGTTTCCGCTGGGAGAATTAGGCTGCTCCTCTCCACTCCAGCACCATGCCCGCTGCCTTCATGAAACTGGCATCGGAACAGCAACCATTGCCAAGATCTATGCAAGGGCAGGAGGGACTGAAAGGGAACATGAAGCAAAATGATCCCTTAATTCAAGTGAATTATTGTTACCTTTCTTCACATATTCCTGCTCCCCTCCCTCATTGTTCTCCTTTCAAAAGAGAAGTAATAGGTTCCAAATCAGACCACAAAGAGGATCTTCAGAATCAAGTTAAATTGGAGCACAAGGATTGGGGTTGATGGGAATATGGATTTGCGAGGTGCCAAGTCTGATCTAATTTACGTCCATTTCCTGATTTCCAGCCTTTTGGCATTTATTGAAATAGAGTTTCATTAGAGAGTTCTTGTATAACATATATTCCATATACGTTGTTTTAAATTTAATTCAGAACATATAATTTTGTATATTTTCTTCCGTGCAAAGCTGTATGTATGTATGAATGGCGAATTTGATGTGCCAAGTATTTACACTAGTTTGATAATTTCTCTGGTGCTTCTCTCTAAGCAGCTTTCTCCAAAGGGGCTTGTAACTCATAATCACAGGGGCTGTTTGTGAATATATTTCTCTGGGTCAGAAATTTTGCCAGCGCTGACAGGCACCCTGGACAGCTTTTCAGAAATCTCCTGGTTATTACTCATCCATTAGAAAGGAAAAAATGATATTTTGCATCAGTAGTTGTTTCTCTCTCTCTCTTTTTCCTTTTAAATCACAGAAATAAAGTGCCCATTGTAAATCGTTCATGCTGGCGGACAATATTGCATGCAGATCAGGCAGACAGCTCATTGGATGGAAACGGTGTGGGGGTGGGGAAGCCCTTTGTGAATGACTAGGCACTGGAGGGGTTCTGAAATGGTTTTAGTCAGATCAAAAGTAGCTCGTTAGTGGGCAGGAAAGGTAGCTGCTCATCCTTTAGGGTGCAAAAAGGCTAACCTGTTTACTTGAGGAGTTTCTTATTAAGTTGTTTTACTCTTAATAAAACCATGTGTTTCCACCTACTCTACTTGCATTTTCTGTAATCTAGTTTACCGGTAAACCAATCTTGGAAAACAATAGTTCTAATAGTTAATGGACTAAATGAGATTTTTAAAAAATTCCTGCAACCTTGAAAAGCAGAATTTAGGATGGCTATGATTCAGAGAAAGAGAGACAGAGAGCACTTGGGGTGGGGAGGAAATGAGTGTACAGAATTTCAGTGTTCCTACTATGAGGGAGAATTTAAGTTTTCTTCTTTGTACTTTAACATTAACTTTAGCATTAACATTAGACTCTCTCTCTCACCTCACCTTAGAATGTCCTTGGGAGTAGTTGAAGACAGTGGAGATTACATTAGAAGGGTAGGCTCCTGGCCAAGAAACTAACCAAACAGCAGTAGGAGATCTGTTGAAAGAAGAGCAAAAGAGAATTCTAAATTCATAATGGCTTTTGAGAACAAACTATTTTTGGTAATTTATTATTTTTATTTTTTGTCTTTTTTAGGGCCGTATCTGGGACATATGGAAGTCCCCAGGCTAGGGTCGAATCAGAGCTACAGCTGCCAGCCTACACCACAACCACAGCAATGCCAGATCCGAACCATGTCTGCAAACTACACCACAGCTCATGGCAACCCAGGATCCTTAACCAACTGAGCAAGGCCCAGGATCAAACCTGCATCCTCATGGATACTAGCGGGATTCATTACCGCTAAGCCTCGATGGAAACTACCAATAATTTCTTTTTAAACAATAATTCGGTGTCTCCTTGATTCACAAACATTGTTGCGTTTTTAAGAGTAGAAGAAAACTTCTACAAGTCCTCAATTCCGGAGTTCCCGTCGTGGCGCAGTGGTTAATGAATCCGACTAGGAACCATGAGGTTGTGGGTTCGCCCCTGCCCTTGCTCAGTGGATTAAGGACCCAACATTGCCATGAGCTATGGTGTAGGTTGCAGATGCGGCTCGGATCCTGCGTTGCTGTGGCTCTGGCATAGGCCAGCGGGTGTAGCTCCTATTCGACCCCTAGCCTGGGAACTTCCATATGCTGCGAGAGTGGCCCTAGAAAAGACAAAAAAAAAAAAAAAGTCCTCAATTCCCTATGTATAAATGGAGAAATATGTAAATCTAGAAAAAAAGATGTTAATAGAAAATAGCTAAGATATTAGCATATATCAGGTAAAAGCTCTATGTTCTTGTTTCCTTTGCCTTAGTTTTTATTTTTTCTGAGTTAGTTCATCAAGTAAAAGTATTTTAATAGTCAAAAGCTGATCTAATAAAGAGATACTGGGCATTCATCAAGATTCTCAAAGGGCCAGTTTGGTAGCAGACCTCTTCAGGTACAGGGCTTTGATTGTTCCAGGCATGCTGGTTGGTGAAGGTGACAACTAAATCCTTCAACACTAAGCCAAGTGTTAATTGACTACAGAACTAGTACTTGATGACTGCACAAGCAAAGCTCTGATCAAAACTTCTGTTATTGTAGATGTATTGAGCATTTATTTTGTTCTAAGCACTAGTCAAGGCCCGCAAGTAATGAACTGATGAAATAAGCTGCTCAGATAGCCAGAACTCCTGAGGCACAGCCATTCCATCTATCTTAGGTATCCAGCTGAACCATTTGTTGTCTGAAATTTCCTGTCTCCTGCATTGTCTTGAAGGAGACAAGGTCACCAATAGGATACTCCATATTCTTCTCTGCTTCCTGCTATTTTGGAAGGTCCTGGAGTCCTGGAGGACCTTCCCACCCCACTTTGGCCCCGCCACCCGCAAAATCATTGTGCTCTTTTCAATACCATTCATCAGCAGATTCTTTCTTAGTTTTTTGGGTAACTTCCAGAAACTAAAAAACAAAAGGATGATTTTTGTGAGTTTTCTTTCAAAAGGGATATGATAGGCAATTGAAGGATATCGAAAAAAAAAAAAAAATCCAGCCACTTCATTATTTCTTTTGGTAATTCCTTTTGGGTTGGGAATTATTATTTCTATTTTTCTATTTCTACCTCAACTTAACTGGGGAGATGGACGTGTGTGTGAATTATCAGACTTGAGAATCAAAACAAGTGAGAAGTGAAAGTTTTTCTATAAAGTAAAATGCAAAATTTTAGTACTTGGCAAATTGCTAGCTTGGTTCAAAGTATAAAATAAACAGTAAGAGATACAGATGACTAGGATTGTAGAAAATCATTTTGACAATAAAGGAAGGGAATTAAAATGAGAAAAAAATGAGAAAAAATGAGAAGTGGATTAGCTAACCAAGATCCTTGCTTCACAAATACTCGTATAGCATCTTGTTTGTATTTTCATTTTCTTCTTTATTCATAACATATACATTTTCTTTCTTCCTATTTTGCATCCTTGCTTTTACCATATAATTTTCCTCTAGATGTGACTGGATGAAGGAGAAACAACTAATCTATTAATACATATGAAATACCAGAAAAACAAAAATCAGATGTGTGCTATGTTAAAAGAGTAGGGAAGACAACACCCTGTTAAATCCTTAAATATCTAAATTTGTATGTGAGGTTGACAATAATGGCCTGTCTTAAACTTGTAGATGACAGCCATCACTTTGCATGAACATAGGACTATTTCAAGGATGCTACCATTTTCCAAAACATTCTGGTATATCTTCTCTTGAAATTTTTAATAAAGTTAGTTTATTTTACAGGTCACATGAGAACATCAACCTGTTTCTTGTTCAAACTGATTTTACCCAGCTCTTTTATTATTCATTATTTCATTTTATTCTGAATGTATTCTGAATGTTTTCTATATCCCAACATCAAAGTATGAACTTGAAATAATAACTCCAACAAGGAAAAAGAAAACAGGTAACTCAGTAAGAGTCTTTCAACCTACATGTCTGGACTTCATGCTTTTCTTTGTTTCGGTATTTCTAAAATACTTTGTTAATCTCCATTATAGTGCAAAGCACAAAATAGAGAGGGAAAACATATGTATATGGGAGGTTTAAATAGTTTCTATTAAATTGAAGGCCATAAGGCTATACTTTTTACTTAAGAGAATAAAAATTTATGCCAGAATAGAATTAATGAATTTAATTATTCCTGAATACATAAACTGGAATTAGATCTTTATCCCTGAAGTATGTATAAATGCTACTCTCAGAGGCTGTAAGTGGTTTGGGTAACTAGTATTTTTGTATTTTAGACTAAAGTAATTCCTGGGGGTTCTAGGCCTCAAAAAAAAATGAGTTTTTAGGTAAATTTTATTGAACTTTTTGGTTGAAGAAGAATCTTAACCTCATAGGATTTACTTGTGGGCTTTGAGTAATGCCTGGCACAAAATAAGTGTTCAACAAACCTACAAAATAGAAATTTTGATCAGAGCTTTGCCTGTATACTCATCAGTTTCCATCACTTAAAAACACTGCAAGATGCACAACTCATGGTGACAACTGTCTTCTAATTCGGTAAATATCTGTTTGGTTAAACCATCAAAACATTTGTTTATTTCTGAGTAATTTATGGTTAGAATATGAGAGCCGTACTAATAGCAGGATGATCACAGATAAGTAAGGACAATAATGCTAATTGAATCGAGACATATTTTACCTTAAATGTACCAGAACTAAATTTTAAAAAGAAGAGCTTTCCTATTTCATTCCATCACTTTTTGTTGTTGTTGTTTATTTCTACTACTGAACCCATTGGCATATTTGGACTGTGGATATTTATTATTTAATTAGAATGTCTTGTTAAATATATCTGCGACAACTGTGAAATAGTTTTGTTTTCCACAAGTTTAGGGCTCTGCTGTGCAGCAAAGTTTTGTTCCTTATCTGTTACCGTTAACACAATTAGGTCACTTGTTCTTTTCAATGAGACTCTTCATGCACAATTTTGCATCAGTCTCAAAATATATTAGTAATCACATACATGCTTTTTCCATCATGTCTTTTTGCATTAATAGCTTGGCTAAGGCTCCCTTTATTATTTGGATCAAGGTCCTTCATTTCTTTGTTCTCTCTCTGATCTCCTACTTCTTAGGGACAAGCAGAATATTTGCTTCTTCAGAATATAGGAGTACAGAGACAAGCATGTAGGCCTGTGGGCAGTAGGATTTAGTTTCCATCTGTTTGTTCTGAGTATATCCCAGCAGCACATTTAAGGTGTGTTTTCTCACCCTGATGCCTAGATCTCCCATTGATTTCAAAAGGATCTGGAAAAGGGCATAAAGAGATGAAAATCTGATGCTAATCTTAGAAACTAGAATTAATTTTATTCTTCCAGTGGATTTTCATTATCTAGTTTATTCTTATCGTTTAAGAATTTTTTCTATATCCACTAAAGGTAGAATTTATCACAAACTGTCCCTCTGAAAGAGAGAAAGGGAGGGAGGAAGATTGTTTTCAGATCCCAGACTAATAATTTTTATCTAACAATTTCTAAAAACAAGCTCGAAAAGAAAATGCTTCCTTTAAATTAGCTGCCACTGTGCAAATTAAATTAGTTCAATAAGTAATCTGATCATGGCTTGCTATATCATGTAGCTAATTAATATATTATGATTTGAAGAATTCTCCTTATATTAAATGTATATATAATAAACACTTTATGGCTGATTTTGCAAAGCAGTTTTTAACCAGCAATACTTGCTGTGTGACAGCTCAAAGTTAAATTTGGAAAGTAAACTTTAAAAAGATTAGTTATGTGTGCCAACCTTTATCAATACAAGCTGAGCCACTTAAAAGCAGTAGTTTACTTTCCTTTTAAAATCGTGCATTATGGGTTTAAATTACATTTTATTTTACTAGAGGTTGTTAACAGTCCAAATTTGTGATTCCACTTTAATATTATCATCTGAAAATTAAGATGGTAATGAAAATCAACCTTCGTGATTATTCCTCAGGAATGAGTATATGTGGTAGTTATTGTGTTCTTAACAAAAGCACATTAATGCTGCTATAAAAAACACATTTAAATATCTAGGTTGAAAGTGTCTCATTAACAATTGAGTGTCTTAGTCAAAACTGGTCCCAGATTTCATAGACACTGATTATTGTCATCTTTTCAGAAAATATTTATAGAAAAAATTACATAGATTCATTTTAATACGTGATTGTAAACCACTTACAGCCAACAAACCATTTATACATATACGTGTGTAAATATCAAGTGATAAAATTAGCATATACAATAATTTTATGAAGAAAAACAAATCATCAATATTTTAATTATTATTAAATACGTATTCTCAATGTCAGAAATTCAAAAGATAACATATATTGCATTTCGTATTCTTTAGGTATTGTTAGAAAACACACCTACCAAAAGACTCTATCTTAGAAGGGAACATACTATGACATACAGCTTGGGAAAACATTGCCAAAAAAAGGAGGTACTTTTCAAAAATATCAACTGTTTGAAGGAGGTTCTATTATTAGTCCTGCTTTTCTGAACGAGGAAACTGAGTTTTAGAGATTTGAAGCAACCTGACCAGGTTCATGGAGCTAGTGAGAGATGCAGCAGTGTGAATCCTATAGCCTGCTTCCAGGCTTTTTGGGGTGAGAAGAGGAGGTGATTTACAAAGTCTCCTTTACAGTACGATTCAGTCCAAGAGAGGCGGAGGGAGAATGGAGGTAAGCCTAAGTGATTGTAAAATTTTTTTCTCTTTTAGTTTTGTGTGGTAGCAATCTGCACAGGAGATGGCCCAAACTAGGAAAGAACCAACTAAAATTTAAAATTATACCCGGATGCTAGAAATATCACAGTTCAGAATCAAAAGTGCTAGCTACCTGACTAGACAGGAATTGAAGATAGATGAGCTCATAATAAAACAGAAGGGACCTGACTAAATAGAATGGAGTTTACTCTTTTTTTAAAAGATCAACAGAAAGGGAAATTACTCAAATTCTTTGAGTAGCCTACCACAGTGTTATAACACTTTTCTATTAAAGAAAGTCTTCTTTTATCTATCATGCTTCTAATTTGATTTAAAAAAAGAAAATTTTATTTTCTCCTTTGGACTTGATTATTCTAGAAAATTTAGTTCTTCAAACTCTACATTTTTTCTTATGTTTTCTTTTTATATGTTTTTCAGATAATTACCCCTCTTATAATAAAGCATCACTAGCTAGATTTAGTCACATTAAATGTTCAAAAGCCACAAGTGCTAATAAAAATAGTCTGGCATTTGGGGGTAAATTTCCTAAGTTATTTATAAAATATGTCAAGGTTGACATGTTGTAACTTTTTCTGCCCTCTTTCTCCAAAATACAGGCATATAAAGCCAAGTATTCTAACCCAGAATGAATTAATGTAACTCACAAAAATATCATCCATTCAATATATTATTGAAGGACCACTAAAATAAACCTCATGGCCCTCACATCCACGTTGTTCTGCCAAGTTCTAAATTTCTGAGGGCTGATCAGCCTGTCAAGGAGATTAGGGTGGGTGTGTGTTAGAACATCTTTTCATTAGGTTGCCATGACTTTGAAGCAGCCACACACCTGTTTGCCCTTCTCCTGTGCCTATAGGGTCCAGGGGCTGCCAAAATGTTCCCAGTGCCTTTAGCTTTCATTTGGTCTTCTTGCTTTGAGGCCTTGGCTCCAATGTGGCTAAACAATCTTCAGTTTCACCAGCAGGTGGGGGAACATATTTCTTTTTGCTTCTTGTCACCATTTTTCCCCCCCTCGGGAGGAAGTATAGCACTCTTTCCTATGGCCTTTCCCACAATACCATTGATGTAATCTGGCCTTATAGTTACTGCTTTCTAGAGTGTAACAATGAAGAGTCAAGAGGAAGATATTTTGGGAAATGAGAAGCTCATATTTAGATCTGTAGACTAAAAGATTACAAATTAAGGAAATTAATTTAAAGTGGACTTTACATTTAGTAATTAAGAGAACACTGGTGACCTTTGAGAAATGTTCTTATTTGAGAAGTCAGATAAGGCTAGAAGCCAAATTTTAAAAAATAAGTATCTTTTTATCTTTTATCTAGATAAAAAGATTGCATATGTTTTGCATTTTAATTCCTTTGGGTGGGACAGAACAAAATAGAATTAAATAATGTGAAATCTGTGCTTTTTTTTAAAGATCAACAGAAAAACAAATTACTCAGCTCTTTGAGTAACCAACTGTAATGTTTTAACAATTTTTTCTATTAACAGAAATCATTTATCAACCATGCTTCTCTTTAACCTAAGTTATTCGTGATGCAAGGATGGGGAATATTAGTCATCATTTTTAATCTGCAAAGAAAAAGCATTTATGATGTTCTTCAGTTGTGTTTTCCAAACCCTTTCCCCTCACTTATGTGCAAAAATCACCAGCTAGATTTAGTTAAGGAATTGAAGTGTTAAAAGATAAAGAGTTCTTGGTTGCAAACAGTGGAGACTAACTTGTCAGAAAAGGACTCCAGAGAATGGGTATTGGGTGGCTCACAGCAGCAAACAGAAATCAAAATGACAGTGATCTATCCAGAGATTAAATCATGCATTAGTTCCTAAAGCTTTGGCACACATGTTAAATGAATAGATGTGGACTGACACACTGAGGTATTCTTTGAAGATCCTTTGGCTCCCATAGTGTCCCTTCACAGCTCATACAGTTCACAAAGCCAGCATGAATCCCCATATAAAAAGGTCAAGAGAAATAAAAAATATAAAATAAGGCAGATGTTCACTGAAGGTGCATAAGAGATAGCTTATTGAATTTTTTACATCGTTTGCCATCATTAAATGGTGACTTTGACCTGATTGAAAGTTGGAATTGGTTTACCCAGTTTTTACTGCTTTTAGTAATAAATTCTGTCAAAACATTGACATATATTGACCAAACTTAAGTTATGCAATGCAGTCAGTCTACCCAAGAGGTGTGATTTAAAACATAGACTCAGAAAATCTGAAGATAAACCCAGATAATGTGTTTTACCATTAAATCATGTTCACAGAGTGTATCACAACTACTAATAGTCTTCACCAATATATGAATGGGTCAAATAAAAACTCTCATGCGTTATTTTCACTACCTTGCACATTTTACTTAACAAAATAAAAACTTATTAAGTAAAATGTAGCTCAATTCTGAAATGCTTGGTCATGTAAATCCAAAGAAGAAATATACGTATTATATTAGAAATAGTTAATGGCTACCATGAAAATACTCTGCTCAGCCTGATCAACCACTCAGTCCAAGTATATCTAAAAACGTGTTTTGCTGTTCAGTTTATTATCATGTAATAGGTGTCTTGCTCAAGTTCCACTTCAAAGAATATTTAAGTATGTCAGTCCAAGTATACCCATTTAACAAATGCACTGAGGCTCAAAGATATAACATACATTTTATTCTTTAGACTGGGACATTGTCATCCTGACCCCTGCATACTGCTGTTAAACACAGAGGATTTACTTTGAAGCTTTCATTTAAGGAATTGAGCTATTATTCTTTGTTTGACCTTTGTCCATAGCATATTTATCATGATGCCCTGTAAAACTATAATGTGTGAGAAAAGTAAGAAAAGGAAGTAATATATTTGTGATTTATAAAGAAAGGAGAAGTAGGCATAAATCAGACTTTTTAAAAATCCATTGACAGATACCTCTCACATAATCCATTTATAATTTCAAAATCCCTCCCTAAAATGATTTTTGTACATTCTTAAATTAATGATTAGCAAAAGTAACTTGAAATGAATAATGATCTGGGATTTCCAGGGTCTATTGCCAGGTGTTGTTTATATTTATTACTGAGAAGAAAAGAGGGAAACAATATTATTTTTAAAAGTACAAAAAGAAATAGTTTTCAAGCTGTTCCCTTAATGAACTAGAAATAGTAACCCTGTCAAATTTAATATAAAAATAGTGTTATAAGCCTATGGCATCTATTTATTACTGGAGAACAAAAGCCTTCATCCATTTCCTTTGGAGAATGACATTTTTGTAATTCGCTGCCCATTTCATTTGTTCTAAAGGCCTTCGTGCGGTGACAAATATCCCACAGAAATGGCTACTGATACTTGATAGGATAATGTGCAGCCCCTCAGGACAAGGGCAAAGGCAGCAAACTTATCATCCTTTAGTTTAGCTTAGCATGGGTCAGTAACAGCGCCAGAGGTGACAGAAGATGTTAAAGTGTGGGAAGCAAGAGTTGAAAGCTGTAGGAGGGGAGTTTTTATAGTTTATCCTTTCTTTTGCCAAGAAGCTACAGAGACAGCTTGAATCACATTGTTGATTTGGTTCACTGCACGCCACACTAACTGTTTCTGGAAACGAAGAGCAAGGGGGAGAAAAATCCAACACTCATGGGTCATTCTCACCAACAGCATGTGGCATTTCAACGTGTCCAATAGGAAGAGGAAGTGCATATTTAATATTTTAGCTTCAAGTTCATATATTAAGAATGCATTATCCTGCTGGAAGGTCTGTGGTGAATAATCAGTAGGACATCACCATTATATCAACCTGATAATTTTGCAGAGAAAAAAAAAAAAACATTAGCTGTGTTTTCTTTCATTTGGGAATTTTCACAATATTTTTTTCGGTGTTAGAATGGATTTAAAAAAAAAAAAACTAGTATGACTCTTCTTAAAAATTGTAACTTACAAATGTTCCAAAAATGCAGTGCTTTGAATTTATCATTAACATGTGTCCATTAAGGACAATTGACTTGCATGAAATCTGAATATACATATTTTACTCCCAAGAAAATTAAATCAGTGTAGAACTTTCCCTCAAAATATAGTAAAAGAATGATATGCACCAGCTGGTATATTACTCCTGATTCTATTAAAAGATCATGTGAGCAAATTCTTCTAAACACTTCCCTGTTTTAAAAAAATGAAGAAAGTAAGAAGAAAAACATAAGTTTGTCATTAGGCAGGTATTTCTCACCATAGCTGTCATTGTACACAATGACACTCTCAGAAACGTGATGGTTATGCTGTGATGTCTCTAATGGCACATCTGGTGAAACGATTCCTGTTTTGCAATATTAAGAAATCACTTTTTTATGTTACATGTGATTTGAATTAATTTGTTTTAAACATTAAATGATACAAGGCAAAAATTCCTAGAGGACCGATAAGATAAAGAACTGAAAATGGTGACCTTGTTTCACAAGCAAGATACCAGCTCCACCTGAGTAATTAACAGCTTTGATGAACATTTTGAACCATGATGTCTTCCATGAGAACTGTCAGACCCTCTTTGAAACATTTATTTTTCTTTAAGCAGAAAAAAAAGCCCCCTTCTGAATCTTTTCTTATTAATGTAGATAATAAAATGTCTTATCAACAGAGAATAATGAGTATTAAAATGTAAATATGATAAAGATATTTTTAATTGAGTAAAATCCTTTGCATTTTGATATAAACATAAGGAATGTTATAAAGCATGGAGTATTTTCTAGCAGACTCCTTTTATTCTAGGCATATGTGGAAAATTACATAATGCTGAATTGCAGGAAGATGAAGACAAACTGATGCCTACTTTGAAATAAGTATGTTAAATAGTTCACATACTTTATCTCTGAAAACCTGGTTGTGTGCTCCTAATAGCACTATTGCTGGCTAAAATTTATACAGTACTTTTTCCATTGAGTTGGAAATTGGTCCCTTTTCAGAGAGAGGTTCATGTTTATTTCCAATGCAGAAGAACTTGTTTTAGTTTTGAAGGTAAATTGAACAAGTGATTGCTTTCATATATCATGTAATTCCTTACATGTTGATGGCTGTAACTTTTCTACTTAACACATTTTATTCCTTACTATGCCTGTCACTGGTTTAAGCAATCTGCAGGTAATTGATTTCTTCTGTAAAACAGATAACATTTGCTTAAAGCTCTTCTGATAGCTTTACAGCCTCTGCCTTAGGAGAAGCACTTCCGTCACCACTGGCATTCTTATAAAATATAATTATTATATATCCGTCAAAGACTAAAAGAAAAGGGGAATAGAAAAAGGCAGTGCAAATATTTCCTGAATTCGGCATTATGGCAGTCGTAATACTGCTAGTGTTCATCAAACCACGGCTCACCTGTTTCACTGCCTTGGTCAAATGATCCACCCTCCCTTTGAACTTCACTGTTTATTAAAAACAAACAACAAGCCATCATCAAGTCTTTTCCAAATGCTAAATTATCTTCCACCCATTAGGTTTTCCTAATAGAAAATAAAACTATCTTTAATTTGAACAGTGACTATTTCTAACTATGTTTCTCATTTTTGCTCATAACATCAGAAAATATGTAATCACTTAAGTAAAAGTATGCAGTCACCTAAGCAAAACGACTTTCGAATACATGTTAATTTGAATATAGATAAATTCAAGTGGTCAGATTCTCTTTTTTGGTTTCTCTTCCTTTCTCTTCTTGCTTTCATTTTTGTTTGTTTTGTTTTTATTATTTTGTTGTTTTGCCTTCTCAAGTCCTAAACCAGTTGCTGCTTTAAGTATCTCTTGTTTTGAGACAGAAGGGATAGTTGCCGCCCTTTGTAAAGGGTGGTCTACAACTCAGAAAAGCCAATCTGACTTAGTTTTTCATTGATTTGTGAGTGTGTGTGTGTGTGTGTGTGATGAGAGAAGACCATCGTGAAAAAAGGAATTATAACAATTTTCCAGGAAAAGCATTTGCTGTTTTAGGGAACTAATGATAGGACTTGATCTTTTCTTCTTTCCTTTTTTTCTCCCTTAAAAATCTTTACACAATAGAAAAACTGATTATTTTTCAAATTCCAAATGTTAATTCACTAAAAAAGTGCATGTGAACTTGATGTGTTCATAGGAGGAGTGTAGACCAGAAAGGGATAGTTCACTTTGAGTTGATTGAGAGTAGTCTGTTTTAATTAGACGCTGTATTAGTTTAGCAGCTATAATAAATATTTAGAAGAGGCAGATAACAGAGCAATAAACAATCCACCAACCAAACAAATCAATGTTTTGCATTTTTTCTATCATAATTAAATCTGATTGTTCTGCACTTTCAAGAGAAAGTCTTGAATAGTGGGTACAAAATTTCATTTTTTATCTCTTGCATTTTTATATTTTCTTACTAGAATCATTTCTGCATACCTCATTTATCAAGCATTGTTCCGTCTTTAGCTCATATGTTTTGCAGACTGAATTTTGTGGTTTTGAAATAGAAACTGTCCACATGGGAATTTCTTTAATGAATAATTCTCAGGTTTGTTTATTTCTATTATTTCTAATTCACTTTCTGGATTCAAAAGTAAGAGTAACATTAATTTCTGCTTGGCCTAGAAAGCTATAATGTTGGTTCTAGGTGCTCGAGCTTCTCTGTCTTTTTTTTTTTTTTTTTTTTTTTTGTCTTTTTTTTGTTGTTGTTGTTGTTGCTATTTCTTGGGCCGCTCCTGTGGCATATGGAGGTTCCCAGGCTAGGGGTCGAATCGGAGCTGTGGCCACCGGCCTACGCCAGAGCCACAGCAACGCAGGATCCGAGCCGCGTCTGCAACCTACACCACAGCTCACGGCAACGCCGGATCGTTAACCCACTGAGCAAGGGCAGGGACCGAACCCGCAACCTCATGGTTCCTAGTCGGATTCGCTAACCACTGCGCCACGACGGGAACTCCCCCTCGAGCTTCTCTGGCCTCCTTTCTGCTCTGTTGCCGACTTTGCTATGAACACTTTCCCATGACTTCAGTCATAGTCTCTCAGCTGTCCTCCATCCCGTTATCCTGTTATCCCACTCCCGCGTCCCAGCAGAGTTCCAGCCAATCCCATAACTCTGTGATCACAGAGAACCCCATCCTGTCATTTGGCCCCAATGTGATCTCTTCAAAAGCCCTGCATCTTCCAGGAAGTCTTTTTTCGACCATGCCATAGCATATAGAAATTCCCAAGCCAGGGTTAGAAGTGGCATCACAGCAGAGCCAGGATCCTTAACCCACTGTGCCAACAGGTAACCTCCCAGGAAGTCTTTAAGTAGCGATCAGAAGAGATCCCTATCCCCATACTTTGGCTACATTTCACCTAAACCTTTTATAATCCCCACCATGTGCCACTTATCCTTAGATAAATTTATGATCGTATTTTAGTAAATACTACTTTTCATTTATTGTGTCATATGACTGGCACTGATTTATTCAAGGTTGTGTCTTAAGTTCTGATTTAATTTGATTATATATTTTGCTTTCTTTTTTTTTTTTAGGGCCACACCCATAGCATATGGAAGTTCCCAGGCTAGGGGTTGAATCAGAGCTGTAGCCGCTGGCCTACACCACAGCCACAGCAACACCAAATCCGAGCCTTGTCTGCGACCTACACCACAGCTCATGGCAACACCAGATCCTTAACCTACTGAACAAGGCCAGGGATGGAACCTGCAGATTCGTTTCCACCGAGCCACAACAGGAATTCCCATAAGTTCTGATTTTAAACTCTTAGAAGGTAGAATCTCTGCCTAAATAGTTCTTGTCCAGTGACTACTGTAGCATTATATATAAATTTATAATCAATATATTTTAATCATGGTTCTATTACACATTTTTGAACTGTAAGAGAGAGTAAGCATTCAATGGTACTATGCCATTCTTTCAAAAATTAGAAATGTTAGTAAAAGATTCAAGTCACAGACCATCATTTATTCTTTTCCATTAATTGATTTCAGGGCTTCAAGAAATCTGCAAGTTTTACTATTTACTTTCTTGATGAAGTATATGTATTCAGTGTGCTTAGTTGTAGACTCACCTTCTTTGAATTATATGTTTCTTTTCTTTTTTTCCTTTTGACTAACTGTAAGACTCCAGAACTTTAAGATGATGGAGGAAGAAAAATCTATCTTTAAAGCTTATCTTAACGATTGAAACACTTTTATATTCACAGTTGTCATTGCCTAATTTTCAGTACCGTTTCTAAAATGGTTTAAATTTTTGTGGAGGATCTGTGGTGTTTATTTGGACTGTAAGTTCTTTGGGGGAAATATATCACGGTTTTTACACTGACTGTGTATATAAGTGGAAGTCCCAGGGATAGTCCCCCGCCAAGAGATACTTTAACAAAAACGATGTAGAAAAAGTTGTTTCTTCAAATCCCTAGATCTAAATCACATCATCATGATTCCCTTGTCTTTAATAGGTCACTAATACGTTAAATTAGGTTTACTTTTTTTAAGACTAAAAGAAGTATCGTTCAGAAGTGAATAATGATATGTTGCTAATTCTTTGCAAAAATAAAAGCAAAAAGCATTGGCATTTGGACTGACTTGTGAGGTAACCCAATGTGATGGAAGGGAGGATTCTTATTAGTGACTTATTCTTGAGAAAGTGCTTCCACGTTTAGTTACAATACTAACTGTCTTTCTCAAGTTCCTAAGTGAGCCCTTCCAAGTGACATATGAGTTGAAGTCTTTTGACCTTTGGATATCTGAGTGAAGTAATTTTCCTTCTAGCTAAAGATAATGTTGAGGCCAGTGTTAATTCTCTTATTTTAACTGAAATTTACTTAAACTATGTGAGAGCAGCACAAAGGTGCCTAAATACTTTTAGTCTTAAAGGATAAAGTGTTCTATAAATATAAAAATAACACTTAAAATACTTACATTTGTTTGTAAATTACTGTTTCTTTCAAGTGTGGGTCTTTGGGGTCCCATCTAAATATTTGTGCCTCTGTAAGATGTGTCCCAGGAAGGTGAAATGATGCCAGTTTTAGGCATCAAATGTAATGTCTTGTAGTATAGTGTAGTGTAATATAATGCTGATTCCCTTGATTCCTCCCAGGCCGTCGGCAGAGTTCAAGTCTCAAGAGTATTACATTAGCAGATGTGCAACTACAGCAGTTTAACTGGTGTGTCTGAAAACTGTCTGCTTCCCTTAGCTCTAGATCTCAGTCACTTGGTCTGTGCTGCAACTTAACCTGTGGCTACAAGGGCTCCAAGCCAAATGCTTTGCATTGTGGCAGGCCAGAGAGGAGGAATTTAACATGAGAGAGAGGACATGCTAGGCACTGGGCCAGAGGCAGTGCCAACAGGGTCACGGTAATTTTGAAGCCAGGAGGATCTTCTCAGCTCCTAAGTGTGCATGAGTCAGAAGGTGTTAGTTTATTTCACCCCATTCTTACATTCCTTTTTGTTTTTTTCCTGTTCCTTGTTCTCTTAAAATGAGAAATAGCCCTCTAATTCTGATTCCTCATCTGTAGTACCAGTGCCTGAAACAGAGTAAGCACTCAATAAATGTTTATTGTATGAAGACATGTGTGTGTAAACCTCAAGAGTTTAGACATTACTGCAACTGCAGATAAACATAGGCATTCATGACTATTAGAATCCAATAGGAATGATCCAAATTTCCACATAAAATCCCAAATTTTTTTGGAGGACTTTTGGGAAATGAAGCAATATCAGAGAGAAGCAAGTCCAAATCTCTTATATTTTATCCATATTGTTGCAGTGCTTCAATGTCAAATATATATAAGTCTGAGTTACTCTGGTCTTGTCAAAATGCTCCAGTGTGATAGTATATAGTATTTTTCCTCAAGATAAGACAAAACTTATGAAAAAAAATAATAGGGAATTATAGACCATGAATAAGTAAAAATATGTTTTCAGAAATCACTCTTAAGAGGAATTCTGAACCATCTTGTAGAGGGATCCTAACAAGGGCAGGGAAGTAGCAATCTGTGGAGGGCAATGAGATGATTGGAGCAGAAGAGAGCTTTGCCATCCCCAGAAAAATGAGTACTCCTTATTTTCTCCCAAAGCCTCTCCAAGTTTTTCTGTTTTTCAAGGCTCTGAAGTTACTATATTCTAAGAAAGTTTTGATTAGCTTCAAGTGGCAGCCACAATTATAGGAGTCAGTAGGTCTACTTTCTTGTATGGGTATCAGGCAAGATCTCTTAACAGGAAAATGTACAGGCCGGTGACAGAGGGAAGAGAATTTATATATTAGGCAAGTTTGCAAAATCCTTATTTTTCATTCTTTATTTTTTGAAAAAAAGAACAAAACACAATTATGCACAAGACCCTCAAATTCCCTACATTTTTTGCAGCAGCATTTATAAGGAACATGACTGCCTAAACTGTAATAGTAGATAATACTTCCAATGAAACTCAAACAGCAACAGTCCAAACGATTTTGATTTATAAAAATCTTCTTATAAAAGAGGAAACTTTTTACTAATGAGGTGGCTAGAGGAAAATAAATGAGCGGTAATGCTCCTACATTTGTGTTCAGGTTTATAAGCTATTAAGGGACTCCATAGCACTAAATAAGACTGAAGACAGATTACTTAATGAGTTCAGTCAGGTATTGATAAGCCACTAAAACCCAAAACCATTATTTATTACAGTTTATTATTCTCCCATCCAAATAAAAAAAATTCTGTTTTATATTCCTAACAGGTATCTGAGAATTTCAGACTTAATATGAGATATTGTAAGGTAAATTTTCTTATAGACTGGAAAGTTTGAGATGTTTCTTCTTGGAGAAAGATTTGATGTTTTAAGTTAAGTTGGTAGGCCACTGGCTGTGGCCATTAAAAGTGTTACGGTATTTGGCGGATAGGAAACAGTATGCTGTAATACATAAAATTATTAAATATTCAAAAAAGACAGTCTTGCTTTATATATAGTCTTCTGGTACAGGTGCTGAAGACATAGAAGGATTCAGTCAAAAATAGTGTGGAGATGCTTGGGAAATTTTCAGGTAAAATTATGCAAACATTCCCAAGCCCCTGGAAGACTATCACATCAAATATCTCTAAAAACCCTTTCTGGTGGTGGAGAAAATAATCTAATTCACCTACCATGGAACAGATTTCATCTGTCCTACCCCCATTAACCTGTTATTGACATAGAAAAAGAGCATGAGAAATGAGGAATAAAGACAGGTAGGTGGAAGTGGCCTGGATGCAACTCAAAGCTTGGTATGAAGCTTAGTCCAATCCACCCTAAATCATTTGCCTCCAGCCAACCTGCAGAATGGTAAGCATGGAAAAAATATTTTTTTTTCTTTTTAGGACCACACCCTCAGCATATGGAAGTTCCCAGATTAAGGGTCAAATTGGAGCTGCAGCTGCCAGCCTATGCCACAGCCATAGCAATACCAGATCCAAGCTGCATCTATGACCTACATCACAGATCACAGCAATGCTAGATACTTAACTCACTGAGCAAGGCCAGGGACCGAATCCACGTCCTCATAGATAACCAGTTGGGTTTGTTACTGCTGAGCCATAATGGGAACTCCAAAATAACTGTTATTTTAGGACCCTGAGGAGTATAGGAATAGCTCATTATATAGCACTATTATGAAAATAGCTAGCTGATACGCTAATGGTGATCTCTATAGAACTAATTAAGTACAGTTCATCCACACAGACATATTGAAAGGTACTGGCTTTGCTGATTTCACCACTCTATAAAATGGACATATATTCCTAAGTCACAAAAATTCTAAACAACTCTGCACCTGTATATAAAAAATTAATCATTAAGACATGATTAGGGTGTATTGAAATCTGGTTCCAATATGAAGAGTAATAGAGAACCAAATGACAAATCTAGAATTTTACTTTTGTGGAAGCACTATTTATAGCTTCCCTGTTTACTAAGATTTTTAAGATTAAAGTGTTCTTTCCTCTGGAGTGTTTCCTCAAGAGTCTAATCCACATAAACTTTTTTTCATTCACTAATATGATACTATTCTCTAATAAAAAATTAATAGACCTCCAACAGAAAATTCTATTACTTAAAAGTCCTTCTATTTTGAAAAGTGTTAAGATAAAGGATAAGTATAAGAGTATGACCCTCTATAGAAGTTTATCTGTGGTCTTGAAAAGGGGATACAAGTCTACAAATATATGCAAGTATTTTGGAAAAATCACAACTCATAATGTGAATTTTAAGGAATAATGTTCTTTGCTTGCTATAGATTAAAACAGTTTCCCACTCTATATGAACCATTTAGGCTTGGTTTGGGTCCTTAGGTTTTACACTTGTGGGTATTAATATTCTTTCATTTGTCACTTAGATGATCTGGAGTTCAGGTTGTATACAACTTCTTGTGAAATCCTTATAAAAATTACATTTGAGAGTAATATTAGTCATGGATGATTGAATAAAGGCTATATAGTCTCCAGCCTCTACAGTAAGTATATCCTTGGATCAAGCTAGAATAAGAAAGCTTTAAGCAATGAAAGCCTTGTTTTAGTTCTTTATCCAGCTACTTTTATTAGCTTATGTTTATGTTTATATATTTAACTCAGTGAGCAAGAGGAGCCATTTTGGGTTTTGGAGCAGAGAGTGACACAATGAAAGCAGTATATTGTGACAATAAGTCTCTAATTTCAACTCCTCCATTCATGTAATTAAGAGTCCTAGAAAGTAAAAAGTTTAAGCCATGTAAGTAAATAGCTTAAAAAATTAATGTAAACTTTCACTTCGGGTCAAGATGGACATAGACATTTAAATTACTCTCCTGCTGGAAACATTCAAAACTGGAAAATGTATTCGAGATAGTGGTTTTAAGACCCTGGACCACAGTCGAAGAAGGACATGATTCCTGAGAGATGGTAAACAAGATGAGCCCAGTGACTCCCTCAGCTAACTGCCTTGAGAGTTTCCAGGTGATGGCACAGAGAAAGGCATATAGAATCTGCCAGCTTCCCTGAAATGAGGATATGGAGTTGAGAGTCAAGGGGCACCAAGGTTGTTAGAATTCTCAGAATAGAGTACAGGAAAGAAGAGAGCTGCACACAGAGAGAACTCCAGAGACAACAGAGGGTGCTCTCATGTAGTCAGTCGAGTACTAATCAGTGCATGCATGTGAGAAAATATCCCTTGTATAATAATGACCCCTCAAATTAGAGGAAATGGTGCCTGACACACAGTAATGTCACTCCCACCAGTCAGACTAGAAAGACTCATAATTGGGCAGAGTACTCTGAAGAGTCTTGCCTCACTAGTGGGGAATAATTTGTCCTAGGCAAATACTCTCTGATTCTGAAATAGCAATCTTAAATGCAAGACCAGAATGGCTCACACTATTTCTAAAATTTAACTGCATCCCAAAGCAAAGCTTAAGAATATTTTAAATATATAAGAATATTTTAAGAATACCTTCAGAATATTTTAAGAATATCTTAAGAATATTTTAAAATGCAAAATTATCTACCACCCAACCACGTAAAAGATATAATGTCTTGAATCCAATCAAATATTAATCAGCCTACAAAGAAGCAGGAAATTTTGATGCATGATAAGGAAAAAAAATCAATTAATTTAAACCAATCCTATACTAACACAAAAGTTAAAACAAGCAAAGATATTAAAAGTTATTGTAACTATATTTCAAATATTTATTTCATATATTCAAAAAGTTCAGTAGAGACCTGGAGAAATTAAAAAATTCCAAATTGAACCACCAGAAATGAAATGTGTAATTTCTGACAAAAATATATATATATATACTGGAATGGATGAAGAGTAGACTAGACATTGAAGAAGAAAAGATTAGTGAACTTGAAACCATAAAAATAGACACAATTTGGAATGAAACAGAAGAATATAATAATAATAAAAGGAAAAGTTCATCAGGATAACTTTATGTGGACTAATATGCATATACCTTGAATATCTGAAAGCCAAAGGGGTGTGAAAACTATAAACCTACAAATTCAAAAATCTCAACAAAAGCCAAGCACAAGAAACATAAAGAACACTGGAGTTCCCGTTGTGGCGCAGTGGTTAACGAATCCGACTAGGAACCATGAGGTTGCGGGTTCGATCCCTGCCCTTGCTCAGTGGGTTAAGGATCCAGTGTTGCTGTGAGCTGTGGTGTAGGTTGCAGACATGGCTCGGATCCTACGTTGCTGTGGCTCTGGTGTAGGCCGGTGGCTACAGCTCCGATTCGACCCCTAGCCTGGGAACCTCCATGTGCTGCAAGAGTGGCCCTAGAAAAGACAAAAAAAAAAAAAAAAGAAGAAAAGAAAAAAAAAGAAACATAAAGAACACTACATCAATGCATATCATAATTAAATTGATAAAAGTTATGATACAAAAATCTTAAAGCCAGCCTGAGAAAGAAGATACTTTACACATAAGAAAACAAAGACAAAGAGTTCCTGTCATGGCTCAGCAGAAAGGAATCTGACTAGTATCCATGAGGATGCAGGTTCGACTCCTCGCCTTGCTCACTGGGTTAAGGATCTGGCATTGCTGTGAGCTGTGGTATAGGTAGCAGATCTGGTGTGAGTTGCTCAGTTCTGGCATTGCTGTGGTTGTGGCATAGGCCAGTGCCTACAGCTCCAATTCAACCCCCCCTAGCTTGGGAACCTCCATATGCCCTGTGCGTGGCCCTAAAAAGATAGGTAGATAGATAGATAGATAGATAGATAGATAGATAGATAGATAGATAGATAGATAGATAGATAAAAACAAAGACAAGGAGGATAGTAGATTTTTAAGGGGAAAAACGTGAGAAGAGAGTGAATCAGCATCTTTCAACGTAGTAAATATATATGTATCAACCTATAGTTCTATGCCCAAAGAATATATCTTTCAGAAACAAAATTGAAATACTTTTTAAGAAATCCAAAAGCTGTGTATATTAGATTACAGACATAAGTGATATCATATGGTATTGGTCTTTCTCTTTCTGACTCACTTCACTCAGTATGAGAGTCTCTAGTTCCATCCATGTTGCTGCAAATGGCATTATTTTGTTCTTTGTTATGACTGAGTAGTATTCCATTGTGGATGGATTGAGAGCTTGGGGTTAATGGATGAAAATTATTGCTTTTGGGGATGGATTAGCAATGAGATTCTGATGTGTAGCACTGAGAACTATGTCTAGTCACTTGTGACAGAGCATGATAATGGGAGAAAAAAGAACGATGTATACATGTATGTGTAACTGGGTCACCATGCTGTACAATAGAAAAAAATTGTATTGGGGAAATAACAATTAAAAAAAAAGGAATCCAAAAGCTCAAAGAATTCATCATCAGCTGACCCACAAAAATTATTAAAGACAGTTTTTTCAGGCAGAAGGAAAATTATATGAGAAAGAAACATTGATCTACACAAAGGAATACAGAAGATTAGAAATGGTAACCAATGTGTAAATATAAAGTATTGTTTAAATGTATTTAAATATACAACTGTTTAAACAGATAAAATTTCATGTGGAGTTTACATATATGTGTAAGTAAACTGTATCACAACAATAAAATAAAGGCTAGGGAGGGAAAATTACACTGTTTTCAGATTTTTATACAGGAAGTGGTATAATATCACTTGAAGACTGAAGATATAATGTATACATTAATGGAATAAGCTATTGAAAAGGACAAAAAATAGATAAATTTCAAAATAATTATGCCAGTAAAATAAGCCAGACCGAAAAAAAAAAAGACTACATAATATATGATCCCATGCATATATACCTCTAGAAAATGCAAACTAATCTTTAGTGACAGCAGATAAGTGGTCACAAGGGATGAGAGTTGGGGAGGAGGGTACCAAATGGAATGGGGGAGACACATAAGGGGAAGTGAAGAAACTTTTGGAAAGTTATGTATATGTTCATTATCTCAATTTTGATAATGTTTTCACAGGTTTATACATCAAAACATAAAATTGTACTTATTGAGTATATATGGCTTATTGTATAATAATTATACCTCGATGAAACTTTAAAATATGTCAGTATTAAAAAGTGGCAAATGTTTTGGAAATCTTTTTTTTTAATCTAGGAAAGATAATTTCACAAGCATAAGGTACTCTTTAACAGTATATCTAAAATACTTAATGTATTTCAGGAAAGCAGCTAAACTAAGACTTAAATGCTTTAAAAATATTTTTTATAATAGAGAATCCAGGATCCAAATGAAGTTATAATAAAATTAAAATGACATAGTTATGATGTTTCCTGAATATAGATATTTCTATTCAAATTTTAAGTGAGAACTAATTTTCAAGTGCCATTCTCTTCAATTTCTGAGACAAAGAATTATCTTTAATGAATCTTCTATCATTTATCATGAGGATGCAATTTTTTGCCTTCTAGTGATATTTTTCTCAGCATCACAAATTAAAACTTCAATATATTTATTTTCTATACAGTATTAAAAATAGATACCAAAAATTAACTTGGACATTAAGAACCAGTAATGTAGTTCTTTTGCATGGTAGTAGTTATGGAAATTGATTATGGACTTCTTCATAGGATCTTAGCAAATGCCTTACTGTACTTAACTACACCAGTCAGAATGGCCATCATTAATAAATCCACAAATAACAAGTGCTGGAGGGGCTGTGGAGAAAAGGGAACCCTCCTGCACTGCTGGTGGGAATGTCAACTGGTACAGCCACTATGGAGAACAGTTTGGAGATACCTTAGAAATCTATACATAGAATTTCCATATGACCCTGCAATCCCACTCTTGGGCATCTATCCGGACAAAGCTCTACTTAAAAGAGACACATGCACCCGCATGTTCATTCATTGCAGCACTATTCACAATAGCCAGGACATGGAAACAACCCAAATGTCCATCGACAGATGATTGGATTCGGAAGAAGTGGTATATATACACAATGGAATACTACTCAGCCATAAAAAAGAATGACATAATGCCATTTGCAGCAACATGGATGGAACTAGAGAATCTCATCCTGAGTGAAATGAGCCAGAAAGACAAAGACAAATACCATATGATATCACTTATAACTGGAATCTAATATCCAGCACAAATGAACATCTCCTCAGAAAAGAAAATCATGGACTTGGAGAAGAGACTTGTGGCTGCCTGATGGGAGGGGGAGGGAGTGGGAGGGATCGGGAGCTTGGGCTTATCAGACACAACCTAGAATAGATTTACAAGGAGATCCTGCTGAATAGCATTGAGAACTATGTCTAGATACTCATGTTGCAACAGAAGAAAGGGTGGGGGAAAAAACTGTAATTGCAATGTATACATGTAAGGATAACTTGACCCCCTTGCTGTACAGTGGGAAAATAAAAAAAAAAAAAAGAACTATGCTTCCAAATGTTTATTATGAATAAATTATCAAGATGTGCAAAGATTTAGCTATAAGGATGCTCATTAAAATGTTTACAATAGTGAAAAAATTGGATACAGTTTTAATTTCCAATAACTAAGTATTATTTAAATAAATGTTGGCACATGTAAATAATTAAGTATGCCACTACCAGTGATGTTGATGGATACTTAATGGGCTAAAAGGTATTTATAAAAATCGAAAATGACAAAGTACAATTTTCAAGACAACCTGTACACAATGCTGCATTTTATAGTTTAAAAGTCTTTGTTTATAGCAGGATATACAAATACATATATAGGCAATCCTTTAGCTAATCCTATATTTTAGGTAGGCATTATTGTGAAATGGATCAGTTTAAAATGTTGTGATTTAAAATATTTTGTTTATTCTTGCCTCCTTTGTCATAGATTAGTTGGCTGTAGGTGTGTGGGTTGATTTCTGGGCTTTCTATCCTGTTCCACTGATCTATATTTCTGTCTTTGTTCCAGTACCATACAGTTTTGATGATTGTTGCTTTGTAATATAGTCTTAAGTCCAGGAGCTTGATTCCGCCAGCTCCATTTTTCTTTTTCAGGATGGGTTTTTGGTGCTTCCAAAGAAACTTTAAAATATTTTGTTCGAGTTCTCTGAAAAATGTCCTTGGTAATTTGATAGGGATTGCATTGAATCTGTATATTGCCTTAGGTAGTATAGTCATTTTGATAATATTGACTCTTCCAATCCACGGGCATGGTATATCTTTCCATCTATTAGTGTCATCTTTGACTTCAAATATACAATGGAGAAAAGACAGCCCCTTCAATAAGTGGTGCTGGGAAAATTGGACAGCCACATGGAAAAGAATGAAATTAGAACACTCCCTAACACCATACACATACATAAACTCAACATGGATTAAAGACCTAGATATAAGACCAGACACTACAAAACACTTAGGGGAAAACATAGACCAAACACTCTCTGACATAAACCACAGCAACATCTTCTCAGATTCACCTCTGAGAGTAATGACAGTAAAAACAAAAATAAACAAATGGGACCTAATCAAACTTAAAAGTTTCTGCACAGCAAGGGAAACCCTAAACAAAATGAAAAGACAGCCCACAGAATGGGAGAAAATCTTTTTACAAATGAATTGACTGACAAGGGATTCATCTCCACAATTTATAAACAGCTCCTACAGCTCCATACCAAAAAAACAAACCACCCCATCAAAAAATGGGCAGAAGATCTAAACAGACAAGTCTCCAAAGAAGACATATGGATGGCCAAAAAACACGTGAAAAGATGTTCAACATTACTCTTTATCAGAGAAATGCAAATCAAAACCACTATGAGGTATTACCTTACACCAGCTAGAATGGCCATCATCCAAAAGTCTACAAACAATAAGTGCTGGAGAGGGTGTGGAGAAAAAGGAACCCTAGTACACTGTTGGTGGGATTGTGAATTGGTGCAACCCCTGTAGAAAACAGTATGGAGATGCCCCAGAAAACTAAAAATAGAACTCCCACTTGAACCAGCAATCCCACTCCTGGGCATCTATCCAGAGAAAACCACGACTCGCAAGGACACATGTACCTACAGTTCATTTTCAGCACTATTTGCAATAGCCAAGACATGGAAACAACCTAAATGTCCATCGACAGGGGAGTGGCTCAGGAAGAAGTGGTACATATAAACAATGGAATATTACTCAGCCATTAAAAGGAACAAAATACCAGAATTTTTAGCAACATGGATGGACCCAGAAATTATCATGCTAAGTGAAGTCAGCCATCCAATGAGACACCGACATCAAATGCTTTCACTGACATGTAGAATCTGAAAAAAGGACAGACTGAACTTCTTTGTAGAACAGATGCTGACTCACAGACATTGAAAAACTTATGGTCTCCAGAGGAGACAGTTTGGGGGGTGGGGGGATGTGCTTGGGCTGTGGGATGGAAATCCTGTGAAATCAGGTTGTTATGATCATTATACAACTACAGATGTGATAAATTCATTTCAGTAAAAAAAAAATATTTTGTTTAAATCATGGCTGTTGAATGTGGCCACAGGAGGTCACCTATGGAGAGAGTACAGATAGAAGATGTCTCAGTGCTGAGCTTAAAGGCATAGCAATGCTTAGGAGTTGGTAAGAGTAGAATCCATCCAGGACACCAAGAAGGACAAGCTAGTAAGGGAACAGATTAACCGGCATGGTATGGTGTCTTGAAATCAAGGGAACAGATTAACCAGCATAGTATGGTGTCTTGAAATCCAAGGAAGTAGAGAGTACCTATCAGGGCTCACAAGAAAGACACCAGTCCCCATCCCCGCCCCGCCAAAAAAAAAAGAAATAACTCTGACCATCAAATTTTAAAATATAGTGGTCTTTGGTGACCTTGTCAAAAGCTGTTTCATGGAATAGGTTCAAGAGAGAATGACAAGTTAGGACATGGAGACAGTAAGAATAGCCAATCCTTTAGCTTTATTTTTGCTTTATGATGTAGATGCAGAGAATTAACCAATTCTCCGAAGTCACCAAAATGACTTGATCTCAATGCAATGGACTGAATATTTCTGTCCCTGCCCACCCCATCCCCCAAATTCATATGTTGAAATCCTGACCCCAAATGTGATGGTATTAGGAGATAAGATCTTTGGGAGGTAATTAGGTCATAAAGGTGAATCTCTCATAAATAGGATTAATGTCCTTATGAAAGGGACGCCAGAGAGCTCTCTAGCTCTCTTTCTTAAGCTTGCTCTTATCTCCTGTGAGGTTATAAGGAGAAGTGAGCCCATAACCTGGAAGAGGACTCTCACCAGAACCTGGTCATGCTGGCATTCTGATTACAGACTTCCAGTCTGAGGACTGTGAGAAATAAGTTTTCATCATTGATAAACCAACTATCTATGGTACATTGTTATAGCAGTCTAAACTAAGACACTCAATATTTTCAATTTCTATAGAGAGGATACTGCAGATTTAACTTAATTTGTTGACTTATTTATTGACAGCTGGACTTTTATCTGCCTGGCATTCCACACCCAAATTAGGGGAATGATTTATGTTTAGGTCATCCAGTGAGTCTTCCTTATATAGAATTTTAATTAATGCATTTTTAGCACCCAGTCTCCTATCTATATCCCCTCTTAGCTGATGTTTCTTATGTTCAGAAATGTTCTGAGATTATAAATGTTCCCAGTGTTCTGAGATTATAAAGAGAAGACAATCTCCCTTTATGGTTCTACTGCCTTTTCACTTTCCCCAGGTAATATCTTCCTTTGTTTTTTTTTTTTTCCCTGTCTGCTCTGTATCTTCCAAAAATGTGTTATAATTCCTTAATTACTGAGGCCCTTCACCTGTTCATTTATGAGTTTATATCATTTTTTTCCTTCTTTCACTTTAATATATCTCAGGAAATAGAGGAGATAAATGAATTTGTTTAAACTTCCACTTCAAATCAAAAGATTTGTGTGCATTTATTGGGTGGGAGGGGCATTGAAGAGGAATAGAAACTGTTATATAAGGATCTTTGCTCTCCTGCATAAAAGCATAATAATGCCTTCTTTAAGAAGACAGAAGCAATTTTAACATTGAATTAATCATTCTTTGAATAAAGTGTGTTGCTTTAAAAAAAATTGAGCTCATAGAATATACATACAAGCAAAAGATAAAAATAGTTATGATAGTTTTACAACCTACATGTTTCAGCTTTTCTTATAAAGTGTTTGAATCAACACAATACTATATAAACACTTAATATCAATAATACATATCAACACAGTATATACAATGTATCTTTAGATGTGCAGCATGGATACATATTATGGGCCCCAATAATTCCTTCAGAAACAATCAAAATAGTACATGAAAAGTCAAAGAATTTTAGGGATGTTCTAGAAGGAACACAAGCCTTAATTTCATGGGAAATCAAGAAGGTAATGCAAAGGAAATTAATGTTATGCTAGATCTCTACCTTAAGTTATTTACGTGACTCTAGAAAAAAGAATAGAAGGAAGAAATACAAGTGACTGACCTCTTTTATCAACTGACAAATTCATCATACGTCCATATGTTGTAATGGATGCTGTAGTCTGACAGTTCTTAAGTATATAATATGTAATTTATATATATATTACATATATAAATATTACCTATATACACTGCTTACTGTTGATCTGAGAAACTATTTCCATAAACTGTAATAATTTTGATAAGTTTAAAAAATATCTTTGTGCCACTTGTGAAATTTCTATTAAAAATACAGCATTCAGCTCTAACTTTTGCTGCATTGACAATGGCTGATAAGTTTGGTTAAGAAAGAAAAAGGCATGTAACATTTTTATAGTAGATAAAAGTAATTCAAAGTATTTAGAAGTAATTTCTGTCATCACAACAGCTTCAGTAAATATAAAAGTATTATGAAATTTATTTTTGACTTAGAGCTTACCTTTAAAAGAGATATCTGATAAAGGAAATGAATTATGACTGAGTTTCAGAATTCTTAGCTTATTGCATGGAGACCTCTCTATTATACCTTAAGTGGAACTTTAAAGCGATAAGTGCAGATGTAAGGAAACCATGAATAAAAAGTTATGCTTGGAGAAAGAAAAAGAACATTTCTTTTTTTCCCACATTTTCTGCTTATATTGATGAAGACCTAAAATGAATGATTCCCCAAAACTATACCTTTCTTGATTGACAGGAAAATATTAACATTGGAAACCTTTGATAGTGGTGATTTAATTCAAAACCATTACGCTAAACTTTTTGAATTCTGAATCCTGGAAAACTCTCATTTTTGGAAACATAACAAACCAAAAGAAAACAACTTTATAAGTGAAAAAAATACCATTATTTCTGACACTGATGATTCAGAATTTGACACTTTTGACAGACTGAAGCTTACCATTAGCTCTTTGCTGAAGAAGAAAATAAGGAAATGTAAATAAAACAATCACTTGGTTAAAGGACTTTCAAAAACTGTCAGTTCTCTACACTGATATAGAAACATCTATGGCTAATCATTTTCCCTCTTTTAAAAAGAAAACCTCCTAAATGTTTTATGTAGGGAAGACTTAGATTCATTGGAAATGAAAATTCTAAGGCATTGGGGAGATTACCTTCACTTGAAGACTTGTAGGATGAACTCTCAGATTATCAAACAAGTCACTGTCTTTTTTAACCATATAGAAGTCCTTTGTAATGATATTAGTAATATCTTTCATAAAAATAAAATGAATTTTGGGGAAACATTTTCAACCTTGGTCAAGAATCTGTTGTAATGAAAGTAATGAAAATGGGTGAAGAGGGCAAAGAACAAAGTGGGGAACCTGGTCATAGCAGGTGGCAGGAAACCTGTGTAAGATGGTTGTGGAGCAGTTGGAAAGAGGGTTATGAGAAGGGAGACTGAAGTATAAATGGCAAGGAACTGGTGGAGTGGGATATTTTACCTGGTGTTGATATGGAACGTGGATTCAATCCTCCTTAATTTCTGAAGAGATGAAGTATTGGAAAACAATTTTGACTACCTTTTGGTTGTGCCATACAGCAGTCTGTCTTAGACACCTTCCTCCAGCTTGTCTTCTTAGGTCGCCTTTTATAGATAGATAAGAATGCTTGGATTCTGTATCCCTCTGGTGATGCCATTCAGCCACAGTTTGTACAATTGCAGTGGAATAAATATCACCACCTACATTTTTTTTTAATGTGCTATCATATGGTCACACTCTCCTACCCTCACTTATTTGCCATGTCTTTAAGACAGTCTTTTCACTAGTTTGCTATACTTTCCTTATGATGTTAAAGACCTAAGGCTTATTTACAAAACTCAACTTCAGCAACGTAGAAGGACATCATAGAGGCCCTTAGAAAGCATATAACAAAATGAGATTAAATGTTCAAGGATTTTATTAGGAGGAATAGCTGCTTGAAGCAAAACAGCAAGGAAGCTGTATAAAGCTGGGACAGTAATAAAACCACGTGCAAATCTGATCCTGAGTAAAGGGAAGGAAGAGAGGTTAGCCGCTGGTGTTCTAGACAGCCCCAAAGTCTAAAGGAAGTTTGGCAAAACTGTCGGAGAGTGCTTTCACACTAAAATTGCCCATCAGTGGTATCCTGTGTCTCTTTAGTATTCCTACCACTCTCAGTATTAGCTGGGAGCAGTCCATGGTCTCAGCATAAATGCAGTTAGTTCTGGCTTTCAGAGCACCAGAGCTGGGATCCTTGGTCAATTACACTCCCTGAAGTGGTGGGTCTCCAAAGCTCATTCTCCTGACCACCACTCTGAGACCCTTGAACCATTCAGGTATGTTTCTCCCCGTAGGTCCAGAAGCAGCTCTTCCATGTTTTCCTGAGCAAAATCTAAGGAGGTCTGTGGAATGAACTAAAGCTCCCACCACTGGAGTTGATCCCTGGCTTGTCACCAGTGCTCCTTTCCCTTCTCCACTCTTCATTCTAAATTCCTGTCATTCTCACTGATTCCCTCAGAAGGTCTTGGTGGCTTGGCTGGTTGTATGAAGTCAACATTAATTCCTGAAATATCTCAACCCGCGATTATTAGAATTTTTACAGTCCAGGTTCCTTCACATGACTGTTCATTTTTACAGTAAGGCAAGGAAATATTAGGACCCAAATACCTCCTCATTCATTCTTCCCTCTCTCCCCATGCGCAAGCAGCCGTACATCATTTTGATGATCGGAATCTATTACTCCTGCCAATAACCAGGCTCCTGTTTTCTCCTGTTGATCCATAGGCACCAGGTTTCACAAGTTTCCAGATGGTAGTCCTCACTTATAGCTTGATGGGACCTGTGGTATATTCCCTGGCAGAATTCAAAAGTGTGAGGATAGGAAGCACAAAATCCTTCAGTGAGTTAATGGCCCCTCCGTGGTTTTACCCAAGTATCTTTCCTACTTGGGATCAAGCACCATATAGGGGTCTCTGATTTGACAAACATACCTCAGCCTTTGAGAGTGTTTCCTCAGCACTGTTACTTCAGTTGCACATAGAGGTATAGTCTACCATTCTATGAGGCTGGCTGCCTCTGAATCATGTAGTATGTGTTAGGATGATATTTTTCAAAGAATGAATGACTCTCTGCCTCACTCCAGACTTCCAGAGGCCTGTGTTGTGATTATCCACTGGAGCTTGCCATAAATTCCACATTGCACCTTTTCCGACACTATAGGATCTGCTGGATCCTCCAACACTAAGAAATATTGTATGACCCACATGGTGGGGCTGATGGCCTCACAGCCTGGACCTGCTCTAGCACCCTTTCTTGCTCTTCCACTTTTGTGTTCTTGTACATTTTTTGTTGTTTTATTTTGGATGTCAAGTAGAAATATTGTTGGCTGCCCATCACTTCTGCCTGTAAGGATGCCATGCTCTATTAACCATTTCCACAACTCAGCAGGTTAAAGTCCTTGACTGTCTCTCCAACTTAGCCTATCATTATGATAATTGAAGCCACCTAACTCTGGCAATTAAATGCCATCACCTGGCTTCTGTTACTTGGAGGGCGTTGTTACACTTGTTAAAAAGCTTAGCTCTGTAAACATTCCTCTCACCATCACTGACCTGTGAAGAACCGTCACTGAGCTTTTGGCTTATTCCAGTGCCGTTCTTACCAGCACGTTCCTGGTAGTCTTGGTGAAAGGTATGTCTTTTTGACTATGCTGTCCTTATGTAACTTGCTCATTCAGTGTACTCACTTTCCTCAGCCTCATTATCCCTTCTTCTTCTATCTGCCAGAACAATATTGGCACTTCTATTTGCTGAGAGTTGGCCATTATTTTTCACATTTCTCTAAAAGCCACCCCATCAGCAAGCTTGCCCTATCACCTGGAGTTATTGCCAGGCTGTTAAATTCCAGCTCTTTAGAAAGTACATCTAGGAGTTCCTGTCGTGGCGCAGTGGTTAACGAATCCGACTAGGAACCATGAGGTTGCGGGTTTGGTCCCTGCCCTTGCTCAGTGGGTTAATGATCCGGCATTGCCGTGAGCTGTGGTGTGGGTTTCAGACACGGCTCAGATCCCGCGTTGCTGTGGCTCTGGTGTAGGCTGGAGGCTACAGCTCCGATTTGACCCCTAGCCTGGGAACCTCCATGTGCCGCGGTAGCGGCCCAAGAAATAGCAAAAAGACCAAAAAAAAAAAAAAAAAAAAAATACATCTAAAGCAATGAATTCTTGCTTATCGAGCTATAAGTTCTGGCCCCCTTGATCAAAAAGCCTCAAAATCTAATCCAAGTGGTACTCCCTTTGCCCTTGCCAGGGTATGGCAGCTGGCTCTTGCATTTTTTTAAATGTAGAGTTTTTCTTCCCTTATCAGTCCTAGCACAGTCCTGGCCAGATTATGCTGGGATTTGAGCATAGTTATTAGCCTGACAGTCGGAAGAGGAGTTAGGGCAACTCCTGAGAGGGTTAGTACTACCGTGTGAGAGAGAAGCTTCTGTATCATCTTCCATCTTCACTAAGAAAATATGGGTTATCTTTTCTAGCCCAAGGAGGCCAGGGGTGACCAGGAATTTGAATAGTTGTGAAGGTCATTCATTAAGATTTCTGCTCTATTTTTCAGGAGCCATGAAGGCCCTCATCTTTGCACAGCAAGTCTGCCTTGGCCGACTATCAAATATGTCTGGAGCACTGTGTCTCTGACACTCTACTGCAGGTGATTAGGACCTCTTTGTAAACTAGATCTGAGACTCTCCAGGTTCACACACTTAGGCATAAACTCCCTGTTAACAACCCTTGGTCTCTCATTATCCCTCTGAAGGATATTTTACTCTGCTGTCTCTGTACACATTTTTCCCCAATGTTTTTCAAATATCTGCATCATTACACCTGCCATAGCATTCCGTTCCACTGGGACATTTTCCCAGGTCATCATTGGTGAGATTTTTAGCAAATGAGATACTACATTCTGCAAGGATCATTCAGGCCCCACATAGTAACCAGGATGATATCCTTTTCACCTGCCAGGTGGTGGGTGAACCAGCCCCAAATCGTCATGTTCTCATTTGCTCAGATCAGTTTTGATACTGCTTGTCTTGTACACAGCTCAGAAGTAGACACTAAGATGGGGTTAAACATGCAAGTGTTTTATTAGAGAAACCACTTTTTTGAGATAAAATGGTAAGGGAAATACTTAGTACCTTCAGGCCACAATGTGAGTGAGAGAGAAGGAGGGACATGGCCTTAACAGTCGATGCTTTCCAAGGAAGTTTCAGCAAGAGCTTTAGGGAGGTTTCAAGCTGAAGTCAGCTGTTGAAGGAGTCCCATGTCTTTCAGGAATAGGCATCACTTGCAGTGCTCTGTGATTGGCTGGGAGCAGCCCATGGGAAGTGGGACTTCAGTGCAAATACCACAGTGGATTTCACAGTGCAGCAGTGGGAGCTCTTGGTCAGTTGCATTTCCCATAGTGGGAAGTACACAAGGAATATTCTCATGGCTTTCACACGGAGGCAGGCATTTACTTCTAAACTTCTTTCCCATTTTCCCATTCCTCCTCCATTTTCTTCCTTGTTGGTTATAATTTATGAACCTAGAGATTGTCTTTGGATTTTTTTCCACTAATATGATAAGTTAAATTACTGCCATATTAGAGTAGGACTTGGGAAAAAGTTAGATGACACCTCTGGTTTGCTATTTCCTCACTTAAAAAATAAGTAGCAAGATTGTGTTGAGAATGAAGGAACCCAGGTTTGTAATTAAACATAATATTATATACTAATTTATTCTTTGTCTCTTTTCCTTCTCCCCTCCCCCACCTCCAAGTGCTTCCACTAGTATGTAAGATCCCATGAGTCCCAGGGGCGTTTCTAAATATTTCACTCCTATGTATTGCCAGCACCAGAACTCTGCCTGTTGCATAGTAGGCACTTAAACAATACTTGTTGGTAGATGAATTTAGTATTTGAGAGACAGTAGGTCTCCAGTATGTGAAGTTTCTCATTTTTCTGCAGAGTCTGAACAAGTACATTTTCTTCCAGTATATTTTATTGTTTCCTACATACAAACCAAGAATGAATTTTCTGATAGAAAAAAAAAAATTCAAGAAAATAGTTTAGTAAATTTCCTTGATGGCCAGAAATCTCTGAGACCATTTGAACAGTGTTGTAAAAATCATGAATGTGGACAAATCACAGCAATAATTTTGGGGCTTTAATTTAGAATTTAATCATTTTATAATTTTGGACTACAATTGAATATTAGAATTATTATTAACATAGACTGTTTGATTTCAAATACACATTTTTAATTTGTCCCACCATCCAACATAGACTTCCTACATTTCAGGCACTGTGCTGGACTTATAAGCTTGCATACACTCAGAAGTAAAGTTGGCTTTTAAATATTTCTGGTAAGTTTTCTTAAATAGTAAACCAGAAAAAGACAATCATTATTAGAATTCCATCCTTGACACAGAACTTTCCTTTATTTAATACAAGTATGTGTTATTGTGCCTGGCCTTCCAGCATGCCCAAGGCCCTGGTTTTTCAAAGGACTGTGAACTTTCTTTCAGTATTGTATCGGGGCACAAGAGTATATCTTAGCAATAGTAAACAACTTCCTATTGAGTGTGTGCTCTAATATAGAGTTTGAGCTGAAAAAAAAACAGACTAGCATTGTAGATTGTGAAACCCACTGAGCAGGGACCGTGTCTGACTTTATGTTCAGTACTTGATTTTTAAATGAAAAAAAAAAAGAAACAATTTCATTTCTGACTATTGCAGTTTCTCATTTGAGAAAAAATAGGGTTTTCACCAAAGGTTGGTAGAAGAATTCACAGCAGGAGTTTGAGAGAATAGAAAACGTATCACTTCTTGTGTGACAGCTGCTTACTTCAGATTCCTGATTGCTTTAACATATTTACTGCTTTCTCTTAAATAGATAACAAATGTTAATCAAAAATTTTATTCATTTTAAAAATGAATAATAGACAGATGTGCTTTAGAATTTGTAAGTGTATTTATTAATTAAACACTGATTGGAGCTTAGGGTTTTTCCCCCTCCAGTTTTATTGAGATATAATTGGCATACAGCACTGTATAAGATTTAGGTGTACAGCATAATGATTTAACCTACATACGTCATGAAATAGTTATCACAATAAGTAGAGGGAACATTCGTCATCTCATACAGATATAAAATTAAAGAAATACAAAAATTCTTTATGATGAGAGCTCTTAAAATTTATTCTCTTAACAACTTGCATGTAAAACATACAGCACTGTTAATTTATCATGTGGTACATTATATCCCTAGAATTTATTTTACTTGCAAATAGAAATTTGTATATTTTGACTTCATTCAGTTCCGCCTTTCCCTACCTGCCCTGCCTCTGGTAACCACAATATTGTTTCTTTTTCTGTGAGTTTGTTTGTTTGTTTTTGAAGTATAACTGACCTACAACACAGTTCCTGTTGCACAGCAATGATTCAATATTTCTGTACATTTCACAATGAACACAATGGTTAGTCTAGTTACAATATGCAACCATACAAAGAAATTACATGCTTATTGACTATAGTCCTCACAATGTACATTTCATACCCCCTGACTCATTTATTTTGCAACTGGAAATCTGCACTTCTTAATCTTCCTCACCTCTTTTCTTCTCCTCCCCGCCGACAGCTACCTGTTTGTTCTCTGTATCTATAACTCTGTTTCTGTTTTGTTATATTTATTTCCTTTTTTTATATTCCACATATGAGTGAAATCATACAGTATTTGTCTTTCTCTTCCTGACTTATTTCACTTAGAATGATATCCTCTAGATTCATACATGTTGTCACAAATGGCAAAATATTTTTCTTTTTATGGCTGAGTAGTATCCCATCTCTTTCTCTCTCTCTCTTTCTCTCTCTCACACACACACCCCTCACATCTTTATCCACTCATCCGTTGATGAACATTTAGGTTGCTTCCATATCTTGCCTATTGTAAATACTTTGTAATTAGTATTTTCATTTTCTTCAGATGCATACGCAAGAGTACAATTAATGGGTCATATAGTAGTTCTATTTTTAATTGTTTGAGCATCTCCATACTGTTTTTCATAGTGGCTATATCAGTTTGCATTCCCACCAACAGTTCACAGGAGTTTCCTTTTCTCCACATCTTCGCCAACTTGTTTTTTGTGTTTTTGATAATAGCCATTCTGACAGGTATGAGGAGATAGCTCATTGTGGTTTTGATTTGCTTTTCCCTGATGATTAGTGATGCTCAGGCATCTTTTCATGTGTCTGTGAGCTATCTGTATATCTCCTTTGGAAAATTATCTATTCAGGTCCTGTATTTTTTAATCAAGCTGTTTTTTAATTTGTTTTTGATGTTGAGTTATATGAGTTCTTTGTATATTTTGGATTTTAAACTCCTTATTATATATATTGTTAGCAAATATCTTCTCCCATTCAGTAGGTGGCATTTTTATTTCGTTGATAGTTTCCTTCAGATTGCAAAACGTTTTAATTTGATGTAGTTTGTTTGTTTATTTTTGCTTTTGTTTACCTTGACTGAGGAGACATATCCAAAGTAACATTATTAAGACCAATGTCAGTGTTTCCTGTCTATGTTTTCTTCTAGAAATTTTATGGTTTCAGGTCTTACATTTAAGTCTTTAATCCATTTTGAATTTATTTTTTGTGCTTGTGTGAGAGAATAGTAAGCTAGTTTGATGCTTTTGCTTGTAGCTTCCCTGTTTTCCCAACACCACTTATTGAAGAACATTTTAAAATTCCTTACTGAGGAGTAGTGTGTATATTATTGTGGTGAATCTTCAAGATTTTCCCACTCTTAAAACCTTTTTCTTAGAATAATTCATTATATTAAAATAGCTTTTTAAAAATTGGGCTTAAAAACACAACTTTGTGTTACTGAGTAAAATTCCATCGAATGTATTGAATGTATATACCACATTTTGTTTGTTCCTTCACCTGTTAATAGACATTGGGTTGTTTCTACTTGTGGCTATTACACATGATGTTTCTACTTCAGCTACCCTGGTCATTTGTACACATGTCTTTTTTATAGACATAAGTTTTCATTTCTTTTGGATAAATATCTAGGAGTAGACTTGCTGAGTCATATGGCTTACCTAATAGGAAGCTCTAACTTGTTTTCCAAAGTGGATAAACTATCTTATATTTCCACTGGAGATGCATGAAATTTTGAATTCTTCTAGTTCTTCACCAACACTTGATATCATAAATCTTTTTATTTTTAGCCACTCTAGAGCATTTATAATGAGATACCATACTGCTACATGCAAAAACATGGACAGAGCTCAAAAACTTTATGCTGAGGGAAATTTCATGCACAGGAGAATATATACTGTATGATTTCATTTATATGAAATTCCAGAGGGCAAATTTGACCTATGGTTATATGAAATATTTGCTTGGTGCCAGGGATGGGACTAAAATTAGCTACAGAACACACAAGGCACAGAAACTTTTGAGGATCATGGGGAAAAAAATATGTATTTTTATTAAAATAGTTGCATCAGTATGAATATTTGCCAGAATTTATCAAAATGTACACTCAAAATAGATGCCTTTCATTGTATGTAAGTCATACGTCCAATAAAACTGATATAAGAAACATATCAAACTTGGTTTTGATTATTAGCAAAAAGTGTTAAACCTATTTAGTTGCTATTAGGAATATAAAGTATTTTAAGAATGTAAACAAAAGTGTTCAGGCAATCCACAAAATTGAGCACCATGCTTTCCAGGGAAACATGTCTGTAAAAGCTGTCTGAATATCTTGCATTCTGTCAGACTGAATCAAGTCCTTACACCTAGAGAGTAAAATTCTGATCACATGGTCAGTTGGATTAGGTTTTGATAGTTCTAATTTACCAAAATATGAGTATTTATTAATGATTATTAAATTAATACATGTTCCTTATAAAAAGAAATGCAGAGGAAAAGTATCATTCTACCACCTAAGGGCAATTATTGCTCATATTTTGGAGTATTCTTTCATTATTAATGCAATTTTTACATGTCTCATATAATATGGTAAGTGCTATTTTGTAAGTGCATTTTTTCTCAATATTAAATCATTAACATTTTCCCAAGTCATTAAACATTCCATAAACATCATTTTAATAACTGCATAATAGCTCATCATATGCCTGTACCATAATTAACAATTACTCTTTTAATGGCATTTAGAGTTTTTTCTAAATAGCAGGCACATTGCCTAGCCCACTGATTCTTCTCCAAAAATTTTGTTGAATGAATGAGTGAGTCATAAATACTGTTGTGAAGAACATCTTTGTGCTACAATTTTTATATTTTGTGAGAAACTTTATGATAAATTCCCAGAACTAGAATGTCTCTGGCAAATACATTAAAAAAAAAAAAAGTTTGAGGTACTGATTCATTTGTCAGAAGCTTTTATATTGGGAGTAAAGGAATGATACCATCCATGGGTCTCTAAAAGTTAACATTTTAAAGTAATTAAATGTGTTTTAAAGAATTATAGATTTTTTTGACTGGCTATTTCTCTTAATGGTGTTCTAGTAAGATCAATTAAAACTCTGGCCATTTTGTTTCTTTTCTTTTTCTTTTTTTTAAAGTAACCTCATGGTAGTCCTTTCTCTAACAACATCTTGATTTTAGATCACCTTCAATCCCACCACGTTATTTAAGTCTACTATATAAATTCAAGATTTGTTGTCTTGTTTATAACTCCTGTTTGCCGTCACTGCCTTTTTTCATCCAGTTTGGTCTTTGTGTAGATTTGTTTCCACTCTGGCCCTTACTGAGAGACAGACACTAAGAAAACACATAACTTGTCTGTTGTGATGATAGTGGCAGAGTTGACACTTTTTACTTAGCTGCTTTGGCTTATTTTCCCAATCTAGCCTCAAAGCCTGAAGCCACAATTCTTTTAGTGTTGATTGCTTTTTACATCTACTTCTCAAAGTCAAACTTTCTCACTGCCAAAATGGTCAGGTCTTGGGCCTTATTGAATTTAATGTATTTCAGATCTTGCTAATCAAGCAGCCATAAAGCAAAAGTGCTAGCTGATTATCTAGCTTAGAGGCTACAGCCTTGCTGGATGCTGGCCCCTACTTATGCCTATCCTGACCTTGATTTCTGCCCCTGGTGCATGGGGGTGGGGGAGCTCTCTGATGCAATGATATGGAGCTGGAAAAAAGATTCTCTGGCCATATTGCTGCTAAGGTGTTAATTCTTGGAAAGCTCTTGATTTTTTTATGGGCTTTCTAGTCTCTTCATTTCCAAATCTCTTTCTTCTTAATTTGGGACAGTTGATTAACATAAAAATATTGTTGTTTATTTAAAAAAAAAAAAAAAACTGCTTTCCTAGAGAGAAGTCTCCTTTGATACTATGTTATACAGCTTCTATAAGGCATGCCTAGGACTTTGTATGTACATGACCAAAATAACCAAATTAGGTATTTTGATAGATTAGCCATTATAAAAACTAAATCTATATATGCTGCCTGCATGACTTGCAAAGATGAGCCTGAAAAAAATAAATAAAATGATTGGAGCAACTCAAATGTCTAAGTGGCAGCATTTAAATATTTTCTATGTGTTTCAGTTAGGGAGGAACATTTATTTTTTCATTTTGAAGAGAGTTCAGTAAGTTAATTTTATTGAAAATTTAAAATTTTAATGCTGATTTACAAAACCTATGAGAAAAAACTGGCTCACTATTTCCTTCTAGGTTAAGCATTAAAATCAAGGTACCAAAATCTGAATGCTTTTGTAATAAGTCTCAAATATTTTATAAGGTCGCATTGCTGACATGCAACAGTGAATAAATAAAGCTGTGATATCTTAAAACCCAATTGAAAGCTTTTTAGACTAATCGATACTGCTCTTCAATTTTAAAAATGCATTTCTCTACATTACAAATGAGTTGAGAGATAATATATAAGTAGTTAGTCAAAAAGTATGGCACAATTCCCTTGGCAACTGCCCATTTCCTAGACTCCATTGCCACGCACTTCGTGAGGGTGTGTCAGTGCTGCAGGCCGAGTAAGGGTCAAGGGTTTGGGGAAAACAGGTGTCGCTCAGACCATTTTACTTGACAGTAGTGAGCACTGAGGTCACTGACCCAGCAGAAGGAAAATCGGCCCAACAACAGTGGCAAGCTGTATCTGTGACATTTTTTGCCCTCCTTTTTACAGCCATTTCCCTTTCGATTCACACAATCTTTTCTTTTTCAACAACACGGGGAGGAATGCTTGTTGCTTCTGGGCCCTAGAAGGACTCAAGTCCACAGATATCTGTGAATTTTGAAATTTAAAGACAGGATGAAAGATTATATTAGGCCAGTATTTGGATGCTTTGATGATAAATTGTGACTTCTGTCAAGAGGTATAAATACAATATGCAGATGAATTAGGCAATGAAACAACTGTTTTTTTCTTTCCCCTTTTGGTTTAATATGCTTTGGCTTTAATTTTCCTAAAACATGAAGTAGATACAATGTTTAATTTTTTATTTGACTTCATTTATTTATATTTCATTTTCTTCTTATTTCTATTTCTCTGTTTCTCTTTCTCTCAATCTTTAATGCTCAGGCTCACTTATACAGACACAAATCACATTTGCTTCTTTAAATAAAGAAGCAGATTTTATAGATTTTTTTAGGGTTTTATTTGAAAAGTATTATTGCTCTTGAAAGTTGGGTACATTTTACAGTATTTCTTTAAAAAAAATCTCTAAGTCATCTTTCTACTCAATGCTTACCTCACAAATTAAAATGTTCCTGCTTTTTACTGTACTTTTCAATTCCTTTTAAAGTAGCAATTCTCTGTAAAGATGCCATCAAGAGGCATTAAGTGACTTTAAATAATTTTGTAAAATATCATGAAAAGTAGATATTTTACTAGATACTCCAATAATATTTTATAGCTTATATAGTTGGCATCCTTCTAATACTCTAGAGTATTTATGAAGACAACTGGGAATTAATTTACCAATATTGAGTTTAAACCCACTATAGCATATTATATTGCTTGAGTAATATCAGTATAAATGAAAAAAATGTTCAAGAGTGTATAAAGATGAAAATGGTAGTTAAAAGAAATAAAACAATGTACTGTGATGGAATGGTAATGTTATGAATATCTCTTGGTATATTCTAGAAATTAAAAGAACCTGTTTTTTGTAAATGCAATAGTCACATTTAATTCACATCTGTCAGATTCAGATTTGAACAGCTAAAGGGAAAACTAAAGGAAATGATTGTAGATTTTTTTATATTTGTAAGGAAATAATATATGGCTCAATTTGTAAGCTTGCTTCTTTTTTTTATAAAGTGAGAAGTAACAGTTTATTTCCATAAAACAGGAAATAAACTGTTACTTTTACATTTGACATTTAGTTCATACATGTTTCTTTGTTTTGTTTTTCAGGCTCAATTTTCCTACATAATTCAGAGTTGTGGCTTGGGCAATGCCAAGAACCACATCTGCACTGAAATCAATTATCTGTTGGGTAAGTGGCGCAGACATGTTTGATATTTTTTTTAGCTGCAGTCAACTCCAATGTTTACATTTTATCTATAATTTTATTGAAGACTCTTAGGAAAATTTCTCAGTATCGCTTAAGATTATTTTGTCCGAAGTGCTTTGTATTCTGGCAGGGTTGGGATCTGCCTTTATGGATATTTTTAAACTATCCTGTTTAAAACTAGGAGGTCTAATATACTGCCATTCTTAAACAAACAAACAAAAAAAGGGAAAGACTAAAATACATTCATTTGTATAATCCACTTTGAATCTAGTACTTATTTTTCATCAAAGTCAAACTCAAGGAGTTCCCATCGTGGCTCAGCGGTTAATGAATCTGGCTAGCATACATGAGAACGCAATTTCAATCCTTGGCCTTGCTCAGTGGGTTGGGGATCCGGCATTGCTGTGAGCTGTGGTGTAGGTCGCAGACACAGCTCAGATTCTGTGTGGCTGTGGTATAGACTGGTAGCTGTAACTCTGATTTGACTGCTAGCTTGGGAACCTCCATTTGCCTCAGGTGTGGCCTTAAAGAACCAAAAAAAAAAAAAAAAGTCAAACTCAAATCAAAATACTTCTAATTGATCACATTGAAAAATTAAACCTCTCATGTCTTCTGGCTGCTGTCATGGAATACCATAAACCGGATAGCTTACAAACAAGGGCAATTTATTTCTCACAGTTCTGTAGGCTGGAAAGTTCAAGATCAAGGCCCTGGAAGTCTTGTTTTCTGGTGAGTGTTCATATATAGTCATCTTCTCACTGTGCCCTCACAAGGCAGAACAGCAAGATCTCTGTGGTCTCTTTTATTAGAGCACTAATCCCATTTAAGAGAACACCTCCCTCATGACCTAATCACCTTCCAAAAGCCCTACTTCCAAATACCATCATACCTGGGACTGAGTTTAACATATGAATTTGGGGTGGGGGTCACAAGCAGTCATCTTGCAGTATCACTCTTCCCTGATATCTCTTTCATCACTTTATTTTATAAAGATTAGGAATTTAGAAGATCAGGATTTTACTTCAGCTGTTTATCCAATCTTCCTTAGAGACTAAGAATTTCCCAAACACCTAAGTATTATCTTGTTATACTTGGCCCTTTGCCTCTGTTTCGCCAGTTAACATTTTCTGTTAATTATTTTATTTTATTTTATTTTTTATTTGCTAAAGACTGAAAAATAAAATGAACTGCAGTTTTATCTTTGATAATATGATCAAATATAAAAATTTCTCAGTATGTTATTGTCCCATTTGTTAAATCTTTACAAAAATGGTGACAAAGCAGTGGGCAACTGTATAAAAAGCATTTAGAAAGATCATGAAGAAATTAATATAAGAAAATAGGATATAGAAATAAAGTATAAGAGAACAAAATGTTGAGAAAGAGAAAGCACAATAAAATTTGAATTAATTAATAGTGAGTGCTAATCACTTATTCAGTATTTACTGAACAATTGCTATGTTCTAAAGGCTGATCTATTTCTATGATGTGCCACTAATCATTTCATATTGAAAATATTTCTGATATTAAATATTTTTATATCAAACCAATGGGTGTTTATTATAGAAAATTTCTCATATTGGAAATATCAAAAATAGAAAAATGAAAAAATCTTTAATAATATTCTTGCGTGCAAAGTATTGCTAATATTTAGTATCTTTTTTCTGTGTACTTACGCTGTTTTTATTTAATTGCAAATATTCTGAGTATTGAGATGTATATTCTGATTTTTTCAATTAAAATTTTTATTATTTTCCCATTATATTAAATATCTAAAATATGGTTTTAAATGACTCTATGATATGTCAACAAATTTATATGCCAGAATTTATTGAATTTTTCCCATATTCTTGGGCATTTAGGTTGTTTATAGCATTTTATTTTAGGTGATGTTACAATCAATATTTTCATTCATAAATCTTTGGTTTGCCTCACCACTTTTCCAAAAAATAAATCCCCCAGTGTGTAACTGTGAGTATAAAAATGATAGTGAGCAAAATTATATCAACTTAAATGTCTACCAGTAGTTTGAAATTATGCCTAATTCTTGTTTCCCCCTCATCCAGTGAAGTATAATTTTTAAAAATACTATTACTCAAGAAACCTTTGCCAATATAATGTATAAAAAGGATTATTTTGTTTTAATTTGCATTTATTTGATTGTAAATGTGGTTGAATATTTTTCATATGCTTATTAAGTATTTGTATTTTTCTCATATCAAATAGCTCTTTTGAGCTATTTTTTGTCTTATTGCTTGGATAGAAGTTTTTACATATTAATATTTAAACCTCTTTTTAATTGGTAACATTTCATCAAACATTGTTTGCCTTTAATTGTTCTTTATATATACTTAGCATTCTTAACGTTGACCAAACTCAAATCCTTGGAGCTTTCTATTTTAATTAAGAAAATTTTTTATTGAAGTATAGTTGATTTACAATATTATGTTAGCTTCAGGTGTACAGCAAAGTGATTCATTTATACATATATATATCTTATTTTTCAGATTATTTTCCCTTATAGGTTATTACAAATAAATTATTGCAGTTCCTTGTGTTATAGAGTAGGAACTTGTTGATTATCTATTTTATATGTAATAGAGTGTATCCTCCTAATTTATCTCTCCCCTCACTTTTCCCTTTGGTAAGCATATGTTTGTCTTTGTCTATGGGTGTATTTCTATTTTGCATATAAGTTCATTTTTATCCTTTTTTTAAACTCCACATATAAGTGACATCATATGATATTTGTCTTTCTCTGTCTGCCTTATTTCACTTAGTATGATAATGTCTAGGTCCATCCATGTTGCTGCAAATGGCATTATTTCGTTCTTTTTGATGGCTCAGTAATATTTCATCATATACACCCACTGTATCTTCTTTATCCATTCATCTGTCAATAGACATTTATGTTGCTTCCATGTCTTGGCTATTGTAAAGAGTGCTGCAGTGAACATTGGGGTGCATGTATCTTTTTAAATTACAGTTTTCTCTGGATATATGAAGAGGAGTGGGATTATAGGATCATATGGTAGCTCCATTTTTAGTTTTTTAAGGAATCTCTTTTTTGTTCTCTATAGTGGCTATACCAATTTACATTCCCATCAACAGTGTAGGAGGGTTCCCTTTTCTCTACACCTTCTCCAGAATTTATTATTTGTAGACTTGGAGTTTCTGTTGTGGCTGAGCAGTAACAAATCCAATTAGTATCCAAGAGGATGTGGGTTTGATCCCTGGCCTCGTTCAGTGGGCTGGGAATCCTGCATTTCCATGAGCTGTGGTATTGGTCACAGACAGGACTCAGATCCCACATTGCTGTGTCTGTGATGGAGGCTGGCAGCTGTAACTCCAATTCAACCCCTAATCTGGGAACTCCCATATGTAACAAGTGTGGCCCTGAAAAAAAAAGGGCAAAAAAAAAAGAAAAAAATGACCTTTTGATGATGGCCATCCTGACTGGGGTGATGTGGTACCTCATCGTAGCTTCAATTTACAGTTCTCTAATAATCAGCAATATTGAGCACCTTTTCATGTGCCTTTTGACTATCTATATTCCTTCATTGGAGAAATGTTTATTTAGATCTTCTGCCCATTTTTTGGATTGGTTTGTTTGTTTTATTGATATTGAACTGCATGAACTGTTAGTATATTTTGTTTTTAAGTAAAGTTTGGTCAATTTTTTATTTTTGTTTTTATTTTCATTACTCTAGGGAGTGGATCAAAAAATATAGTACTGTGATTTATGTCAAAGAGTGATCTGCCTATGCTTTCCACTAGGAGTTTTATACTGCCTGGGCTTATATTTAGGTCCTTAAGCCATTTTGAGTTTATTTTTGCGTGTGGTGTTAGAGAATGTTCTAATTTCATTCTTTTATGTGTAGTTGTCCAGTTTTCCATACATCACTTCTCAAAGAGACTGTCATTTCTCCACTGTATATTCTTGCCTCCCTTGTCATAGATTAATTGACCATAGGTGCGTGTGTTTACTTCTGGGCTTTCTATACTGCTCTATTGATCTATAGGTCTGTTGTAGTGCCAGTAACATACTGTATTCATTACTGTATGTTTGTAATATAGTCTGAATTCAGGGAATGTGATTATAATTTTTGGATTTGGACTTATTTTCGAAGTCTGTCTCCATGTAGAGAATTGAGAGGTAAATTGACAGATTTTTCTTCTACTTTTTATTTTATCATCTAACACCTTAATCCTTATAGAATAATTTTGGATTGTGATATGAAGCATGAGTACTGACTAATATATATGCCCTTACTAGTGACTTCTGCAGGTAATCCTCAGGATCATTTTGACTTCAAAAGTAGGCAAATCAACCTATTAAAATAAATAGTCAGGATGTCAAGTTCAGGAAATATCTCTTTCAGATTTTGATTAGAATTGCATTGACTATCTAAATTAACTTTAAGAAAAAATTGATAGCTTTTAAAATTTTACTAATACATCTAAGAACAATTTATGTCTCTATTCAAATAATAATGTTAAGATTATGGTGATTTACAGTTTTAAACAATTTTAAGCAATTTTACAAAATTTATATTTTTATGTGATATATTTACTATATATACTATACTATAATATAAATACTATAGTATAAAGTATACTTTATTGAAGTTCCCATCATGGCGTAGTGGAAACAAATCCAACTAGGAACCATGAGATTGCGGATTCAATCCCTGGCCTCAGTCAGTGGGTTAAGGATCTGGTGTTGCTGTGAGCTAAGGCATAGGTCACAGATGTGGCTCAGATCTGGCTTTGCTCTGGCTGTAGCATAGGGTGGCAGCTGCAGCTCTGATTAGACCCCTAGCCTGAGAACTTCCATAAGCCTTGGTTGCATCCCTAAAAAGCAAAAAACAAATAAATAAATGAAGTGTACTTTATCATATATTACATATTAATGTAAAATTTAATAGTAAAACTTTATAGTTAATAACACTAAATTATTAGATAACCTCATATTTTCTTTAAAATATTTTAGTGTTTTCTTTTTTTTTGCCATTTCATATTAACTTTATTTTTTTTGTGAGCTTAGAGATTTATTTCTGCTCATTGAGATCTTTTATTTTTTCTATTATTTTATTTTATTATTATTTTTTTAATAGTTATTTCCCCAATACAATTTTTTTTTATACCGTACGGCATGGTGATCCAGTTACACATAATGTACACATTCTTTTTTTTTTTTTTTTTTTTTTTTTTTTTGTCTTTTTGCCATTTCTTGGGCCGCTCCCGCGGCATATGGAGGTTCCCAGGCTAGGGGTCTAATCGGAGCTGTAGCTGCCAGCCTATGCCAGAGCCACAGCAACGCGGGATCCGAGCCACGTCTGCAACCTACACCACAGCTCACGGCAACGCCGGATCATTAACCCACTGAGCAAGGGCAGGGATCGAACCCGCAACCTCATGGTTCCTAGTCGGATTCGTTAACCACTGCGCCACGATGGGAACTCCTAATGTACACATTCTATTTTCACACATTATAATGCTCCATCATAAGTGTCTAGACATAGTTCCCAGTGCTACACAGTGGTGTTTTATTTTCTTGATATTGAAATTCATTTTACATAAATTTTATAACTGATTATTAAACATATTAGGAGAGAGATTAAAAGGGGAAAATAGCACCACATTTAAAACTTAGACTTTTTTTAAAACTACTTAATGAATTTTATTACATTTAGAGGTGTACAACAATCATCACAACCAAATTTTATGGCATTTCCATCCCAAACCCTCTGTGTATCCGCCTACCCCACAATCTGTCTCAACTGGAAACCATAAGGTTTTCAGTCTGTGAGGCAGTATCTGTTCTGCAAAGAAGTTCAGTCTGTCCTTTTTTCAGATTCCACATGTCAGTGAAAGCATTTGATGTTGGTGTCTCATTATCTGATTGACTTCACTTAGCATGAAAATTTCTAGGTCCATCCATGTTGCTAAAAATGCTGGTATTTTGTTCCTTTTAATGGCTGAGTAATATTCCACTGTGTATATGTACCACTTCTTTATCCACTCCTCTGTCGATGGACATTTAGGTTGTTTCCATGTCTTGGCTATTGCAAATAGTGCTGCAATGAACTGTAGGTACATGTGTCTTTGCAAGCTGTGGTTTTCTCTGGATAGATGCCCAGGAGTGGGATTGCTGGTTCAAATGGGAGTTCTATTTTTAGTTTTCTGAGGCATCTCCATACTGTTTTCTACAGGGGTTGCACCAATTCACAATCCTACCAACAATGTACTAGGGTTCCTTTTTCTCCACACCCTCTCCAGCACTTTAGGCCATCATCCAAAAGTTTGTAGACTTTTGGATGATGGCCATTCTAGCTGGTGTAAGGTAGTACCTCATAGTGGTTTTGATTTGCATTTCTCTGATAAAGAGTAATGTTGAACATCTTTTCACGTGTTTTTTGGCCATCCATATGTCTTCTTTGGAGACTTGTCTGTTTAGATCTTCTGCCCATTTTTTGATGGGGTGGTTTGTTTTTTTGGTATGGAGCTACAGAAGGTGTTTATAAATTGTGGAGATGAATCCCTTGTCAGTCAATTCATTTGTAAAAAGATTTTCTCCCATTCTGTGGGCTGTCTTTTCATTTTGTTTAGGGTTTCCCTTGCTGTGCAGAAACTTTTAAGTTTGATTAGGTCCCATTTGTTTATTTTTGTTTTTACTGTCATTACTCTCAGAGGTGAATCTGAGAAGATGTTGCTGTGGTTTATGTCAGAGAGTGTTTGGCCTATGTTTTCCTCTAAGAGTTTTATAGTGTCTGGTCTTATATCTAGGTCTTTAATCCATTTTGAGTTTATGTATGTAATGGTGTTAGGAAGTTTTCTAATTTCATTCCTTTCCATGTGGCTGTCCAGTTTTCCCAGCACCACTTATTGAAGGGGCTGTCTTTTCTCCATTGTATATTCTTGCCTCCTTTGTCATAGATTAGTTGACTGTAGGTGCATGGGTTTAATTCTGGGCTTTCTATCCTATTCCACTGATCTATATTTCCATCTTTGTGCCAGAACCATATAGTTTTGATGACTGTAGCTTTGTAGAGTAGTCTGAAATCGGGGAGCCTGATTCCTCCAGCTCCATTTTTCTTTCTCAAGATGGCTTTGGTTATCCTGGGTCTTTTGTGCTTCCAAACAAACTTTAAAATATTTTGTTTGAGTTCTGTGAAAAATGTCCTGGGTAATTTGATAGGGATTGCATAGATTGCCTTGGGTAGTATAGTCATTTTCATAATATTGACTCTTCCAATCCAAGAGAATGGAATGTCTTTCCATCTATTTGTGTCATCTTTGATTTCTTTCATCAGTATCTTGTAGTTTTCAGAATACAGGTCTTTTGTCTCTTTAGGTAGATTTATTCCTACGTATTTTATTCTTTTTGATGTGATGGTAAATGGGATCATTCTCCTAATTTCTCTTTCTGATCTTTCATTGTTAGTGCATAGAAATGCCATCAATTTCTGTGTATTAATTTTGTATCCTGCAACTTTGCCAAATTCATGGATGAGCTCTAACAGTTTTTTCTGGTAGTGTCTTAATATTCTCTAGGTATAGTATCATGTCGTGCAAATAGTGATAGTTTTACTTCTTCCTTTCCAATTTGGATTCCTTTGATTTCTTTTACTTCTCTGATTGCTGTGGCTAGGACTTCCAAAACTATGTTGAAAAGCAGTGGCAAGAGTGGATGTCTTTGTCTTGTTTCTGGTCTCAGTGGGAATTCCTTCAGCTTTTCACCATTGAGAATGATGTTAGCTCTGGGTTTACCATATATGGGTTTTATTATGTTGAGGTATGTTCCCTCTGTGCTCACTTTCTGAAGGATTTTTAATCATAAATGGGTGTTGGATTTTGCCAAAGGCTTTTTCTGCAAAAAAACTTAAGACTTTTGATTCAAATGTAACTGGCTGAGTCCTGACATTGGAAAAATGCATATTTCTGGCAAGATTATATACCATACCAGTAGTTCTATTTCCCACATATGAGGTTGGGAGAAAGATGAATATATGCAAAATATCCAAGAATATTACTAAAGTATGAGTGCATTGTTTCTGTAGGAATTACTAGCTCTAAATAAAATGAACAGAAAGCAAATATTAAGACAGGTGACAAAGGAGGGCAGGAACTCTGGGATCAATACTATTTTACTATACTATTAAATCCAAATGGGTAAGTTAACTGTCTGAGAATGTGAATTTTAAATGCTAAATTAAGGCCTGAAAAAGAACAAATACTCTGCAAAGGAAATGTTAATAACAATATTATATATTATAAATATGTAGCTGTCTCAACAAAATATAGAGGTTAAGCATGAAGGTGAGCATGAGCACGTGAAGAAAGTAAGAAAGTAACATTTTCTAAACATCTCCTATTCATGTGAAGGGAAAAGAAGAGAAGAACAGGAAGAAATAAATTTATTTCTCAGAACCTATTTTACTGCAGATGAGAACAGGTCTTGGGGAAAAGAAAGTAAAACGTTTTGAGGTATATAAGAGTGAGGAAATACCTAGCATTTTCTTTTCTAATCTTTACAGAGGAATATGTGCCTGATTATGCTAATAGGATAAGGAGGACCATGTCAATAAAATGGTAAATAATAGTATTACTTTCAAATTTACAAGGACAAAATTGAATGAAAACAATATGTATTAAAGATATTTATTCCTAATATGTAAAATATACTTAAAATCAATAATAAAAGAATAATTATTTAAAATGAAAGGATTTGACCCTTTAAAAAAACTGAACAAAACATTCACAAAATAGCATATACAAGTTAATAAAACTTGGAAATTTGATCGACATTTTTTCCATCACAGAAATGAAAATTGAAACTCAATGGACCATTCCATCCTATTAAAAGAACCAAGAAAAGAAAAAGAAAAGAAAAAAAGACCTACAATGCCAAGGTTTTAGAGTAATAGTTAATTTCTTAAATTCCTGGTGGGAGTAGAAAACCTAGGAAAACTATTTGGCAATTTCAATCCTATATTTACTCAAATGAACTTAAAACATATATTTATAAAGTACTTGTGCAAGGATATACATGGCAGCTTTTTTTTTTTTTTTTCCAGCTATACCTGAGGCATGTGGAAATAATTCCTGGGCCAGGGATTGATCAGGTACCAGTAGCTGCAGTGACAATGCCAGGTCCTTAAACACAAGAGAACTCCTTCATAGCAGCTTTATTCATGATGTCTAAAAACCTGAAATCAACAAAATAGTTCATAACTTGTGAGTCTATTTACAAACTATGATTTATTCATATAATGAATTACCACCAGCAGTATAAAAGTAAGAAATTAGTGAAACATCCAAATACCTGGAAGAATCTCCAAAAAGAATTCTTTTTTTTTTTTTTTTTTTTTTTTTTTTTTTTGCTAAGGTGAAGCTGTATCTACAAATTCTGAGGAGATGGAAAAAGTTCTATTACTTGACTGAGGAGATGGAACTGTTACTACTTGATTGAGGTTGATGGTTACATGGATTTATATATTTGCCAACTAGAATATGTGTAACAATACAAACTAGAGAACTATGAACCCAGCTCATTTATTAGTCTTGAGTTAACAACTATTGATTATTAAATTTAATGAAATTACAATTAGAGTCAAACAGTACTATTATGCGAATTGGATAAAATGATCTTAAACTATATGTGGAAGACTAAATAAATAGGAGTATAAATAAAAGTAATTGATTAATTGAAATAATATATAGAAAATAAAGTCTAGATGGTTTTCAAAAGTCTTCACAAATATCTCACAGATTACATATGCAATCTGGGTTTCTGTCAGAGATCTTAAACAAGAATGGAAATCTAGCTGCCAAAAAAGAATAGATAGGCATGTTCAATCATATAAAAATGGAAACTTTGTATAGTAAAAGATTTCTAAAATTCCAGAAGCAATGTAGAGTAAGGTGAATGAGGATGTCTTACATTGTTTCTAATCATGCACAACAGAATACTATATATTAACTTTGAGCAAATTATTTAATGATTAGTAATAAATGAAAGCTTTCAACTCATATAAATTCATTTAATTTATTCAACAATTATGCTGGTGGCACCTATTACATCCCTGCCATGTCCTTGCTGCTGAAGATAGAGCAGCAAATAGAACCAAAGAGGAAAAACCTGCCCTCATGGAGCTCACATTCTAAATGAGTAAAATGAGCTAACAACTAATATGTAATAAAAAATAAGTAAAAATAAAGTAAAATAAGCATTAAAGAACATAGTAAGTAAAATATATAGTGTGTAAGATGGTGATAAGTGTAGCAGTGAAAAACCAGAGTGATATATCACGTATGGTGTGTGTGTGTGTGTGTGTGTCTTTCTCCGACTTTCTTCAGTACAAATGTACATGTCAGAATAGGTGGAGTTGATTTTAACCAAGTTGGTGATTTTGCAATGAATTAAAAGAGGAGCATGGGAGTTGGAAGTATATATGAGGGGGCAAATATAACTGACTGAGGAAGTTAGCTGTGTAAGGAGGACAGTGGGGACATAAGGGTAATTAGGATCATGAAAATCTGGTAGAATCAATGGATTACAGTTCCCCCGGGGTCAAGGATTGTTCAAAATGGGGTTTAAGAGAGTAAGCTGGAAACATTAGATGTGGTAGTTACAGAATGACAAAATCAACATCAGGTTACAGAAGAAAACAGTTGGAATTCTCACCAAGTTTAAATAAAAATAAAAATAATATCTTTGTTGAGATTCATGAAAATTCCCATTCAGTAGTTTGTTTTGGACTCAGGTTTTAAGAGATTGTACAGTATTTAGCTGTGCTACTGGACACTGAGCTCTTTCCAAAAAACTGCTAAATGTGCTATGAATATACCATAGATCTATTTTTTTTATCATTTTCCCTAAAATGTTTTAGGAGCCATCAACATAGTTTTTGAGGGCAACATCATTTTTTAACCTCTGAGTATTTTATATACTTAAGTGTACCTTTTAAGCTTCATTACCCATTTGTTATATACATATATCTATATGTTTATGCCTGTGTTTATATATATATGTATATATTTGTGCCTGTGTGTATATATATGTATATGCCTGTGTATATGTATAAACATAAATACAGATAAATGTATATATGTGAATGTATATAATATGTATATATAAACATATATAAAATATAAATATAAGCATACATAAAACAACTCAAAGGATTAGGGACTCCAACCCTCTGTGCAGTCAAAAATCCGATTGTAATTTTACAATCAGCCCACCCTATGTATCTGTGGTTCCACATCTGGGGATTCAAGTAACCGAAGATCAAGTAGTATTGGAGTGTTTACTATTGAAAAGAATCCACATTTATATGGAGGTACATAATTCATACATGTGTTGCTCAAGGTCATCTCTCTGTCTATCTTTTATGACCAATAATGCTTTTTAACATTAATTTTGAAACTCATATTTGTACACTGAAGCATTTTAAATAATATTTGTTCCCATATAATAACCTTTTCCATCTACTCTATATCTAGCTTATAGTAGTTCATTTTTCTACTGTTTATTTTCTGTCCCTCACATGTGTTTTGTAAGGTTTCAATGCCAGAATATCAACCCTGATCTAACATTTATTTTTGGTTATTGAAGCCAACATAAACATCCTCTATTTTTAGAGAATGAATGTGAAATCATTTTGTTATGCTATAAATGTTTGCAGAATTATAAATTTATATAAACATTGTTAGAATTATTTTTTCTATAAAATTTTAATTGGTACTAAATTCCTATTTCCTTTATGCACATGATCTCTAAAAACATCTCTTTAGAAATTCAATTTTTCACAGGGAGGAGGGAACTTAGATCAATTGTGTTTAGCATTTTATATACTCTGTCCAAGATGATAATGCATGTTCTATTACTCTAGTTTTATAAGACATTCATGAAACGTATTAGCATATTAAAATTTCTACAAAGTCCTGTAGTAAAGAAATCTGACCAAACTTGATATAGCTTTCCCCAGATATATTTGATCTGAAAATATTACCCATCTTCCTTTTTTTTCCTGAACATATTAATATCTCACTGAAGAAATGCTTCTCAGAACAGTTTGAGAAATGTTGTTCCCTCTATAGATGAGTAAACAGAGACATGGGTTATTGATAGATTTTCTAAAGTCATGTGGCTATTTATTAGCAGAAGATCAGAACTAATTTGGACTTGCAATTAAGTGCTGTTTCTTTTGTCATTTGTCTTCTTGTACTTTCTTATCCCCATGTTGGGCTGGCTCATGCTGGGCTGAGCCATAATGGAGCCTGAAACAAAAGGAAAAATCCGTAACACTTATCCTGTCTCTATTTAAAATATTGATATTTTGTTTTCAATTGATTTATTTGTATAAATTTTAATTTAAAAAATATTGATTAAAATATTATCTTGTTGCTGAGTTTTTTGTTTCCCCTTATATTTTGTGCTTGAGAGAGTTCATTTGTCTACCTAGGCATGGCTTAGATTATCCCAACAAAGCTATATGTATCTTGGAATATCCAAATCATTCCATATTCCGAATTATTTAAAATCTTAATGAATTAGTCAAGTCCCCACACCAACCTTTGGTGACTCCTGTTCCTCACATTTATAGATAGAAATGTGCACACTACCCTCTGCTCTTTTATTCCTAGGAATAATAGAGTGTCTGTCCAATTTAGGGGTGTATCAGTTTACAAATAACATGTAGATTATAGCACACTTTCTGAAAGTCTGAGATTTTAATTAATTTATAATTAACAACGCAAATCTTCTATTAACCTGTTCTGATGTACAAGGGAATAAGCTTGGGACTGAGATTACATCTACTCGTTCCAGTTCATGAAAATGCATGTTCACCAGCTCAGTGAACTCTAATACTACAGCATTTCCCAGAGTGTGTTTCAGAGCAGGGGATGTTAATGGGTTCAGGGGAGAAAAGAAAATTAATAATAAAATTAGTTAGATAGATAAATATCTGAAGGAAACTAAAGAGGACCTTTATTTCAGGACTTTTCAGAGCCTTTAATATGCTAATGTCCTTCAGGAATCTATAAAAAAAAACCTTATAGAATACAGTATTTTTCAAACATATCTTACTGCAGAATGTGTGTGTGTGTGTAAACTTTCCTATAGAACATCTATAGACCATCTGTCATGACTCTATTGTTTCACAGATATCTTTAGAAAGTGAATCTCTAATAGACTAGTCAAGCTTGGATTTTGTTTTGTAAGAAGTATTTTCCAAATAATGTGTATTTCAATGTTCAGTGTTACCATTTTGTTTTCTAGTAAGTGTTCCCCTTATCCCCAAGATCAGCCAGGACTCTTCTTGGGGTCTGGGAGAAATAGTAAAAATTAATTCTTTTAATTTATGACAATTTATGAGAATAGATTTTATTTTTGTGATCAACATGACTACCTTTACACATTAAAAATTTTTGTAATTTCCAGGTAGCTGTTACCCACTTAATAAAAGAGTTCCTCCTAGTCAATCACATTGGGAACAGCTTACATGTTTATTCCTATTGGCTCAGGTACCTCTGGCTGGTTTACTTCAAAAGAAATTTTGAAAATTTTGAAAATCTAATCTTCCTTTCCTATTACACCTTTATTGTTTTCCATATATAATGCATCTCATCCCTCCCTACTTATCTGGCCATCCCTGAGGCCTGGGAGGACTTTTATTTTGTCCTTACTCTCAGAGATGCTGACGAAAGTAATTTCTTACCCCCAACCCCTTACCCAATTATGAATTGAAAAAAAATAACACTGATCTACTGAAGATTTAATAGGAAGTCTAAACTTGGCATTCCTGAAAATAAATTTGAAAATCAGTTTATATTTTAGAGAAATTTTGGATAAGTTGTGATAATAGTGCTTTTAACTGCAAACAAAGATCGAATACTGATCACAGTTTAAATCACTGCCTCTAACTCCTCTGTCTCTTTTGTTTTAGGTGTAGACACTTCCATAACATGTCAAAGTCTGTAATGATAGTCTGTTTCAATAGTATCAACTACCCCATAACATGCCCAGGCTCATTTGCCTAAGTTAGTTTTCATCTCTGAGCAGCCCACCAATAGTCCATTTGTTGGCCACACACATGGACTCTATTTGGATTAGAAAGTAATTTTCTCATCTTTAGCAGCATATTTTAAGAGTTTGAGTTTTTCAAAATGAAATAGGTAATTGCTGTTTATAAAATATTATGATGGCACCGAGTCTGAAGCAACTAAAAACATTTCAGTGTTTGCTGCAAGGCATGAGGAGACAGTGACACAGCTCATTTCCTCAGCCGAGCTCTCTTTGCTGCCTTGTACAACACTTATTTCAAAGCACGCCACAGCTTAGAACTGTCGTGATCCCCATTAATATAAAATCATTGACCCCTGCTCCTGCTGGTGCGACTAAATTACATTCTGCTGCTCAGCGGCAGCCGCACATGGGGCCAGCGCTTGTAGTCATCGCCAGGTGCCTTGATGCCAGCGCAGCCCCTCCTACGCCCAGGGTTTGCCTTTAATGAGGATTAGGCACCTTCAAAGATCTAGGAGGACCCACTCCCAGGATGGAAGCCTTTCTAATGGCATCTGGGCTTATCGTAGGCAGTAATTTAGTATCTCAGAGGAGACTGGAGAGAGATTCATTTCTCACCTCTAAGAAATTGCAAGAATGTGTGCTTTTGTGATTGGCTTTTTTCCCTCTCTCCCTCTCCACCAGCAAAAATTCAAGAGCATTATGCCTAACAATATCGTGTTTTTATGAAACCTAGATGGTGGGTGTGGTAAAACAATACCTCAAATTATGACATCTCTCAGGTGGGGAAATTCCTCTCTGATACTGTTAACTCCTGATGTGCTATTAACAAGGCTAGACCCACTCACAGATGCCCCACACTCATTTCATCTTTGTTATTTCCACTGGTTCGTTATTCCGCTATAATTTCTTTACAAAAGGATGGATAACCTGATCCCGAATGTGGTCTGTTTTCTCACTGTGTGGTCTCTTTTACATCATCAGCTCCTGATCCTCTCCAGCCTGCCCTTCCACACAGTACCCCTGCTCTTTGAGAGTAGGGCCATCAGGGGTCTGAACCTTCCTACAGTGGGTTTGGAATTTGCAGGAATGTTCTCTGTGCTGCAACAGCAATCATTCTTGCCTTGATTGTTAAAGGAACGAAGCAGGAGAGTTAGGTAGAGTAATGAAAATAGTCATTGAATACAGAAAACATACTTTAGGTGTTCAAATGCCTCCCTTACATAAACCTCAGAAAAATGAAAAAAGTAATTAAAGATTACTCACACATATGGTATTAAAATAAGCATGATCGTGTGACTGTATATACATATATTCACACAATCATCTGCAGTGTGTTTAGATAAGTTCTTTATATAGCCAACTGTTAACTCAATAAAAAGCTCAGAAATAATTTATCGTCAGAATAAAATCTGGTGTCTGAAGCATTATTTGTGGAAAAATCGGATGTTTTTGTCAGGTAAGGGAAGGAATCTACGTATTAAAGTAAACTGAAGTTTAATCCGGGAGAATTTGTATGATAATAAATCAGTTGATTTTCTCAGTTTTATTTTTAGTTGGGAGACCAAATCATGAAATTTTCTGAATATAGTAACCTTCAACAAGGTTTTAGTTTTTAAATATATTCTGGTAAGAAACTGTGCTTTAACTGAGGCTATGTGCATGCAGTAACCAGTCAGCGAGGTAAAATGGGACAGAGTTTAATCAATACTATGCTGGTCACACTGACTGTGTACCGAGACTTTGTCTGAATTTTCTACTCTGTGATTCCTATCAGAAGAAACAAATTAAGTTTTATGGCCGTAGGGAGTATCTGCGGAGAGTTCTCACTAACTGCAGAGAGGTTAAATGGTCTACACTATTTAATTATAAAATTTACCAATAGTATTTGCTGATAAAATCTGTTTTAAATAAAAAATAGGCTAAAGTTAACAATATTAAGCAAAAGCATAGAATTTCTGAGGTTAAATTTATCTCTGTGAAATATATAGATGATATAAATAAGTGTTCACTATACTTTTTAAAAGACTGATTTTTAGTTTCTGAAATTATTTTTTCCCTGAGGTTTAATTGATGAAATTCCGTATCTGTATTAACAACTTGCTCCTGAAAGCTGATACCCAAACAGAGGGCTTTCTTTCCAGAAGGGTGTCCTAACCCCAGTCACACGTCTGCTAATTTGGCCTTTCTCTTAATCTCCGAAGAACTTGCTGAACAGAAGTGAAACTATGCACGTGCTAATGGCTCGCGCTCTGCAAACTCCCCTCTCTCCCCGAGAGTGTCTGGTGTGCAAAGCTGAGCTGGAACAAAGATACACTAATTATTCCCCATTAATTTGTCTGCTTGAATGGTCCTAAATACCAGAGTGATTAATTAGCGCAAGGCAGCCGGGGCAGGATGTCACACCCTTCTCCGCGTTTAAGTGTCGGCAAGGTTGTGCTCAAGTGTTGACAACAGCATATCTTTAATTTTCTCCAAGAAGAAAAGTTTAGTCAGTACAATTAATTTGAGCTTGGCTGGCTTGCAGGAATAAATGTAACATGTGGAATGATATTACTGCTGTATAGGCATTTTTTTTGCCTCCGTAGGGTACAGTAAAACTTTTTTGGCAACTCCATTATTGAATAGTGTATTTCTATAATTGTTTCAATTTGGCTTAATTACTTTTGTGCATTTTGCAGCTAAAAAAACATGGATCATAAAATAGAAATTATTATTCATAATAGGTTGGGAAGGACATAGATGAATGAATATGTAGATAAGAAACAGATAAAGAATGACATGAAATTTGGCATCCTTTTAATGTATGCACTTTTCTCTCAGGGACTGAAGTATACATCAGCAGTATAAAAATAATTTGAGTGCACTTAGCCCCTAAAAGATATAAATCAATTTACTCAAAAATATATAACTGAAAAGTTGCTTATGTGACCTAATTTTTTTAGAAGTGGCTTTTGCTGATATTTTAAGCTTTACGAACAGTATTTTGCCTAGATTAGTCTTCTAACTAGTAGTATATATATACATATATATATTATTAATCACTTGTAAAGAATAGTAGAGTAATAGGTGATGTTTAGCACTTTCATTATATTCTTTATTTTTGGTAATTTTATTTGTCAGCATGCTTTTCATAAAGAAAAAATTAACTCAATTTTAAAACAATTATATACTATTTAAAGAAATGAAATGAATCGAATAAAGTAGCTGCTTGCTTGTACTGTTTTCCCTGTTTTTAAGATTGAACTACAAACATAATTCTGGAATAGAAACATAATACTATATAATTAGGAAGTAGCGTGTTTCATTTGTTACATTATATTTCTTGGCTGTTACTGATATTTTAAATTAATTCATTTTGCTATGGGCATGCTGTTTTGTTGTGTTTTGTTTTCAAACAGTGGGAAGAGGGAAAAAAAAAAAATCAGAGAGTGCCATGCAGCCGGCAGCATGGATGTTCGCATCTTTTCTTTCACGGTCTTCCTCAAGCTCTATACAAACCCAAAAGGCTATTCAGCACCAGGGGTGGGAGCACCGAGGGAGGGAAGAGGTCACCTCTCCCATCTCTCCATGTATCTCATTGTTCATCACTTGTCAATGTATTTCCCACACACCATCTCCAGCCACTCTGTGCCTCATCCTGGCTGCTGGTTCCATGACCTCCACGACATTCTTCTCTTTTCCTCCATTCCCCACATCTACAGTCTTGTTTTGTGTTTTAATTTTTCCCAGACTGTGGGTGCTATAAGACTGTCACTCTGGCTATATAGGGTTGTAGAAAATATTTGTTGGAACAACTAAAACAGAAGTTTCTCAGTACAATGATCCCTGACTCCTACTGCATCTTATTTTTTTCTCTTCCCTCTCCAATTTCTCCACAAGTTTTCACAGTGGTTGTTAACTTTTCACTGAGGCACCATGTGTAGAGAAAAAAGCACAATCCCCAAGCTGGAAGTTTTACTTCCAGTAGCAGTTTAATTAATAGTGCAATTTAAGGGAAACAAACAAACAAACACTTAACCTATTGAGCCTCTTTGGCAAAATTACTAATATTTGCTCCATGGAGATGTAATGAAATAGGAAATATGATTCTTCATCCACTTTGTTTAACAGTCTGCTACTCCAGGTAAAACAAGCGTAGCTGTATTTTCTTGGCACTTCATAGTTTATTAACTATTGACTATATTTGCCACTTCTATGTTAGTGGCAAATATAAAATTATTGGCAGTGTTTATATTTGATTGAAATGAGGTACATCCCATTCTGAGGTTCGCCATTTATCCTCTGCCTCAGCAGAGAAACCTGGAAAAATTTGAAAGGGTGTTGGGCCTCTTTATATCATAAGAAAGAATGACTATCACTGAAATATTTTTGAGACATGTTTATATCTTTGAAGAGAAAAGAACTAAAAAGCCATAGTCAAAGTGCAATACCATCAATTTCTTGCCTCCCTATATGTATGCACTGCTTCCTACATCAAGAGATGGAAATCTAGTTTTTCTCCTCTTGAATCTAGCCTGAATTTAGTGACTTGCCTTTTCTTATGGTTACAGCAAAGTGATGCTTCAAGATTTTCAAACTAGGTCTTGAGAAACTTTGCAGTTTCCCCTGGATCATGTGGTATGTTTGCACTTATGATGCTTCCTTTAAGAACCTGTAAGAAATTACATGAGAGAGGTACCTGGAGAGGTCACATGTAGATGCTCTGGTTAACAGCTCTAGCTGAATATTCATGTGGTACCCAGCATGAACTGATCACCATCTTGGATATCTAGCCCCATCAAACCTTCAGAGGACACCAGCATCAGCCACCACTTGTTTGCAACCCCTTGTGAAACTTTGAGTGAAAATCACTTAGCTGATTCCATTTGACTCAGAGACATGTGAGAAATGATTATAAGGTATTACTTGAAGTCACTAAGACTGAGGATGATTTGTTATATAGACAGAATAATGAAACAACAGCAAAGCTACCTATTAGCATAATTTAAACTTTTTATATCATAGTGACAAGTCAAGATAAAATTCGCAGCACTAAGTTGAATAATTGAGGAATTATATTTGTGTATAACAGCTATCTTCATTCATTCATTCATCCATCTATAGCTTGGCTACTATAAGCCAGAATTTTTGCTCACTATAGTCACTGAAGAATTTTTGTAAACAAAAGGTTTAGTTCCTCAATGCATATTGATTTAGAAATGTACATTATCAAAATAATGTTTGAAAATGCGATTTAACATGTACATCTTTAATAAACCATTATAAACTATTTTCAGAACTGACATGAGATTCCAGATTTTGTACTATGATGATTTATTCTTAACTCTAAATTACACAGACTCCTAAATATAAGAATTCCTTGAACAGAGGTATTTGTTTTGTTAGTGTTTCTATCTTCTAGTGAGAGTAGAATGGAAAACTAACTAGCTATTAGGATAATGACACCTATTTTCCCCCCAGTTCCTTTATAAAATTATCCTAATAGTAGTGACATTACTCTTGGTCTTTCAGAAAGATCAGTGTCGATAACATCTTATGTGTTGTGGAAAACACTGGCCACACAAATCATTCCTTTTGGAAAAAAAGTAGATGAAAACAATTTACGGACTCAACTTTTTCAGAAAATACACATTTTTCCCTTTGCTCCTTGACTTTGGCCTTCTTTGGCAATTCCATCTGCTTTTCTTTATCACCTTTGAGAGTTTGTTCCCTGCTGGACCTAAGGTTTCAAAACTCACAGAGTGGAAATGGTTTATCAAAATAGCCTGTGCACCTTAGACAGAGGAAGTGACACAGGGTAGAATGTTTAGTATTTGGATATCCTGCAACTTGTAATATCTAAAGCACTGGCCCACTTCCCCTAGTTTCTGTTTAGTGAGTTCCTGGCTGCTTAGAGCCTGGGAGAGGAAAAAAGATAGATGATTTTCTTTGGGGAAAAAAAAAAATCTCAAGTGGAGCTTACCCCATATTGAAAGAAGCACTGAGCAGTGTAGATGGCAACTGTGCTGAGGTCTCTTGAACATTAGCTCACATCCAGGAATTCCTTCATTTCCTCAAAGTGTTAACATTCTTATGATAAGAGCATTGCCCAAGTAATGATAAAAATTCTGTCTTTCAAAAGAGGGCATTTTTGAAAAGTGTTCACTTTCTGCTGCCCATTGAGAGGCTTTCTGAAACAATATTTTAATGTCTAGTATTATACTGACACTAGTATTTATAAGCCTTGCTTCACCTGCAGCATCTAAGTGTGAAGTCAGTATCAAAGACTCTCAAATATCAGCCAAAAGTCTCCTGCCAGGCAGTTACACCAAAACCACCTGGAGAGTGCATTCAAAATCTGGAATTCAAAATCCCCACCTTGCTGGGATGAGGCCTGAGAGTCTGCTCTTGCTTTCATCTACCATCACATGTGCCTGTGTCCAAGATTCCTTCCACAGAACTACACTGCTTTGAGATGCTCTGTAAAAGGAGAATTCTGTCCTAGAGAGACAAAATGCACATGATCATGTCAAAGTCTTCAGGATATTTAACTTGGCTTAACTAAGTATTCCCGGACTTATTGGACCTTCAAAGCATCCTTTAATAAATATTTCATGGTGCACATTTGGAGAAAAGAAAGTTTAGAGAGATGCTGAGGTGCTCCTTCAATTAAAATTTAACAAAACTTTCTTTGATTTGCAAAATTTATATTTTCTCGCTCTTATAATGTTTCCTGTAAGCCTGATCTTTGTGTTTTGTTTTGTTTTGTTTTTCTTTACTGGGTGTGTACTCTCTGCTATAAACTAGTATGTTTTCTAATATATTAGTATTTAAAAAAGAAATTACCTTAAAATTACATGTGTGCCTGAAATGTTCAATTTTTTCTGAGGCATATATATTACTCATTACTTCAAATATCTAAGTCTAAGAATTTACAAAAAATAGAAACAAAATATTTCCCTACAAAGTAAATAGTCACTAGAACAATTCACCATATCCTGGCTTGTACTATAATTAGTTACGGACATGAATTTTCCCTCACTTGACTCCAAGATACTCAAGGAAAAGATATCTTGCTCACTTTGCCATATTCATAAGCCTTTGCTGAAACCAGATTTCTTCTGAATCATAGTATCAATGTACAGATGCTATTCAGTATGAAGAATTCACATGCTTCAGTAGTTTGCTGACTTTATCAGGTTTCTGTGTTGTGTTTTGTTTCTCAAAAACAAGTGATACCTCATTCTCAATTTGTATATTGGAAACATCAATAACTAACCATTCATTTCAGCATAAAAATGCAATTGTTGGTAAGCTCCTTGAGGACAAGAATTATATTTTTACTTTTCTTTGCTCCACTTAGACCTATAATGCACTTTTACACAAAATCATTCAAAGAGTTGTTGTGCAGTGTTTTTTGCATCGCCAAAAGAAAAAAAAGTTGAGTCACCTGCGACCATTACAATTTCCTCAATATAATGTTTTTCCAAGAACCAAAAATCCCAGACTTGACATTTACAGCAACATAGGTGCCAACTGTGAGCTGTTTTTGCACTAAGGATTTTCCCTGTTTGCTTTTTCTGTTCCTTGCCCTTGTTCCTACTCATTTCCAAAGCTCTGAATATTCGCTTAGGTAGTTAAAAGTTAAATTTCAGAGATAATAAATTTGAGTGGGCGTTTTATTAATGGCAGCAGTAAACAAGTGAGAGTTGCATTACACTGTGATAAAAGTTCTTCAGCTTCTGTGGGCCCTTGTGTTCCTAGATGAAGAGCCAAATGGAAATGTTCAGTAAAACATGTGTGAGACTGCACAATGGAACAGTCCTTAGATTTTACATCGAGCTACATCAGGGTCACGGGAGGTGTTTTATTAGCACAGTCAACAATAATATCATGATTTTTATTAGGAGGAAAAGGTAGTGAGAGACTACTAATTATTTTTCAGCCTGAGGGGCATTTTTTCTTAAAATGAGTGTTAATTTGATCATTGTCGTGCAGTTCACAGATTTACATGAACTTATTTCACTGTGACACATGGTTAAGAACCAGACGAAGATTGTTGCTTTATTAATGGTTTTCAGTAAATGTATTCAAAAGTGCTAACTGTGTGGGTGCATGGATGATATTGATAGCACTTGGAAGGTTGCATCCTTTTGGAAGTAGCTAGCCTGAAGCCCTTTTCACGTGATGTTTTCTTTGTTCATGCAGTGAGATGTTAAGCCTACAAGAATGAAATAAAATCCCAGTGAAATAAGAATGGTGTTGTCTCAGATATTACCAAAGTGGCTTCTCTAGAAACGTTTCCTTTCTTGTTTTTCCCTTCCCCCAAGAAGGCAGGCATTAAAGACATGAGAAAGCCAGCGATTTTTCAAAACACTTGCTCTGGCATAATCAATGAAATACTGCACAATGTTTTGGTTGTTAAGTGTTATAGAATAAGCCTAATCTACTAACCCTTACACTAAAAATTCTTGCCAAGTGTATATCTGAAGCTTATTTATTATGATTTTCTCTTTGATCTGCATGCATATGATAATCTGAAAATAAGACTCTTAAGCTAGTAATGACCAGGATCATTTTATCTTTTTTTCAAACATCATTAATTTGGTAACATGTCTTACAAAAAATTCCTGCACTGATATGGTAAGAGATTCCACATCAGGCATATTTTAATGTAGAAAAAGTCTTCAAAAAGGGCAAATTTTTTTTTGTTGTTTGTCTTTTTGCCTTTTTCTAGGGCACTCCCTTGGCATATGGAAGTTCCCAGGCTAGGGGTCTAATCAGAGCTGTAGCCACCGGCCTATGCCACAGCAAAAAGGGCAAAAATTTTAATATGGAGAAGTAGAGAACCTGTGATTCATTCTGCAGGATTTTCTGTTTAATTTAAATTTGACTTGTTTTTAAAAATTTAGTGCATTTGGAAAAAAATATCCTGAATTGGACTCAGAAAACTGGCAAGTTTTATTTTTTTTTTGACATAAGAATTTCATTAATTTGAGGGAAATTCCTATTTAAAGATAACAATTTTAAGTGATATTACAAATATAAAAGTGATTTATAGGTCATGAAGTGTATCAAGATTTTATTTTATTACTCAATGAATTTATTACATTTGTAGTTGTACAATGATCATCACAATCCAATTTTATAAATTACTGTCCTTATTTAATGAACTATCAATCTGAATGTCAGCCATATTGTTATATATTTTATATATTTTTAAATGATCAACAGCTACATAAAATTTTTCACATATCACATACTACATAACAGAATAATGTTAAAAGAGATATGGTGAGTGAATGCCAATAAAAAGTTGATGTTTATTCCATGGCAAATATAGAATATAATTCTTTTTAAGGATATCCTTATTGTTATAACTGCTTGATATAGTTGCTTTTAACTCTTACTAATGGGAACTGGATTTAACAAAAAATGCATTAAAACTTAATTTTAACCTTGCTATAAAATGAGAGAGTAAATACAGCACAACATTCAATAGCATTATTGGTCAAAAAAATTGTAAGTACTGTTAGGAAATAATCCCAATTATACTTTTGCCTTTCTTTATGGGGGGAAGAGATGACTTTTGTCCCAAGTGCAATTTACACTCTTGATTGATGAGGGGATTTCCCTTTAAATTATTTCTGCGTATTGGGAAACATACCTATGTGAAAAAGAAATTTCTCCATGTATCTATCTGTATATCACTCAACATTAACCAATCTTCTTTTTAAGGCGTGTTAAGAATTCCAATTTTCCAAGAATTCAAAAACACAGTTACAGATTTTTGGCACACTCAGAGACCTTGGAAATCATTGAATTCATTTGTCAGATTCTTAGCAGGACTTGAGAAATTTTGTTCATTTTTTTCATTGCACTTTGCCATAATTCCTTTCAAAAGCCTCATAGCTTTGCATTGTAACAGTGGCTTGTGGTCAAGGCATCAATGTTCTGTTTACACCTGAGCAATATCAGCCTCCTTGAAAAGGCAGACTTCCAGTGGTCTACATCTCCTGGAGCCTCTGCGCATGGCCGCAGACTGCTGGGCTGCAGCTGGCTATGAACAGTTCCTGATGTAATTCACACTCTTATCCCTAAAAACATCTGGTTGGGAACATCTTGAAGTCATTTTAATTATTTCTCAGAAACTTCACAATAAATCAGATATATGCTAAGTTTCAATGTCAGCTGAAGATCTCACCAAGGATATTTTGATAGAGAAAAAGCTGTATTGTGGACACCAATTTGGCTAATGAGTAGTCATGATTGAATAATGTCTCTTGTGTTAAAAGAGAATTTTAACTTACCGATTGCTGATTTAGATGCATGCTTTGTTATTCAGAGCCATTTGTCACCAAGAAAACTGACTATTGCAAAAAGAAAAAAAAATTCTTGTCCACGTCTCTGAACCACACTAAATTAAGACAAAAATCAAACCAGAACCAGTCTTACACTAAGACAAAACCCATCACACAGCCTGCATTTTTTCTAGATTCTTACCTCTTCTTCTTTTTTTTTTTTTTTTTGTCTTTTGTCTTTTTAGGGCCACACCTGTGGCATATGGAGGTTCCCAGGCTATGGGTCTAATCATAGAGGTAGCCGCTGGTCTATGCCACAGACACAGCAATGCCAGATCCAAGCCTCATCTGCGACTTGCCCCACAGCTCACAGCAATGCCAGATCCTTAACTCACTGAGCAAGGCAGGGATCAAACCCGTAACCTCATGGTTCCTAGTCAGATTCATTTCCACTGCGCCATGACAGGAACTCCCCTTGTTCTTCTTAAATGTTCATTTATTCCATACACTTAAGATAACTTCGAAATAAGTATGGGGGCTTTGAAAACTTAATTTAACTTTTTATTTACAGAGGATAGAATTAAGGAGTTTATCTCTTTATTTTTTAAACATTTTATTGAAGTTAGTTGACTTAACAATTGTTACAATTAACAATATTATGTTAATTTCTGCTGTACAGTAAAGTTATTTAGTTAAGTATTTTATATACATTCTTTTTCGTATTGTTTTCCATTATGGTTTATTACAAGATATCAAATATCTTTCCTTATGCTATACAATAAGACCTTATTGATTATCCTTCTTTATGTAATAGTTTGCATCTGCTAATCCCAAACTCCCACTCCATCCTCCCTCACATTCCTTCTCATTGGCAGCCACAGGTATGTACTCTGTATCTGTAAGTCTGTTTCTGTTTCAAATATAAGTTCATTTGTGTCATATTCAGATTCTACGTAAGTAACATCATATGACATTTGTCTTTCTCTTTCTTCCCTTAGTATTATAATCTTTATATCCATCCATGTTTCTGCAAATGGCATTATTTTATTCTTTATGGCTGAGTAGTATTCCTGTGTGTGTGTGTGTACCACATATTCTTTATCCATTCATCTGTTAATGGACAATGAGTCTGCTTTCATGCCTTGGCAGTTGTAAATAGTGCTGCTATGAACATAGGGATACAGGTATCTTTTAGAATTATAGTTTTGTCTGAATATATATCTAGGAGTTGAATTGCTACATCATATGGAAACTCTATTTTTAGCTTTTTGAGGAAGCTCTATACTGTTTTCCATAGTGGCTATACCAACTAATAGTCCCACCAACAGTGTAGGAGGGTTCCCTTTTCTCAACACCCTCTCCAGCATTTGTTATGCTGGCCATTCTGACCTCTATGAGGTGGTACCTTATTGTAGTTTTGATTTGCATTTCTCCATTGGACATCTTTTCATTTGCCTGTTGGCCATCTATATGGCTTCTTTGGAGAAATGTCTATTTAGGTCTTATGCCCATTTTTTGATTGGTCTGTTTGTTGTTGAATTACATGTGCTGTTCATATATTTTGGGTTTTTTTTTTCATTTTTTTTATTACTCAAATGAATTTATCACATCTGTAGTTGTATAATGATCATAACAATCTGATTTCACAGGATTTCCATCCCACAGCCCAAGCACATCCCCCCACCCCCCAAACTGTCTCCTCCGGAGACCATAAGTTTTTCAAAGTCTGTGAGTCAGCATCTGTTCCTCAAAGAAGTTCCATCTGTCCTTTTTTCAGATTCCACATGTCAGCGAAAGCATTTGATGTTGGTGTCTCATTGTATGGCTGACTTCACTTAGCATGATAATTTCTAGGTCCATCCATGTTGCAAAAAATGCTGGTATTTCGTTCTTTTTGATGGCTGAGTAATATTCCATTGTGTATATGTACCACGTCTTCTGGATCCACTCCTCTGTCAATGGACATTTAGGTTGTTTCCATGTCTTGGCTATTGCAAATAGTGCTGAAATGAACACTGGAGTACATGTGTCCTTGCGAGTCATGGTTTTCTCTGGATAGATGCCCAGGAGTGGGATTGCTGGTTCAAATGGGAGTTCTATTTTTAGTTTTCTGAGGAATCTCCATACTGTTTTTTCCACAGTGGTTGCATCAATTTACAATCCCACCAACAGTGCACTAGGGTTCCTTTTTCTCCACACCCTCTCCAGCACTTATTGTTTGTCGACTTTTGGATGATGGCCATTCTGGCTGGTGTAAGGTGGTACCTCATCATGGTTTTGATTTGTATTTCTCTAATTATGAGTGATGCTGAACATCTTTTCTGTGCTTCTCGGCCATCTGTATGTATTCTTTGGAGACTTGTCTGTTTAGATCTTCTGCCCATTTTTTGATGGGGTTGTTTGTTTTTTTGGTATGGAGCTACAGAAGGTGTTTATAAATTGTGGAGATGAATCCCTTGTCAGTCAATTCATTTGCAAAGATTTTCTCCCATTCTGTGGGTTGTCTTTTTGTGTTTTTTAGGGCTTCCTTTTCTGTGCAGAAACTTTTAAGTTTGATTAGGTCCCATTTGTTTATTTTTCTTTTTATTGTCAATACTCTGATAGGTGGATCTGAGAAGATGTTGCTGTGGTTTATGTCAGAGAGGGTTTGGCCTATGTTTTCCTCTAAGAGTTTTATAATATCTGGTCTTATATCTAGGTCTTTAATCCATGTTGAGTTTATGTATGTGTATGGTGTTAGGAAGTGTTCTCATTTCATTCTTTTCCATGTGGCTGTCCAGTTTTCCCAGCACCACTTATTGAAGGGGCTGTCCTTTCTCCATTGTATAGTCTTGCTTCCTTTTTCATAGATTAGTTGACTGTAGGTGCATGGGTTTAATTTTGGGCTTTCTATCCTGTTCCACTGATCTATATGTCTGTCTTTGTGCCAGTACCATGCAGTTTTGAAGACTGTTGCTTTGTAGTATAGTCTGAAGTCCGGGAGCCTGATTCCTCCAGCTCCATTTTTCTTTTTCAGGATGTCTTTGGCTATTCTGTGTTCATATATTTTGAAATTAATCCCTTATCAGTTTCATCATCTGCAACTATTTTATTCTGTTCCATGGGCTGTCTCTTTGTTTTGTTTATGGTTTCCTTTGCTATGCAAAAGTTTATAAGTTTGATTAGGTCTTATTTGTTTATTTTTGCTTTTATTTCCATTTCTTAGGATATTAACCTAAGAAAAAAATTTGATTTATGTAAGAGAATGTTTTGGCTGTGTTTTCTTCTTGGATTTTGATGGTATCATGTCTTATATTTAAGTCTTTAAGCCATTTTGTGTATGATGTGAGGGGGTGTTCTGACTTCATTGCTTTACATGCTGATTTCCAACCTTCCCACCACCACTTGCAGAAGATACTGTCTTTTTCCATTGCATATTCTTGCCTCCTTTGTCAAAGATTAAATGACTGTAGGTATGTGGTTTTATTTCTGTGCTCTCTAGTCTTCCATTGATACATATGTCTATTTTTGTGCCACTATTAAACTATTTTGATTACTATATCTTTGCAGTATTGTCTAAAGTCTGGGAGGCTTATGCCTCCTGTTGTGTTCTTTTTCATCAGGATTGCTTTGGCCGTTCTGGGTCATTTATGGTTTCATATAAATTTTAGGATTATTTGTTCTAGTTCTGTGAAAAATGTCATGAGTAATTTGATAGGAATCACATTAAATTTATAGATTGCTTTAGATAGTATGGCCATTTTATCAATATTAAGTCTTCTAATCCAAGAGCATGGGATATCTTTCCATTTCTTTGAATCATCTTCAGTCTTAAGGAGTTTACCTTTTAAAGAAGCTAATGATACCTAAAATGTCTACATGATATTGATTTCTGCTTTATTATCTCTTCCATTCATAAGGAAAACCTACAGATATTATATTACCACTATCATTTTATGCTTTCCTTCTAAAACAACTTTCATTTCCCTATGAGATTTGCAAGAACTAAAGGATAATTTTTCCTGGCATCAAGTTGCAGGGTGCTTTTATCTTGACTATATAGAAGAGTGACAAGAGATAATTGATAATAATAATAACAATAATTGACAAAGCTTTCACTTTTTGCTAGGTCCTGTGCTCAGTAATTTACATTCTTTGTTGTGTTGCATGACTCAGACAATAAAATGAAAGATCAGAGCAATGGTTCTTAAAATCCTGAAACTCAACTGCGTTCATTGTGATGATGGTTAATATTTTGACCAGCATAGTTTTTCTTGTGAACACATGTAAACTTAGGCAACATACACTCAGGAAGACTTACTGGTCATTAAGGTAATCTTGACTTTCAAGTAGTTCCTGCACTTGGATAACAAGCCATGAGAACAGCCTTTGTGTGTTGTTTGAGGAGGAAAGTTGACAGGCAATGAAGGAAGAAGATGATTTTCAATTTTGTTACAGTATGGTAGACAGAAAAGAGAAGTTCTAAAGGGGCCACAGTAGCAAAAAGCCAAGTAAAAGCCAAAGTTTTTTTTTTTTTCATGAAAACATCAAAGCACCAGGAACTACGATATACTGTGTTCTGGGAAGATATTCTTCTGGTTTTATGTCTATACTGGAATGAAGATTAAGAAGTATATGATAACACATCATTTCAGCTTTGCTGAGAGTCAGTCTCTATTTTGCACTTTCTCAGCATTACTTTGAGTTACATATCTATAAGGCTATAATAGATATTTGTGGTCATATGCCTTCTTCTAAGAATGAAAAGTGACAGCTACCAAAGGCAGACTAGTTCAGGTGTGTTGTAGTAACAATGCAAGCATGAACAGCATTTCCCTAGGTACGAAATGCATTACTAAATGGTAAATAACTTTTATGAGTCTGAAATTAATAAAGGGTATACTTTCATCACTTTATATAATGGCTCAATTCCTAGAAAGGTCCAGTAATGGAACTTTGTAATGATAAGTAACTTCGTCAGCCGATAAAACTATACAGATAATAGCTTAAGTTTACTTATAAAATTGATAGTTTCTAGGTGCCATTCATGCCCATATTAATATCTTGGCAATGCATTAAAAATCTGTGCAGGACTCTGGGCTGTATTTTACAGGCTATCTTTACTCTTTACTCAGTGCCAAAATTTCCCCCCAATCATTGTGACAGGCAAAAATCCCTCTATGAATTTTCATTATCCCTTGGTATGACAATGAAACTTCTGATGGAATCCTACTTGAAAGGATTGGCTACTGATTTTATTTATGTTAACAAAAAAATTTCCCTTTCATATGATTAAGATGAAATTTCCCTAAACAGTCTTATTTGCCTCTCAGCCAACCTTATTCAAACAGTTGATAGCTTTTGTAATGTGGAAACTGAGAAACAAAGTTTATAAGTTCACTGGCTGATACGATATTTGATTTTTTTAAAACAAACTTAATTATCCCAAGGCTCTATTCCTACATACATCTGCTTACTACTTTCTGGTGCATAAAGAGTTGTTTATTACAAATAAATTTGTGGCAAAGCAAAGAAGGCAACTTTAGCTATATTTTATATGAAACATTCTGTAAAAGTTCTGTTTTCAAACAGTTCTGTCTCTATTCAGGTGAAATCCAGGGGTGTCACCGAATTCCCTTTCAGCATTAAGATGTTTTGTGATACATTTTTCTTCCTCTCTCTGGTTTTCTAGTTCTTTCTGAAGGCTTGCCTTTGCAACTTCAGTGGAAATTCCTGGATTCACAACAGTAGGATGTTCTCACTTCAGGACATCTTGTCATCTGATATCTTGAATGGTGCAAGCTCTTTGTGTTGAAAAAGTATAAGTATCCCTGTTAAATTACTTGAAATAACCCTATTTTCTATTAGTTTCTACCATAAGGAGTTTCTATTATAAGTGTTCGATAAAATTATATTCATTCAACAAGCATTTGTCAAGAAGGTGACTTGAGCCTTTAACTAGGGCAGAGACTTCTTAAATCCTTTCCTTGATGGACCAACTCATAAAATATAATTTCAAGTTGATTATTATAGGAGCAGTTATAAATAAAAAATGGATAGATTAATTTATAGCTCTTTTAATATTTTTTCATTTACATTCATTACTAATAGAAATAATAATATATAACAGTATAATAGAGATAGCAGGCAGAGTGTGTTCAGAGTTTCCAGTATACCAAGATAAGTCCTGGAAGATTGCTAGGGAACAAAATTTCAACACCTCCAGTTTCTTTTTAATAACTTATTTTCTGGTCTGCTATGAAAAAGCAAAATCGACATCTGGCCCTGCCTGCATTATGACTAAGCATATTGTAGCTCAGTCAGAAATAAAAATGAAACAACCAAGCAAACAAACAAACACCTTTGCATTATGGGGTAAGCTAAAACAAACAAAATAAGAAACCTGTCTAGCACCAATCCTTCAAATCAATGAAGACATTAGTCCTTGCCCCAAAGTGGCCAACTTCATAGCAAACAAAGTTTGCAGTACTGACGCCTGCAGATAGGTGAAAACTGTTAGAAATAGGATAATCTTCCACCTTGATAGACTTGCATTTGTGTATTAGTTTCCCTTCACATATCTATTTCAAAACTGTGTTCAAGAAGCAAAGTTTTCAGAAGACTTTCTTATAAACATTCTGCTTTTGCAAATAAATGTTTTTTTCTTAATAGCTTTTTCCTTTGATACTAACCTTGTGACATATATTCAAAGAGAGAGTATTAATTTATAAACAAATAAAATTGCAAACTCTGTATCTCCTTACTATGAATTCCACACTCTTTAAGGAGGACCAAACTTTTAAATCTATTTTCTAAAGTGGATTTCAGTTTATTTAACTCTACTGACATGTAATAAAATGGTCTATTCCTCTCCAGAAAATTATGTCAAATTCAGTCATTTCTTCATTTGTTTATTCAACAAACACAAAATACATATTATGTTCCAGATGCTATTTCAACCGCTGAGGGTGAAGGAATGAACAAAACAGACACAGGTCCTACCCCCATGGGGTTCACATTCTAATAAACTATTAATATATCATAAATTTCACGTAATATTAAGAATAATTGATTTTATATAGTGCAAAAATGGCTAAGCAACTGGGTCTTCAGATTTCACTCAGAAATTATTTTCTAGTATTTTCATAGGAACCATTACTTGAAAGGCAAACTCTGAAGTAGAGGATCTATTAATTACATGAAGCGGAGAAACACTTAGTGATCCCTTTTGAATGTGATGGCTGTTAAAGTGGCCGACCTATTTTTAAACCTTCACATTTCAAGAGAAGATTGAAAAAAGGAAAGTCACTAACAAATTAGGTAACAATTTCATGAAAAAGTTTTAGACACTGGAGTAACTCCATTCACTCAAAGTTCCAAGAAATGCTGATTTAGCTTCTTAGAAGTATCTAAGAGGCAACTTGCTCACTAAGTGAATTTGGCTCAATATTTTTTCAGAAATCATTGCAAACCCCATTTCCATTTTGAGGAATAAGAACAAATGCTAACAAATACTAACAAGAATAACAACTAACAAATACTAACACGATAGTTACAACTTCCCTTATGAGTTTCCTGGACTTTCTTTCTGAGGTGGATCTAGCTAGCAACAGCCTTCGGAAGGGCTTATATTTCTTGAAAAAGAAGAGCAAGGTGATTATTACTGGGCTTACTAAATGTTAGTAATCAGAAATAAAGCTTACCCAACATCTGTTTGTGCATTTTCACAAGATACCTACTATACAGAACATAGATGTGCCAGCGTACAGATTATCTTTACTCATTGGCTGACAAGAATTGCTAATTCACATCATTCCCCTTGGAGTTAGTAAACTTGGGGTGCAATCTATAGGATCATTGAAACACTTATCCTGTACATAAAATGTCTCAGTGGCTTTTGTCATGTGATTCTTCTTTCCTTGCATAAGAGGTGGCTCTACTGGTCTAATGGAATGCTCAGTGAAGTCACAGCCAAGTTGTTGAGGACGCCAGTAGCGTCTAAGGGAGTTTGAGGTACCCTGCAGTGTTGTTAGGAGGGTGCTAGAGCTCACAGATTGTTGTGGGTTTCATCTCAGATGGTTTACCGAGCACTTTGGGATGCCTGAGGTGAAAATTACAGCAATTTTAAGAGTCTGACATATTTTCCAGCTGATAGTACCAAAAAAATGACTCTTAGCCTCCTCACCTTCCTTGTTTGCTTCTTTGAATGAAAATGGCATAAATGCTCTGTGTGAACTATTACCCATTATATGAGTTTTTATGAATTAAACTAATTTATAAAAATCTATTTTTTTTTTTCCTTTGTGAGCAACGTATACAATGGAACAGATCCACTGTATTTGTCAAAGTTACTAGAGCACTGGGTAGTTAATTACTGGTTTGGACCCCAGCCTTTCTAGTAAAATGTGGACTCACACTGAAGATAGAGGGGAGAAAAAAAGGAAACTACAGATAATGCTGTGTACAAAGAGGAAGTGAATGACTCATTCTCATCTAAGACAACATTTAATGCAATCGTAGTTGCTCTGCACCCCATATCCTTTTTATTTTGTTATTTTCTTTTGTGGGAGGGCCATTCTGATGTTACCAACCAGAAACAATTAATTGCACCTCAAATGATATATTGTTTTTAACAAAATTAAAATGATAAAGAATATAGTTTCACGCATAAGCTATTGAATGTTTCATGTACAAGCAAGCAAAAACTTTAGCCTGCACTAAAAGTTTTAAGTGTATTTCTCCTTAGAATGACAGTATATGCCTGAAAAGAACTGATCTTACTCTTATCTTTATAACCTATCACATCACAGGATTGGATTTGTCAGAATTTAACATTAATGATTTGGAATTATTCTTTGAACCTATGTAAAACTATGAATTTCCTATTTTCTAGATAAGGAATAAATTAATTATATTGTTTCTTTCTAGAATTTTAGAATCCATGAAAATCCCCAAACAAGCATGAAGTAACTATTATAAAATGAGCCAAATCTGAAGACACATTAAGTTATTCCTATGGACAGTTTTGTGCAATGTTCAAAATGTTAGACCTCTAGGTAGATGCAAATCCATTTGTAATTCTAACATTGCAATCTATATGTTAGTTTGAAAGCCTCCACATACCAAGGACTGATTTTATTTTTTTCCCTCAATTCTTAGATTCTTCAACAAGATAATAAGGTAAACAGTAAATACTTTATGGGTGAATCTAAAAATAGTAAAAACCATATCAGTTTTAAAATAATAAAAGAAAAAATATTTAATGTAGAATATTTTAGCAAAACGTTACAAGGAAGTTGAATAAACTAAATTCAGCTGTGAAAAATGATAGAGTTTTGTTCTAATTCTCAAAATTTCATATTTGTTACAAGCATGGGTATATCAAAGAGAGGAATGAATATCTTATGACTAATGTGTCTTTACTCTTTTCTACTATGACTATTTCTTCATCTCTTAACCCTAATTCTATTCTTAGCGGAAAGCCAAGAATAGCTCTTTCTTTCCACATCTCTTTTATAGATTTCTTATTATTAGTAGGAATCAGCCCTCAGCAAGGACATCATAAATCTAAGAATGCAATCTGAAATTTAATTGATTCAATGTTGTCAAATAAGAGTGACCAGTAAGAAAGATCTATGACTGAAATTTGCACTTGTGAGTGTATATTCAGCTCTTGATACAGTCTAAAACTTTAATTTATAAAATATCAGTACAAAGAACAAAATGCAACTTTGCAATTATTTGCATAGAAGTTACCACTTAAAATGAGCACCAATACCTGTGACATTTGGGCTGTCTAGACAAAGGTTGTTTACCCAAACTAAATCCATTAAAGGTATGTCTCACACTGTTAGCTAAATCCTACTAAAAATATTCGTGTTGAGTCCAGCATGCCCTGGTGCCTAACTCCATGGCATATATTAAGGTTCAGAAAAAGTCTCTTAACTCTTTCAGATCATTAAAGCAGTATTCAAAAGGAGCGATTCAAGTGATCACTGAATTAATCCAAAATGCAAATATCTGCATGTTAAGGCTTATTTATCCCTGCAAGTTTGCCGCAACATTAAAGACATGAAATTTAACACTTGAAAATAAAGCCACAAAAAAACAGCTACTTACTGAAGCAAAAAAGAATAAGATTATAAGAATGTGTGTATGCGTGGATTGTTTGGTTAGAATAAAAAGTTGTGAGGTTAGCCTATAGGAGTGACTTATAGATGAAATGGTTGATGACCAAAGCAAAATAATAACAGTAAGTTCTATACCTGTAAGAAGGAATAGCAGGACTTGACAGCTAACATCTACAATAGATGTTATTATATATCTTGAACACTTAGACTTACTTCCTTTATGAAATTTAAAAATGAGAGTCCAATTTTTGGTTTCATGTTCCACAGATGAGTTTGCTAGCTCTTATTTCATAGTTACTGCACTTAGTGTCTTGTCATTATTTTCTTTCTGATAATAGCCTTCAACCAAAGTTAAGAAAATGCTGCTGAATTATCAGTGAATTTAGTACCAGAGGTATCACCACGTAAAATCTCACCATTTGACCAAAAAATGTGATGAATATAGAAAAAACTGGGCTTGAGAATTCACGTAGTCTAATTGTTCTTTCGTCATCACTTTGATTTTCTTGCTACTCTAGTCATTTAATTTTTTTCAAAATATTTTAAAACTGCATTTCTTCTCCCACACCCTGAGCTCATGGGATTTTCTCTTCAAACAAGACCATGATCCAGTGTATCCAGTTCCTCATCTATCCAGACTCAACCAAAAACAACAACTTCTTAAAAAATATTTGGGTAGAGTAATTGTAATCATTATTGGTTTGGTTTTTGTTAACCTTTATTTTTTGTCTGAGGAAGATTAAGTCAATCCACCTGGAGTTTAATACTGTATGTTACTATAGTAACTTTATAGCCTGTTTGGCTGTGACAAAGGGGCTTCATCTCGTCCATTTCATGCTCCTGTGTCGACCTACTCCCTCCCAGTGTTTTATTATATCTGTCTTTAAGGGTATCTGCGGGAGCCACAGCTGCTGTGCTTTTGTAACAGAAAGCAGCTTTCACTGTGTGAAATGCTCGGCTCTAAGAGGTCTTACAGGCTGATGGCATTATTGAATTTCAAAGCAAAGACAAACAACATTAAATTGTTTAAAGCTAATATTCATGTTTTCCTGTATACCATGTATTTTTCTAACAATAGCATATAATCTATTTTCCAGAAAAAATATATAATTGATATCTAGTGGAATTATGAATGGAAAAGTAGGAAATAACCATAAGGGAAGATAAGTTGAAAAAAACTAACCAAAAGTGTATTTGAATCAGGAAATGCACCAACATGGTGTACAGTCTTTTAAAGGGGGTGTTTTTGTTTTAATCAATAGTGCAATTGCTCTATTCTTTCCAAGTTTTATAGGTATCTAAATGTTTATTGAGCAGCTTCTGAATATGTTCTTATAATTTATATAAAGACACTGACTAATATTACTCTCTTTAGCCAGACTTTGCCTATTTAGGTTCTATTAGACCAAGCTTTAGTCTTGATCTCTTTTGAGAATACGTATTGGACGCTATTATTCCTCAAGGTATAAGATCAGTATTTTTAGGGATGGCATTGAATGTATTTTTAGTGTACTCAAAATTATTTATAGCAATGGATTGAGAAAATACTTTTGTAGTAGTTTTTGTTGTTATTGTTTTTCAGTTTCCCTCATTTATTTAGCCAAAGCATCTGTCCAACTTAAAACTTCAAAATATTTCTCCTCCCAAACTGGTACGATACATATTTGCCTCTGCTCCATAAAAGGAAACTTTGGTAAGATTCTTTTTCAGAATATCAGTGCGATGATCTTCCAGTTGTGTTAATTGTTGTGTCGGAAAAGTGGTGAATGCTCAGTGCTATCTTGTTAACTTGCTAAGCATCTGGTCAGCAGGGTAGTTCAGCTCCAGTGAGGCTCTTGACACCTCTGCCAAGGGTTATTGATACCTCACACACCCCAGCTGAGGCAGATTGTTTTAGTTGGGCTTCAGATCCATAGCGTAGCCTGTAGTTAGAAAAACAAAAAAAAAAAAAAGCAAATGATTGACAGCCCACACCTCCTGGGCCCCTCTTACTACCAGACACAACATCTGCTATGCCCTGTGGAGCAGTGAACCAACACACACGGAGAGAGAACTGTTTCTAGTATTGTCAGGGTTGATTTTACTTAACCCTTTGTAGTTACTCTCTGGAGAAAAGTGTGAGATGGCTTTTCTTTGGGGTGAGGGTGGGGGTTAAATATAGATTTGGGGAGACTAGAAACCTTGCTTTAAAAGGAATTTTATTTAATAGAATATTTCTGAAAGTGACAAAAAAAAAAAAAAAGAGAGCCTAGTGTAAGTGCCTAGAAATAACCTCATTGCTGTGCTTTTTTTATTGTCAAATAAAAGATTTGTCACATTCTCTCCTCTCACTGTCTCAGAATCAGAAACTGAACTTGTATATAATAATGAATTAATGGCAAATGGTTTTGGTTTTTATTCTCCAAGCATATAAGATTTTCATTGCATCTAGACTTATAAAAAGTATTCTCAGTAATTCAAAAGAGATTAGGAAGCCAGTATATTTGTTAACTAGATGGAAAAGCCACAATGTGTCCATGGCAGAGCTTTATAAGGCAAGAGTACTGTGCATCTAGTTTTCTTTGACTTCCAAAGTTATAATGCTGAAATATGGGAGACTATATATCATTTTAGGGAACTTGTTTTTTGTTATTGCCAACTCAACTACCCTGCTGATAGAATGTGAAATCCTATATTTGATAATAAATATGATTCATTAAAAATGCATCAAGGAGCTTTTGTAGACTGCCAGCAATATACAGGAACATTTAAGGCTCCCCAAAGCAATTTCCAGGTTAAAATTGTTTTGACATTTTTGAAGGGCTCATTTTTGTGTCTGGATATTTTAAGATATATTCTGAAACAATTTCTCATATTTTAGGCATATTAGTAAAAAAGGTAAAGTATAAGGAATAATGTTGAGGTAAGATCATCTAATTTATATATATATATATATTTTCACTGATACTGACATGAATAAAAATTAGAAAACAGAGCTTATATATTGAAAAAATATAGCAATGGATCTAAGAGTAATTTAATACATCTCTTTTCACTTGGGCCAGTATTTGTCAGACTAGCTCTCTATTATAATACCACGCATAAAGGCCAATAGTTAACGGCCGTAATATCTCTGTTTACAATGCTTTAAGGAGAAGCTATGCTACAGAAGAGCTAGTAGCATTTTTATTATGTCTCTATTACAGCAATGTAATTAGCAATATTATTATTGTTATACATATTCTCACCTCTTGTTAGCATTATATTACTTCTACAAAATTCACCCACTATTATGAAGACAAAGAAATTATTACTTGGGTTTTCTGATATTATTATGTTGTTATCACTTGGAGTTATATTAGTGAATGAGTGTATACATAGCTGATATTTAAGATCCTTTTCTTTTCGATAAACTTGTTCTTATGTCAAAAGTTTTAGGAAAGATAGATTACCTTCTAATAATCAAAATTTAAAAATACTTACGTGCAGACAATTTAAATAATAGTTAAAATTTGTTTTGACTCTCTTGAAACTTTACTATATGCCATATTCATGTGTGTGTGTGTGTGTGTGTGTGTGTGTTTATGGCTTACTTCTGTTTCACTGATCTATTCATCCATTACTAAGCCAATGCCACACAATTCTCATTATTATAGCTTTACATTATGTCTAAATGTGTGTGTTATTTGTGCTTTTTGTCATTTTTGTTTTCTTGGCTTTTTACACACATGTACTAGTCTTCAAAAACACAAAAGAAAAGGAAAAGAAATTTAGGTGTAAGAGTTTAGTTGCTTATATGAGATTCAATCATGTAGTCTGGAAATAAGAGATTCAGATCATTCATAGTCAAGACAATCAGCAATTACTATGTCTGTCATCTCATTTTGTGTATTCTCTTTATCATGCATCAGACTCTGTTTCCCTGTTCTTTAGCAGATGAACTGAATTTTTTTTCATAAGTCTCAATTTTGATAGCTCTATATTCCATTTCCATTCCTTTAGTTAGGCTTAATTTTCAACACACATACTTAAAAATATTTTTCTATAAAGGCCAAGAGTTTATAATTATCTTCCTCTTTTCCTTTCTCTCCCTCTCCCTGACTGACCCTGTCACCTTGCCACAACTCATTTGTAACTCTCATCTTGAGATGAGATATTTTCAGATTATTATTATTAAAAACAACTTCCTGTTTGACTCCTCCTCCTCCCTCTTTCTCCTTTTCTCTTCTCCCTTCTCCATCATCTTCCAATTATATTTACTAAGTTTTAAAAATGAATTTATTTAATTTTATGCTCATTATTCTCTCTCCCCCTTGTACCCTTGTAAATTCATTTTACCTTTTGGAGGAATATATCCTCGAATATTAGCTTTTCTTCATTCAAAAAGATTCTCGCTTTACTCTTGAGAATAGACTTTTTAAAATGTGTCCTTTGCTACATACTATTATATTCTTCTTTAGAGAGTAGATAAATAAATGTCTTCCTCTATTCTTCTTAATATTTCAAATTTTAATGTCTTTTGACATGTTCGTTCACCTTGATAATTTAGCTCACTGAGTTACTTTTTACCATCATGCAGTTGTTGTTTTTTTATATAACAAATTATAGTTATTGTATCAAAAACTTTTACTTATGATAATTTGTTTTTATCTCATGAATCCTAGTTTCTTCTTTATCTTTCTACATATGTGAAGTATTCTTATTTTGAAGTTATTTTCTGACTGTTAACTCTCTTTCTTTGGAAAATAATCCATTTGCATTCTTTGTATTTTTTTTTTCAATTATGGGTTAGTGCCTTGCTGAGTTTATTTTTTGATACTATTTCTTCTGTATCTGTGATTTTTTTTAATGCAGTGGTATCTTTGCTTTCTATGGCTATGGTAACAAATAACTGCAAAATTAGTGCCTTAAGACAAAAATATATTGTCTTATAGTTCTATAGTCCAGAAGTCTGAAATGGTTTTTTTATCAAATAAAAATATGGAAATGAATAATTTAAACATTGAATACTGGAAAATAAGTACAAAACAAATATAAAGTAAAAATGTGCTAAGGAACACCAACAATTTAAAAAACAACCAAAGTGTAAAGCTGGTAAATACAAGAACTTGTTTTTTGTTGGGAAAATAAAATAAGAAACTTTTTAAATAGTCCACAGCTCAAAATTTGGTCTATAAAAAGAATAAAATTTTTTAAATGACATTTAAAATGTTGGACTTACGTATACATATTTTCTAATTAATTTGAAAACTTGTTATGTTGGATTTATTTGTTTAAAATATGAATGATCATATTTGACTACATAAAAAATAGAAATTCTAAAGAGAGCTGAAAATTTTTCAAAGAATTACCCCTAAGGAATTTCCATAGTGGCCTAGTAGTTAAGGATCCAGTGTTATCACTGCTGTGGCTCAGGTCACTTCTGTACCCGGGTTCAGTCCCTGCTCTTTGAAAACTACTGCGTACTGCAGGCATGACAGAAAAAAAAAAAAAAATAGAATTACCCCATGTAAAAACAATGTACCAATTTTCCTGATTTTTTTTTCAAATATGGGAATTATTATATCTTATTGTTAATATTATAGTGGCACATGGAAGGTTGGTGTCATTAATGACATGAGAAATTTATGAAAATTACACAAATGTAGACCTAAATCTTTCATGTAAATAATTTAAAATGATAAAATATTACCAGACTATAAAACCTATGTATTAAAAAATAATACATCGTGTCCAACTAATTTAATTTCTGAAATGTAATTTCCAAAAACTTTAGCAATTAATACTAAGTAATAATATATGTTTAAAGTTTTTTGCCATATTTAATATTTACTCTTGAGTAAATCAAAACAATGAAAAAAAATTGAATAAAACAAAATACAACATAGAATAAATACTCCCTTAACGTAACAAGGAATAATAATGAGTATAAATGTTAAAAAAAAAAAAAAATGGAGTTTCCCTCGTGGCTCAGAGGAAACGAATCCAACTAGTAACCATGAGGTTACAGGTTCGATCCCTGGCCTCGATCAGTGGGCTAAGGATCCGGCATTGCTGTGAGCTGTGGTGTAGGCTGGCAGCTATAGCTCTGATTTGACCCCTAACCTGGAAACCTCCATATGCCAGGGGTGCAGTCCTAAAAAAAAGCAAAAAAATAAAATAAAATAAAATAAAAGTTTATTATATCTTTATATCTACTGTAAGCTACTAGCCTTCATCCTTTTTAATGGAGAATTATTATAGCCATCTCAACTAAGTAAAAGTAGAAATTCCAAAAGTCACCACTATTTTTTGACATTTGCTCCAGGTTATTTTGTTTCTAAATTAAATTATTTAAATTCCATGTTTATTATCTGATTCCTTCCATTATAAAGATCAACAAGATAAATTATTTTGTCTTTATTCACTAACATACTCAAACAGTACTTTTAAGTACTTACCAAATATATATGGAATTAATTAATTACTTAGAGTCAATTAGGAAAGACTAGATTACTCCATAAATAGCATTGGCACATTTTATCAACTATTTGATTTGAAAATTGAGATATGCCAAAAATATAAGTATAACCACCTCATGCTATATATAATACCATTAACTGACTAAACAGTAAATGAATTAATATTAAATTAAAAAAAACACTAAAACAAAATTATTTAAAAATAAATTATATATAAAATAATGAACTTTTGCCACTGAAAAAGCTCATTTAGGTAGCCCAGTAGTAATCAGTACTACCACTTTAGTAATCAGTGCAGTAATCAGTGCTACCACTAGTGAAATTTAGATCGCAGTAATCAGTGCTACCACTAGTGAAATTTCTCAGTAGTGATAGAATTGTGATTCTGGTTACCTATATATTTTCCTTCTATTTAAAAAAAATGTGAAATTTTCTTATGCTTTTCATCATTAAACCTGGCCATCTCATTAAAATGTACATGACATTTAAAATACGTTTGATGGACAAAAGCAATAAAAGGATTTCCACATTTAGCCATAACAGAATAACTAGTACTAGAGTTGGCTCCCTGATGTAAAGAAAAGTAAACTGACCAAAATACATAATGACGCAGTGACACATAGCACAGGACTGTGACCCATGAGAGAGAGCAAGTGCATTTGGTGAGATTCATGGTTGCTCCAGCTTTGGATTGGGTGCTACTGGACCTATGTGCAGACAGGTTGAGTCAAAGCAAAGCAATGCTTTGCTGTGATGGGAGAAAAAGATTAGAGTTTGGCGACATTGGGACTGCCGCTGTTTATGGACAGGGTACTAGAAAAATGTGAGTTATTCAAAAGAAGAGATCCCAAAATCTGCCTCGGAATTCCCTCATGTAGTCATCTGAATAGAGAGCTAAACATGAGTAGGGTGAAATTTTACAAGGACTGGCAAAGAACACTTGCTGGAGAGCTGAGTTACATGGAATCTGGAGCTATCACAGTGATAGGAAACATTGGCTTTTAACCAACTAGGGTGAAGAAACTTCTATAAATATATAAGAAACTCAGTGACAACCCTTAGAGGCCATTCTGTAGGACTACCATAGCCCTGAAGGAAGTACTAGGATAGACACCACTTACAAATCTGAAAGATAAGAATCAAGCTGATCACCAAGTGTATGCCTAGTAATGATGTGCCTGCCAGAACAAACACAGCACCCTCTAAAGGAAGACGGGAAAACACAGACTTTTCAACAATGTAGAATCCAGAATATCCAGCAAAGAATTTAAAGAAGAAAATTAACTATGCAAAGAAGAAAGAAAGTGTGAACTTGGACGAGAAAAAAAGGGGTTAATTAAAAATGATTTTGAAACGACCCAGACATTGAAATTAGCAAAAACAAATGAAAGAAATAACAAAAAAAGTCTGTTAATGTAACTGTTTTAAAGTCAATACAAATTAGCCAATCTGAGGGACAATTGAAAAACAAAGATAGAAAAAGCAAATAAACAATATATTAATGATCTAGGACAATATCAGGCAGTTCTCTAAATTTTCCAATTTGATGGCTAAATATCTACTTGTAGGTACAAGAAGGTCCATCAGCTTCAAGAAAAACATCCTATAGGCAACATCAAAACTGATTAAAATAAAAGATAAATTGAAAATCGTGGAAATAGGCAAGGAAAATGACACATAAAGTGAACAGCCATCGAAAGATAACAGGTTTCTTGGAAAAATTGGAGGAAAAAATTATGCAACTCTCAACAACATAACTGTTAACCTGAAATTCTACATGCAGTGAAAAAATTATTTTAAAATAATATTGCTCAATAAAGACATTTTCAGATAAAAGAAAACTAATAAAATTCCTTGCCAGGAGACCCACTCTGTAAGAAACATGAAAGGAAGTTCTGAAGGGAATTGACACAAGATGAAACAATGAAAAGGGAAGATTATCAACGATAGTAAACATAAGAGCAAATATAAAAAACATATATTTTTTTTGTAGTTCCCATCGTGGCTCAGTGGTTAATGAATCCGACTAGGAACCATGAGGTTTCGGGTTCAATCCTTGGCCTTGCTTAGTGGGTTAAGGATCCGGCGTTGCCGAGAGCTGTGGTGTAGGTTGCAGATGTGGCTCAGATCCTGTGTTGCTGTGGCTCTGGCATAGGCCGGCGGCTGCAGCTCCAATTCGACCCCTAGCCTGGGAACCTCCATATGCCACATGAGCGGCCCAAGAAATGACAAAAGGACAAAAAAAAAAAAAAAAAAAGAAAAAAAAAAGAAACATGTTTTTTCTTAAAACAGATTTTTATTATACACCTTATATGTAAATTTATTTATTAATAATACTGCACAGCTAACAAGGGCAAACAAAACTTTATTGTTCAAAGGTTCTAATATTTTGCATAAGTATAACCCTGAGTAAACTTTTACTTACAGATATTTTAACCCATACAGTAATAATTTCAAAAACAATATGCCAAGTATAACTACCAAGTCAATAAAGTAAATAAAATAAATATGTAGAAAAAATAATTGAAGGAAAAGAAGGACAGATAGTCATTAATTAAATAATAATGAATTAAAAGGTAAACATTATAATAAGACTGTTTAAAAAGTATGACGGCTCTCTGCTGTCAGCAAGAGGTAAACTTTAAAATATAAGGCACAGCCTGAAAATAAATGAACAAAGGTATAATACACAAATTATAAGCATAAGAAAGATGAAATATGGAATATTAATTTCAGAGCAAATAGATTTTAAATCAAGGCTTATTACCAAAGACAAGTAGTTATTTTCACATAAGGAAAATGTAATCATCATAAGTAATGTGCCTAAAAATAAAGCTTCAAAATATATAAAACAGAAACTAACAGAAGTAGAAAAAGCCAAATCAAAAAGGCATAGTTAAAAAGTTTAACATACTTTCCAGAAAAAAATGGACAAAAAAATGGCATGTAGAAAATCAGAAAAATCACTATCTACTGTCTTGACCTAATTGATCTTTATAGAATACTCACACAGTAACACATTGTAAGTGCTTATGAACCATTTATTTAGGTAGACCATTTGCTGGAACAGATATACTATCTGACCATAACCAAGTTAAATTTTAAAAAAAGAAATATCTAGAAATCCCCAAATATTTCATTATAAAAGAACTCTCTTCTAAATAATCCATAGGTTAAAGGATGAATCACAAATAAAACTAGAATGTATCTTAAAATGAATATTAAAAATAAAGTATGTCAATGTCTGGGCAGTTCCTAAAACAGTGCTTAGAAATTGTTAATAACTTTATATGCCTATATGAGAAGAGATTAAATGTTTGAAATAAACAATCTGAGTTTTTCCATAGTGTTAAAGAAAGATAAACAAATTAGATACAAAAGATATAAATAACAAAATAATAAGGGTAAGAGAAATACATAAAACAGAAAATTAACGAAGACAAAATTGATTCTTTAAAAAAAATATGGACTTTTTCCCACACCAATCAAATACGTAAAGTCTTTTCCAACATCATTTTTGCATCTCTTTGACACCAACTAGGTGTTCTGTAATTCATTTGAATTCTCACAGTAGCTACCCCAAGTTAGCATTATTCTCCACAGGTTTAAGGTCTCAGTCCTATAAGACTGCCCTCACTTAATTTTTTCGTATTTTTATTTTTGTCTTTTTAGGGCTGTACCTGCAACATATGGAAGTTCCCAGGCTAGGGGTCAAATCAGGAGCTGCAGCTGCCAGCTTACACCAGTCACAGCAGCACCAGATTCAAGTCGGGCCTGCGACCTACACTGCAGCTCATAGGAACACCGGATCCTTCACCCACTGAGCGAGGCAAGGGATCAAACCTGTATCCTTATGGATCCTAATCTGGTTCATTACCACTGAGCCAGGACAGGAACCCCAAAGACTGCCCTCACTTTAGACACAGGTCTCAAGCATCAAGTCCCCAGCTTACTTACACTTTAGTCTGACTTGGCTACCCACTTTGGGGTTCCTACATCCCTCCTCAGGTTTAATACGTTTCTACAATGTTTCGCAGAACTCAGGAAAATGCTACACTAATTATTATAGTTTATTATAAAGGATACAAATGAACAAACATTTGAAGAAATACATGGGGCAAGTTCTGGAAGAGGCACAAGAGCAGGGTCCTCTATCCCATGGAGTTGGAGAATGCCAGCCTCCTAGCACGTAGCTGTATTTACCAACTCAAAAGCTCCCCAAACCCAGCTGTTGAGAGATTTTTTATGGAGGTTTAATTATTTAGGCGTGATTGACTAAATCATAAGCTACTGGTGATTAATTCAATCGACAGACCCTCTCTCTTCTCTGGAGATTGGACAGTGGGGCTGAAAGTTCCAGGTTTCCAATCAAGGCTTGTTCTTTTTGGTGACCACCCTTATCCTGAAAATATCTAGGTGTCCTCAAAGAGTCCCTGTACGGCTATCACCCTTGTCATTCAGGACGTTTCTATGGATTTTAGGACCATTTTGCCAGGAAATGAGAACCAACACCAAATATTTTTCTTGTAATACTACACAGTTTTTTGTGTTTTTATGTTTTCTTGGGTTTTTTGTTTGTTTGGCTGGTTTTTTTGACCATACCTGCAACATGCAAAAATTCCTGGGCCAATGATCAAACCGGAGCCATAGCAGTGACAACGCTGGATCCTTAACCACAGCCACCAGGAAAATCCCAGACTACAAAGATTTTTTAATGATATAAAACATGATAAATTATGAGGATAATCCATCACCAAAAAGAGAAAGAAAACCAAAATGCTAATATTACACAAGCGAGATCTCACCATAGATTTTATAGACAACAAATAAGGAAATGTTATGAATGACTATTCAACGAACTTGACATCATAGGTGAAACTAATGAATTCCTGAAAAAAAAATTTTTTTAAATGAACACAAGACAAAATGGAAAATCTGAATAGCTACATATCTAGCTAAAAGTAGAATTTATTATTTAAAAAAATAAAAATAATTGAAACTTTTCTACAATAAAACTCAAGACGTGTATGATTTCACTGGGAAATTCTACCAAGAATTTTAGAAGTGCCAATCTTATACAAAATGTTTCAGAAAGTTTGAGGTAGAGAGAACACTTTAAAACTTATAAGGGCAGCATTATCTAAAACCTGATTAAGACACTTGCAAAAAACTAAGACCAATATTCTTCATGAATAAAAATGTAAAAATTTCTATCAAAATTTTAGCAAAATGAAACAAAATTTTTGTTTGTTGGTTTGTTTGTTTTGCTTTTTAAGGCCACACCCGTGGCATATGGAGGTTCCGTCAAATTGGAGTTATGGCTGCCAGCCGCAGCCACAGCCACAGCAACATCAGATCTGAGCCAAGTCTGCGACCCACACCACAGCTCACAGCAATGCCAGATCAATAACCCACTGATCGAGGCCAGGGATCAAACCCGCAACTTCATGGTTCCTAGTCAAATTCTTTTCTGCTGAGCCATGATGGTTCTCAGGTTAGGGGTCTAATCGGAGCTGTAGCCACCGGCCTCCGCCAGAGCCACAGCAATGCGGGATCTGAGCCTCATCTTCTACCTGCACCACAGCTCACAGCAACGCCAGATCCTTAACCCACTGAACAAGGCCAGGGATCGAACTCTCAACCTCATGGTTCCTAGTCGGATTCATTAACCATTGCACCATGATGGGAACTCCAGTTTTTACCATTTCAATACCATGTTGTGCCAGTAGGACAATAAAAACAATAAAGTTTGGAAACAAAAAATAAAATCTGTCTTTAATTACAGATAACATGATTGTTTACACAGAAAATCACAAGGAATTTCTAGAACAACTACCAGAGTCAGTAGGTGAATTCAGCAAAGTTGCACAGTACAAGATTAATGTATGAGCAGTATAGAAAGTACATTAAAAACCAGTACCATGTAAATAGTATCTAAAAACCTAAAAACATGAAATTTAACAGAGGACTACAAAACCTCTACATTAAATCCTCTATGAAGCATGCCTGAAAGAAAATAAGAAATAATTAATGGAGCAACATATCATATTTATGGATTAGAGCATTCAAGTTTATTAAAATGTTAATTTTCCATAATTTTCCATCATCCCCTAATTGAACTACAGATTTAATACAATCCCAATGTAAATCACAACAGACCTTTTTTTTTTAGAAATATAAAAACTGACTCAAGGAGCTCCCGTTGTGGCTCAGTGGGTAACGAATCTGACTAATATCCATGAGGATGCAGGTTCAATCCCTGGCCTCTCTCAGTGGATTAAGGCTCCATCTGGCATTGCCACAAGCTGTGGTGTAGGTTGCAAACGTGGCTCAGGTCCTGCTTTGCTGTTGCTGTGGCATAGGTCTGCAGCCTATGGGAACTTTCATGTGTCACAGGTGTAGCCCTAAAAAACAAACAAACAAAAAACCTGACTCAAAATTTATTTGGAATGCAAAATAGGTAGCATCACCAAAAATTCTTGGGGAAAATAAAAGATGGAGTACTTAACATCATCCAACTTTAAAATTTGTTACAGTAATTAAGACACCATAACTTTAATAACAATAAATAGATCAATGGAAAGACTAGGGAGTCTACAAAAAGCAGCACATTGCATTTCTACAAAGATACTAAAGCAAATCACTGGGAAAAGTATTTTCAACAAAGGAATCTGAACAACTGAATATCCATATGGAAAAACTTGAAACTCAAACACTATCCAACAGCAAACATAAAAATTAATTTGAGAATAGTATAATCTGAATGCTAAAGCTAAAATCATAATGGTTCTAAAGGCAAACAAAGAGTATCTTGGCAAAAAATGGGTAGAAAAATATTTCAGACAGTATACAATGAACAGGACAGCTAATTTCATGCATAATGGTGGAATAAAGTGAATAATATAAGGAAATAAAATGAATAATTTTTGAGATCTGAATTACAGCCACAATGAGATGCCACTATAATTACTGAAATTAAAAAAAATGAAAATACCAAGTGCAGGTGAAGATTTGAAGCAATGGGAACTCGCACATTGCCACTGAGAATGCAAATGGTATGACCATTTAGATTTTAGCAGTTTCTTACAAAGTTAAACTTACACCTACCATATGACTCAGTAATTCCATTACTAGGTGCTTTCCAAGGGAAGTAGAAACATATGTCTACAAAAAGATGTTTTAAAAAATGATTTTGGCATTTTAGACATAAAAACTGAAACAGTCCAGAAAAGCCAATGAGGTATAAGAATTATTTTGAGCTGAAGGCATTTGAATTCTCTAAATCCCTTATCTGCCTAAAAGCAGAACCTCCCAAAAGAACTCAATGGTCATAAATCCCCTCCCCAGGAGCAACTCTAATCTTCTAATCTTCTCTTCTTGAGATAAGAAGTTGTTGGCACCACACTCAAACAGACATTGTCACAAAACTATCATATCTCCCATATATTCTTTTAAGGGCCATTTATCTTTCCAAAAAAATCATCTCTTTTTCCATAAACTCCACTTTCTCTTCTCTCTTCTAAAAAGCCATTTGTTCTCCCAGATGTGCCCCCTGCCCCTTGCCATTCCCTATTAAAATGATGTATAACTCCTAATTCTTACATCCTTGAGTCACATTTCTGTGTGAACTCCCATGCTGTAGGTATTTCTTCCCTCTTGCTAATCTTCTTTTGTTAGTTTAACTTGCAGGACCACAAAGACAGAATCTAAAAGGGTTGAGGAAAGTTTTTACTTACTGGCAAAACCAATTGCTAAAAAAACAACCCCCCCCCCCGAAAAAACCCCAAATGTTCATTGAGGAGAATAAATAAATATTACTTTATATATAGGAATATTAATCAGATATAAAATGGAAAAAGCTCATAATAAATGGAGTAACAGGCGCAAATCTTACCAATATTATACTAAGTGAAAAAAGACAAATTCTGGAGAGTACACACTATATTATTCCATAATACTCTGTGATATAAATATTCTAAATTTTGATAGAAGTTTGGGTTTCATGAGTGTATCCATTTTTAAAACTCATAGAATTTTAAATTTATGATTTTTAATTTTCACTGTATATAAATTTTACCTATATATTAATATAATTTTGAATTTTCAATAAGCTTGCTTTTTATAGTGAAATGTATCAGCAATTCTGAAAGTATCTTCTATGTATTCTAGGCTTTAGTGAATGAGTAAATATATTAAGGATAATGGAAAGCAGACTTCTCTGTTAAGGAAGCAAGGGAGAAAACTAGATTACCCTGTGGCATTGGAAAAGTATCAGTATAAAATAATTCTGTACATAGTTTAAGTATAAAATGCACATATTTAGGAATATATTTATATGCAATATTACATATAAAATATAGTACATATAAATATGCCTATATTTAGATATTTATGTGAACATAGGTACACACTAACCTATGTTTGCCAGCCCTATGAACAAATAGCTGATGCTGATAGCAATTATGGCAGTCTTGTTTCCTAAGTATCATTTTCCAATAAATAGAACCAGGGGTGCTAGGAGAAACTATTGAATCTCAGGACTTTGCCAGAGAAAGAAAAAGATAAGCCTGGAACAACTTCTTGCAACATGATGAGTAAAGTGCTAAGAGAATATTGGAGACATGTCTGAAAGACACAAGAGTTAAATTGAAGGGGCTCAAACTTGGTCAAATCTGGGACAAATTTAGTATCATAATAAACAGTGATAGTAAATAAAACTAGTAGATTAGAAAGCACTGAATAAAATAAGAGCTCATAAGTCTGTTTAAAGAAATGAACAAATAAGTGAATAAATAGGTGAGTAAGAGAAGCTCTTTCTTACAATATTACTCTCATAATTATAGAAGAAATGACGGAGTTGGAAAATAACCAGTGGGAAGGACATAGACTTCTGGGCTCTTCATAGTCTTAAAGACAACTTTGAAGATGTGGTATATATACACAATGGAATACTACTCAGGCATAAAAAAGAACAAAATAGGAGTTCCCATCGTGGTGCAGTGGTTAACGAATCTGACTAGGAACCATGAGGTTGCGGGTTCGATCCCTGGCCTTGCTCAGTGGATTAAGGATCTGGCATTGCCGTGGGCTGTGGTGTAGGTTGCAGACGCTGCTCGGATCCCACGTTGCTGTGGCTCTGGCATAGGCCAGTGGCTACAGCTCCGATTGGACCCCTAGCCTGGGAACTTCCATATGCCGCCAGAAGCGGCCCTAGAAATGGCAAAAAGACAAAAAAAAAAAAAAGAACAAAATAATACCATTTGCAGCAACATGGATAGAACTAGAGATTCTCATACTAAGTTATCAGAAAAAGACTAATACCACATGGTATCACTTATATCTGTAATCTAATATATGGCACAATGAACCTATCTACAGAAAGAAAGCAAACTCATGGACATGGAGAATAGACTTGTTGTTGCCATGGGGGAGTGGGATGGACTAGGAGTTTGAGGTTGGTAGATGCAGTCTATTGCATTTGGAGTAGGCAGACAATGAAATCCTGCTATGTAGTGCAGGGAACTCTATCCAGTCATTTGTGATAGAGCATGATGGAGAATAATGTAAGAAAGAGAATGTATGTATATGCATAGTTGGGTCACTTTGCTGGATAGCAGAAATTGACAGAACATTGTAAATCAACTGTAATATAAAATTAAAAAAAATAAAATCAATGGATGCTAAAATTAGAGGGGAAAATTTTGATGAAGGGCACAAAATTTACATGGACACAAATATATCACCACAAATTAGATTTGAAGTATCTCCATAGAAGTTACATTAAAAAACAAAACAACAATAACAAAATAACCGTAATTGTATCATGGAGAAACCTAATTATAGAATGTTGGGGAGGAAATATTTTCTTTCTACACTTCCAAGTTCTTTGGCTGGTCTAATAACCAAATTGGCATAAGATAGATTAATAGGAGAAAGAAAATTAATTACATAAATTTGAGTTCTCCATAAAAATGTAGGACACAAGGACAAGTCTGGCAATTGAGGCTTATATGCAGTCCTGACCTAAGGAATGGAATGGGGGGCCTGGAGCTTCAAAGGTGAGGGTGGTAATTCACAGGACAATGAGAAGAAATGTTTAGTAATTATATATTTGCCCTGCCATACAGATAGGTCATTTAGATTAAAAATTATCTCTGATAACAGCTCTCTTTCTGAGCCAGACCACCTATCCAAATTCTTTTAGGTGGTTAAAGGGAAGGTGAAAATATCTTCATGAGTCTATTGGGGCTTGGTTGTTTTTAGCTCAAAATAATCTACTTGCCAAAGTAGCACATTTTGAGGCAGTTCATTCCAAACCTCTTCAATAACATAATGAAATATTTATTAAATGATCAAAATTAGTATCATTGATGTTGGGTCATGGGCCTTTAGTTATAATGCACTAAGGAAAACACAACTGTTTCATTCATGCCAAAGACACAAAATCTAAATTTCATTATGAGGAAATATTATACAATCCCAAACTGAGGAATATTTTACAGACAAACTAGTTTGCAATCTTTATAATGTCAAGATCAACAAATAAAAGGACTGAGCAACTCTTCCAGATTAAAGGATTCAACAGATCCGTAGCACTATGTGATGCCAGACTGTAGACTGGGGAAGAAATATTTATAAAGGGCATTCTTGAATCAATTTATAAAATTTGAATATGAGCTATTGATTAAAATTTAATAGTACCATATTACTGTGAAAATTTGTGGTCTTGATGATTTTACTGTAGTTAGAATATCTTTGTTCTTTGGAAACATTCTAATGTATTTAGGGGTAATAAGGAACAATGTCTCCAACTCTATTTCATACAGTTCAGAAAAATATATGTGCACTGATGACAGAAAGATAGAATCATAAAATAATTGGGGCAAAAAGTAAGTAATTAGTCAGTTGGGATAAAGGGCTTATTGGGGTCTTAGAAGTATTCTTGCAAATATTTTGTAAGTCTGAACTAACATTAAAATAAAAACTAACGAGAAAAGTAATACATAATCCCTCATCTGAGGATTCATAAGAACCCTTCCAATCTTGCTAATTATAATTGTAACTTCTATGATCACTAGAAAAGGATATCGATGATTACCCTAAAACTGACTGATAATTGTATGTAAATTTTATAGGGAAATTTGTAATGACATAATGTATATGCATATTGTTTACTGAATTATGTTTTTATTGTATTAAAAAAATTTGTCTTTAAAGAGAGATTCCTCTATAATTTGCACCTGTTTCCCCTGTAATTTTCCTGTACTATGATAATTTTTCATGGATACTATTTTAATATCATGCTGAAAATTTAGAAAATGCAATTCAGCATATATAAAATGTTCTGTTTTTATATGATTTCTAAATTCAGATTATTCTATTCCACTAACTTTTTAAATTTTATTTTTTTAATTTTTATTTTTTATGGCTGCACCTGCAGCATAGGGAAGTTCCTGGACTAGAAGTAGAATCTGAGCTGCAGCTGTGGGCGTATGCCATAGCCACAGCCAATGTCAGATCCAAGCCACACCTGTGACCTACACTATAGCTGAAGGCAATGCCAGATCCTTTAACCCACTGAGCAAGGCCAGCCTTCAAACACGCATCCTCATGGGTACTAATTGGCTTCTCAACCCACTGAACCATGACGGGAACTCCTATTCTACTTTTTACTTATCCCATGTACTTTATTCATTCATAACTTTGCTATTCTCTTGTTTATCCAGTAAAATATGTTGATTGGTAATAAAATGTGATATGATTCAATAACAAAAGTTTTCTTCAAAAACTCAAGAGGTCAGAGTTCCCATTCTGGCTCAGCAGGTTAAGAATCCAACTAGTATCCATGAAGATGCAGGTTCCATCCCTTGGCTCATTCAGTGATTTAAAGGATCCAGCGTTGCCACAAGCTAAGGTGTAGGTGGCTCAGATGCGGCATTGCTGAAGCTGTGCGCTAGGCTGGCAGCTGCAGCCCTGAATCAAGACCTAGCCTGGGAACTTCCATATGCCCAGATATGGCCCTAAAATAGCAAAAAACAAAAAACAAAAAACCTCAGAGGTCAGAGCAGAACAGATGAGTTGAACAAGTTTGGGCTGAAAAGAACACTGAAATGACCTATTCTTACCATTTCACAATTTTCTTTTCCTAGATCACAACCTACCTCAGTTGATTCAAGCTAAATAATACATTGTTTTTTAAGTACAGTAATTCATAAAGCAAGCGTACAATGTTGTGCCTATTGCATTAAAGTTTAATATGGCATGGTGTATGAGTCAGAGAGTATATTCATAAACAATAATAGAATATTAAAAAAGGAAGTTAGCATATTTAAACACATCTGTGTCTTTTTAAAGTAAAATTTGTTTCATCATTCTCATTGTTAAGTGAATCAAAGGCATTTCGAAATAACCATTTGTCCTCCATTAACTTATTTTTCATAACTTATTATGTACATGAAGTTATTCTTAATTATTGCAATATTTGAAATTATCTTTGTCACAGGTACTGCTTCCAACTGTATCAAAGACAGTGTTTGTGTCTAGAACTTACAATACAGATATACAGATAATTAGCTCTGCTCCTTATCATACCTGAATAAAGAAAATCATTAAAATACACTAAACTAAACATTCTTCCTAACTATATGCGCTATAAGAATGTATCTTTGCTCTCTGTTTTCTATATCTAACTCAATTAAATACTACTGATATATACCTGATAGGTTTTCCTTTTGAGATTCCAATTTTGTACTGTTTCTGTAAGAAAGTAATGATAGTTAAACTCTCATCTCTTTTAAGCAATGTTTCTGATGATCAGGTTCACCTTCTTGGCTTAGTTAATTCAAGATCTAAGCTGTCCTCATTTTTAAGCTATCCTCAATTTTACAGGCTATAACTACTGGGTTCTGTTTTACTTTTTATTTAAATTACATTATATCCGAATAGTAAAATGGTAAGTGTTTTCCCTGGAAATAGGTGCCTAAAATATTACCAATTTATGCACATTTTTTCTAAAGTGTAGTAGTGGTATGCTTGAAAATATAATTTGCATTATTAGCATATTACTTTGTTCCATATTTTCATATACATGATGTTATATTATTTTAGCTGTGTATGATGAAGCTTAAAAACTAGTGTTTCGAGGAGTTCCTATTGGGTGCAGCAGAAACGAATCCGACCAGGAACCTTGACTCGCTCAGTGTGTTAAGGATCTGGTGTTGCTGTGAGCTGTGGTGTAGATTGCAGACGTGGCTCAGCTCCTGCGTTGCTGTGGCTGTGGTGTAGGCCAGCAGCTGTAGCTCCAGGGACCCCTAGCCTGGGAACTTCCATATGCGTGGGTGTGGCCCTAAAAAAAAAAAAAAAAAAAACAAACTAGTGTTTCGAGGAGTTCCTGTTGTGGCTCAGCAGTAACAAACCTGACTAGCATCCATGAGGACATGAGTTCCATCCTTGCCTTGCTCAGTAGGTTAAGGATCTGGCATTGTCATGAGCTATAATGTAGGTTGCAGATGCAGCTCAGATCTGGTGGCTGTGGCTGTGGCCAGTAGCTGTAGCTACAATTCAACCCCCTAACCTGGGAACTTCCATATGCCGCAGGCGCAGCCCTAAAAAGCAAAGAAAGAGAGAAAGGAAGGAAGGAAGGAAACAAACAGTGTTTTGAGATAGGACTTACATTTTCTGGTGTAAGGATGTGTAAAGATATCATACATCAATACCAAGAAGGGAGTAAGTTTTGAAATTTATATGTAGACCTAGAGATTAAGGATTCCACATTGGTTGTCACTGCTGTGCCTCAAGTTCAATCCTCTGGCCTAGGAACTTCCACGTGCTGCAGGTGTGGCCAAAGGGGGAAAGAAATGATGTATAAAGACCCACCAAAATCATTTTGTTAAAAAGATAGAAAAAGTGTATTTGAAATGCCTCTTCATTTAAACAAATTAGCCTTAGTTTCTAGTATCTTCCCCAGTTTTGTGCTTGGAAACAGAAAATGGGCACACATACTTTGTGTTTCTCCAAGCACATAATGTGTTTTGTGTTTGGAAACAGAAAATGGGCACACATACTTTGTTGGTACAGATGCTATATTTACATCGGGTATTATGTCTGTCTATCACAGAGCTTTTCATAGTATTATTCAGAAGTTTCTTTTAGTTACCTTAGTGGAAACAGGAGTAAAGTAGGGGGCAATGATGATTAACTAAGCCCTTAAGCTGTACCATATTTGTGCTAAGCACATATCAAGTGTCATGACTGTTATATATATTAGGTATGTAATACTTGATTTACATGCTCAAATTTGAAGGAAATAGTTCTTTTTATGCAAACTTTTGGGTAGTAATAGCCAATATTTATAATTTACTAATGCAAGGTAGATGCTCTTAACAGTTTCATTTTGCAGATAAGGAAACTAAATCACAGAGAGCTTAAATGGCTTGTGAGTAAAACCAAGCCAGAAATCTGTCTCTGGAACTCATACATTTAACTTCTAGATTCTGTTTGTCTATTATTTCCCAAAACTAGTTGAAGGAATGGGCAGAGAGAAATAATCATGCTCACACAATGAAAGAAATATAGTTTGCCATTTAACATACTTCAATTACATTTTGTCAGCATTTATTGAGAACTTACTATGTACCAGAGAATCCTGAAAATAGAGGGGAAAAAAAGGAGAATTTCTTTTGGGGCTGCCTAGCATATTTCAATTAAAACCAATAAACATGTAATGAAGGCTAACTGTGAGCCAACTAATATCCTCATCCCAATATATAGAAGGATCTCTGTCTAGTATAAGACCTTGTAATGTGCTTGGAGATAAATGAATACCCATCAGGTAGAGCGGTAGATATAGTAGAATATCAAAAAAGATGGGAGTGATCAGGGAAAGCTATGTGAGTCTTGTAGGAAAGATGAAAATTTTGAGTTGGAAATGTGTGGTAAAGGAATACCAGATATCAGAAACAGCACACTGAAAGGCATGGAAGTGTGAATTAGCAGGTATGTTCAGAGTATGACCAAGTATAGTGTTGGACGAAAGGCTGAGTGATTATCAAATGACTCTGGAGAGCAGACAGGAAGCAGAAATAACAATTGGAAATAATTATCCATGGTATTATTGGTTATCTTTGCTCAGAAAGAATATTTTGTCCTAAAATAATTGGCCTGCAACCCAGTATGGAAATAGCAATTGACCAGCAGGATGTACCTGTTCAGTTCAATACACATGTCCTGATCATTGGCTTCAGAAAAAGTCAACTATTCTTTAAAAAGCTGAAAGGGAAATTCCCTCACATCCCACCTCTGAAAATGAATCCCAATACCTATATTCTTAGTGTCTTCTTCCAATAAGACACAATAACTCTCTGTCCAGACCTAAGGTGCTCACAGAATCTTAGACAACTCCAGGATATTCTCTCCATGAGCCCTTGTGCCCACAATAGTGTTTCATTTGGATTTAGATTCTTTGTCTTGTTACTCTCATTCCTTTGAAGCTCTGCTAATGTGCACCCAAACTGTAGACTTGTCAGTGTTGGGACTGTCACACATCTTGGTAGACAAATACATGACTTTCAGACTTAGATTCCACATCACTATGTTTCAGCCATGTGAATAAGAACTCTTCTATCTCCTCTCAGAAATCACTGGGCTCACTATTATCTCAGTCACTACCAAACTTACTCTTCGATACTGAATCTTGACACATTCCTTCAAATTTCCTCCGCATTTCATTTTCACCTGCCATCATCTGTCCTACTGTATTGTGTGAGCTTCATGGAATGACTTACTCTCCCTTTTCTTGTTTCTAACATAAATCGTCATCCTTCATATCAAGTTCAAGATAGGAAAAATGATACCATCTTGTTGTGTGAACCTTGCAATCTCAAGGACATTATGCTGTGATAAATTTGCATCTTTCTACACTAGTCAAAGACATGGAGAGTGCTTTCCTAGGGCAGGTTCCACAACTGAAACAGGCAAAATAGAGTATTGCTGGGGATTCTGCCCCATCATGATTTAGGTTAAAAATCTAATGCAAAAATAAGAGCATCTGGTGACAGTCTGACTTGTTGATAAATATTTATTATATAAATATTAACTACACCAATAGCAAGATGGAAGCTGTTGCCATTGAGTTAACTCTGACTAGAAGAACCACATGATAAAGTGGAAGTTATCTCAGCATTTTGTCATTGTTTTTCTTGGGTTTTTACTCCCCCAACCCAGAAGTTCAAATAAGTAAACCCTCTGGAGGGAAATTATCAACAAATCAGAAATAGAAGTCAGTGGATAAACAGAGTCTACCTGTCCTCCAGGGAAACAATTTTGAAATATTCCACATGGTTTCTCAGAGCTTTCATAAAAGGATTGATACCAATTGCCACAGCACTTACTCACTATTCTACATATATTATGTTGATCTTTCTTTCTTCTCTCACTTCTCCTCTCTTACTGGGTGAACCCTAGGATACCCAAATATTCATCTTGTGTCTATTTGTGAGATACCCACACTAAGATAGGTGGTTGCTTTTCTCGTTAGTGATAACTGGAATGGGGTGCTGCTAATGTTCTTGGTCTTGATCTGGGTAGGTCAAACAAAAATGTTCAATTTATAAAAATGCACCGAGTGTGCATGTATAATTTATTCACTTTTTGTTATGTTTGGTATAAATCAATAAAAGATTTTGTAGAAAGCAGTAAATGTGTATTAAAATGTATAATGAGACATGTTCAATTCAAATAAAGATAAATGGTCATATTGGGTGATTTTTGATGTATTGCTTATGATTTTAGAGTAATAAAGTAATTTATCTTATAAAATAGCAAACTTTTTGTTCTGCCATATTGTCTGCACCCACGGCATGCAGAAGTTCCTAGGCCAGGGACTGAACCCATATCATAGCAGCGACTGCAGCTGCTGTAGTGATGACACTGAATTTTTAACCTGCTGAGCCACAAGAGAACTCCTAAAACAGCAACCTTTTTGTTCACTTTATCATTCTGTTTTTTTCCAGGTTTCTATGAATTAAAAATTATATATATGTACATATATATACACACACATCTATATATGTATATTTAAGTATATATTTATGTCATTTTAAATTAATTGAATTAAATTTGATACTTGAATTAATTAAAAGTTGAATGAACACACACATGACTATAGTTATGTATGGATAAGAAATTAAAGAGCTATATGACTTAAATTTTATATCCACAGTATTCATTTCAGGTCATATCAAATATTTAATACCAGCTATTCTTTGGGATTTGTTAGCATATCTTTTAAAACTTGCCTGCGGCAGTTACAAGAATGAATGTAAAAAGTGGTTTTGATTATCGTTTTGGATTGTCAACCTTGACAGTTTGGGTGGGATTTATAGGCATGAAGAAAGAATACACAGATACTCACACCAGTGTACCTTTATCCTTTTCCTAGGAAAGATTCTCTCCCAAAATAACTAAAGAGCTTGTTATTTGTTAGAAGAATTACAGAGTAGGGCTCTTTGGGAGTAACCTGGGGCATGAGAGTCTGAAAACCAGAATCTGCTAGTGATCAGTTTGGATCTATAAGCATGCACCAAGACATTACTTTAATCTGTTTTTTAACAGAATTAAACCCACTTATTTTATACTCATAATAAAGAAAAATGTAAAACATTAAATTTTCATTTCTTTATTATATTACTCAGAAACATAAGAATTTAAATTCAAAAGTAGAAGGCAAAAATAAAATGGGTTTATGTGGCTCACAGTTAAGAGGAAAGAAAACCAAGTCATTAATTTATTGCTTGAATATAATCAGAGGATGAACTTTCTGCATCCAGACGGTTTAGAGAGAACTCAGAGCTATTGTACCCCCTAGGGAAGGGCCTGAAAGAAACAGAACTATGAACTTTATGACTATAGAAATCCAGCAGTGTTCCTGAAAGAATGTGTGTATTCTCTTACCTAAGCCTACCCAATGCTTTAATAATTCATTATAACAGGGGTTCCAAAGGATTGGCTGTTGAAATGCCCATCCTGTTTTCATGGGGGTCAGTTTCTGACTAAGCTCTTCTCTGCTCTGATACTAAGGCATGAATAAAATATATTGGTAAGAAGATGATGGTGCCAGAGTAACAGAACCGAAGAATACTGCATTCAGGTTTTTCCTTAAACTCTTTCACAATTTGATTGGAAGCTGAATTTCAAGATTCTTTGTTACTAACACCCATGCATCATAATTGCTGAGGCGTATTATCATCCATCCTTACATTGAGTCTGCGTATAGCTTTACCCTGAAATCCACATGTCTTTGTGAGGCATACATTTTTTTTTCATTTAAGTCCTTTTATTACAGTGGTGCCAGCTACTGCTGCTATCGTTAAATGCCTGTCAGCATTTCCATTATAAACCTTATTTTCAGGGGATTTATAACCTAGCCATTTTAATTCACATTCGGCTGAAAGTTGCCATCGAAATTCTCAACATACAGTAGGTGCTGTTTTCTTTTATCACCAAATTTTATTTGAATCTGTTTATCTGCCTGAGATTTAGCAATGTGTAAAACCTTAACACTGAGATGGGAGAAAAGTAGCGATGTTTTGGTGGATATTTTCTAAAGTAAAGCTATACACATACAAAGCTAGAAAGGAGTTGCAAAAATTGTCAGACCTTTGAGAAGCAAAAGTCTTAATGGAGAATTTGAAACCATTATTACTTGTAATGCACTAATATTTTATACTCATAGTGTTTAAATATGTTTTACTGTGAACACCAACTTATATCATAAAAAAGTGATGGTCAATTTAGCATAGCATCCTGTTCACTATAATAGGCTTATTGGCATCATGAAAAAGAATATAAAGCCATATCCCTTTTATAGCAAAGTAAAAAGTGTTAGAGTACAAATTTGACATCTTTTTTTTTTTTTTTTTTTAGAAATCCTACCTAATTTGCTTTCATTCGTCATGAAGGAAACTGTGCTTTAATTTTTTTTCAAAATATAAAATATTTTTATATCATCTGGCTTCTCTGTTTCATTTTTACTGTTGGAATGAGCATATACCAGTCATTTTTAAACACTCTAAAAACAAGAATTCAGACTTTGAATAAGCACAGGAAATAAAGCAGATGACCTCAGGTCTTATTACCGCTGAATACAATAAGAAAACACAAGAACAGGAAATCTAAACTTGTAAAGATTTTTTAACAATGAGTAAATGAATGAATATGGCAAAGAGTGCCCAGGATGAAAATGGACAGGTAAATAACTAAAAAAAAAAAAATTCATACAGAACATACAAAATACGTGTAAAAATTCTTGGACCTTCTCTAAAGAATAAGAACAATGTGTTGAAGGGAAAAAATATGAGGTTAGCATAAGCATGTGAGCTTGCTTGACTTTATCACCATTTAGCATTTTCCCTCTGTTTAAAACTGATTATAAGCTTTATACTATCACATTTAAGAAATATAATAACTTTTTGACATGAGAATTATTATTATGTTCTACTTGACATATAAAGAAACTGAGGCTAAGTAAATGAAAGTTGTTTGCCCAGAGTCAGATAGAATCAGATGATAGAGCCAAAACTTAACCCAAGACCAGCCTAATTCTAAGCTTGTGACTCATTGGCCAAAAGATATAAAAACTGAATGCAAGAAAGATATATTCATTTTGCAAATGCATATGGGTGCATCTATAAGTCAAAATCAAAGCAAATTACACTTAATTGGCTCTCCACTTCTCCGTTCCTTCATGTCTGTAACACACTGGCAAGACACATAGATGAGAGCATCTGTATGAGTCAGTGAACCAGCATTCTGCTACCCAGAATCCTGTTCTCTACTGTGCTTTACTTCATAGACTGTGAGGTATGAACCGTCTTCTACCTATGGCTTTTTACAAGATTATTCCTTTCAACATCTGTAATTTCCTTCTGAAATTTGAGATTCCCCACCTCTTCCCCATATATCTGTACAGATTTGGCACTGCCTTTAGTGAGGAGTCTTAAATATGATTTCAGGTCAAACCCAATAAAATGAGTTGCTGTCACCATTTTTGAAATCTAAGATCTACTTTTGGTCATTTTCAGTGTGGGAACTGAATGTAGTTGCAACATTGGGACCAGACCTCTTATACTTCAAAGATGTTGACCTTGTCCCTGAGTCTGTAGTTCAAAGCTTGATCTTTCACAGCACCATATTTCTCTATTAGACTTATGCCTCTCACTTACTATTTTAGATATCAGACATCTTTGTCTTTAATCTAAGGTGGAGTTTAGGGAATGTTTCAGCTCTGATCTTTATTGTAAAGTTTAGCTTTTAGAGTTTTTTGGCCTGTTTTCTTTAGACCAACATTTCTTTCCCGGTAAAAGCAAACTCTGTTCTGCTAGGACTTTTCTAGTTGGCATGTTCTCTAAGATTTTGTTCATTAGCATAATGTCAGCATATATTAAAAATTTTTATGCAATCATTTTAAGAACATTGGTTTAGGTAAGAGCATAATTGGAATTCATCTTTTCTTGAGTATGTTGAGTTTCTTAACATGATCTCATCAGGTTGATCCTAGGAAACCACCTCCATCTATCACCCTCACATTAGGATTCTGGAATTATTCTAACAGCACACAATTGGGGATAGCCTTACTAAAGACATCTTCAGATCTGCTAGGGCTTTTGCCTATGAGAATGAAAAACTATTATTGTAGAGAAACGATTTATTCTAAGTTTATCCTTCCATCTTTTCCCCTCTCCTCCTTTTCACCTTATCCCCCCTCCCTCCTTATTTCTCCTCTTACCAAATCACAATTAGTTGAGTTATACCAACCTTCAGTTCCATGGGAAAGGTGTTCATGGAGAAGAGAGTGAAATTTGACAGATGCTTTCTGGTTCCAGAATTGCTTTTTCTCCGTTTTTGCAGGTACCTCTCCAGAACTTCCAAAAGTAACTGAAATATAGCTGGTACCTTAGATCAATTGATAACCTTGAAAGAATAGCTAGTGCCCCTACCATGATCTCTGGCCCCCAGCTCACCCAAGGTTTACCTAAGAATCCTCCAAAAGATAAAATGGCTGTGTCATAACTGCACTGAATCTCCTTGACTTTTGCGTGGTTAATATAAACAGTGGTATAAGCCTAAATCCAGTGTCAGATTCTTCTATTTCATAATACCTAGACTGGCTTTTAGAACACACAAATAAGACCATGCTTTAAATATGGAGGTTTTAAAAACACTAAGTCATTCAAAATTTAGTATTCCTCAATATACGTATAACAGTCTTAATTTTTTCTCTATACTCTGTGTTTTAATGACTTAAATTTACTTGAGTATGCTTCTCAATAGTTTCAACAACTTATTATTTGAACTCCTTTTTTTCAGTAATAATAGCATTCCCCTCTCAATCTCCTGTGAACATACACATTAATATATACTTAAAATATTGAATAAGAAACCACTTGGAAAATTTTCAGTAACATTTATCTTTGATAACTTAATATGTTACATTAAGAGACAGAGCTCTATTCAAACTGAAAGAATTATTCTATTGATCCGTAGACAGGTCAGGCTATTCATGAACCAAAATTCTGGTGAAAAGTTTAAATTGGTGTTCTTTATTTGATCTTTCAGAAGGTTTTGATTATGTAATATGTGGTGGATTTATATAAGTTGATGTCTTATTGGTTTTCAAACCTTAAATCGGTTACTTATTGAGCATGGTAGCTATAATGTGTTTTTCATCAATATAGTGTACCATAAATCTACAGTATTTTGTCATGTGCTTTAAAATCAGCAAGGCAAGCAAAATACTTGGATATTAGTTTATGTAGTCAGCATTGGCCTTCCAAACTGGTCAGAGACTAAATATATCATTCTTTCAGGGATTAAGTAAAATGTACATAAACTGTGACTCTATGTTTAGTTAGATCTTTGTTACAGAGTTTTTAAAATAACACTGTTAATAACATTTCATATGTGATGATCATAACAAAGCAATATTATTTGCCCAAGATTAGTGTAGTAATTAAATAGTTAAAAATTTGAAGATGAAATTTTAATATAGTAAATTCTATTGAAAATTCAGTAATTAAACTGCATATAAAAGCATGAAGCAAAACACAAAGAAATTGTGCTTTAAAAACTCATTATCTTACTATTTTTGGTTATTTTCCAAAATGTGGCTTTACTCTAAGTTGAAAAGTCTAGAAAAGTCTGTTCAAAGTCTCATATTGGCTACAAAAATAACCTAAAATTAACCACCTCCTTAAGTCTTTATCAGCAAGAATACACTTTTTTTTTTCAGGACAGAATATAATTTCAAAAACGTGCATGCTTTTTATTTGTTTAGCTTTTGTCATTCAGGAGCTTGAATTTAGAACAAACTAAACTCATTCTGTGAAAAACTACATCTCTATTTCAGTTTAATATATTCTATTAAATTATTTAATCAAGGTGTACAGATTAAAAAATACTCTACCATTCCACTTGATGTGCATAACCAGTTATATCAGCATTCAGTAAGACAAGGATTCCTATTAAAGGGTTAACAAAGAGACATTGATGAATTCTGGCTTCATGATTCTCATCTCCACTATATTGCAAATATAAAGAGGAAAAAATAGGTCAAATAACTATGTTTTCTCTTATTAGTTACTCATTTCACTTTAATTCACAGTGAATTTCACATACTGTGAAATGTCAAAAGCAACCTCAGATTGTTTCATGCAGTAATGATATAGTTAAGCAGCTCCTTTAAATAAATGTGTCAACTTTCATTCATCTTAGATCCAGCTGATATGAGAAAACTTCACATTCTCATGGGGAATGATGGGTAGAAGAAAAATTACTCATTCCAATTGCATAGATGGTAAACACAGATGAGAATCAGAATCTTGGATTTTAGCTAGAATGGGTTGCTATCGTGAAAGAAGAGAAGTGGGTATAACAAAAATACTCATAAAAGATCAAAAATTAAAATACTCTTAATAATCATTAATGATTCCTATCTTAACCACAAGTTATAATGTGTGTACACAATACCAATAACATCAATGAAATCAAACCATGTTTTATTTCAAAGACATTTGTAATTTCCAAATTGCTATACAAAATGTATTTTTTTTCAAAAAATAAAATTTCTATACCTCAGATGAGTTTCAAAATTGTAGTAATACTTAATAGTGATGGAACTGAAACCTCCAAATGAATAGTTCATTCTTTATATCCCTTAAAGGGTTCCCTTTCCATATTTTATAATCTCTCCAAAATTTGATCTTTTGGGAGATTATCAGGTAACACACAAGAACCAAAAAAGAGCACTTTCTCCCAAGGATTGAAAGAACTTCATTCTATATAAAACCATGAAAAATAGTGGCTGGTATAACTGCAGGTTCCTGTTGTTAAGGGTTTCCTGATTCACTAGGAATTCTAATGCCATACTGCATTCGTCTCATGTTCCACTGACAAAAACTATTGCCTTCCTCTCTATGACTTCAGAGCCACAGATGAGAGAGATTATAGTCATATGCCAATAAGCAGTTTCTAGAATAGAAAAATGAAGAAACATGCTCTGAACCCATTGCCATGTTGCTTTATGTAGAAGGAGCTGTGGAGATAACCCAGAAAAATAAAGACTGATTTGTACATGAATGTCCAATTCAAAACATCCACCCCAGATCAATTAGAAATCTTTCTACTTCTAGGGCTACCTTTGCACGTATCAGTGTGAAACTCTCAAAGGAAGCCTGTATCTATTTTCTATCCATCAACCTCTTTCTTTCTCAGGAAGTGCATCAATGTAAATAGAAAATGTTGCCCGGAATATCCTCAAGGTTACAAATTATTTAGTAAAGACAATAGACAAAGCCCTAACTGAGGATGAAGACATGGCCAAAGAGATAATTCTATAGATTTAAGAAAATTGGAGAAGCAAAGATTTTGGTGCAAGAGGCAAAAATGCTGGCTACTTGAAATTTGACATATTAATACTAATAAAATTACTATAAGACTGCTGATTTTCATGCCTTCAAAAATTTGTAATTCTAACATTAAATATTTAAAACACTATGAATTTTTTTTAAAAAATTGGCAATTTTTAAACATTTTATGAAGTAGACTCAGTGGTGTACTGAGCTTATTATCAACTCACAAGGGCCAACTGTTAAATTTTCAGGACTTTTTATTTTGTTTGTTTCCCTTTTAGGGCTGCACCTGTGGTTGGCATATGGAAGTTCCCAGGCTAGAGGTTGAGTCAGAGCTACAGCTGCCAGCCTACCCCATAGCCACAGCAACATGGGATCAGGATCTGAACCGCGCCTGCAACCTGCACCGCAGCTTGCATCAATGCGGGATCCTTAACCCACTGAGCCAGGCCAGGGATTGAACATGCATCCTCATGGATACTAATCAGGTTCTTAACTGCTGAGCCACAATGGAAACTCCAAGACCTTGCATTGTTTAAAATAATTATGTAAAAGAATAAAGTTACATAAACTTATAATTAAAAAACTATATTAAAATCAAAAACTATGTTAGAATCTAGAGTAATAAGTATTGACAAGCTATTACTTTCCTATGTTTACTATGCTCTTAATATTATTTATAGCTATCTATCAGTGTGGTGGAATTACTACCTATATTCTCCTTACTGAATGTAAAACATTTCATTTGGAATTTTAAAAAATCTAATTTATTACAGGAGTTCCCATTGTGGTTCAGTAGGTTAAGAACCCAACATAGTGTCTGTAAGGATACAGATTTGATCCTGGCCTCGGTCGGTGGGTTAAGGATCTGGCATTGCCACAAACTAAGGTGTAGTTTGCAGATTTGGCTGGGATCAGGTGTTGCTGTGGTGTAGGCAGGCAGCTGCAGCTCTGATTGAATCCCTATCAGGGAACTTCCATGTGCCACAAGTGCAGCCCTAAAAAGAAAAAAAAAATCTAATTTATTACATGCAAAATGTTGAGTTTCACACTTAAAAAATGTTCATAGTACCATTTTTGTTTTAAACTGGTGTTCCTATGCTTCAGAGAAGTGTTTAAAATGTTTAATTATGAGTGTGAGTTAGCCTGTTTGTGTAGAAGAGAGTTAATGACTCTTCTGTTACTAATTTTTACATGTGAGGGGAAATGGAATAACTCAGGTGACTGATTCATGAATGAGTCATTTGTATTTTTAAGGCTTGTTAAAATAATGTTTGTATGCTTTTTTTTTTCCCCCTCAATGAACAGCCTTGGTATCAGGGGTTAATATAAATAAGGAAAAAAGAACAACTTCATGACCCATGAATCATTATGATTTTGGAAATTTGTATCCAATAATACTTAGTAGCAAATTATTTTAGGATGATTATTTAACTTTGCTTATATCACCTTTTTATATATAAAACACACTTCTATATATAAACCACACTCTAGTATTTTTCAGACGGTACTAGGTAAATTGGCCAGTGGATTTCCCTTTTGGTGATAAATAAAAGAAAAGAATGGAAGAAATAAAGAAAAGGGATAGAAAGAGTTTTGATGGAAAGAAAAAAAATCTTAAAATAATTTTACTTTCAGTATAAAATCAGTGCCTCTTTTCAACTTACATTAATATTGCATTTATATTCAGCATGCACACTATTTTAGCATTAATACATATCATGACCACTAATGTCTGATAACACAGATTATAGTTCACTTTGGCTTCAGAACATACCTCAATGATTTTTCTAAGAAACTAGGCAGCATGCTTAACTCTCTAGAAAAATAAGTCCAAGAGTTCTTACTTGTAGATTAAAAAAAAAAAAAAAAAAAAAAAAAAACCAATGTTAGCCATCTTTGCTGAATATTGTAGATGTTACTATTTCCTACTATTTGGAACAACAAATGAGATCCATTAAATCTACAGTGAACATGTTCAAAAACAATACAGTTTTTGTTTAAAATGTATTTTAATGATCTAGGTATTTTATGCTGAAAATTAGGGATTTTTGGCATTGTTAGATTTTTCTATAAAGGATCCTGTTAAAGATTATCAAAATACCCACTGTATTTAGACCTATTCTTTTTATTCAGTCACACATGTGTCCATTGCTGGCATCAATTTTTTCTTAATGACTTTGAATTCAGACTCAGAATATTGTATTACCACTGGATAAATCAGGCATAAGGAATAGAATTCTATTTATAAATGCATCTCCTGCTAATCTGAAATTAATAGAAAGGAAATACAGAAAAAACACATGACAGTCTTACAGAGAAATATTAATGTGGTGAAATATATTTACTTTGTTACCTAAGATGTGACAGTAGTCCCTTAATCTATAAGAATAATCTCCTCTGCTGTAGCAGCAAATAAAAAGAAAGATGCATATTATGGATTCTTTGAGTATCAGCATATCACTCTGCTATAATATATCATGCTTCATTGTGACACATTCCCCCATTTGTCACTTTCTGTCATGTTCCTGTATCTCAAAAGACATAACATTGCCCAACCTTTTTTTTCCTAAAGTGTAGCAAATGGACACCAAATGTTTGACACTGAAAACAGAACTATTTTAAAATACAGGTAGTCATAGCCAAAGGCTATTTAAATGGATATTTCAAGGACTGGATACGAGGGAAAATAGCTATTTAAATGTATATTTGTACAGGTTGAATATCTCTAGTAGAAACAAGTATTTCCCCTTCCTTGTGAGCATTTTATTCTTAAACAATGAAAACTTGTTTCCTTCCTATTTGATTGAACTCTAAAAGAATTATCTTTCTATTTCTGTTTATTACAAAAAAGGTTTAATTTGTATCCATCTAAAAATTCTGAAATAATCTGTCTTTATCAGCTTTTATATTTAAATATTTCAAGTTAATGTTCTAAAGCTGTCCTTTGAGGAAATACATAAACATACGTACCTGCTTTAAAAATTTAAGACTTCATATTAGAATTCAGGCCATAGAAGCTACAAGAACTGCAGAGCTGTGAGCCATCCTGCTAATGCCACCTTGAGAGCTGGACTATCAGAAGTAGTAAGCTCTACCAATGTCCAGATACATCTGGTAGAATAAAATGGAAATGCTAAAGTATATGGAAAGAAATTGTTATAGCTCACCTACCTTTCCATATATTCCTATCTCATGCATCTTTTTGTACAGATTAAGATTTTCTAGCATCAGTAGTTATCTCATACTGATTTAAAACATATTTTGAACTTCAACCACATAATTTATTTAGTCTCTTGCAACTTTCTGTAACCATTCAGGTGAGTACCAAGGAGAGCTCCCAAGATTTTGTTCTTCCAGGCTGCCCATGCACTAGCAGGGTTGATACCTGGCATTTAGCCCTCTCACTATACCAAGCCTAATGCTAAGGGCTTTGCATAGCTTATTTTATCATTTTATTACTTAAACCTCATAGTGTTTTTGTGAGATCATTACTAGTGTTTTTTGTTGACAAGTACTTTGACTCAGAGAGTTTTTCTGTGGCTGATTTTGTAACTTGTGCTTTAATGCATGCTGATCCCTTAGAAACATCATTGTACAATTTGCAATTTTTATTGTTTTGTTAGATAACATGGTATTTATCTTACCTGTGTTAATATGGCATATTTATGTTATAGTAATATAATATAAACAATTATGCTAAATAATGAAGTATTAATCTATAAATACCTTACTTTTGTGTAAATTTAGAACAGAATATTTTTTGGTCTTCATCTATGAGACTAGTGTCTGTTACAAGTAAGATCTTTTGGTAAAATGATCGTAAAGCAAATTTCAGTTGACTGTGGCTTTTTATAATATTTACAATATCCAACTCTGTTAAAGTCCTTCTTCTGTTTGAAAACCTTCAGTTACACCCCAGTGAACATAAACTAGGCTCAAACTTTGCCAGGGTCTTTTTCATATATACATGTTAATATTTTCTCTGTTATCTCTTTTATTTATATGTTTATGTGCCCTTGGTTTCTTGAACAGCTGAGTTTATCAGTATATTCATGTTACCTTTTTTCTGTGCTTTGCCTCAGAAGCCCTTCCCTTCCCAGACAACTCCAGCTTATGCTAATAATTTTGTTGCAATAATACTGTACTTTTATTACTTCATATGTTGCTCTTTCATCTACATCAAAATTTATTTTTTTGATTATATACCTTTACATTTTTCCAAATGCTTCCTATTAAAAAAAAAACTAAACCAAATGGATGATTTAGATACTTTTCACTACAGAAATGACATCATTAAACACCATCACAATATTCATTTGCAGGCAAACTGGGACTCAGGGGTCAAAAAAGAATAACTATCCCTGTTTATTGCTTGCTATTTTTACAGTAGTTACTCAGATAGCATAAACTTCAAATCTTTCTTTTCCAGGGGACAGCTTGTTCCCTTAAATAAATCTGGAAGGTCATCCATACAAATTTGGAGCAAATATTTTTTTTTTTTTTTTTTAATCTTTTTGCCATTTCTTGGGCCGCTTCCGCGGCATATGGAGGTTCCCAGGCTAGGGGTCGAATCGGAGCTGTAGCCACCGGCCTACGCTAGAGCCACAGCAACGCAAGATCCGAGCCGCGTCTGCAACCTACACCACAGCTCACGGCAACGCCGGATCGTTAACCCACTGAGCAAGGGCAGGGATCGAACCCGCAACCTCATGGTTCCTAGTCGGATTCGTTAACCACTGCGCCACGATGGGAACTCCATGGAGCAAATATTAAATCATTGTCATGCTCAAGTATCAGATAGATACTGGAACTGGAGCCAATCCTAGAATATCACTTTCTGCAGACCAGAAAGACAAGATTGCTTAGGTTGAGAAGGTCATGGCAGGTGCTGGTGGGGGCAGGAGCAGCCTAGGGGATGAGTTCCTTTCCCTGGAATAAGGAAAGTGGGATATAAAATGTCAGAGATGTCCAAGAAATGAATGAACAGGGATGTGCCTGTTTCATGGCCAAACAAAATATACTCAGGTGAGAATTTCATCACCATCTTTCTCTACCTGCATTCATTCCTTAGGGGCTTCCCCTGACCACCACTTCTTATTTGGAGGCACAAATTTTCTGGGTATAAAGGAAGCAGAAATAGTACCTTCTGACAGGGATTCAAGGAGTTTTTCCAGATCCTTACAATTTCTACAAAAATATGAAAAATAAAAACTAGACTTGAGACTTCTATACCCTTTCGTCTGAAAACAGAATGTATAATCAGGGGATGGAAAGGTAATAATATTTTTAATGTTTGCTTTGAGCTGCTTGCTATCTATAGTTTTAAAATGTTCATGGTAATTTTTCACACCTGTACTATACTCATTTTGGATGTGAGGAAACAGAGATTCAGAATTGCCACACAGCAACAGTCAAGATTCCAAGCTGAGTGCTTCTAACTGCACAGCTTGAATTCTTTCTATTACTTGGCCCTACCAACTGTGGATCCCCTTCTATTGTTCACCAGCTCCTCCTTGATCATTCTCTAGTTGCCTTCTACCTGAATGACAACAAGCTACATGACTCATTTAGCTGAGTTCACCTATACCCCATTCAAAAAGACATTACTCAGTAAAGAAGAAATGTTTACACCCTTCAGCTCAGATTTTGTATTGGGTATTACACTGATTCACAGAGAAACCCCTCCTCATGGCAGTCTTCCTTAACGAAACCAACTCATCCTGAGAAGGTGAATCTGTTTCCTCTCAAGTGCCAGTGTCAAGCATTACGTAGGAGGTGGGGAAAATGGCTGCAAAATTAAAAGCATTTTCTTGCACCACCAAGATGAGAATTCAGGATCCTTCAGCTCCCAGTAAAAAGACAATGTCTTGAAAGCATTCACCTCCAAAGACAGCATATACACTCTCAGTTTCTTTCCCTGGATTTGTAATGGTAAAGCAAAACCTTTCAGGTTCTTGAAAAATGTGTTTTATGGAAGCAAAATGTCAGTGTCCTTTAGCTCAAGCAATAAAAAAAACTCAATCTCATATAGAAACTGGGTGTGTTTTTAAGCATTATTCATCATCATAAACTCCTGAGAATTGCTCAATTCATTTTCTTCAGGTAGAGAAGAGGTTAGTTTTATTTTTTATGTTTTCCTTAGCATTCACTTATCAAACTTTTATAGGATCACAGACTGTTTAATTTATATTCAGAGGACTTATTGTTCTAGAAATTCCTATGCTGCAAATAAGAAACAACACAAGTACATTTGGAAAGCTGAATTTTAGGGAACGCCGGCTTTAATATTTTAAAAAAAGAGACGTGGTAATTCTTGCCATTTCTTTCATTCATCTGTGTATTTTGTTTGGATTTTAGGTGCAAATGGTGGAATTAATTGCAATTATTTGTGGTTCCTTAATGACATTGGTTCATGCAAGACTCTTTCTTGGTTTGTTCATTCTTTCACTGCTTTAATCCCAATTTCCCATTCCCTTTCATGGGCAAACATTTCAAATGTGTTTTCATTTGTAAATTTTCCTTTGAGTGCATTACATTTTGATTTCACTATTTCTAAAGCTATATATTGATTTTGATTTTACAGTGGTTTCTCTTAATTTGGGACTTATATTCTTATTACTTACTACTTATACTCTTATTACTTTTTGAAACATGATAATACCTATCCTCCCAGACCAGATATTTACTGGGGCATGTTGTCCTGTCCCATTGGTCTTCACCACTGCATCCACAAAAATCTTGATAATTTTTCAATTTTGATCCTGGGTTTTTGCAGAGTCACTCTGATTTTTCCTTTTCTTCTATGTAGGCTTATTTTTTTTAAGATTGTGATACATTGTCACAAGCTATTTGATTATCCGTACTCTCCATACATTTAGAAGTATCCACCTGTATTTTTTTTTCTTTTGAGCTCCTATCATATTAGTATTTTTGATATTAGTCTTTGCAGGCAATGCTAAAACCCTGAAGTCTCTGTTTGTTTGTTTGTTTTACCAGAGATAATTTTCATTGACCTTTGGCTGTATATAAAATCTAAGTTCAAAGTTTCTTTTCCACTAATATTCTAAAAATATGATTTCTTGTTCCTTTTGTATCCAGTGTTGCTTTAATAGAGTTGATGACATTCTGATTCTTATTCCTGTGGTAATTTGCTCTTTCTCTCTAGAATATTTAAAATTATTCTCTGTGTTTCTGTATGTTCTTAATATCAATATAATGTGTCCAGGTATGGATTTGTTTCCTTACTCCTGTTTACCAGTATGAACCCATTGTATTTGAGGTCATTCATTCAGCTTTATTGTGGAAATCTTCTTAATTCATGTTTAAAATATCTCCTTTGATAATTATACATTTATTTCTCTTATGTTTATTTTTGTATTTCTATGTCTTTATCCCTTCCTGATGCTTTCTGAGAATTCTTCAATTTGGTCTTATAACTGACTCATTTAATCTACATCTGATAGGGGTTCTTTATTAACTTTTCATATCTATTATCATGTTCATATTTTTTCACTTCATTTTATTATTATTACTATTATTTATATCATTGTTGTTATTATGTCTTGGTTTTGCTTCAGATTGCTTGTATGTTCCCTCATTGTCTAAAGTGGATTTTTGGTGCTTCTTTTATATTTTTGTCTATCTCTCAGCAATTCTGCTTCAAATGCTATACCTGTTTTCTTTAATGTCTTGCTTTATTTTTGAGGTAGTTGTATTTTTCAGTTATGTGGCTATTTTAGCCTCTTCCTGCTCCTGAATGCTTCATAGAGAGACCAAAGGTGTAGTTTCCATCTCAGATGAATTTGAGGAGAGGCTTGAAGATTTGGAGTGAGTATGAGGTACAGTATATTTGGTCATGCTGCTCCTGCTTTTTCCTGCTCCTCACCCTCTAGAGGGCTTTTGAACTGTACTGATATCCCTACACCTTTATTCCCATATATGTTTTAAAAATGTCTAAAGAAAAAGCAAGATAAGGGCATTAATTATGAATCCTCAAACTGGATGCAAAGATTTATATGTATTATTTGATCTTGATTTAAATAAACTATAGAAAATAAAGAAGAAAAAAAGAAGACAGGAGTCTTTATGAGATAATTTAAATTTTAACACAAGCCAGATGTAAGATTAAGGAATTATTGTTAATTTTAGGAATAATAATGGCGTTACAGTTAAGTTAAAGAATTTAGCTGTTAGAGGTATTTATTGAAATGTTTAAAGATTAAATGGTATAATTTGTTTCAAAATAATATTAGAGACAAAGATTGCAGTATAGATGAAACAAAGTTGGCCATGAGCTGAAAATTGCTGAAGGCTGGTAAAGGGTCATGGGGCTTTAACTTTTCTGTTAACTTTGGTATATACTTGAAATTTTTCATTTCATTTGAAGGAATTTTTTTTAATCTGGATGTAGAAAAATATCTTGGTATTTACTTTTATTCTCAGGGTTTAATATGGATAGAAAGCAATGAAAAATATTGATAAGTAAATAATGACAAGAATAAATCATTATTTCAAGATATATCTTTTCTAATCTTTAAATAAAATGTGTATGCTTTCATTGCTTCAACAACTTTTATTTAAGTTCATCTCTGTTTCCAGCATTGACCTTAGATTATACATTTATACTCATTCCAACAACCACAAATAACAATGAATAATGCAACTATAGTATACTGTTCTAATATGGTAAAATCTAAATATGGATGTGAGAGTTTTTAAAGACATATTATTTACTTTCTTATCTCTTTTTATTTTCCTTATCTGTGTTTTGGAAAAATTATTTCCTTCCTATCATCTGGAGAACAGATCAACACAATTTTTCTGTAAAGAGTCAGAGAATAAATATTTCAGCCTTGTAGGCCATGTGGTCTTTGTTGCTACTACTCAGCTCTGCTGTTATTGGGTAAAAAGCAGTCATAGATAATATGTAAACAAATGTCTATACTCCATTAAAATTTTACTCACAAAAGACAAACTGTGGGCCAGATGTGGCCTGCAGGCTCTAATTTGCTTATATCTGACCTAGAAATACTTTTATGTTATAATACATTGCTGAGATAGAGAAGACTTGGATAAATAAAAAATTCCCTGTGTTGAAAAGCTAAGATTTGGTTCCCTGGGAAGACAGGGAAGTGGACTATTATAAAAAAAAAGTTAGGGGCATTCCCGTCATGGCTCAGTGGTTAACGAATCCAACTAGGAACCATGAGATTGCATGTTTGATCCCTGGCCTTGCTCGGTGGGTTAAGGATCCAGCGTTGCGGTGAGCTGTGGTGTAGGTTGCAGACGCGGCTGGGATCCTGCGTTGCTGTGGCTCTGGTGTAGGCCGGTGGCTACAGCTCCGATTCGACCCCTAGCCTGGGAACCTCCATATGCCACAGGATCGGCCCAAGAAATGGCAAAAAGACAAAAAAAAAAAAAAAAAAAAAAAAAAAAAAAAGTTAGGTAATATTACATGCATTAAAAATGTTATATATAACCTATATTTAAGTTATGAAGAAAAAATAAAAAGGTCATGCACCCATCCCCAAATGAATAATACTAAATTAAGAACTTTGGAGTTCCCGTAGTGGCGCAGTGGTTAACGAATCCGACTAGGAACCATGAGGTTGCAGGTTCGGTCCCTGCCCTTGCTCAGTGGGTTAAAGATCCGGCGTTGCCATGAGCTGTGGTGTAGGTTGCAGACGCGGCTCGGATCCTGCATTGCTGTGGCTCTGGCATAGGCCGGTGGCTACAGCTCCGATTGGACCCCTAGCCTGGGACCTCTATATGCCGCGGGAGCGGCCCAAGAAATAGCAAAAAGACAAAAAAAAAAAAAAAAAAAAAGAACTTGCCCCTAGTCCCATCCTCTACTCCCTGTAAACTATGTAGAAACAGACAATTTTAAGCAGAATTTTCATATGCATTCTGAGTATTTAACAGTAAAATTTTGTACCCAAAAATTACCGTCTAGAAAAACTAAAACATGCTTTATTGATCTAAAAATATAATATATTTCCAGAACTGCTTTCCTCGGAAACAGCAGAGTCTGGTCTAACGTGTGTATAGCATTTTCATTATCCTTGCGAAATTGTAACTATAGAAAGATAATGTGATATTATTTTTATTATTGTTCATATTAATAGAATTGTTCATAATGAGTTGTTATTAATGATGTGATGTTATAAAAAGAATCCTTAATTATTAATGGCATTGATATGACATTATTAATTTTGATACTAAAATGAACATTTCATTATTCCAGATGCAATTATATTGTTAGGCACAAGTTATTGCTAATAGATTATACTTTCTGTAGCCCTGTTTTGGCACATAGTAATTAGCTGTAGGTTTATATTGCTAAATAAAAAAAAATGGCATTGGGATTTTATTTCCGGATAGTAGAGAATCAGAGCATTAACTTAGTGGAATGGGGCAGGTAAGAAGAATCATTGACCAGACTTTGTTCAGCCCATGTCCACTGCTTTGGATGACTTCTCAATCATATACTTGAAAGGAAAGCATAACTGACAGTACTAGTATGTAAAGATTTGGCTGGTGAAGGGTCTTCTGTCATGTCACATTTTCTACACAGTAAATCAACACAGAAGTCTCTCTTCTGTTCAGCATTGGTTATTAAGATGTGATATTATCCTGTGATTTATATCATGTTGTCACAATGCATTTCATTTTGCTTTGTTTCAATAATACAATGAATTCTTTCATAATTTCTTTCAATTTGCCTCAGGAGTTGTTATATACTCCAGGCTTTTATTTCTTTATATTCTGCTCAGCCTTATTAATACAAGTGAAGAAAGTATATCCCTCCATAATTGCTTATAGCCTGTACAGTGCAATACAGCGTATTACCTCATTTTAGATAATTCTTTTGTAGTGGCATGATATTCTAACACTTAAATGCTCTGTGTGGAAGCAAATAGCTTTGCAAATTACTTTATAATCTTGGTGAACTTAAACTGGTTATTCCCACACAACACTTTAGTCTTTGTCCTTTAACAACTGCCTTGCACTTTAAAAATCCTCAGGCACAACTTGAAGGGCAGTTGAGCAGAAAAACTAATAGCAGGAATGAAATCTTCTCAGGCAAAGCCTAGAGCAGGATTTCCTAAGGCCTCTCTTGCCCTCTTTATGCCACCATCCTCCCTTGATCTCAGCACATATAAACACACTTACTCGGAGCTGTTGCCCCTATAATGCTCTCATATCTGGGATTCAGGAAATCAAATGATCGTCCAACTTGAGACAATTAAGGCAGGTTGAATTTTTGCCTGTGCACTTAGAAAAGTCCTTGTTTTTAGTAGCATTTGGAGACTTTTTTCCTTTTTCATGTTGGTTAGTACTCATCAGGCACTTATGGGAGGAAATTACCATTGCCAAGCAATTGCAGTAGTGTCCTGTGTAAGTAAATCTTGAAGTTCCTGCATGTCTTATTCTCAAGATAAAAATATAACTATGAAATTTGAAGAGTCATTCTCAAGATAAAAATATTACTATTGAATTTTATGATTTTTAAAATTCCTTTTAAAAATAGAATAAAAACAATGGTAATATCTGTAGTATACCTTTAAAAAGTTCATTGTCAACAGTCTGATATAATGTTTAAGCCATTTTTGAGGGGCAAGGAGTTATCTAACCAGGAAATCTTACACCATAGGTATTACCAAGTATTTAATCAGAAAGAAGACCACTGTGCAGAGGTAGCTATTATAAGTACTTTGAGCAGCCTTATATTTCATCAAGGCCAGAGACTTTGTTAATTTGTGCAGAGGCGAAAGGAGAAATGGGTTTTCGCTGGTAATACTGGTAGCTTATTAATTAGAATAAAGGGTATTATAAATGATATTGATAATATTAATATTATTAAATATAAATTTAACTATCTGGAATATTGAAGACACTTCTCGATTGTGGTGTGGGCAAACTGTAGAAGTCAAGGGGTCCTTGCTTATGCTTTTATGGGTGTAGTGTGTACTTCTCTTTAACTTTCTTATGTTCTGCTGGCTCAGATTTTTGATTTCTGATAAAGGGTTAGCTCAATTATTTTGCCAGAAGTCCATTCCATTTGCTTTAGGGAAACTTTTTTTTTGTCTTTTATTAGAGCCGCACTCCCATCATATGGAAGTTTCCAGGCTAGGGGTCAAATCAGAGCTGTAGCCGCTGGGCTACATCATAGCCACAGCAGTGCCAGATCCAGGCCACATCTGCGACCCACAACACAGCTCGTGGCAATGCTGGATCTTTAACCCACTGAGTGAAGCCAGGGATCGAACCTGTGTCCTCATGGATACTAGTCAGATTCATTTCCCCTGAGCCACGATGGGAACCCTGCCTTAGGTAAACTTTTTATGCAAAGGTTTTTTCAGAACCTCAGAGATGAAGGAACATCAAACTTGTTGGAGTGATTATATGACTTTCCTATTAATAAAGCACTGCATATATTACTATTGTTATAAACCTGGCAACACGTTATGAGAAGTAGCTCATCTTTAAACTGCCTGTGGCTTCTAGGATACACTAAAAAGAACCAAGTAAGTTTGTGTAACCCCCAAAGTAGTTTAGGTGAGTCCACAACAAAGTGGGAAAATAAAATACAAAATAATCTAGAGTTGATTCTATCTAAGGTATATAGGATGTTAATTTTCACCTTTTCCACTTACATTTTAGAATGAGAAGGTTCTATCCTAGAAGTCTGGTTTATACCTTTGTATTGATTACTTCCCCTTAGCTGACATAATGGGGCTTTTCCTCAGCTTCAGCCCCTTTGGTGAGCTCTTGGGGCACAGCTATGCTAATGGAGTCAATTGGTTGGAGGTCAGGAATCTTGCAATTTGTGTCTTCTTGAAGGGAAAAGAGAAAGTCTGGCTTTATTATAACAAAATGATAGAGTTATCTAATAAACAGCATTGTGCTTGGGAAGCTCTAATTATGGTTACAGAATTATTTAAGTCCCTACATCTGTGTTTCCTATATCATATAATAAAAAATGCATTATTGTTTTGTATTACTGTTACACTGTATTTCCCATGTGATTTACATCCATAAATTAGCTTCTGTATGTGAGAGTTTCAAGTAAAATGAGTGTAGTGATGGTCTTTCCTACTTCCATTGGAAAAGTTAAAAAATAATATATGTTTATATCTCAATTTTTTTCCTGGTTGATGCTTTATCTTGATTTTTGCTAGCATTATTTCATTCACTACTAAAGTAGATAAAATTATTTGAGTATTATATAACACCACTGCAACTACAAATGAGTAATGATAAAAGTGAAATTGTTTATTTTATTATGAACCGGTTTCTCAACCTGGTAAATAGTTTGTATATTCCCAATGGCCATCATCATTTTATGGGAAGTAGAAAGGGTAAATTACCCAGAGCCACTTGGGGTGGAACATAAGATTAGAAGTTTGAACACTTCCTATAAACAGAAGAAAAAGCCCCAAAGTTCAATTGGAAATGATCGAAAGATATGAATAGATAACTGACGGAAAACTGATTGCAAATAGCCCTTTAACGTATAAAAAGATGCTCATCCTGTAATAAGAGAAATGTAAATTAAAACTACACTAAGTTACCATTTGTCACTTACCAGACTGACAAAAATAATCAAAGTTTTATGGAGAAGTCAATGCTCACACATTATTGGTGGGAAGATGAAATAGTCTAACACCTATGGGGAATTTGGCAATTGCATATGTATTACACTGTGTACCAGAAACTTTACTTCTAGGAATTTATCCTTAAGTTTCATTGGGAAAATATGAAATCCTATATACAGAGGCTATTTGCTGTGACAAAATTTATAATAACAAAAGACTAGAAACATTCCACATGGTGAGTAAACAATGGTACTCTGTGGTGATATAATAGCAAAAATAAGAAATGAAGAAGAAGATTATTATAGTGACATGAGTGATTCCAAGGATAAATTGATAAGGGGAATGCAAAATATACAACAGTTTATAGTATGCTACACTTTGTGTAAAAAACTGGAAGACTCATTAATGTGCATAATTACCTATATCTTCAAAAAAGCAAGAGATAAAGTAAAAAGTAATCAAAATAATTACCAATAGGGGAAGGTGAAAAAGGGCATAAAAAGGATGGAGACAGAAGCTAACATCCCTGAAATTACCTTGTTACATAGTTTTGATTTTGAAAGTATGTAAATATTTGATATACTTTAAAAAAACAAAAGCAAAGGAAAAAGGAATTTGTAAAAATCGAAAGCAAACTAAAAGAAATGAGGTTGAACCATATAGCCTGAGGCTATCATAATTGCACAAAGAAGGGAATTAATGTAAGGGACATTAAAATAGTGTTTTATTGGCATAACTCTCATGAGGCGTACTCTAATAGGACTCTAAGAGGACCAGCAAAGATATGTTCAACTACGTTTGTTAGACTTACTGTTAATTATAACAATGATCTTGTTATTTTGAAACAGGTAGAGAGATTGATACATAGGATAAATGGATAGATAGATAGACAGGGCAAATGAACAGTTATGTTAATATCATTAGGAATTAAGCTCTTTGAATAACAGAAAATATACAAAGTTATAAAATCAAAGTGATTAGCTAAAATCTGGTGAACTCCTGGCATGTTTCTATCTTTTGAAAAAGAATGTATTTTGTAGCTCTGTTAAAGAAAAAGTCCTAGGAATAATGGCAAATCTATACAGAGCACCCATAGTGGGCTACAGTATTTCCCATGGAAAGGGAACCAGAGCTCCTTGGACAATAACTAATTCCAAGTCTAAATCAGGAGATACACAAACTAAACTTATTCCAGAAAGTAAAATAGTGCCCAAAGACTAACGGACACAAAAGCCCTTTGAAGAGGTTCCTTCTGGCCTAAGATGAGACAAAGCAAGTATCAAGAAGAAAAACAAATGAAAAACATACGAAGTACATGAATTCATAATATATAAAAACATTAAAAAGAAAAAACCCAAAACTTATTGGAACCCACTAGAAGTTGGTAGCACATGGACACATTCTCTTAATTTTTTTCTTAAATTATATTTTATTTTTTAAATAATTTCATTAAAGTATACTTGATTTACAATGTATTAATTTCTGTCATACAGCAAAATTTTCCAGCCATATATATAAACATATCCATTCTCATATATGATATCACAGAATATGGAGTAGATTTCTCTGTGCTACACAGCAAGTTTTTATAACTAAAGAAAAGGAAGTAAGCATTTGACCTACCTTTCTTCTATATACTGTTTCCAGGGTAGCCTAATAATCAATGTGGGAAAGTTCTTCATTGTGGAAAGAATTCCAGCTAATAAATGCAGAAGGAAAGATAGGAGTGGACGGTTGTTATTATTTGATCCTTAATGAAATAATGGTGGTAGACCTTGATGGCCAAAGTATGCTAAATCAATTAGATGAAAAATCAGTAGGAGACTTGGTAATGGTTAAAAACCCCTGTTCCCACTGCCCAATCTTGTCCTCACTAAAAATGGGAAATCTGGATATTATGTGACTCATAATAGGGCATGATAGAATGCGCACAGTTTGTTTCACTTATTCTTTCTCTTTCCTCTCAAATTAAACTTGAATTTATTCAGGTCTTCTAAATCTCACTACATTTTTATTGGAATAAAGTATTTATTATACAAAGACCAAAAAAAAAAAAAAAAAAAGGAGTTCCCGTTGTGACTCAGATCTGGCCTTGCTGTGGCTGTGGTGTGGGCTGGCAGTTACAGCTCTGATTAGACCCCTAGCCTGGGAACTTCCATATGCCACGGCTGCAGCCCTAAAAGAGAGAAAGACCAAAAAAAAAAAAAAAAAAAAAAAAAAAAGAAGTATTTATTAATCTCTTCTTCATTATATCCCCACTAAAGAGGCCCTTGGGATACTTTTTCCTACTTGCCCCATCCATAAAATATGAAACTCTGTCAAAGTCCATCAATATTTTATGGATTGATTTTTTTCTTTCATGTTTACTGTCCATTTAAAGTCTATATAATAAGTATATTTGTGAATTAGAATAGCATGTTATCAAATAACTTCATATTATTTTTTAAATATTACCATTTTTATTACTTCTACTATTATAATAATTAAATTTTTACAAAAGTGGAATTCCCAGGAAGAGAAAAAGAAAAAAAAAATCCCCCTAGTAAAACAAAATTGAAAATTAAATAATTTTTTTAGGCAAGGGTATTCATAGTGATTTATTTTGAGTTTTTAATTTAAAAGATTATCTCAAAGTACTTAATCTTGATTCATTTTTGTTCAATAAAGTTAGTTTTTTCAGCTAAGCTACCAGTTTTAAATACTGTGGAACTGACTTATAAGAAAAATGATATTTTTAATAAAAAGGTAAAGTCACAATTTCAGATAATAACTTTCACACATTTCTCCTCTATTTAGTTGCTTTCACACTGACTTCGGCTTGACTCAGGAGTAGTCTTGGTGGATTCTTGGATGTGCTACTGGGGAGGTGAGCAGGGGAGCGGGTATCAGGACCTGTCTTACATATGTCATATGCAGATTTCTTCCACTAATTAAAATATGCAAGTCCCAGAAACATTTTTATTTAAGCAAATTTTTATTAAATGACTCATCCATTATAAACTTGGAAACAGTTATTCAATATGGAAGTTAAAACTTTAGATGCTATCGATTCTAACCCACTGTGGGGCACGTAAATCACTCTATAATTCAATCCAGAAATTATTTAGCCTCTAATACATGTTCAAGATTGTGATAATAGGTGAAAAATACAAAAAAAAATGTGTTCATATAAATATTTATGATCCATCTTGTCTCAAGTTCACCAAAACTTGAATCATGCTCCCAAGAAGCCTCATTCTAATTGGTTTATAAAATATATGTAATATGTAGTGATATAGGATACATATTTAACATCACAATATAAGGAATAAATAAATGTGGTAAGAGAAGTATAAAGTATTAGAAGAGTATATAGGTGATATCAGCCAAAACTAAAGCTGGAAATTGGAAGATACACACAAAAAAATATTTTTAAATGTGGCCTTTCTTGGAGGAGTATTTTTGAGAATAAAGAGGGTTAGAGTGTGGAGAGAGGGAAGAGGTCGCTTGGGCTGAGAGAGCACAAACCCTTGCAAATATAAAAAGGCACAAGAGTGAACCCATGTGACCTGATAAAGAAGACTGAACAGTTTCGGTGTCTGGACTATGAAATCTATGAAAAGCTAATGTTAGAAAGATAGTTTATGTTCCGACTATGAAAGACCCTAAAAGTCTTTTGAATTTTTCTTTAAGAAATAGAAGATCACTGAACAGAGGAATGCAGTAACTAAATCTGTGATTTAAGTTAGGAGGCAATGAGAGGTGAGGATTGGAGCATTTATAAGTTGAAGGCAGGACATCATTGAAAAGATGACTGCTTTTGTGCCTATAAGAGAAAACAGCCGTGGACCCAGAAGAGGAGACAGACATGGGAGACATTTTATTGAAACTGAGTCAGTGGGGCCTTGCAAGTGATAGGTTAAGAAAAATGAATGAAAAAGGGATGGGAAATGAGAAAAACGGCAAAGTTGTTAAATGGGCTATAGAAACATAGGAGCTGGGAGAAGAGAGATGGAATCAACGGATAAAAGCTTCCTTTGAGGCCTAATGAGTTTGACGAGTCACTAGACCATGCAGGTGGAAGTCTTTCAAATGTCATTAGAAATGGGGATCTTAGGAGACAGGGAAGGGTTGAAGATGCAGATGGAGAGTCAGTGATGAATGGAGGAGGGCTGAGGTCATGGCAATGGGAAGGAACTACCTGGCCTGAAATTTAGGAAGACTGAGTTTTACACTTGGCTCTGCCGGTTGTCAGGTGGGATTTGGGCAAGTCACCTCCCCTCTGGGTCCCATTACTGTACCCCACAAAACTGTCTTGTCCACTTCCCAGTAAGGTTATGGTAGCAGTCACATAGGTTGGTGGAATACAAAACACAATATAGACGTAATGTATAATACATACAAAATGTTCAGAGGTCCCGAAATCTTGATATTTGCCATCCACATATCGATGTAATACTTTTAGTCAGCATTATGGACAAATGATTTTTTTTTCAGTTACATTGTGCCCCTGAACAAATTTCTCTCTGTATATGTATGATGTCTGTTTCATGCTTTGTAACCTACAGGGCATTATATTGGTCACTGAGGGAGAGCGATGTGGGATCCAGACTAAAGCCCCAGGGGGAAGCCTTGGCCCTCAGCAAGCTTTCAGAATAGCTGGAGCAAGAGCACAGGCACAGAAAGCTTATTAAAAATGAGGCAAGGCAGGAGGACTGAAAGAGGACCACGCATATCCTGAGGGGATGCGGAGCAGGTCACCATGGGGTAGCTGTGGGTTTTGAATGGAAACTGTTAGGTGCAGAATTATTTTCAATTCAGATTGTAGATGTGGGTGTGAGGGCCGGATTTCTAGAGAGAAGGAAAGAAGGTGCTGCAGGCATCTGTGACCATCTATTGATTGGTAGTAGCCTTGCTAATGAGGACTGCTGCAGCCTCCAGGCACTGGGCATGTGCAGAAGTCACCTGGAGAGCTTGAGCCCTTTGCCTGGGGCTTCTGACTCAGGAGGTCTGGAATGTAGTCTCCAATGTGTGAATACTTTTAAACTCTCCTAGGTGACTTGGATGTGTCCTAGCCCCTGGCTGGATAACACTATGGAAGTAATTCCCAAGTGGTTTTTTCCCTGAAGTGACTTGGGGGAAATTCTGAGACCCAAGCCATATCCCAGACCAACTGTATTATAATAGCTGAAAGTGAGGCAGGGAGACTCAGTCAGCAATGTTTTATCCAGCTCTCCAGGTGATTCTAATGTGCAGACAAGTTTGGAAACCACTGCAGTTTTCTCTTTCCCTGAATCTACTCTGAAGGAGGAGAATCTGTTATACAAGTAAAGAAAAAATGAGCTCCCCAAACTCTTGTATGCTAATGTGGTAAACAAAGGAGGTTCTATTTGGAAAGGAGCAAGCATTCCTCTACTCCCTTCATCCTTACTGGCATCTCAGTACCTTGGTTCCAACTTCTTAAAAAATTTCAAGTTGCTCTCCTTTCACTTTTCCCATATAGCTAGTGCCACAAAAGTGGCCTGGCTTATCTCACAAGGGAAATGTCCTTTCTTTCTCCTGTAGAAGAACGATCGGAAAAACAATGGAGGATAAGGGAAAGGAGCTATGAAGCATTAAGGACCAGAGACATAGATGACCTTGACTGTATATGATGAATTGTTTATTAAGTTCAACAACAGGTAATATAAGCAGTTGGCCAGATATGAAAATGACATTCTAGCTATTAGCCAATAGCACTAACCACCTATTTCATACTCAGGTCTTTTTGCATCATAGTTTCTGGTATTTCCTATTTCTTTGGGAAATGGAAAGTGATCCTAATTCACCTCTTCCAGAAAAGAACTTCTTAAAGTAACTGCAGAGAACATTATGTTTTCCAAGTCTTTAATGGGATGATTTCCTTTGTAATTTTAATTTCCTCTTTAGTGAAAACTTTCACTAAAGTGACTTGGAGCCTAATTAATTTTTTGTTCCAAGAGTCCTGAGAGTCATCATACATGAGATGGAGTTTCTTGATCTGTTGTAACCAGCAGTCTTATAATCCTGAGAGTGTAGAATTAGGCAGGGGAATACTCACAGTATCAAGAAGAAACTCCCTTACTATATACTCTTTCTCTAGACCATCTTTATGTTCCTCCACTATCCTTTGGAATGTGGACATCTTTGGTCTTAAGAATTCAGTGAGGATAGCTTAAGGCTACCCTCTAGTGTAGCTACTTCATATTCGAGTATTTCCAGTAGTAGTTTAGAAACTTTATGTAAAACCATATAACGTGGAGGAAACAAATGTCCTCCACTGAGAAGAGAAAGGCAGGGAGAAGCCTCTCAGCACTGTCTGACATTCTGCATCTGTCCCCTGTGTCCTCATCTTGGTGGTTGGAGATGTATAAGATGTGAGGCTCCTGGAATATCAGATTAAAGGACCCCAGTAGTAAGTGGATGTGGCAGTGGAATCTTTCACAGCAGGTTGCACAGGACAAGTTGGCCCCACTCAGCCCTCAGGGATCAGGGGCATAACTTAGAGTTTGAACTCTAAGGGAGATATTCTTACAACATAAGGGAAGCCCCAAGCCTTGGTTAGGATGCAGTAACAAAAATGCTAAAGACTAGGTGGCTTAAATAGCAGAAGTTTATTTCTCACAATCCTAGAGGTTGAGAACCTAACATGGAGCCAGCATGATGGCATTCTCGTGAGAGCCCTCCTCTTGGTTTGCAGATGGCTGTCTTCTTGTTATGTCCTCATGTGGCAGAGAGAAAAGAAGCATGTTCTCTCTTATCTCTTCTTATAAAGGCACCAGTCCCATCAGGAAGATTTCACCCTCATTACCAGTATATGAATTCTAGGGGGACACAAACATTTAGTCCTTGGAACCCTACATGTTAGGTCCCACAGAACTTAGACACTCAAAATCAAGATGGGCACAAAGGAAAGAAGTAGATATTACTAGTTCAATAAACATGGAAACACTTTTACCATTAAAACAAATAAACCCACATGCATGCTTCTAGGGAAGATAAATGCAAACCAGGATGTTTGACAAAGTGGGTTTCACGCTGGTTTTGAGAGGCTTATATAAGCAGACTCTTTCCATAGGCCTTATTTAGAGGCTTAGTGGAACTCAGTGGAAAGCTTTGCTTAAGTAATAAGGCACAAGCTTTTTCAGTGGCTCATCTCTTTGGCAGGTCAATCAAAATGCATGTCACATTTCTCTGAATAATAAGAGAATTATAGAATCTCAGAATTGGAAGGAAACAAAGATTATCTACTATAATGACATTTGCGGACAGAACTAGATGTTACCTAAGTCCATTCATTCGTTCATTTATTCATCCACTCATTCAATAATGCATTCATTTATCCATTCAACAAATTTAAGATGAGGACCTAGTGATGGAACTCCCAATGCTTTTCTGTTCCAATCTGATTGGGTCCTCCTGCTGAGAAGAGAAAATGAGTGCTCTTGGCCACCCAAGCTGATTTGAATCAATAGTCTCTTTGCTGGCAACTTAGGGAATAGCAGAGAGCCATGAAAAGCAAGTGGCCTATTATACACCTATTTAAATGACCCCAATCAAGAACACTGACAATACCAAATGCTGTAGAAGATGACAAGAGGAGCTCTCATTCATTGCTAGTGGATACAGCCATGTTGGAAGACATTTTGGCAGTTTCTTAAAAAAGGAAACATATTCTCAACCATACAATCCAACAGTCTTAGCTCCTTGCTATTTACCCAAAGGAGTTGAAAGCATATATCCCCATAAAACCCTGCTTAGAGATGTTTACAGCAGTTTTAATCCAATTGCCTAAAACTTGGAATCAAACAAGATGCCAAGGAGAAGGGATAAATAAATCGTGGTACTCGCGGACAATGAAGCATTGTTCAGCACTAAACAGAAATGAGCTAAAGTGTCGTGAAAAGATGTGGAGGAACCTTAAAAGCATATTACTAAGTGAAAGAAGCCTCTGAAAAGGCTATATACTATGTGATTCCAACTATACGACATTCTGGAAAAGGCAAAACTGTGGAGACGGTGTAAAGCTTAGTGGTTGTTAGGGGCTTTTGAGAGCGGTGAGAGGAATAGGTGGAACTCAGAGAACATTTAGGGAAGTTAAGCTATCCTGTACCATGCTGTAACAATGGATATGTCATTATATACATTTGTCTAAGCCTATAGAATGTACAACACTAAGAGTGAACTCTAATGTAAACTCTGCACCTTGGGAGATAATGAAGTGTCAATGTAGGTTTCTTTCTTTCTTTTTTTTTGCCTTTTCTAGGGCCGCTCCTGTGGCATATGGAGGTTCCCAGGCTAGGGGTCTAATTGGAGCTGTAGCCGCCAGCCTACTCCACAGCCACAGCAACGTGGGATCCAAGACCGTCTGCAACCTACACCACAGCTCACGGCAACGCCAGATCCTTTACCTACTGAGCAAGGCCAGGGACTGAACCCGCAACCTCATGGTTCCTAGTCTGATTCATTAACCACTGCGCCACGACGGGAACTCCTCAATGTAGGTTTCTTGATTGGACAAATGCACACTTTGATGGGGGGCATTGTTGATAGGGGACACTATGCCTGTGTAAGAAGAGGGCGTATTGGGGAATTTTCTGTACCTTCTGTTCAATACTGCCATAAACTAAAAACTGCTCCTAAAAAAATAAAGTCTATTTAAAAATAGTAAGAGAGCAAATGCCCTCTGCTCATGATGGTATGCCTAGAGTCCCTTGGCTACCACTGACACAGGGAGGTTGTATTGTCAAAGGAAGTGAAGGAAACTACTATTAATTGATGATCAGGTAGTGGAGAAGTCCAAGAAAGCAGAGTACCAGAAAACACTGGCTACTCCAACAGGCAGAAACCCAAATCTTTATATTTACTGAGTAGTCACCTCAGAGCAAGCCTCCAGTGGTGGAGGTGATGGCAGGAGGGCAGTTGCTTTAAAGTATTGATCTGGCAAAATCAGCCTGGGAGGCAGAGTCATCTCTAGCAGGGCTAGAAAATACCAATATTTAGGCATGTCCTATTGAATGTCATTAACTCTAAGGAGAAAGAATTACTTGTGAAAATTACTGGACAGGCAAAACAAGTTACTTATTTTTCTTATAAAGAAAAATTCTACTTACACTAGGTTTGATTATAGCATTAGATGGCAAAAGATAATAGAGTGATTTCTTCAGAGTTGAAGGTATATAAAAGTTTACATGCAAATTATCTATATCCAGTAAAGTTGTCATTCATGTATGAAGATGATAGAAATATGTTGTCCATGAAATGACATGCTATTCTATTGGGTGGGAAGTAATTATAAGTATAGAGAATCATGATACTATAAATAATAAAAATATAAATTTTATAAATATATATGAAACTTTTGTGTGTCACAGACACTACATCTAGCCATTCTCCTGAGAGGCCTTCCTACCTCCCTGTTATGAATAGACATATATCCCTAGAATATAGCAAAAGTCCCAACCTTTCTCTCTCTTTGCTTATAGCTAGGAGAGGTCTCTTCCTCTCTAAGTCTCTTTCAGGGTTAAGATTGCCAGTTTTAACAACAAAAATGCTTAGGTATACTTGAATTTTAAATAAATAGCAAGTAATTTTACATTTAAGTATATCCCATGCTATATTGGGGACATGCTTATACTAAAAACTATTTGTAATTTTTTGATAAGTGAGACTTCACTGTTTTCTGCATTTTATCTGGACACCCTATTTCAGGAGAAGTATCTCTCTCTCTCTTTCTTTCTCCCTATAAAAACCCTAGTGTCTCTGCAGCATTCTTAGCAAAACTTACTTAAGCTTTTGGAATTAAAAGTTAACTAGGGAGCAAGTTGTTTGCTGGCAAATTCTGCTTTCACTGAATCCTGAAGTAGTAAGCATATCACCTTGTTTCATGGCTAATAGGGAAAGGAAAAAGGGGAAAACCCAGGTGGAAACTTAAATTAATAGCTCAAGAGATACTTTCTCATAACCTTGACTTTTTTATGTAGGAAATTTCCAGGTGAGAAGTATATTGTTTGGGGAGGAAAAAAATCCTCCAAATTTTGTCCTTCAATGAATACTAAGGCTTTTAATAACAGGTAATGGTGGCACATAACTTGAATAAAATATATATTTTTTCCAATTATGAAGTAAATTATTCACTGTCGCTGTGTTTAGTGCTGACTTGATCCATGTTTTTCACTTCTTAGCACCAGCTTTCAGTGAGAAATAAACCAGATGCTCTTTTTAAAAACATATTCCTAAAAATCTATGATTTTAAAAAGGCAATAGATTTTTTTCAGAATAGCGCTGCAAATAAATTTTATTTTTTAAAGAGGCAGTTATGTGAGAGAATTTCAGATTGAGTTTCACTAATGACTGCTACCAGCACAGTTTACCTGGAGACCTTGGAGGCATTGGGCAGCCAGTGCTTGAAATGTCACTGCCACCATAGCACCCCAGTGCCTGATCTTTGTCTTTTAAATATAGATGCTGTACATGAGGGAATCTAGAGGTAAATCTGTCACTATCACATAACAAATAATCCAAAGCACTCCACTCTCTCACCTACCAGTGGGCAAGTAACATATCATTCACATATAAACACAAAGCAGTCATTATCTGACTCCCTAATTTGTTTCAGCCACCAACTTTCTCCCATGTGGTAAGACTGTCTTTAGGTCAGCAAATGACTTCAGGTGTGTATATCTTTTAAACTTAATATGTCCAGCATGGAGATGCTGAACTTCCCTTTATCCAGGAATCTGTTCTTCCCCCAGGCTTACTCACTGGCAGTAATTGAGACCACTCTCTACAAAGTTGCTTAAATCATATAATCTGAGAGTCATTCTTGATTCTACTCTTTCCCACACCCCAGTCCTTGAATGAATCCTATCGATTCTGTCTCCAAAATATATCTTTGATCATCTCTGCTGCCATATTTCACACCTGGACTACAGCAATGACAGCCTAAAAGGGCTGTCTGCTTCCATTCTTGTTCCTCTATTATCCATTTCCCATAGAGTAGCCAGAATGAGAGTTTTAGAAATGTAAATCAGATTATGTTATCTCCTTGCATAAAATCTTTCCAGGGCTTCCCTTGCTTTTGAAGAAAGCCTAAACTATAGCAAATCCTGTCTCATCTGACATCTGGGTACCTCTCCAGCTTGATCACATGTCCTTTCTCTTGCACTCTTTTCCCCAATCACACCAGTCTTCTTATCTTCAAATACAGCAAGCCCTTTTCCACATCAGAAACTTTGCACTTGCCATTTCCTCTGCCCAGAATGCTCACTGCATATTCTTCTTCTTAGCTTAAAAGTTACCTCTTCTAAAAGGTATTCCAGACCAGCTCTCTTAAACTTGGTCCCCACTTCGTTACCCGCATTATGCTTCCATTTCCCTTATAGCGCTCAGTAACAATCTGTAAGCTACTTATTAATTTTTTTCTGCCTTATTCATCACTGCATTCCCAGTATAGTATATATCACAAAATACATGATGAGTAAATATTTGTTAAACTTATAAACTCGTTCATGCTTAACATATTGTCCTGCAAACTGCGAACCCACAGTTTGCAGGACTATAGTGGCAACTTAGTGACAGAAATGGTAACAACAAGGTGATTCATATCCAGGAGAATCAGGGTTCCCCACCTGATTCCAACAGATGCGCTATTATTAAATGTCGGGTTCACAGATGACCCTAGAATTTAGAGGTCCCTCCCCCCGCTTTGGGGCCAGGGCTAAGCAACCTGCTATTTTCTACCAAGAGAAAAAGCTGGCAGCTGTCAACATAATCTATTAGCAAAGTTGCATAGTAAAGTTCTCCAAAGACCTTACCTATGACCAGAACTGCAATTCTCCTTTTGGATTTAGCAGCAATTAGAATTGTATTTCATAAACTTCTTGATTTCTAGAGGCATTTTTATAGGGTGTTTTGGCCACAAACTTAAAGTTGTTCAATTTTGTAGATTTATGTTTAGTGAGCTTCTAATTGGAATATTGATTTTTAAATCTCTATAACTGTTTATTTTAGATGCAATGAAGCATTATAATAAATAATTGAAACTCAGATAACAATGTCTAAATAAATTACAAAGACCATCTTATGATCTGAGATAATTTTTATTGCATTTACCATCCACTAGCCCACAAAATATAGCAACTCTGGTTATTTGCTGTTCCTACAGAATAAGAGTTTAAAAATACAAGTCAAGTAATTTTGACTTCAGTTATACCTACAGAGTTTTTAAAATTTGTACATATTAAATAAGTAAAAATCATAAATAATATAGCATTTTCTCTGGTGCCTTTTCTTTCTCATCCATCCAGGGTTTTAGTAAATACTTACTTAGCTGCTGTAATGTCCCAGGCCCTAGACCAGGTGTGAGAGTCTCAACAGTAAATAAAGTAGTTGCTATCTGTTTCCTCATGAAGTTTGCATTCTGGTATCGTGGACTCATAGCACTACATGACTTTACACAATTTGTTTAATCTATGAGATGGGAGGATATATGGTATATTGTGTGGGGAAAAGGTAAAGTCATAAGTAAAGACTTCTTGGAAGAAATAGGACCTATTGAGGCAGAATGTGGGAAAAGTGATTCTAGGCAGAGAGAATATGTACAGAGGCTCAGAGGCAAAAGAGAGCACGCCTAGAGGAACTGGAAGGAATATGGAACATAGCATGTCAAAGAGGAAGGTACACAGATATATTCAAAGGCTCCAGATGATGCAGGGTCTTAGGGTCTAATTAAAGAGTCTGGACCTATTATTATAGACAATGTGATTAAATTGGGAATACTGTGATTAGATTTATGTTTTAGAAGGTCTTCTTTGGATGCATTGTGGAAAATGCATGAGAGGGAGAGAAGACACTAGGTGAGGAAATTGCCAAAAATAAAACCACTTTTTAGTCAAAAATATAATGGGGTAAATTAAAATTAAAAATAAAATGCAATGACAACTCCAGACAGATGGTAAGGTTCACAGAGCCAAACTTGGATTAAAATGCATAAAATATATAAAATGTGATCTAATCAAATGCAAGATGTATGCTAAATTCATGTTCTACTGAAATTTAAGATTCTCAAAGAAGGAAATAGAAAAGTAGAGCAAGTGAAGCCACGTTAGCACAAATACTCAGTGCCATCCCATGCAGCCACATGAAGCATATTTTCCTTTAGTAGCAAAATCTAAATGGTCACTGCTGCAGAACCCCCAAACCCAGGAATATAATGGCATGTATGTCTGCAGCATTCCTCTAACAGCACTTTTGCAGTATTAACTCCTTATTCCATGTGATATATAAAACCCATTATAATCCTATTGTTCTATAGAGAATCCAGGGTAAAATTATTTGATGCCAGACAATTATTCAAGGGTACTATATAATGAGATGTGTTTTGTTCTTTTTCTGAACAATGCCACCTATCCTGCAGACCTTCACCTTGGCAGAGTGTTTAGATTTCCTGTTTTAAATTTTATGTAATTTATTATTTCCTTATAAATTTAACAATTGCATATCCTAACAATGTTAAAAGACAACCATTTTGATTTATTCCTCTTACAACTTTATTCAACTTTCTCTAGAGAAAAGAGAAATACTTCAAATATACCTTCAAACCTGCACAGATAGACAGGGCAAGCTTCTAACAGTATGAATTGAAATAAATTTGAAATAAATTGTTAAGTGCATTTTCAGTTCCAGATTTTGAAGCAAAAATAACTTTGAACATTTTGGGGCTAGAATTAACAAATATTATAGAATTTCCTTCCCACATTTGAAATTTTAATTTCATAGTATTTTCAGTCCTCTGGGCTGAAACGAGGACCAGATAATATTTTAGCAAAAAAGGTGTTTTGTTTTCACGCTTTCATCATGCAAAAATAACCCAACTAATTTAGTTCTAACTTTCAAAAAATATTCAGTTTCATACAGAAATCAACTATGTAGTTCTCAGGCCAAAAGGAATATTTATCAGAAAACTCTGAAGCAAAGATTTTTATAAAAATATACTCTTCCATAGTTTTATTTTCAGTCATTTTTGACATGATGTAAATGAAATACTGTATTATTGCTTGCTAGTTGTCTCATCCTTGATCTGCCAGGATTTTGTAAGACTTTTTTTGTATAAATTTTGATCCTTTTAAGTAAAAAACCTGGGGCCAAGCTTACATATTGTAATGTTATAAGAACTGTGAAAATAGTAGCAGTTGACATTGATGTGGTGATCCCAAAATGCTAGAGATTGGGCTAAATGCTTGTGTACACATCATTTCTTCACTGTGTCATAATCTTTGGAGGGAAGAATAATTGTTAGCCCCAACTTATAGGCAAAGAAACTAATTCTAAAATGAATTAAATAATTTCAGTGAACTATTGTGTTAGAGTGTAATGGAGCCAAGATTCTCCTACCCCCTGCCGCTCTGACTCCAGACTAACTCAAAAGTGGTACCACCTTCAGAAACAGCCTCCAGCATAGCTCCAGTCCAAACAGTCTGAGTGAACAGGACAAGAGTAATGAAATACTATCATGTATTATAATAGACATAGAAGAAAAACTAAAAACTCAAGCCCTCTGATAAGTTACATAGCCTTGGATGTATCCCTTGTGTTAAGTCTATAGTGGAAAAATCAACAGACTTAAAAACCAAATTAAAATCCTTTATGGTGTTTAACACTGACAAAATGTACCAGCTTGGAGTTCCCATTGTGGCACAGCGGAAATGAATCCAACTAGTGTCTATGAGGATGTGTTTGATTCCTAGCCTTGCTCAGTGTGTTAAGTATCTGGCATTGCTGTGAGCTGTGATGGAGGTTGCAGATGAGGCTGGGATCCCACGTTGCTGTGGCCATGGCTGTGGTGTAGGCCGCCAGCTGTAGTGCCGACTCAACCCCTAGCCTGTGGACTTCCACATGCCACACCTGCAGCCCTTAAAAGCAAAACAAACAAAAAAAAGTATCAGCTTAACAAATAGCCATATGTCATTTTAGTTGTTAGGATACCTTGGCCAGAATCTGAAGCCATCTGTAGCCATTCTAAAGACTTTGGGTCAGTACAGAAAATATACTTCTCTGATTTCCCTTAGAGTTTTCACTCAATCAGCTATTCTAAGCATTACCTCTAAGAGGATACTGGCATTATTTTAGGTTCCGGAATGAAGTACCTTCATGTGAGCAATAAATGGATCCTGACCTTAAGGAACTTATGCTTTATACATAGAATCAGGTGAATAAAACAAGTAAGAGAATTGCAAAGTATAGATTGCCAATAATATAATCATATATAAAGCCTAATAGGCTGTGACGGATGAACAATAGGAATCTGCCATCAGCAATGACTATAAAGCACTAGTGATTTGCTGCAGGCCAAGTTCTGACTTTACCTCTTTCTTCCCTTCCTCTTGCTCACCTCTCTCCTACCACCACATCCAGACGATGTATCCATTTCTTGAAAACTCTGAGTTTAGGGTCTTTATATCTGTTCTTACCTCCGCCTGGACACTCTTGGGCCAGGAATATGCTTGGCCAGCTTCTTCTCATCTTTTAGCACTCTGCTCTAATAGCATCCGCTCAGGCAGGCCTTTCATGACTTCTCTTTCTAAAGTGGTCCTCTTTCTTCAGTCTGTGTCAAAGAACCTCACTTATTTCTTTCATAGTACTTGAAATGATCTGAGAGCATAATGTAATAATATGTTCTATTTTGTAACTTTTGAGTATGAGGTAAGTGTGAAAGTAATAAGGTGCCCACACCACAGATAAGTGATTAGTTGTAAAACATCAAAGTCTTGATGATCAGGGTTCCTGTCCAAGCAAGATTAGAAATTTAGGCTACTGCTGGGGGGGCACTCCTGTGCACAAGCCCTAGAAGTCAGTCCTAATTCTAGATTTGGATGAGAGTTGAAAGGCAGCAAAGAGGTCTATTGTCAGTTGGTTCTATCTCAGTAGGTTTGAGTACCAGAAGCTGCTGTCCCAAAGTTTCCCAAAGACTCTTCTGCTGGCCAGCCTCCTTCTGAGTACACTTCTCCCTTTGACAGCAGTCCTATAAGATTATTATCTAGACTCTGCTCCACCATTTCTAAGTATCAATAACTCAGGACTTCAAAAGTGTGTATTGATTTTAGATGCATAAAATCTTGATGTTCTTCCAAAATTTAACTGAAATTAGCCCTCCGATAAACTTGAAACCCTCTCATTCTACTCATAAATTGAAGCTTATACCTCAACATTCTCTTAAGTTTTTTGCTTCACATTATTGCACATATGTAAGGATATCTACCACCTTCCCCATCACACCTTCTATTCTTCAGGGTAAACATCTTCACTTCCTTTTACTTGTCTTCCTTTTAAGTAGCATATGTTAAAGATATTACTATCTGGCAGACACTGGGATTGACACTAAAATAATGTTTCCATTCCTTCCATGATCCTAGGATTTTGCACTATGCTGCATCTGCATCTGCCTCTTGTACACTGGCTTGAGACCTTATTGTCCCTTAATGTGGACACTATGCATCTTATAATGTACTCTGGTAGTTCATTTGTTAAGCAGTACATTACCTTGTATTCCAACATTCAAGGAAATAATTAATATCAAAACCAAATATGAGTTTCCTGGTAGCTTAGCAGGTTATTCATGTATATCTCTAGACCAACAAGTAATGTAAGGCTTCATCTTTTCAGATCTGCTAAGTCAGTTAAAAACTTTCCATCTACTGTCAGTTTTTTTTCAGGTTTTCTTTCCCTTTTTCTTTGTTTCCATGAGTACCTCTCTCTCCCATGCCTTTAAAGAGCTGATAGTAGGGCTTTTCTGGGGATGTTGGGAGCAGTAGAGGATAATGCATGTGTCCAGCCTACCATCTTTGGGAGCTGTTTTTATTTCACAGGTTTCTTATGTTTTTGTCTCCTAGAGCCAGAGTGAAGGCTGAATTCACTGACTAGGAATGATGATCAAGCTTTTTTGCTTTGCAAATCCTTCCCACTGATCAAAGGGCCACCGATTGTCATTAAACATTTAACTACAGTTAGCTAGTATTTTCATTACTTGTTGGTCTAGAGATATACAATCAGTGGCCCTTTGATCAGTGGGAAGGATTCGCATTATCCTCTAATGCTCCCAACATCCCCAGAAAAACCCTACTATCAGCTCTTTAAAGGCATGGGAGAGAGAGGTACTCATGGAAACAAAGAAGAAGGGAAAGAAAACCTGGAAAAAAAACTGACAGTAGATGGAAGTTTTTAACTGACTTAGCAGATCTGAAAAGATGAAGCCTTACATTGCTATGGAACAAGCCAAGAAATAATATGACTTACACTGCCCTAAAAAATTCTCAGAAGGCTCAGTAACTAGATGATAGTAAATATTTTTGAAAGCATGGATGAAGGTAGGGCTAGAATTTTAAAGAACAGTTAAAACACTATTCAGGAAGTACTCAGAACCCCAAGTTACCCTCCTCATCAACTGGCAGATGACTGGAAGTTTATTCTCTGGAAAGAATAAAACTGAGGTCACTGGACTCAAGGGAGCCAAGCATAGTTAAGGGCAGGAGGACCACCTGAAATCAGAGGCATTGATAAATGTTTTCATCATGAATATGGAATTGTCAACTTATTTCCCACCCAAGATTCCAAATGCTAGTATCTATGATTATTCCATCCAAGCAGGATATTGGAAAAAATTTCTCTGAAGAATCTGATTTTAACCAGCCCAATAGAGAAGGACTAAAGCTGCTGACACCTTAGTTTTTATCCCCAAACCCTAAAATGGCTCCCCAAAAATCACTTTGACAGTGCCTACACACACATACAGAGGTTTCATCTGGCTTTTTACTTGCCCTTTCTGATATCAGTAGATATTTGAGAAAAGTTTCTAATGTGAGAAAGATATAAAAGGAAACAATCCGAAGAAAGCAATCAGTGCTGAGCACCACATAATAAGAAAAAGCAATGTGGTCCTTTTAAACTCTTTGGTTTTCACTTAGTAATCAATAAACATTGGTTAAGCCTCTACTATTGGGATTTGTGACCAAATATGAGATGAACTGAATCAGACAGAAGGAGATGATGATGTGAACTTTTTTTCATGAAAAAGAGACTGGAGAACATGATTTGAGGGTCTAGCTGAGGGGGCTTGCTGATACCACGCTAACCCTCACTCACAGGGGCCACCCAACCCCCGGCCCCAATCCAGACACCAGGGAGACCACGTGGAGGAAATTTTTCATCTACAGAGAAGGCACAATACACTGCCCCAGGATTGCTGCCTTAAACTAATCTGAGGCAGAAGCAAAGAAAGCAAATCTCCAGTACCTACCCATTTTTCTTTGAATAGTTCTACCTCATAAGTAGGTGGGGAGTGAAGATGCCAATAGCTATCACCCACCAACCTAGTAGCACTTTCTTCTTCCACGGACAGAAATGAGTAAAGGTGGGAGCAGAAGCCAGTGCTGCTCCAGGAGGTCCCTTCACACAGAAACATGAGGAAGGGAGAATAAGTATTCCCCTCTAACACCTTCTATATTCTAGGCACTTTTCCCTGTGAACCGAAACCAGACCCATTCTACTCCATGGTGTCATTAATCAATTTACATTTATATCAACTCATCTTTAACCTAATTACTTTCAGGTTTTTTTTTCAAAGTTTTGACCTATTATGAAAGTCTGAATATGATTATGACAAATTTACCTACCAGTTTTTGATCTGAAAATTTGAGATCGTGTCCTTCCTACATACACATCCAGATAAATAAAATGCTACTGTAGGATATGAATAAGGAAGGACCCTATCCATTCATGGAAACAATGATACATCACATGATTTTAGAGTGTATGGTTGTTTGACCAGTTATAAATCTACTCTCTAAACACAGTTCAGTTCAAATTTCTTATCATCAAGTCAAATCATCTTATGAGGAAGGAATATTAAGAGATTTTGATAAAATTTTGTTCTGAATTTCACATATTTTATGTCCACTGCAAATTCTTCATTTATTTATGTTGTTATTCATGTTTTTTTTAAAAAAAGGAAAGGCTAAAAGAAGAAACGTTTGTTTAGAATGATTTATACTCGGTTAACCCCTATCAAGATAGTAATGAGCACCAGTGCAAAGCTAATAACTTTTTTAAAAACTTTTCTGATTTTATCAGTGACAAGGTTATAATCATTTACCTGAAGTTTCCAGATTTTTTTATTTTCCTTTTAAAAAATGAAAAAACTTTCCCATTTCTATTTTCTAGCAAGCTTTTGTCAGAGGTTATCTATTGAGGCTCTGCAGTCATGCCTGTAAGTTATTTTGGTTTCCTAGGATGAAATTCACCTAACCTAGAGATTTGGATTCATTTAAAGAATCTCAGTACTTCCCTACTGTCTTCTCACATTTACCTCTTCATCATTTTTAGCCTTTCTGGTTTGCAAGTCATTCTCCTTGAAGAACAAGACAAAAGCAAAATACTTGTGTAGTTTTGCTTTCTCTCTGTCAGCTGTCAACTCAATCTCTTTCCTCAATAATAGAATGATATAATATCTGTATAGAGACTGAAAAATTCTTTTTGTTCAGAATTTGTCTAAAAAAAAAAAACCCTCCTAGAAGAAGAAAAAGAAGAGATAGCAGATTTTTTTTTTTTTTTGTATCTTGAATGTATGCATTGATTTGCTTCTTGCACATTGAATCATTTATGGGAGCATGATTAGGCACCCATCTGCTCAGTGTCAGATATTGTACTGAATACAGATGATAGAAGAGTAGAGACTCTATTACTCCTGCTTAAAAGACTTTATGTTGTAGTCACTGGATGTATGTTGGATTCGGAACAGGAAGGTGGATGAGAAAAGTAAACCAACAAAGAGAATATAGAGATTAAATATTCCAGCTGGGTCCCAAAAGGAAGGAGACTTGGCCAAAGCTAAGTCTTGGGGTGGAAATGTTGGGAAGAAGAGTCAGGCAAAACTTCCATCTGGAGTCAACCTTTGAGCTGAATCTTAAAATAATAGCCTTCTGGACAAAAGGAGGAGGGTCCAAGTAGGTGGAGGAGACCATAAATGGTTAGAGAGGGCATGTCCATTTAAAAGTCTCCAAGTTCTGATGAAGTTGAGAGGTGATGAGGTGTGTTCTTTCTTAGTGATTCTTTCTTTAAAAACACAATTTTCAGATAGCTAGTTTAGATTTTCTCAAGTGTTCTTTATTTCACTTTCATGCGTGCCTGTCAAAGAGCTTATATATAAGAAGTGATTTAAAACTTCGTGCTAGTCTTGTCTTGTTCACAGCAAATTTATAACTCCTTCTGAGAAGCAATGTCTTTCTTCAAAGGCTTTTGCACAGTGAACATCTTCCATCCTGGGGTGCTCTCATTCATGTGTTTTGTTATCTCTTATACTAATATATTTGTCCCACTGTTTATAGAATGGAGGGCTTTATATGAGAGAATACTGGAGTTGTTGAAATCCTGGCTTTTAAACAAAGAGCTAAGAAAAATAACTAATGAAAAACAGGGTTCATAGTACAACCAACATAGTACCACCATAATTGTTTATTCATAGTATTTCCTGTTGGTCTAAAAAGTGTCTTTTGGTTGTACCAGATTATCATTCATAAAAAATGATCTTCTCAGACAGATGACCGAAATGTTTTTCTCTGTTTTCTTCATAAAATTTAGATGATGCTTCCCAATTAAAATGGCATTGGGCTAGCAGCCTTCCCCAAATTCCTATTCATAAGAAGACGTTGAAACACACAGGCGCACACATGTGCGTGCACACACACACACACATACACACACACGCAAATACACACACCCCCAAGGTAAGAAGCCTCTTTATGCATTTCCCATTTTCTTTTTATAATCATACCATCTCTGTCTCCCTTCAAAACTATTACTCTTTACTGAAAAAAAATAAAAATAAAATAGCCCAAACTGGTATTGTTATTCTGACTAAGGTGGTCAGCATACCACTTCTCCTAGGTACTCTTTCACTTGCTTTCAGAGACAACAAATCCTAGGTAACAAGTCTCCAGGAAGAAGGCAAGTCACAGTGTTTGACACTGGATGGTAGCTGTGGAAACTGATATCCAGGCCAATATAGGTGGTGAATATAAAATGACATCACATTAATTTTTATGCATACATTACAGTGGCTTGAAGCCCTTATAATTGTAGTATGTCAAAACAATTCCTCCCTTAGGAAATACACCACCAGAATTATTCTGAAATTATTTCTTGAACCCCCAGAGAGAATATCTGTAATGTATTCACGAACGTGTTCTGCCAAATGCCATCTCCAAAGGCATCTGCTGTGCTCCTCTTTTTTGCTACAATTGTATCGAGTTGAGGTCCTCCACCTTCAGGAGTACCTAGGGAAGCCTCACAAGTGGTCCTGTGGATGTGACAGTCCTAAGATGCCTATGTCTACATCAAAGCTATGAGCAAATATCACCATGTTCTTAAACACTCCAGAGAATCACTAGATTCTATATGGTGAGAGCAAAGGTCCCTCTATTAATACCTCAGCCATATTTAATTCGTTGATCTTCTAAGCAATTCTGGTTGTCACCTGACTATTTTAAAATTATTTCTTTCAGCATCTATGCTATGCCCTGTCCTTCTTCTCATATAAGTAAATTTCAACCTGCCTTACCCACAAGAAAACATTCATTCACCCCCCACCTCCTAAATTGCCCATTTCCTTAGGAACAAGCAAACAAGAGTTCTGACAAGGTCTATTTTAGTTTATGCTCTACAAAGAAACATTTCTTCTCACCTCTATCCAACTTGAACCCCAAAATTCCAGAACCAAACAATATCATGCACACATACTCCAAACAGCAAATAAAAATACTTCATATTATCAATTGTGAATTTTTAGGTTTCCTCAAGTATACTGATGAGTATGTGATAGGTAGTATTATTCTTAATAAGGGCCACAACTATAACTGTCCTCCCAAATGTTCTTCTTACTCTTCTTACAATGTGATTTTTCCACTCCTCCCATTCAGAGGCAGGGGCTAGTTTCCCTCTCCTTGAATTGGGTAGATGTATAAATTCAGCAGAAGTAACCAAGTGTGGTTTTCAAGGGTAGTCTGTAAAAGATCATACTATTTCCACCTATTTTCTTGGCATGGTTGCTCCTATGACCCAGCCAGCATATTTGCATGGGGAGCCCAAGCAGCCCATGGAAAGACCCATGGAGAGAGGAACCAGCATCCCAGTCCACATCCTAACTAAGCTCTCAGCGTCAATCAGACTGACAAGTTGAAAGTGGATCTCCCAACCCCAGGTTGGTCTACTCCTGAGACCCTCTAGTGCAACAAGAGGCAGAAATAACCTGTAATGGCTGACTCTGTAATGGCTGAGTTCAAAATTGCAAATGTGTGTGCAAATTAAATGACTGTGGTTGTTCAAGCCATAGCATTTTCAGGTGTGTGTTATGCAACAATACATAACTGAAATGTACACAGGTACCTGGGAGTGAGGCGCTCCTATAACAAAAGTCCTAAAATGTCTGGCATTGTCTTTGGGATCAGACAGCAAGTATAAGCTACAAACACCTCAAGGACAGTTAGTGAAACTCACAGAGTTTCAAAGACAGTGTTAGCAGAAGCCTAGAGAGGCTAGAGGAGGCTACCAATGAGACCTTAAAGACCAGTGAGGAAAATGTTATTGGACACTGGAGGGAAAAGAACCTGTCTTCTATAGTAGCAGAAAGCTTGACAAAGCTGTTGCCTGAGTTAATGTGGAAAATAAGAAACGTCTAATGACCTTGATGAGCTAGTGAGGAAGATTTCCAGAAAAACTGCTGAAGTTACCACCTGGCTTCTTCTATCTGCCTAGACTAAAATGAAAGGGGTCATAGATTAGCTAGGAAAAGAACTGATCTGTTTACAAGCAAAATTTGCAGCAACATGACCCAGGATTTGTGGGGGTCCCCAAATAAAACTAGTTCTCATTCCCATTTCTCCTGAGGGCAACTCATTCTCAAATTAAGAATTGATCCTGGTTAAAGGTCAAATCAAGAATGGTCTGTAAGATCTGTATTTAGACCTCCGAAAAATGTAAGCTAAGCCTCAGCTTTGCCCTTTACCTCCATATTGAGATTGTTCTGCACCTGTTGTTCTCCCATTCAAGGCATTTAAGTGCTATCACATATCTGAATGCAGCTACCCTTCTTCAATTCGTACCTTGTGTTCTGCTCTGGGAAAATCCTGTCTTCTCAGTTAGGTCTTGCAGTGAAATAAACATCAAGTCTTACAGAAGCTCAATAGATGCTTTTGAACTGTAATGGAGATGGCTTAGCTTGTGGTCATCTTAAACTGTTCTTGCCGTTTCCTGTTCAATTTGTAGATTTGGAAACTATTTTTTTTTAAGATTAAGATTGTTTGTTATGTAGGAAGTAGACATATTAAAAAAGGTACTGGCTTTATATTTAGGTTATTTAGGTAGTTTCTGATAATTCTCCTGAAAAAGAAATTCTCACAGGAGTGGATAATACTAATGATGATAAAAATACATAAACTTTATCAAGCTGTTACAGCATTATTTAACGGTTTGATATTAAGGAAATAAGTAAATTGTTTTTTAACCACATGCTTGACTATTTTGAAATTTTTTGAAGTGAAGAGACAACAATTTAAAAAACATTCACTTGTAAAGTGTGTGGAAAAGGCATCACGATATTATTTTCACATGTGACTATAACCATGAGAAAATAAATACACTAAAAAAATTAAAAGAATCAAACCAAAAAATAAATACCATTCATGGCTAAAATAGTGTAAAGACATTCAAAGCAATTCCCCGAAATGATGCAACTATAGGTGGTTTTGTTATTTTTTCTTCTATTTCTTAGTAATTTCTAAAATTTCTAAAATATTTATTACTATATTCATACTAGAAAAACAAAGTATGCCAGTTTTTTTATAAAAACCGAATGATTGGATGAAACCTCAGCACAAAGCAAAATTGTGGCATCCTGGCTGTTACTTGTCATTTTAGTATTTCAGGGCAAGTAAAATATAATGTATTTATTTTACTTTCTTGAAAGGATTTTTAAAAATATGCCTAACTAAAACTTGTTTCTTCCTTTTGTTTTGTTTTCCCACTATTCTGTGGACAACATATTTAAGTTTTCCTGCTAAATACATCTTATTCATCTTTCTGCATATATAATTAATTACACATGCCACAAAATGGCCCTTCCATAAATATTGCTCCCTAAGTATATGAGTCCTTTTTGATGACTCCTCAGATTTCTCATAGTATCTTCCTGTAGTACTTGAGAAGATAGGTACAGTTTTTTTTTAATTAAAAAGTTTTTCTTCTGTGATGATTTTGACTACCTTCCCTGAATAGACAAACCCCCAGTCTTTGCCCTCATCCCTCTTGCCTCTGCTAATCTTGCTGTTTCTCAGTGTTTTGTTATTATCTTCACAGGGCCTGATTATACATTGAAGACTTCATTGTTTTTCAAACCTTCATGCTTATTTTTCCATTCTTATAATATGCAAAAAATTTCCTCTTCTTATTTTCTATTCAATCATAACCAGACAACTCCAAAATTATTTATCTGCTTCTTCCAACTTATCACTAAGCTTTCTTCATTTCCCTCCTTTCCTGCTGTCCTGGGAGTAAAAATGAGAAAATATCTTATTTGGACTAAATGAACAACTCACCTCTTGCACTGAGTAGGCATTCAGTCAAACCTTAATTCATTTCACCCTTCTCTTCCTAATCCATTGCTCTTGTTATGACAAACAAGCACACACTTCTTTCCTTTCATCTTCTTCATTGTAGTTGAACTAAATCCCCCTGGTCACAAACATCTTTCTCACCGATCCCTTTGCCACCATAACTCTTCATCATAAATCCCCACTGACACCGATTTTTTTCTGTCACTAATGCCGATGATTGATCTGAAGCTGTAAATTCTGCAGCAGCCAACCCTATCGACTCACCTGATACTTCATGACCAAGCAAGCAAACTTGCTTTCAGTCAAACAAACAGAAAGAAAAGTATTTCAAAAACGGAGGGGAAAAAGTAATCTGGGAGAATGAGTGATCTGGAGTTGTCAATAGGAAAAACTAACATAAAAAAAAATCATTCAATTTAACCATTGATGATTTTGTTTTGATTTTATGTGTTTGTGTGTACCTGTGTTTGCTTCATTTCTCATGTTTGGGGGAAAGGGAAAATATAGCCATAGTAAGAAAAATAGACCCATTTGAGCAAATCTGAAAATGTAAGTTTGCATGCCTATTGCAGATGAGTTTAATGTGTGATACCCTGCTTATAAACAAAATTGATAGGTAAATGAGGTGCTCAGTGATATACTATACTTGAGTATGTGTAGTACTTGAGAATGTATAAAATACAAACTACACAAAATAGAATATGCGGAGTAATCTAATAAGTTTGTAAATAAGTATGGAACATGTTAAAACTTGCTCATATAATCAGGTCAGTAAAAGTAAAACAAAAATTGATTGCCTTTTAACATTACATTATCAAAATTTTTAAATTATATTATAAAAGTAGACAGGCCATGAAATTATCACTCTTCTTATTTTTTTTTTTTTTTTGTTTTGGTGGCATTATCGATTGGTACAAGGTTTTGGAAAGCATTTTGGCAATATCTACCAAGAGTAATAAAATATTTGTAACCTTTGAGCCAATAACTGCATTTATGGAAATTATTTTTGAAAAGTAGTCCAAAAATAGAAAAAATATACATTTTATGACAGTACAATATATATAATCACTAATATGACTATCCTTAATCACTCAATGGAAATTATGCCACAACTAAAAATTAATGTTACAAATACCATGCTATGGAAAATATGGACATATGGAAACTGACCTGATTTATTTTGGCAACTTTACTACATTTCTTCTTGTAAAAAGGAAGCCTCAGAACACACTCCAAAAGCCATAGGACCCCGAAAAATATAGCAATTAAAATTGTACTACCCAGATATAAATGCTATTAATATTATTTTGCAGTTTGTTCCAGAGAGGGATGGATAGATTGTTTCACAGTTAGATAAATACCCAGATACATAAACAGATATTACATAAATATATGACATAGCTATAATTATCAGGCTTATAATTTGTTGTTTATTAAGTAATACTGATACTAAGTGAGAAGCAAAACCAAATTGAAGATAAGACAGTGATAAAAAAATAATTAGGGGAAAAATGAAGGAAATACTGAAATATATTAACATTGGATTAGAGTAGTGGAATGTGGTTACTTGTTTTTCAACTTTGCGAGAATTATGTTTTTTTATTTTTGAGGATTTAATGATTATTTGTGATTTTGATCACCCAACTTCAAATACACTTTCTCTTTGGAAGAACATCCCAGAATGAGTGGGAGGTAGGGTCTCCCACAACAGAGGCTGAGAAGGGGTACTTGGTACCTTCCCCAACTGCCTGACATCTAATTCTTTAGAAGTGTGACATAGGCCAAGTGCATTAGACATTCTCGTCCATGACTCAGACTTGGGAAGTGAGTAATGTTGCAGTGGAAGCTGGGTGATTTTAAGCAACAGGAGAAGAGAGAGACATGGTCATGTGTCCAAGGGTAATAATACCAGTAGCTACAAATTAATCTAACTCTTCTTGTGGGGAATTTTGACTGTGCCATACATACCTTGGCGTCTGTGGATGAGCTCCTGAGAGCTATTAACCCAACAAAACAATAGGCCAAATATAATCTATGCATATATGCATTTTTCTTTGAGAAGAATCCCTAGATTTCCTCAGGCAAAGAATTCCATGACCCAGGATGGGCCAAGAGCTTTTGAGTAGGTCAACATTACTGAGGTGTCCTATTCATTTCTGAGTTTTATCTGTTCCTTAGAAAACATCTCCATCAGAGGTTTACACTTAAGGGGCTGAGATTTTAATGAATTATCATTCACCTATTATTTTAGTTAACGAATGAATCAAATAGATGAATTCAGTTGTTCAATTACTTTTTAAAATTTTTTATTACTCAATGAATTTATTACATTTATAGTTGTGTAATGCTCATCACAATCCAATTTTATAGGATTTCCATTCCACAATCCCAACACATCCCCCCACCCCCCGAACTGTCTCCTTTGGAAACCATAAGTTTTTCAAAGTCTGAGAGTCAGTATCTGTTCTGCAAAGAAGTTCATTCTGTCTTTTTATTCAGATTCCACATGTCAGTTAAAGCATTTGATGTTGGTGTCTCATTGTATGACTGACTTCACTTAGCATGAAAATTTCTAGGTCCATCCACGTGGCTAAAAATGCTGGTATTTCATTCCTTTTAATGGCTGAGTCATATTCCATTGTGTATATGTACCACTCCTTCTTTAACCACTCCTCTGCCAATGGACATTTAGGTTGTTTCCATGTCTTGGCTATTGAAAACAGTGCTGCAATGAACATCAGAGTACATGTGTCTTTGCGAGTTGTGGTTTTCTCTGGATAGATGCCCAGGAGTGGGATTGCTGGATCAAATGGTAGTTCTATTTTTGGTTTTCTGATGAGTCTCCATACTGTTTTTTCACAGTGGTTGCACCAATTTACAATACCACCAACAGCGTAATAAGTTCCTATTTCTCCACACCCTCTCCAGCACTTATTGTTTGTAGACTTTTGGATGATGGCCACTCTGGCTGGTGTAGGGTGGTATCTCATCGTGGTTTTGATGTGCATTTCTCTAATAATGAGTGATGTTGACCATCTTTTCATGTGTTTTTTGGCCATTGGTATGTCTTTAGATACTTGTCTGTTTAGATCTTCTGCCCATTTTTTGATGGGGTGGTTTGTTTTTTTGGTGTGGAGCTGCAGAAGCTGTTTACAAATTTTGGAGATTAGTCCCTTGTCAGTCAATTCACTTGCAAATATTTTCTAGCATTCTGTGGGTTGTCTTTTCATTTTGTTTAGGGTTTCCTTTGCTGTGCAGAAACTTTTAAGTTTGATTATGGCCCATTTGTTTATTTTTGTTTTTATTGTCCTTCTCTCAGAGATGGATCTGAGAAGATGTTGCTGTCGTTTATGTCAGAGAGGGTTTGGCCTATGTTTTCCTCTAAGAGTTTTATAGTGTCTGGTCTTATATCTAGGTCTTTAATCCATGTTGAGTTTATGTATGTGTATGGTGTTAGGAAGTGTTCTAATTTCATTCCTTTCCATGTGGCTGTCCAGTTTTCCAAGCACCACTTATTGAAGGGGCTGTCTTTTCTCCATTGTATAGTCTTGCTTCCTTTGTCATAGATTAGTTGGCTGTAAGTGCATGGGTTTAATTCTGGGCTTTCTATCCTATTCCACTGATCTATATTTCTGTCTTTGTGCCAGTACCATACAGTTTTGATGACTGTTGTTTTGTAGTATATTCTGAAGTCCGGGATCCTGATTCCTCCAGCTCCATGTTTCTTTTTCAGGTTGTCTTTGGCTATTCTGTGTCTTTTGTGCTTCCAAACAAACTTTAAAATATTTGTTTGAGTTCTGTGAAAAATGTCCTTGGTAATTTGATAGGGATTGCATTGAATTTGTAGATAGCCTTGGGTAGTATAGTCATTTTCATAATATTGACTCTTCCAATCCAAGAGCATGGTATGTCTTTCCATCTATTTGTGTCATGATTTCTTTCATCAGTGTCTTCTAGTTTTCAGAGTACAGGTCTTTTGTCTCTTTGGGTAGGTTTACTCCTAGGTATTTTATTCTTTTGGATGTGATGATAAATGGGATTGCTTCCCTAATTTCTCTTTCTGATTGGGAATCAAAAGAAATCTGGAGTATCAATACTCATAACAGACAAAATAGACTTTAAAATGAAGAATATTTTGAGGGAAAAGAAGGTCACTACATAACGATCAAAGGATCAATCCAAGAAGAAGATATAACAAACTTAAATATTTATGCACCCAACAATTTTAAATATTTATGCACCACAATATATAAGGCAACTGCTAACAACCCTAAAATTACAAATCAACAATAACACAATCATAGTGGGGGACTTTAACACTATGATCATCCATACAGAAAATAAAGAAGGAAACAGAGGCCCTGAATGAAGCATTAGACCAGATGGACTTAATATATATTTATGGGGCATTCCATCTAAAAGCAACAGAATACACATTCTTCTCAAGTGTACATGGAACATTCTCTACGATTGATCACATCCTGGGCTACAAATACAACCTCAGTAACTTTAAGAACATTGAAATCATATCAAGCATCTTTTCCGACCACAACGCTATATGACTGGAAATTAACAACAAGAAAAAAACTGCAAAAAACACAAACACGTGGAGACTCAACAACATGCTACTAAACAACTAATGGATCACAGAAGAAATCAAAGAGGAAATTAAAAAATACCTAGCAGCAAATGACAACAAAGATACGACACTCCAAAACCTATGGGATGCAGCAAAAGCCGTTCTAAGAGGAGAGGTTATAGCAATACAAGCCACCTCAGGAAACAAGAAAAGCTCAAATAAACGACCTAACTTTACATCTAAAGCAGCTCAAGAGAGAACGGAAAAGACCTCAAGTTAGTAGAAGGAAAGAAATCATAAAGATCAGAGCAGAAATCAATGAAATATAAATGAAGAAAACCATAGAAAAGATCAATTAAATGAAAAGGTGGTTCTTTGAAAAGATCAACAAAATTGATAAACCCTCAGCCAGACTTCTCAAGAAAAAAAGAGAGAGGACTCAAATCAATAAAATTAGAAATGAAAAAGGAGAAGTAACAATGGACATCACAGAAATACAAAGGATTATAAGAGAGTACTATAGGCAACTATACTCAAATAAAACAGAAAACCTAGAAGAAATGGACAAATTCTTAGAAAGGTACAATCTTCCCAGACTAAACCAAGATGAAATAGAAAAGATGAATGGACCAATCACAAGAACTGAAATTGAAACTGTGATTAAAAAACTTCCAACAAACAAAAGTCCAGGACCAGATGGCTTCACAGGTAAATTCTATCAAACATTTAGAGAAGAGCTAACACCTATCTTTCTGAAACTATTTTTAAAAATTGCAGAGGAAGGGGTACTCCCAAACTCATTCTATGAGGCCACCATCACCAAAACCAGAAAAAGATTCCACAAAAAAAGAAAACTACAGGCCAATTTCACTGATGAACATAGATGCAAAAATCCTCAACAAAATACTAGCAAACCGCATCCAACAATACATTAAAAGGATTGTACATCACGATCAAGTGGGATTTATCCCGGGGATGCAAGTGTTCTTCAATATCCACAAATCCATCAGTGTGATACACCACATTAACAAACTGAAGAATAAAAACCATACGATCCTCTCAATAGACGCGGAAAAAGCCTTTGACAAAATCCAACACCCATTTCTGATAAAAATCCTTCAGAAAGTGGGCGTAACAGGAACCTACCTCAACATAATAAAGACCTCACAAGATAGCAATAGAAATCCTCCGAGGACTAGAAATTCAGGTCCAGGATGTGAGTGAGTCCTGCAGCCACCAGCAAACTACAGTCCTGGGTGGCCCCAAGCATTGGCTTTAAAGGGCCTTTGCAGAAGAAAGACTTCCATGGTCAATGGAAATTCGATATTGGGTTAACTCTGGGCTTTCCTGCAGTTAGAAATATTGGATTCCTAGGGCTGCAGAAGTCTCCTTTTGACTGACATGTATGGAGTTAAACAAGCCATTCAAACTCTTTATATATCAGACTCCCACTAATAAAAGTTTAATAACTTATACTTTTAATTTATTACCTTTTCAGGTATATAAAAATGTTATATGTTACATCACTATATCTATGTGTGGATAGAATTCTTGCATCAAACCACCTAGTGGGCTCCAGATGGGCTTCCTTTGTATCAGGTCCTCACCCCAGGTCTGAATAACAGAGTATCATCCTTTTTATATTTAAAGGATCACCTGAACCCCTTTTCCCCATCAAGATCTACAGGTAGGAATGCCTTCAGAGGAAGTGTGGGAAGGGATTCTGAGGCTTTGTCTGTCCATCTAAGATGAATAAAATGATAATTTCTTTAAAAAAATATGTTTTCCTCCATTCATAACTAGGGATACAAGGAAAAATTATATCTTTTTATCCAAAAGAGTAACTTAAGCTTAATACATTAGTAAATTACAGTTTTAAAAGTCTAGAAATACAATAGAAAGAAAATATTTTTTTATGCAATAGAGGATGCATTACGTGGCTTCATGTGTATTTTAACATGTTATATTAAAAATATGACTTATAAAATTAACCCCAATAGGGTGAGAAATATGTGGTGTATAGTCACTCATCTACATGAAAGCATATAAGCAAAAGATAAAATATGTGACAATAGACTGAGTGGTAAGACTACCTAAGATTTGTAAGTATTTTCTTTTGGGAAAGAGATTAAGGAAAATGGCAAGAATCTGTATAATATATTAACTTGACTTAAGACTAATAATTAGAAAGGGTAGCTGAATCATATATTACATTTATAAATATCACAAAATGTGGGTGGTTTGCAAACCCTAGCTATAATTGAAAATATGTTTATGAATATAGAGAGGTTACAGCTTTGAGTAGGCAATATCAAAATAAGATTAGGCTTTAAAAATGTAAAGTAATGCATCTTGGATGAAAATTCACAGATAATCAGGGAAATGGAGCTACTATACTTGGAAAATAGTAATGCTGAATGAAACCTGGGAGTGATAGTTACAGAAAATTAGTATGAGATTGCACAGGATGATATAGTGGTTTATAAAAACTGTTTGGGCAGCACATGCAGAGATAACACATCGTGAGTCAGACAAGTGTGTCCATTTACGAAAACCTGAGTAGCAGAAGGATGTCATCGTACTGGAGGGAATTCAGAGAGAGCTACAAAAATGATTGAAGGGCTGGAAGGGCTGATGTGAGGAAAGATTAAAAAGAACTAAATATGTATAGCTTATCCAAATATAGCCTGTATCACCACAAAATGAAGAGTGCTCACACTGAGGAAAGGGAGAAAACTTTTCTGGGGAGTTTAAGCAAAGGTTATGGGGAAATGCTCTGAGGAAAACTAAAAAGGGAAATGTTAAGGTGAAATAAGGGCTCCCTAGGGGCTAAGTAGGGAAAATAAGTGTATCATTTTGCTTCTCTAGACCCATTTTGCAAAGTGAAAAAAAAAAACCCACTATAATTTAATCTCCCTGTTTTTTATTTTCTATACCTTTAAAATTAAATGTAATGATTCTTCTTTGGCAAACCTAATAAGAATTTTGACTGGCATAGCCATACTCATTAAAATATTACTTTAAAAATCATTTCGCACAATGTTTAGCATCTAGTATAACATGGATACATGTTTTTTCAATAACTAAATAAAGTTGATCTAAGAATGTACAGTATACCTAATTTCCTGAATTTATTACTTATTGCTTTTATTATTACTTATTAAAATGCATTAAGGATTAAACATGGGTATACAAATAGAAAACTTGAATTTATTGTGGTTTCTGATGTTAAAGAACTTACAGTCGCTTGGATAAGTAAGCATGTATTTTCATACACAGGCAAAATATGTTAACTATAATAGAGGTTCAAAGAGAGAAATTGAGATTCTGAAGAATCAAAAGGAGAGTATTTCTAGGGTGAGAAGAAGGAGGTGGCATTAGTAGGAATTCAACTAGAGGAGTTGGAAGGGAGATTCAAAGATTAAAGAGCCTGTGCATGAAACCTGAGGCAGTATACAAAACTCGTGGCAAAAACCATGCAAGTCTTGGTGTGGTTGAAACAAGAAACACAGGAAAGTATGACCTAACACAGATCTGGACAGGAGTGCTGTCACTTGTGGGAGAAGGACCAGGGCTGGGACTCTAATGGGAGTGAAGACCATGTCTAGATCGAAGGTTTTCAGTTTTTAAGCTTTCATCAAATAAAATCCTTAACAGATGTCTAATCTATGGCACAGACAGTGCTTCTCTGAAGTAGGTTAGAAGCCTAGATACCTTCCCTTCTGCATCCCTTCCCTCCCCCCTCACTCCCAGACGACCCAGAGGCCTCTCAAAAGACCCCTAGAAACCGTGGTGCAGCTTGAAAAACAAAAATATTAGCGAAAAGGAATGAATGGGTATTTTTGAACAAGGCAATGAAATGACCAATACAGACTTTGAAATGAATAACTGGGAGAAATGGGAAGAGTAGGTTGAAGAAGGGGTAGGTGCCGTATGAATTTGAATCTAGGAGGTAACAAAGGAATAGAAAAGGTGTGGCTTTGATATTATAAAGACAGATAGAAACTCTTCTTGATTAAAAAAAAAAAAAAAAAGACTAGTTCTAAGAAGTAGAATAGGTTCTGACTCAGATTTTTCGGAATGGATGAGTGGGACCTTATAATGCCACTAATTGAAAGAGAGAGTGCATTTTTATTTAATACATGATTTTGGCTTAAAATGTGAATCTGGAGTTCCTGTCATGGCGCGGTGGTTAACGAATCCGACTAGGAACCATGAGGTTGCGGGTTTGATCCCTGGCCTTGCTCAGTGGGTTAAGGATCCGGCGTTGCCTTAAGCTCTGGTGTAGGTTACAGACGCGGCTCGGATCCCGAGTTGCTGTGGCTCTGGCGTAGGCCGGTGGCTACAGCTCCGATTAGACCCTAGCCTGGGAATCTCCATATGCCCCAGAAGCAGCCCTAGGAAAATTAAAAAAAAAGGGAAAAAGACAGAAAAAAAAAAATGTGAATTACTGTAATCCCTTAGCACCTCTATTGTATACCAACCCAACATACAATAATAAAGCGCACTGGTTTAGAAGTTTAGCTTGATACAATTTATTTTTGGTGGTCTTGAATTAAAAAATTCTGTCACCTGCACCAGAGGGGGCAGATGAAGATAGCAGGAATGGGATATCATTTTTACAAGTATATTCATTCATTCCTTCATTGTTTGTTATGTGTCATTCACTCATCTTTTGAAATATATTGGGGACCATGGTGGATACTGGGGTAATTGAAGTTTTAATTATTTACTTATATTCTGGATAGATTATGAGCCTTTGAATTCCTCTAGCACATAATCTTTAAAAACAATCCTTTCAGGGTAAAATCTTTGCATAAATACAATACCCTTTTTTGAACTTTTCCTTTTTTGTATATGTTTTGTGTATTCACATAAGTATCAAGATTCTCTTCCTAAAACAATGTATTTGGGCTATGTGTTATCAAATGTACATATGTTGGGAAATATTCCAATTAATGGCTGAAATTCTAGTTGATATTTGTTTTCATGGGACTCCAAATTTTTTAATTTCAGTCATCTTTATCAGGCCATAAGGGCTAGGTTGGCTGATTCTATTATGTATATGACAATAAATACTCAAATTTATCTTGGGCTAATCTGAAATCTGTAATTACTTAAGGGGAGTCTGTATCCTAAATAATAATAATAATTAATGTGACCCGGGTGTTTATTTTACCTAAAAGTCTCAGCACCATGATGTTGTCATTTTTTATTTTGTATGGCTAGAATAATTAGCAACAACATTGAAGGCTAAAATAGGTCTTAAAAATAAATGACTACTACCAACATATTCTGGACTATCAATTAGAGAGAAATTAAATATAAGAAAGACAGCATTAGATATATAACCTCTAATATATGTAAATACAGAGCTTTACCTTTCACATCTTATTTAATCCTCAAAACCTATATGGCAAGTAAAATCACCCATTTTGTAAATGAGGAAATTGGAATTAAGAAGGTTTAATTTGCCCAAGGACACACAGCTAGTAATTAATAGAGCAAGGTTTATAAATGTTCAAGTCCAAGTAGCTAAAAAGGCTCCCTACCAGTAAATAGTAAAGAATTCATTAGTAAGCATTTAATATCATTGTCATTGGAGGAAGGGATAGGATTTAATGCTTTATTACAAAAGTATCACAATTATCTTTCCTGTCATATCTCTGAAATTGTCATTTACTACAATAATAGTATAGTGATACATTAATTTGACTTGATGTTTTCATGCACATTTTTCAAAGAGTTATCTCCTTTTAGGAGAAAATCTTTTAATCTGGATTTCCTGTAGATGAGCATTTGCCCGAAACATTGATCATCTTTGTCATTGTGTCTCAAAATTACTGTACAAACTAATCAATATCATCATCTCAAAATTATTATATAAATTAATATTTTGAGAATACACATATTCAAAGAATGTCAATTCATTATAGATATTTGAGAGATTGGTCTATAAACTATTGAGACATATTTATACAGAAATACATATCAAAATAGATCAAGAGTAGGATAAATAGGTTCTTAGAGAAGGTAATTGGAAGATTGGTACATTGACATTAACTGCCTGGGAAGTAGTTAATTATTCTTGTTTTTCCAAAGATGATTTGCCAAGTAATTAGACCAAATAAAACAGCAAAATACAGACAGTCCCCAACTTATAGTGGTTCAACTTAGGATTTTTGACTTTATAATGGTACGAAAGTGATATCCTTTCAATAGAAACAATACATAATATTTTGAATTTCGATCTTTTTCCAGGCTACCGATGTGCAGAACAAGCTCCCAATCAGCCACGTGACCGCAAAGGTAAACCAACTAATATACTGACAATCATTCTGTGCCCATACAACCAGTCTGTTGTTCACTTAGGTAAAGTGTTCAATAAATTACATGAGATGGCCAAGATTTTATTATAAAATAGGCCACGTGTTAGATGAATTTGCCCATAGGCTAATAGAAGCATTCTGAATAAGTCTAAGATAGGCCAGGCTAAGCTATGGTGTTCAGTTAAGTTAGGTGTATTAAATGCGTTTTCAACTGACAGTATTTTTTAACTTAACGATGAGTTTATTGGGACATAACCCCATCGTAAGAGGAAGATCTGTAGACCTTTCTCTTTGTAGAAATTCCCAGGAGTGCTTAGGTTCTGGCTGGTGGGTCAAGATCCCAGCTCTGCTACTTCTTAGGAGCATTCCTTGGGAAGTTATTTAGCCTCTCTCTGTCAGTTTCTGAGATAAGATTATTGTCTATTTCCTAGAGTCATTTTAAGTGTTACACGCAATGAGTTAATCCAGATGAGTATGCAGTCTACATGGGTGGAAATGGAAGAAATCAAGCGTAGCTAAAAGGGAGAAAGTGATGAGTAAGATGACACAGAAGCAGCTGGGCAGAAGGCAGGCCAGGCCATGTGATCTGGAGGCTATGATGAGAGTCCTAAAGTCTCATCCTAAAGACGGTGAGAAAACATTGAATCGTTTCAGGCAAGGACATAACACCATCAAATCTATAGTAGAGGACTAATGTTGAAGTTAAGCAAAGGGGTTATGATGAGGTTTATTAAGGGATGGTTCTTTCACTCTGGAACCTACCGTGATGAAGTGGATTCTGGGTCAGGTTCTGGTAGAGAAGCCCTGTTCCAAAACTCGTGAAATAGAAAGACTCATCATTGTGTAGTATAAGGAAAAGAGAATAATTAAGAGAAAGGATAGTAATGTAGATAAAAAAAAGATAAGTTAGAACAAGAGACTAATAGGAGAGGGTCATCATATCTAGAAACATAATGTATAGCCTGTGTGGTATTCTTTTATAAAAACAACGCCACATAATGCATCATTGTCAATGAGCAGGGAAAGAAAGAACAAAGTTAAAGAAAAGAAAAATATATTGCTTATAAACATATATGCATGCACAAATAATAATGGCCTCTTTACTATGTTTTACCATACAGAAGCTGGTGTATGCATAGCCTTGGATTAAAATGTACAATTAATAGAAGTTTGAAGTAAATATAATTTGTTTCATATTTTAAGTATATATCGCTATATATGTGGCTATATAATGTGACAGATAAACAGGAAAGAGCATGATAAGGATATTTGAAATGAACTGCATTGGGATAACTTTGCTCTAAAAATAGGTATTTCAGTTTTCAGAGGAAGAAAATGTTTCTGGGCAGCTAGATGTCAGCCAAATCCATGAAGAGCCAAGCGCAGCTCCAGCTCCAGCCTATCATCTGGAGTGCACTAGCTTAGCTGGAAGTTGAGTTTAAATGTGTCTGATTCCTCTCCAACATTTTGCACTCTGCTGTGGCTAATGTTCATTAGGTTGGATTGTCACTTTTTTTTTTCCAAAAGAAGGAAACATACTTCAATATAAAAATGTTCTTGAGTAAATTATTTAATAAATACAAATGATACTAAAGTTCAAATTTTAAAGTTGGTTATGACTCTAGGTAATATATTTCAAAATATCATGTTCTCTCATTATCTGAGTTATCCTGGAAAGAGCGTTTCTTCCTTCCTTCCTCTCTCCCTCTTTCCTTCCTCCCTTCATCTTTCCCTTCCTCCTTCCTCCCTCTCTTTCTCTCTCCTTCCTTCCTCTTTCCTTCTTTCTCTTTTTCTTTCTTTTTCCCTTTTTCTTTCTTTCTTTCTTTCTTTCTTTCTTTCTTTCTTCCTTCCTTCCTTCCTTCCTTCCTTCCTTCCTTCCTTCCTTCCTTCCTCCCTTCCTTCCTTCCTTCTTTCCTTCCTTCCTGCTTTCTCTCCTTTACTTCCTTTATTCCTGCTTTCTTCATTCTTTCTCTTCCTCTCTCCTTTGCTGCCTTCATTCCTCCTTCCCTGTCTCCCTCCTTCTTTATCTTTTCTCTTTCTTTCTCTTTCTTTAGCTAAACTAACAAGTGGTTGGTGGTTGCTTCCTATTCATAGACCACAGTCCAACAGAACCCGCACTGATAAATAATAAAAGCTAGTTTATCATTGAGGGATTTTTTTGGGGGGGTTACATGTTTACAGCCATTTATAGTCACCACGTTGTTCAGTTTTATGTCACCAATTTGGAGAGCAGAGGAGACCAACCTTAAGCCACTGTGTTTGTCTAATATTACAATCTAGGCCTTCAGTCTCAACTAATTATTATATTACGGAAACTGATCATAGGTGATAACTCCACAAAATATTTTAGAAATTATGTATTTCCTTAACTGAAGCATCTAATATTTCTGCAGAAGACATATCATACTTGCATGGAACTTCATAGATTATAGCAGCCATAGAGTTTTTATATTATTTATCTCATTCATTTATTTAATATTAATTCACTCACAAAGCTATTGCATGATAGCTCTATACAAAATCAAAGATGTCCCTGAATTTAAAGGATTTATAGTCATGTCACTTTCTCCTTCCCTATATTATAAAATGTGCCATTTATTATTTCAACCCGAGGCTTAAACAGGTTTAATAATTTAAATGAACAGTGTGGGGATGCTGGGTAAATATTCTAAATCCATAATCTGAATTGCTGAGATGGCCTCCACTCATCAACCAACCATTCCTTGTAAGCCCCACAATGTACTGACAATAGCTTGGTTTCTGGAGTCAGGCAAATCCAAGTTAGGATCCCAGCTCTGTCTTTTAATATAACTAATACAGTCATGAATATGTTCAACTCATTTCTATTTTAAAATATGTTGTATTAAACTATCACTTATCTTAATTACTGAGTTTTTTTTTTTTTTTTAATCTTTTGTCTTTTTGAGGACCGAAACCACTGCATATGGAGATTCCCAGGCTAGGGGTCTAATCAAAGCTGTTGCTGCCGGCCTACTCCAGAGCCACAGCAATGCCAGAACCAAGCCACATCTGCGACCTACACCACAGCTTACAGCAATGCCAGATTCTTAACCCAATGAGCAAGGCCAGGGATCGAACCCGCAACTTCCTGGTTCCTAGTTGGATTCATCTCCACTGAGCCACGACAGGAACTCCTTTTTTTTTTTTTTTTTCCTTTTTTTGAGTATCCCTTTAATTTTTACTTGAGTAGTATATTTCATTTATCTTGCCCTAGTCCTGATCTTGCAATGTTTGGCTTAAAATAGATACATATTACGTGTTGTTATCTTTACTCTTACTAGTTCCCAGTGTCCTCTAATCTAGTCTTACTGGTCCCCAGCCCAGCACACCTGGGTTAAAGGATCCACCTTTGCCACAGCTGTGGTATAGATCACAACCATGGCTCAGATTTGATCCCTGGCTCGGATCTGATCCCTGGCCCTGGAACTGCATATAATGCAGGGCAGCAAAAAATGGGAAAAGAAAAAGGAAGGGAGGGAGGAAGGGAGGGAAGGAAGGAAGGAAGGAAGGAAGGAAGGAAGGAAGGAAGGAAGGAAGAAAGAAAGAGAGAAAGAAAGAAAGAAAGAAAGAAAGAAAGAAAGAAAGAAAGAAAGAAAGAAAGAAAGAAAGAAAATGAATCAAAGAATCAAAGAATCAAATGGACTTTGTTTCTGAAGAGTTTCCTTGTGGTCTAGTGGTTAAAATCCAGCACTTTCACCACTGCAACCTGAGTTCAATCCCTGGTGTGGGAACTGAGATCCCACATCAAGCCACTGCATGCAGCAGCCAAAAAAGAAAAAAAGAAGTTTCTCCTCTCCATCTGCCTTCCCCACCAATGGCCAATGGTCACTCCTCCTTATATCAGAGCCACCTAGCCCAAGAACTAGCCAGGCAACTGACTATTAAAGTGGTATCTTAAGGATATCATTGGAAATCATGCTGTAGAATTATCTTCTTTAAAAAGCCCTTGCCTCTCAAATAATTCAAAAATATTTTCTTCCTACATACTTGGTCATTTTTTCATCATTTGGAATGGCATTTTGGTTTCATCTTAATACTAAAATTTACCCCCACAGATTTCACCTTTCTAACTTTCTTTTAAAAATGCTTTTGCTAAATTTAGGGGATTTTGAACATGTGAGTTTGAAAAACCTGAGTTTAGATATGGAAAGATAAGAATGAAAAGGGAACTGTCTAATAAATTTGTTCTTTGATCTAGTGTATATGTGTCTGAATTGTTAGGTTTACTCTCGCTCAAGAGTTCCTACTTTATTACAAAAGGAAGAGGAGGAAAGCAGGTATAAGAATCATTCATAACCACCAATATTAATGACTGTTTTCACTATAATTGAATCATAGATATTTTATGTCTATAGAAAGTGGTCATTTTTACTGTGCATGTTGATTCATAGTTGCATAACTAATCATGACAACTTTATTAATTGCTTATTATCAAGGGTTTTCTCTTTTATTAGAGAACAAGTGACTTCCTTCCCTTACACTAGTGTGTGTATATATCTCTGTGTGATAGAGATTAATGCATAAAGCTTTGCAGGAAACTGCCTCATTGATTTTGTTGCCTTTATATTTGTCTTCCTTAGATGACTTCCACTAACATAGATGGAGGATGTGTAGCTCATTTCAGTGGGACATCCAGAGTCCTGTCTACAGTGGTTGGAGTTCTGGCTTAAATTCAAGCAGCTGAGTAAGTAAGAGGTTAAAGGGGTTTGTCTTAGAGAAATGAATGCATTGTGTCATTGGTTATTTTTAAATTCCCCAATGTGGCGCTTCTTTGATGGAGGTACTTTTATGAAGTATTAGTTTTTGCTTGTGTTTTGTATACCAATTAGAAAATGCATTGCCAACACTGCTGTAATGATGCGTCCTGGAATTTAATTCAATTTTGTAATAAGTTGTGCATAAGTTCTATCTTTGTAATCTATGTGTTTAAATATCATTATGCCTTATTTTCAAACTCTTCCAATCTCATATTAGCTAATCCACTGCTCTACTGTATGATTCAGAAATGTTTTCAAAACCCCATGTTGTTTTCTCCCCATTTTTGAAACTGAAATTTATTTCTGAGATTTTTATGTAGAAAATTCTACCCTTAAACATAAGTCAGTCTTGCTGCATCAGAGCAAATAATGAATAAATGAAACCCACCCAGTTCATGATACCTCCTTTTAGAGAAAACTCCCCCCAAAAGTCTTTACTGAAGAAAAGTATCAAATCAGTACCTTAGATTCTTCTGTGCTATGATAGTGCATTGAATACAAGAAAGCTGATGGGGTAGTTTTAAAAAATGTCCTGACAGAGTCAAGGTGATGGCCATTTTTAGCTGCCCTGCTATCCATCACCTCTTTCAGCCAAGCATACTCCATCATATGCAACAGCCTCATGAATTTATGCATCAAGCTGTGCAGCCAGTCGTGCCGAGGGCGCTGGTGACAAGTGAAATTGCTGTGCGCCTCATTTAGCTGTTTATTGCGCCTGAGTACGTGTTGCAGCTGTCATCCCACGATGGGATGATAGTGCTCGTTAATAGACAAGACAGGCAAATAATGATGGAGGCCACAGCAAGAGATGCTCATCTGCCAATGGGCTCTAAGCAATATCACAAACATCCACAAAGTTTTCCATCAAAAGCAGCTCTGTAAGGAAATAGAGAGGGCAGGGCTGTTCTTCATGGAACTAACAATGGAAATTAAACTTTTGAAAAAAGTGTAGCCCAGTAGATTGTGTAACTTAGGGCTGGCATTTGGGGCTCCACACTCTGCTTCCCTTTTAAAAGAATCACAAGAAAATGGCCACAGGCCTCAAGAAACTTTGCCACCAATATTCACACTGACTGTTTTCCTCCTACCCACCATGGAATTAGCCTTAACCCACTGAATAGTTGGTCTTATTCTGCTGTCAACCATGGCCCCAAGAGTTTGCGAATGTTATTTTTCAACTATTTGAAGACTTGTTTCATACATTTAGGACTTGGGATTGCTATCTTTCAATTCTTTTCAGTAATTCAGTGGAAAGTAACTTGGAATAGAAACATTCTATCTTTAGATTTGAATGGAATTTTCTTTTGTATAAAATTGAATTATACTCAAGCATTCATATCTTGGCATATAGGAAAGAGGCTTTTAATAAAATCTCTCCCAGATGAAAGTCTGTTAAACAACTGATTTTCATTTCCTTCCTTCCCTGAATGTGTGGTGCTTAATCTTATGGGTATTTTACAGTTGGTGATTAACAAGTGCCTAAGGTATGGGCTTAAATGTGAATCTTTATGATTTTCCCAACAGGTTATTCATTTTATAAGAATTTAGAACTTAAAGAGTTAATTAACGTGTTTGGTGTAATGAGATGAAACAAATTCTGACAATCCTTTGCAAGCTTTTATATATGATAGTAATACCCAAGAGAGCTTGAATTCTATCCTTGCTAACTGGATATTATTTTGAGCCTCAGATATAGAAACAAATATATCAAAGTCCAAATTGTGAACTCAGGACAGAAGTAATTATAGAAATTTATAATTTAATAGAAGATCTGGGAAAACCTATAAGCATAAAAGATTGGAAATCATATATGGGCCTAATCATTAAACATATGTACATATGTTTGGAAATGGCTTTCTTAACTATGATAACCTGTGGCCATGGCCTGCAGTGAACCCAGGTATCTATCTTGGTATCCTTTGCAGAAGGACTGCCAAATTTAACAAAGATATTATTATTATTACTCAACATGTCAAGAATCATAGAAAGTATAACCAGACCTGCATAGAGGGAACATCCTACTGCGATCTCAGAATTATAATGATGGGAAAAAAATTTTTCAACCTTTAGTGTGGCCTCCTCACTTTAAGGATGAAGAAACCCAACCCCAGAGAGGCCAAGTGACCCCACAAGGTCTGCAGTGAATTGCCTGCAGCATCTGCAATGAACCCAGGTCTCTAGTACCTAACATCCTCCAGAGCTGCCTCATCTGTGACATTTCTCATGCTCATGCTGTGACTAGCAGTGTGGGTTATTTATTTATTTAGTTTTACTAGTCTTTACCAAATGTATTATTTGCCTTTTTATGTTACTTTGAAAGAATATTCTGACTTGTTCATTTATCATTTACATATGCTTATTTCTTTAAAAAATAACATGGAGTTTAATGGGGAATACAAGGTATCTAACAATAAGGTTAAAATAAAGGTTATGTCATGAAAGAAAAGAAAGAGTTATAACCAAAGCACTCAGACTAAGACTAATTACTAGGTTTGAATATAAAATTTACCACTGATTTAAAAGGGTTGATTCATTCTTAAATGTGATAATTGTCTTTGAGCCAAAAATTACTTCAGTGAGAATGGATCTTCAGTTTTATGATGGAAATAAATGAGAAAATATAAGTTAACTTGCAAAGAAAATAGTTTTATGATGCACATTTCAAAAACACACATATTCTATAAAGTGAGACACATCTCTCTTCATTATTTAAAGGTTCTTCCTTCTTTAAAATATTCATATCTGTGAATCTTCTGTTATTCAAAATGTAAAAAAAATCATTAAAAACAACTTTCCACTGGACATCTTGATCCATATCGTCTTAGATGTCTTTGTTAAACACTTAGTATTCTACAACAAATAATTTAGGTGCACAGTAGACATCATTATAAAGGAGATACAAAATCACTTTTGGACTATAACATTTCAGTCGTGATTTAGCTCAGAGTCTTAAAGTAAAATCCAATGGACTAACACATAATAACTTTATATACGTTATTTCCTTTTCCTTGGTTTGTGCTTACTGTGGAATAATACAGTGGAAGCTCCGTTATTCGGCTCCTTTGCTCTTTTGAAAATAGCAACAACAAAAATCTTTCTTTTGGCATTTACAGAACTAATGGTCAGCAAATTTGACGATGTTGACTCTTTTTTCTTAATGAAATGGAAAAGAGATGTGTTTTACACACACGCACACACTAAGTTTTATTAATGTTTCATAAAATGGTTGCTACAATCAAAGGAACTGCTCTGAAAATTAAATTACTAGGCTGACTCTGAAAATCAGCATAATATGCTCTGTTTAATTCAGTCATGCTAAGATGTTAGATTCTCCTTCATTCTCTCAGCTTTCTCTCTCCTTCACCTGGGGGCATCTGCTGATGAGTCTCTTCTAGAGGTTGTTTAATGACTATTTTACAGGAACTGTCAGCTTTCTAAAGCCCAGTGGCATTGGGCGTCACTGTATTACCAGCCTTTTTACACAATTTGCCTGACTGTAAATCGGAGGTTTAAAAGTACAAGAAAAGCTCCTATTTGATTTAATGACTGGTTGATGGAGGTCAATTAATCTTTCTATGCTCAGATGTTGTACTCAAAAAGGTCATTTATTATTTGTTTATACTCACTTTTCTGATTTTAGAAACACAAGAAATAAGAAGACCGTTTGAGAAGAGCAGATAGTTGCCTTAAGAAAATTCCTGTCATATGCACTCTGGGATTTGGACTCAAATCCTAATTATACAGTAAGTGAAATGAACACAGACTTTACATTAACCTAATGTAAAGCTGCAGAACTGTGATACCTGTTCAATTTGGTTAAAGGAATTGAAGGTGGTGGCTTTTTTTTTTTTTTTTTTTTTTTTTGGCAGAAAGGGTTATTTGTGACAGTTGACAAAGTAGATATTTTTGGTTGTCTAAAGAGAATATTATTTTTCTCCCTATTCCTTACACCTTTTTAAAAAGCCAAACAGGGAGTTCCTGTGGTGGTACAATGGTGATGAACCCATCTAGTATCCATGAGGATACAGGTTCGATCCTTGGCCTTGCTCAATGAATAAGGGATCCAGCATTGTCATGAGCTGTGGTGTAAGTCACAGATGCAGCTCGGATCTGACATTGCTGTGGCTGTGGTATAAACTGGCAGCTACGGCTCCAATTCAGCCCCTAGCTTGGGAATTTCCATATGCCTAGGCTGTGGCCCTAAAATGACAAAAAAAAATAAAAATAAAAAGGAATATTTTTATTATCTAACTTTTAAATCAAAAACATTTCCTTTTCCAAATTATATTCATTATAATTTTGATATATAGTACAAATTAATACTTCTTGAATTTCAACATGTATAAGTAGAACGTCTATTGAATTATTTTTGTCATATTAATTTTTGATCAAGGGGTAATTTTTTTTTATCAAAGAATACACCAACAAATCAAAGCTAGTCAACAAAGAGCATGGCCTCAGTTCACAAAAGTGGGACATATAAAGTAATGTTGAGGGAATATTCAACTATTTGTAAATCTATTTTTAAAAGTTAAGACAGGAGTTCCCATTGTGGCTCAGTGGTTAATGAACCCTACTAGTATCCCTGAGGATGCCTGACCTTGCTCAGTGGGTTAAGGATCTGGCATTGCTGTGAGCTGTAGTCTAGGTCACAGTTGGGGCTAGGATCCCACAATGCTGTGGCTGTGGCGTAGGCTGTAGCTACAGCTCCAATTTGCCCCCTAGTCTGGGAATCTCCATATGCTGCAGATGCAGTCCAAATAAATAAATAAATAAATAAATAAAATAAAAGTTAAGGCAATATAGCAGAGTTATTTTTCTACCAAGCAAAATATTATCTAGCCATTGGTTCCTCCAAACAAATGGAATGGAACAATGACTCCAGAATTTTTTTCCTGAATGAAGTTTTCCCATGGCTAGTGACTACATAAGAATAAGACCCAAGGGCACCACCTGGGACACACAGATGGTTGTAAATGCCCCCTACTCTCAAGAGTATCAAAATACCTGCATAAGTAAACTTAAGGATGCTTTCTGTTTGAATCTCAAGTTCACATCCTTCTATCAAATGGCTATAGAGCAACCATACACACTACATTTGATGGGTAAGATTCTGGCAGGTTTTCCTTAACATATTCTTTGGCAGTCATTTCTATGGGCAAATGTAGGAGAAGCAGTGACTGACAGGCAGTCTCTAATAGCACTGGCAGAGCATAATGGAGCTACTCAGAAGCATAGTTTTCAGTGCACTGAATTGCATTCATTTGTTTACGTGGTGATCTTTCTTTGGAGATTTGTCCTCACAAGGGCAGGGCCTGTTTTATATTTGTCTTGAGAAATCTCACACACCCCAATACCTAGCACAAAACTGGACATATGATAAGCACTCAGTAAGCATTGCTTAGATTAAGTAACCAAGGTAGAGTGTGTTCTTGTGTTCAAGAGAGAACTTACTAAAGTGTTCTAAATATGGGAGTTCCCATCGTGGCTCAGGGGGTAAAGAACTCAACTAGTATCCATGAGGATTCAGGTTCAACCCTTGCCCTTGCTCAGTGGGTTAAGGATCTAGCCTGCTGCAAGCTACAGTGTAGGCTGCTGCAGATGTGTCTCAGATCCGGCATGACTGTGGCTGTGGCTGCAGCTCTGATTGGACCCCTAACCTGGAACTTCCATATGCTGCAGGTGTGGCCCTTAAAAAAAAAAAAAAAAGCATTCTAAATATGAAATCCCTCACTGGAATTCCTACTGCCTCCTACTGCTAAGCATGAGGAGCAATGAGATTGGACATATAGATGAAGGTTCAAGTCTCAGTTCTGCCAGTTTGAGACTACCAAGCATGGCACTTAAACCTGAGATTCTTTAATTTCTTATCTGTAAAACTTAGGCTTGGATATCTCACATAGATCCTCGATAGCCATGATATCTCTGATTCTTACATTCCTTCTAATCTCATATGTGGCCAACCATTTCCTTTTAGTCTACTTGCAACACTAAATTATTACTACCAGCTAACATTTACTGAGAATTTACTTGTGATATTGATATTTTATTTATGGCATTAATGTGATCTCCTCTAATTCTCGTAAGAGTCCTATAAATTAAGTTTTTATAGAAATTGGGGCTCAGAAAGACTACTTGTTTGAGGGATTGCATCAGCCACAAGTGACAGAGATGAGGTTCAAGCTTTGGTCTGTCAAAGACGATTTTTCTGCTGTTTTCATTGTGCTGCCTAATTCTATCTGTGGCTCATTCCTTCCTAGACTTCCAAAAAGATATATTATAATATTTAAATTGTATTCCTGAGGGAAACAGCAGGACCCTATGTGCAAAGACCAATTTATTATGAGTCAAACACTCCTGAGTTGTATTGTTAGAAGAGGTGATGAGGTTCCCCTGATCCCCCACATTTTTTCTCATCCTCTGGTGGCCAGTGTCATGCATTTTCAGGACAGCTGGCCAATGGACTCAGTGGCCATAAAATAGAGCTCAGCAGGCTGCTCACACAAGGACTGAACTTGTGACCCCAGCATCATTTTCATCACACCACAAGCAATTGAATTAAATAGCCAAAGACAAGTCTAACAAATACCTCATGAAATGAAACACAGCCCCAGAGATGTGGACATAGTTATCATTCAGCCCATTTATTTCTCAGTTAATATCAATAGTTTATTTTAGACTTATCCTTTGTAAAACGGTGAACTGTGAACTGCAGAATAAATGCACAGTCTGGACCTCTGAACTTAAAGTGTGAGGGGCAAAGGGGAAACAAGTGTGTGGATGGTCACAGGTCCTAAGAGAGGACCAGCCATGCGCCATGGAGGAAAGCCAGAAAAATCCTCACCCAGATGTAAGGTAACAGAAAGTGCTTTGTGTAGCGCCCCTGATGATTTCTCACTTCATCCCCGTGCCTTTCTATATCTACAGAATCCTTTAAGATCAGGAATAGCCCCCAAGTTATCACATCCAAAGGACCGCTTATCACTCACTGGCTTTCACAGCTTCTGAAATCTCTAGTCCTTGTAATGGCTCTGGCTTGACCAACTTTAATCATCTCTGAATTGTGGTCTTATTTTTTTCTAACTTTAATGGATCCAAGTGATTCCCAGTTCCTTTGTCCTATGGGTACTAACTGGGACTTGTCTTTGATTTCGATTTTGCCCCCTAACTCTTTTAGATCACTTTCACCATATTACACTGATGGTCCTGCAACAGTTACTCCCTGAGTTCCCCTCAGAAGACTTTGTTCCACACTCTTCTTTCCAGCCTCCAGTGAAGCCCAGAGATTTCCATTTTAATCGTTTAGGATCGTTACAGCATTGACTGCTGGAGAACACAGGTTCCAGAATCTATATTTTGAAAAGATGAAGTTAACATTTTACTTTAAATGACGTAAACCCAGGAAGTGTGAGCTAAGGATTTAATCCAAGGTCAGCTTGACTAATAAGCAGACTTACAGATGGACTTAGATTTTTAGCTATTCAGTCAGGAACTAACTGAAGGAACAGAGTGTCGGGGAATGGCTTCCTCTTCTTCAATGTAATGGACCGAATATTTGTGTTTCCCAAAAATTCACTGTTGAAATCCCGATCCCCAGTGTGATAGAGATGAAGGTGGGTCTTTTGGGGGATAATTAGGTCAGGAGGGTAGAGCCCTCTTGTAAATGGGACTAGTCTCTTGTAAAAGGGACCCCAAAGAGCTCTCTTCCCCTCTTTCCATCATGTAAGGATACACAGAGGAGAAGGAAGTCTACCTCGCCAGAGGGACCTCACCAGAACCCAACCATGCTGGCGCCCTGAACTCAGACTTCCAGCCTCCAGAACTGTAAGCAATCCATTTCTGTTGTTTCTAAGCCATCCTGGCTATGGTACTTGGTTATAGTTGCCTGAATGGACTAAGACATTCATGAATCTTCAACCTCTCCTTCTCTACTGGCATTTTGTTTAAAGTCCCCTCAAAATCTGAGATTCTGCAAGATGCAATGTCAACAAAGCTGAGCATATGGGAGAATGTGATGGTTTACTTTATTGCTTCTATCGTCTACAAATCTGTTTCCTTCTAGGAATTCAGTCCACGAAGTGAGGGGTTTTTTTAAACCACCAAAAGGAAAAAAACTTAATTAATAGAGTTTAGAAAAATAAGCACAGGAAATAGTAATTCATGTGCTAGCCTCTGTGTCACTGCTAGCTCTTAAGTTAGTATTCCCAGAAATCTACATGTAATATTTAAAATTAACTTCAACTTTATTATTACAATATGTGTCTAAATTCTTATATTAGAATAAACTCAATCTTCATTAGAAACAGACAACTTCAATATTGTATCTTAGTGTGTGTTGTATTGGGATCCAACTTAGGCAGGCCATACCCCTGAGTATGCTTAAACATTTCTCTAATATTTCTATGACCAAAAAAATTACAAATTTAACAATTTTTATAGGATGAATTTTCTACCAGTAATTGCACATCAGATACAATGTAACCGAACCCCAATTTGCTAGAAGATTGTTCTCTATTGCTTTGGCAATAGAATTTGGAGACCTTCTGAAGTTCCTCTTCACCTTTTTTTCTTTTTTGAAACTCATAAACTTTCAATGAGTTTAACAGATTGTCTGTTTAGATCTGAAATGATAACTGGAATAGGAAATCCAGACAGCAAAAGAGGTTGCTTCTTAGGCTTACTGCCAGATTTTGAAAATCACTATAACAAGTAGTTTCTGCCAAGTAAGTGCAATCTGAATACTGGCTAAAACATTTTTAAAAAATAGAAAGAAACCCATGCTGACTAATAGGCGTTAATGTGTGAATAATAATTAGCGCAATTAAGTGACTGGCGCTGTGCGGGTGAAATTTTCAGAATAGAAAACATTAATGTAGGGGTTTACATACACATAAACAAAGCTTTATAATGGGCTAATGTGATCTGTGATGTATGGAAATGTTTGTGGGTCAGTATAACAATTGTGGAATTCTCATTGCAGGTATGTTAATCTTAGGTATGGAAGTTCTGTGAATGTAAATTATTGCTACAACCACATAAAATCTGTAAAGATTATGTCTGTATCTCTACCTTTATCTACAGCTATAGCTATAACCCTATTGGAAAACATATTTTGAAGAAAATTTGATGCATATGAAACCATACTATCTAGATGGCTACCCAAATAGCTAGCTATCACTCCCTACTTCCTGGCCACCCTCCCTGCAATATACATGCTTCTATATATATTGTTTAAATCTGTCTATAGATCTCCTATTTCTCTGTCTCTTGCTCTCTCACTCTCACTCCACCTATAATTTATCTGAATATATGGGACCAGTTTTTCAGTAAATAGTACAGAATTATAGCTGAGAACCACCATCGGTTTAGTTCATCTAACAGAGAATAAATTATTATTCTCTTTTAGAAATACTGCTGTGTCAAGGTCAGGGTTGAGGTCATTTACAAGGCAATGTAGAGGACAGCATATAATTTACTAGCCAGAATCACTCACAGCTGTTGGTGTATTGGGTGGATGGGGATCTTTCTATCAGAAATCTATACTCATTTAGCTTTCATAAACAAATGCTTTTAAGAGTATAAAAAAAAATTCTGTGTTGTGAGTTTAATTAAGAAGCATCAAATTACCCACTTCTTTTGTTCACCTTTGGAAAATATATTTAGTAGCTGATGATTAGCGACCTGTGTATTTATTCAACAGGAATAAGAAACTCTAAATCAACGTGTACTAATGTGCTGTCCTTTGCAAATGAAGATAACACATTGATTCGCAATCAACGGGCACACATTAATTTCTTCTTTATTTTGGGGGGTTAAAATATTGATGATGAGTAGACCGTCATCCTTGGTTTCTTACCTTGTCTAGTTTGTGACCAACAGTTTTACTCTAAGAAATAGGTGCTCAGGACAAAACAAGTAGCCCTTGATTGTGAAACAGTTGTTTGTTGTTGTTGTCATTCCCTGTACAAAGTGACCTGGAGAGTTTTAAAATAGTTTCAATAACCACAGGTTTCAGTGTGTCAGAACATTTTTATTTGATGGTCTCATTCACCACTACTACTTCCTATATATTCTCTCTTCATGCTCTGCACAGCTAGGAGTGTGCCTCTGCAATCAACAGCATGAAAAAGGGGGCCATCAGAAAGAATTTAAAAAATATTAATATCAGATATCCCAGAGGTGAAATTGATCTGGGTCTGCAAACATAAGTAAGATTATGGTCTGAACTCTGTAAACTTGACTCGAAATTTAAGCTCATCTTCATCATTTAACTCAAATTTTAAAATAATTACGAACAGTCCCCTTGTCTGACAGATCCTGTTTCTCTGCTCTCCAACCTATATCATTCTGTCTCTTTCTAGCCATAGACATTCTTTCAATAAACAAGGGATTTAAAGACAAACTAAATGGGGCCCCAAATTCTCCAGTGGGAAAGATTGACAAATAAATAGATAATTGTCTAATATATGTGTAATCATGGAAGGGCTTCTTAATCCACACCGCAGGGAGAAGGTGAGAGAGAATTAAGAAGATGGCATACTTGGAAAAACTTCTTAGGGAACTGTTTCTGTTACTCCTAAATTTCAAAGCTCTTCTTCTCTACCAATATTTTTCCTATACTCTGTAAACACGCTCAAGTTTTTCCCTCACTAAAAGAAAGGAAAATCATCTCATCGGCCCAGTGTTTCTAAGAAGTAACCAGCTCTTCCTGCTCCTTCACCCAGCCAGCTTTTTTCTATGTGTGGTTTATACTGCTTCTGCTTTCAATCTCACCACTTAACTAAAACTTTTCTACCTTTAATTGTCAGTTTTGAACCCTCATTCTTTTTAGAAACTCTTTATTCCTGGGAATTCCATGGCAATGCTCATTGCAGTTTCTCCTTTTACCTTTCTCACAATGACAGATCCGTTCCTCTGCTCCCATTTAGAAAATCAGTGTCCAAGTTCCCATAATGGCTCAGTGGAAATGAATCTGACTAGTATCCATGAGGACGCAGGTTTGTTTCCTGGCCTCACTCAATGGGTTAAGGATCCAGCATTGCTCTGAGCTGTGGTGTAGGTTGCAGATGCAGCTTGGACCTGGCATTGGTGTCATTGTAGCACAGGCCAGTGGTTACAGTTCTGATTTAGCCCCTAGCCTAGATACCTCCATATGCTGTGGGTGCGGCCCTAAAAAAAGACCGAAAAAAAAAAATGGTGTTCCTGGGCTCCCTCTATGACTGACTGTTCTACATACTATACTCAGTCATGTGTGTGCGGAGGGGCCTGGGGGTAGGGTCTTATTCAGGCTCTGGGTTTTAACTATAATTTGTGTACTTGACTCTTTCAAACACAAGTCTCTAGACCCTAGGGTCTTCTCTGAAATTTGGAATTGAATATAAATGTTGTGAGAAATCTCTACTTGGCTGTGCCAGAAATAGTTCCACATTTTCAACATTGTCCAAAACTTTTCTCATCATCTCCTCAGTCTACCCTGTTCATGTCAAGACTTACTGTTCATTGTGATGTTTCTAAGTCAGGGCCCTAGGGGTCATTCTAAAATTCCATTTTTCCTTCCTTTCTTCCTCCCTCCCCTTATGACTCTCACCAAATCCTTCTAAGTTTACCTCCTAAACATTTCTCAGCCTTGTTCCTTTTGGCCCAATTAGTGTCTCTTAACTTCCTGAGGCTGCTCCTGTTCCATAGTAGGTGGGGTTAAAAGACATATTTAACATAAACCTAATGAAGCTTAAGCTTCTGGCCCTCCTCTTCTAAGGCCCTGAGAGGGATCTAACAGTGGACTCCAGTACTCATATATTTTTGCATATTTGCTATGTAAGATATTTTGACCACAATCAGTTTCTCTTTCTATGCTGACTTCTCCATAGCTCTTTACTTTGTGTACCATTGGAATGACTATAAGCATTTTTAGGACCTGGCTAAGAGGAGGGTGAGATGGACACACATTAGTTTGGGTTTTACAGAATAGATTTTTGTGGTTAGCAATCATCTGTGTGAGGAGTTCAGTTATTGCTAACCATCCAGGACCGGGACTATTCTGCATTGACACTGTGCCAACTCACCCAGAGTGTTCAAACAAAGCAGCTAAAACAGTGTTCAGGTCATGTTGCGACCATGTCCTGTGGTTCCAGAAGCAGGAGGCTGTGTACAATAGAGGACACAATAGATTGGAAGTGTTCAAGCAGAGGCTCTATCCTGTAGAAAACGTCTTCCAATCTTCATAAATGTAAAGGTGGAAGGCTCTTATCTCATTGATCCCTAGTCAAAATGGAAGTTATGTCATATCAGGAATATGCTCAGAAATATAGCAAATATAGTTATAAATCCAACATGGATTTTTCTCTTTTTTGGTGAGAATAACATAAAATGGAATTAATTAAATTCCCATATTTTTAGGGCCAAGTCTTATAGCAATGCTATGTGGAGAACCTTTATGTTTAGGGCGTCCCAACATATTGAATCACTTCTCAATCCACCTGATTCATCTTGTTCTGAAAAAAGTCTGTCAGTTGCAAAGGAAATGGCATACAAAATTATCACCGGTGAAGAAATAGCCTGAGGAAATAAGTATTCAGGTGATAAAACTCCTACATATGTTAATTAATAAGTCAGTACATGTAGTATAAAAGTAATCTGACAGCGCATTTAAGTCATTCAGTCATTCTAATTGCTCTTATATAAACCTTAAATTAGTATTCCTTTTCCTGAAGAGTACCCCTAAACTCACTAGTTAATTGTCCCCATTTTACAGCTATATAAACTGAAGCACATACAGTTTATATAACTTTTCAAAGTAATAATGGCCATAATCATTCAATAATAATTCAAGTCTAATTCTTCAAATTCTAAAATTCTTATTATTTTTCCTATGCCATCATAATTCCATATATAATTACTGTGTTTTTTTAATTTATAAAACAGTTTGTCCACCCAAGACCAAAAGTTAATACCATTTAAAGACCAAATGATGCTATAATTCAAGAAAAGAGCTTTGGTGATTTTTTTTTTTTTTTTACATTACTCTAACTTAAAATGCTTTCTATAAATTAAAAGTAGTTGTAGATATTATTAGTACATACTGATGTACACCATATGGTTTCTTAAGACTTTGCTAATGCAAATTTCAAGGATTATACTACTTAAATTGTAGCAAATTTTATTAAGCACATTACTGGAAATCATATTTTTAATTTTGTTTGTAAATCTTCAAAATTATCAATGTGTGAAGGCAATCTGTTCTTCACACTTTATCCTTGAAAGTTGATATTAGCCCTCTGAAAGCAGTTAAAAGGACTGAGGTAATAATAAATGAGAAAATGAATCCCTAGAATAACAATTAAAATGGCACCCAACTGAAAGATCATGACAAAACATGCCATGACAGGTAGTGGAAATTAAAAACCAAAATTAATCAAAATATGAAATAAGTACCAATAATTAAAAGCCCTTACAAAAATTAAAGATAGTTACTCCTTTAATGATGAACCAAGCCTTAAAGGTATGAATATGATACATTAAAATACAACCTGCTACTTGGTGGCAGCCAATTCACAAATATTCATGTAGGAGGAACAGAGAAAGTATTTTTTACATCTTGAAAGCTGAATCTAAATAAAAGCAAACTAATAAGCAAGTCTGATGACAGTTTTCTATTTAGCATTATATAAATTAAAATTTTTAATTTTGTTTCCTATATAGACTACTGAAAGACATTTTGGGGGAAAAAAATCAGGAGATGATTTTACCTTAGAATTAAATAGAAAAACCTTTGTGGAAGTATACGAAGGTAGTAAAATGTTTCCGTAGTTTGACCTTTACAGTTTTTTGTCATCCTTAGAAATATTTCACTAAAATATTTAACAAGAATAAGATTTGAAAATATGGAGTTGATCACTTATCCTTAAAGTGAATAATAACTGTATATGGAACAGAAGTAGGTACCATTTTGAGTTGGAGAGGCATAATGATAAAAGCATCTGATAACCAAAAGCATAACAATAAGGAAATGTGACATAAAACTGAGTAGAGGGAAAAAAAAAACTTAAAAGGTATTGTGGCTCTTTAAAATAAATAAAACTAGATAAAACTCATTTTATATCATTACTTTATTTCAATGTTGAGCTTTATTGCTAAGAAAAAAGAAAAATAAATCCATGGGGATATTTTAAATTTTCTCTTAACCTCATGAATTCATTTCCAAGTCACAAGTCATTCTAAAGATTAGAATGAGTCTATGACCAGTATAATATGTAAGATCACATGGGAAGCATAACTTCTTCAAAAGATGAAGAATATTCCCCAAGGCAAAGTTCAAATAAAAGTAAAAAATTATTTGAAGAAGTCACAATTAACAGCAGTAGCCACTCTGTGGAGCCCTTAATGCTATGTTCATATAAAGAAAATTAGGAATCGTTTGTGAAACAGTAATTGTTAAAAGGCAATTTCATCAACTGTAATCTCAAATATAAAAATTTCTGCCTTCTATATTACAAGATTAAGATTTTCTCTCAAAAATCCTAATCTCTAGGATTGAGAGGAATAGCATCAAAGATACTCCTTGGTGAAACCTAAAAGCAGACATAATAGTAAGAAACAGGTGACAGAAAAGGGGAAAATTTTGTCTTTCTTCATTTGGAAATTATCTTTAAAAAGGAAAAAAAAAAAAAAGAAAACCTCGTTCTTTACAGCATGATGCTTGCTGTTGATGTTGGATTACCACTGACGGTTGTGAAGGTGAGGAAGAACAGAAAGCTAAATGCTAGCATCTCGTAGCATGGAAGTCAGAAACAAAGGATGCCAGATAGAGGCAAGGGAAACAGGTAATTACGGTGAAACTGAACCAGGTGTCTCTCTGGGCATTATAGGCACATGGGTCTACAGATCTCAAACGGCTGGATTGGAATGAGCAAAATTTGGACTTTGGCTACAATTATCACAAAGATAAAAGGCCTGGAAACAATTTAAAGTTCATCAGATGTCGTTTTTCTTTCCAAGAACCTCACCTATCCATTTTAAGTGAAGAGCATAACTTTGCATGCATTTACTGAATAGTAAATTATATGGTTACCTTTCTTCATCTTTACTTACTCAAAAGTGCTAGGGTATTTTTTTTAATCAAAAAGTTTTTTCTAAAGGGAAAAGAATTACAGATTATGTCAAAACAACTACATTACATTTTAGATTTGGTACTGGTGACATTCACTTAATTTATATTCTCCCATACACGTAAAATCACCACATACACTCAACATTGTCATCACCCCCTTCTCTTATACAAAGTAACCCCAGTCATTTTGCATTGCCCTTTCGCTACCCATTTTTAGTACTTCCATTATTTCCATTTTTCCCTTTTATGCTCTTGTCAGTTGATTAACATATAGAGTTCAAAAGTAGGCAAATGTATAAATGTTGAAAGCTTACCAATGTTGGATATAGGGAGACTCATTCTGTGGAGCTACATCCTCATTTATACATTTTTCAAGACCAGTAATCAATTACCTACGGAACTGCTGATTCATGGTTAGTTCTCAGGTCTTTTTAATCCATAGTGATGATCTTGCTGATCATGCCCAATTATGTATTTGTGAAATCATTGTGAGATTTCTTATAGCTGAGAATTTAATGTCACTCTCTGCCTACATCTCCAATCATAATTCTGTTCTCCAGCTGTGTTTGGTGTGGATAATAGATCTCTGCTCTAAGTTATAATAAAATCAAATAAATTCAGGTCTTTGGGACTCTCCTTGAAGGACCTTTTGGTTTAGTAGTGAATTATTGGTCATTATCTAACCTCTAGAAATTTACGACATGTTTTTGATATATAGAAGTAATATGAGCAAAGAAAATATTTAATGTGTAGATGGCTCTGCCTAAGGCTCATCAAAAAAGGAAGATACAAATTTGTCATTTATTATTTTAAATTCCACATTATCATTCTCCATGGGACAGAATCTGTCTTTTACAAAAAAACAAACAAACAAACAAACAAACAAAAAAAACATTATTAACTATTATGCAAGAATTTCTCAGTACATGATTGTCAACATTATGGAATAGTTACAAATTCATCCAAATGCGCTTTGGCTTAAGTTAATTTTATAATATTACTTAGAATTCCAGGAGGTCCTGTCGTGGCTCAGTGGTTAACAAACCCGACTAGTAACCATGAGGTTTCAGGTTCGATCCCTGGCCCCACTCAGTGGATTAAGGATCTGGCATTGCTGTGAGCTGTGGTGTAGGTTGCAGACACGGCTCGGATCCAACGCTGTGGTGATGTAGGCTGGCAGCCGTAGCTCTGATTAGACCCCTAGCCTGGGAACCTCCATATGCCACAACTGTGGCCCTAAAAAAAAAAAAAAAAAAAAAAAAAAAAAAAGAATTCTGTTAAAACTAGAGAGTAAAGTCTTAATCTTAGTGAATTCTAGAAAAACTAAATTGACTTCCTTGCTAGAGTTACCAACACCTGAGTTCCTGGAATATCCTAGAAGCAAGTGGAAAAAGATTCGTCTGAGAAATTTTAAGAAAAAAGAAAGAATCTTTAGAGGGGAAAGAAAAGTTAGTGGTAAAGGAATGGCTGACTGTTCACAAGTGCAATGAAGTGCCTCAAGATGCAAAGCAAAATTGCATAGAGCTGTCTAATACTGACTTACTACTGAATGTGCTCTTGAGTTTTCACAGTTTTTCTCTTGAGTTGTGACAAGATGACAACAAAACTACTGCCTTAATTACAGGAAGATTGGAAGGTGTGTAACAGCCCCTCAAGATGACTGAAGAAATTTCATGTGAAATACAAACCTTAAGACTAGCATTTAAATATGCCAAGATAAAAATTTTTAAGTTACACAGAGACTATAATCTCAATATCTTTATCTGTTCTTTGATAAGTGCTACTGCTTACATTTTAAACCAAAAGCCTACTACTATTTTTTAAGCAAAATATAAATATATTTACTGAAAACGAGTTACAGCCCTCATTAGAAATCTCCCCACAAAATTATTTAACATAAAAATCATGGATGCTATAAATAATAAATTTTGATAATGCATTATTTTACCTGGTGGCATTATTTTTATTTATTTGTTAGTCCAGATCTTGTATAGGAGAAAAGTTCTCCTACAACCAGTTTGCAGTTGCCACTGCCCTCCATATTTGAAGATGACATTCCCCGTTTGTTCTCCAAATGCAAGAGCAGAGGAAGAAACCAATGTACAATGATACTTCCCACATGTAAAGGTGACTCTTTTCAGGATCTCTTACACTTTTCAACTACCCCAGATGTTTAATTTAGAAAGACTCACACTTCTGACTGCAGGCCAGGCTGTGAGGACTACCCCCACTGTCCCCATCCCCGCCAGGTGGTTGGATGTTTTGAGCAGCCTGGGAAAGTGTTTCCTCTCTTCTTTCCCTTTGCTTGCCTTTGCTTCTCCGCAGTCCATTGTACAGCAGCATCCTAGAAATCTGTCATTCATTCTCTAGAGATCTACAGCCTCAGAGGACTGTGCTGTGATGAGCCACAGCACTGCTGTGTTGGCCGCATGGCCTGAGCTCCAGCCCTTGTTTTGAATGATCCTATATTGCCAGTTAATATAAAGTGTTGCCAGTGTCTGGGTCGATGAGGTGGGGAGCAAGGCTCTACTGACGGCCTGTCAAGGCTGGGGATCTCTGTCCTCTGACCACTAAATCATCCATTGTTCCTGGGGGTAAATGCATGTCAGAAGAACGTGGATCATTAGTGTGACCTGTGTGTTCCAAAGCCAGTGTATTTCATTGCTAACTGTTCCATATTACTAATAAGGTAAAATGTGGTTTACTGAGTGATCTGAGAATAACCAAAATGACTACTGTATTGGTGGTCAATTTAGATGAAGGTCATCTTCCCACACATTCTGATTTGGAGACTCCATGCTTTAGCACATTTTTGATTTGTTTTCTTTATCTTGACTATTTCTGGTTTACTTACTTATTGTTTCCCTCACTTCCATTAGACTGTGACCTCTGTGAGGACAGGATTCTTGATTACCTTACTTAGCACCTTGTCCATGCAGCTTATAGCTGTGCTTAGCACATAGCTGGTGTTCAAAGAATATTTCTTGAGAGTCTAAAGGAATAGATGAGTGAATTTGCAAATGTAGTCATGAATGAGTTACCCTGTGACATCTTGCCTCCCCTCTTCCTCTCTCCTTTGCCTGACTCTGTCCTTTGGCCATCATCACCATTAATTCTTGCTGAGGTCTCTGGCTTCTTCTGGATTCTGCCATAGTTACCACCTATTTTATCTCACCTAGGTATTGCCAGCCTTCCCCCTCCACTAGTCATTTAAAAGACTTCGTTTCTGCTCTGTCTGCTGTTTCCCACTGGGCCTCATACCTCTGATAAACTGGGGTCCTTAGCATAATCAATTTGCCCCATTCGCCATGCAAAAGTGGAGTGAGCCTTGTAATATCTAATATTAAATGTAGTAAAAATTGCTATAATGTACTGAATATCCACAATGTACTAGTCACTAGGTTGGCTTTTTATTTACATAGACTACATCTAATTCTTATAGCATTATACCCACTTCACATGAGGTTAAATAACTGGCCCAAGGTCACAAGCTAATAATTTGCTAAATGGAAATTCAAGTCCAGGACCTTAGGTTTCAGTGTGTACATGCTTTTTGCCACAGGGGACAGCCATCACCAAAGCAGCACTGCCTGCATCTCAGGGATTTATAGAGGATACGTTGATAGTTTCAAAGTTTCCCCAGCCCCTAGTGGTACAGCAAAAGTTTATGGGTGATTCTGCTGGAAATACTATTCACCTCTACTCCCGCAGATAAGCTTATCTGCTTCTCTCTTTCTTTATCTGGTTCTTTCTCAGGAGAGGTCTCCTTGCTTTCGAATTTCTATAGGCCTATATGGTTAGTGAGACTGCTAGAGGGCAAAGCCTATGTCATTATTCTCTCTATTCCTAGAGACAGTAGCAAGTTTTATCCTATTGTAAGGATTCATTAAGCACTTTGTGAATTTATGAGTGAATTGAATTGAATTGAATTGAATTGAAGGATAAGTTGTGGTCATTCAGGTAGCAGGATTAAGTAATGCAAAGAGTACTGGTCAAGGAGATCCCATTGTGGCTCAGAGGATTCTGAATGTGACTAGTATCCATGAGGATGCAGGTTTGATCCCTGGCTTCCCTTGGTTGTTTAAGGATCTGGTGTTGCCCTGAGCTATGGCTTAGGTCACAGACATGACTCGGATACTGCATTGCTGTGGCTATAGTGTAGGCTGGCAGATACAGCTCCAATTGGACCCCTAGCCTGTGAACTTATGTATGCCACAAGTGTGGCCCTAAAGAGCAAAAAAAAAAAAAAAAAAAAAAAAAGTGCTGGTTAGAAAGATCTCTCCAATATAAGTTCAATGCCATTTAACCATTATCTTGAGCAAGTTACTTAACCTTTCTGATTCTCTGTTATCACCTTTATAACACGGATAGCTACTCTCTCCTAGGATAGCTATGAAGATCAAAATTTCAGTGCTTTTTAGAGAATCTATTAAGTCCAAAGTAGAGAAGAGAAGAGAACTGTGTAAAACATGAATGGCTAAAAGATTTGACCTTGGGAATTCTCAACTTCCCTGCTAATTGTTTTATTTTCATTTACTACTCATGATTTTGATTCACCCACCCTTGTCTGTGCACCCATTCAGCACCCCAAGCATCTGTCTGTTCCCTGTCTTGCACCAAAAGACCAAGTTTTGATATGTTCACCTCTTAATATCTATCTTAAATTCATTTCCTCCTCTCTGTTCTCTCTGGCTTGGCTTTATCCCAGGCCTCATCACCTCTCTCCTGGTCTATTGCAACAACCTTCTGGGATCCCTGCTTCTAGATGAGCTTTCAAAATCAAACCAAACAGGCAAAACTCACAAACATTTTCTCCTCATATACTATTACTGTAGAGCATCCAAATCTACTGGAATTTCTGGGGTAGTACTGATTTTAAAAGTCATCCCCATCTATCAGTAGAATGTTCTTAGAGGAAATTTTTATTTTATGATTATATTTTTGTCATAGAAAACACATTCCTGTGTTGGAACATGTACCCCAGTTTTTAATCCAGAAGATATTGTCATCACTATATCCTCAAGTTGCCTTGTGCCCTCTTCTTTTCAAAATGAGTTACCCCCAGCTCAGACCTCTGACTTGAGGCTCACACTTACAGCAGTAGAGCTAAGGAGCACTATGCTCTCACTAGGCTTATGTGGACCAGACTTAAAACCAAACAATGATTGATAACAGTGATTCTTCAGGAAAGGGCATTTGGGTCCCAAATGCATTTTGGTAACACAACTCATTTGTAAGTTGGATGCTGCCTTTATTATGAAGCAAATAGTAAATCAAGAATTCTCATCACTGACTTCAGTGTTGCTAGAAAGGAGAGAATTGTGTACTAATTGTTTAATTGATGAGCAGAAAAGGAAAACTTTATTGCAAGCAATGCATTCAAATCATTTCCTTTGACTCTGTCTCAGCTGTCTGACTAATACAACTCTGGAAATCTTTTTTCCTACATTTTCTTTTCTTTTCCTTCACTAGTACTCAGTAAGATTTCATTCTAGGCCTGAGAATTATTTGCTTTTCAGTAGACTTCAGTGGTACTAAAGCATTACTCATTTCTCAGCTTTATTTTCTTGAGACACAGAGCAAACATGCCGCTAAGTGATAGCTCAGTCCAAACGTTACTGTATAAAACAGGTGAGCAAGACTCATGGCCTCTGTCTCATCATGGAGGAATGGAATGATTTTGAGAACAGCACAAGACAGTACATCAAATCAAGGGATTTATATCTCCTGAAAAATTTCACCATAATTCCTTCAAAATATTTTAGAATAATTTGTTGTGTTTTATGGAAACACCTTCAAAGTAGGAGCTCTTTCTCCTTGATTTTAATGAGGAAGGGAGGTTACTGTTGTACATAATTATGTACTGAGATTATTACATTTTATAAGATCCATTTGTTCTGTTGTTTGGTTTTCCTATTTTAAGATTACATTACCAAATCAGATTTTGCTGAGGAACAACTTGCAGTTTTTTCCAAATGTTCCCCATGAGGAAAACAGTGATTTTCTTCACTAGTGCAAATAAATAGCAAGAATGGTATGCTTTTTGTTTTTTGTTTTTTTCTACAGGAGTGAAACTAGAGGATTCTCTCTCTGAGAGCATAAAGCAAACTGATTATGTCAGTGTTATAATCTCTGTGGGAAAGCCACATTCCATACTTTTTAAATATTCCCAGCAAAAAATATAGAAGAGCTGATAGGAAGTCATACCAGGATCCATCATCATATCTTAACTATTTGCAAGTCCAAGGCAAGTCGGCATAAACTACACTTGCTAACCATTTAAACACATGAGACCACTAATTATTGTGAATAACCCAGAATATTCTCTCTTTTTTAAATAATAAAAGGTAGGTTAAAAAGGATATCACTTTCATTAAATTGACTAAATATATTTGTATATATGTTACTTTTCAATCTACCATGGTAACAATCACCAATAGAATCCATTTTTACAGATTTATGTTTAAAACCTGGTACCCAGTCTCCTATTTTAATAAACATCAATATTCAAAATGTATGAAGCACATCACCAGATTCAATTACAAGTATTTATTTACTGTTACTGAGGGATCCATATAGCAGAGAAGTCAGACTTGGGCTCTGGTAAAAGACTGCCTGGGTTCAAATCCTAGCTCTCCCACAGACTGACCTCTTTATTAAAACCCCTACTTTTTCATCTGCAAAATGAAAATGAGACTCATCCCTTCCCTGTATGGTTGTTGGGGTGATTGTTATACTTAGAAAAGCTCAGCAACTTGCACATAGAAATACACTCTCATATTATCTTCAGTTAGTTACATGCATCTCAGGGTCTTTGGCATTATATTTGACAGTTTTTCCAAAAATACAAAATTTAAAACATCATCATATCTTTATCTGTGGTTGGAGAAGTTACCGTTTTAGCTCCTGATGCTGAGATGATGAAAAAAGGACATTCTGCTTTCTGCTTTTCCTTTTCAAATACTCGATTTTTAATGAACAATTGATCCTTAGAGCATACAACCTTCCCTAATCTGAGGTTAATCTTTGTTAACTATATCCATAATTTTATTCCCACTATCATAAGCAAGTTAGAACAGGAACATATATCAAAGGACATATTGTAAAAGAAGAAAATAAAAGTCTTGCACAGTATATTTCACCTCTTTTGGTAAATTTAAAATGTTTAATAGTGTTTATCCTATGAAATTAGTTTGAATCCTTGAGTCATGCCTTATAGATGAGATAATAGTTTCATACAAAATTGTGAAAATACATATTTTTTTCCAAACTCCTGATTTGGCTCTATCTTGTTCTTTATAGCAACAAATAGTCTAGCAGCCACTACTGAGGCTGGCTGTCCTCAAACTAAGTCAGGGATGCAGTCTCACATTTCTGAGTTTAGCAATCTGGAGACATATGGGGAACGTGTGAGCTGGTCAGCAATCAGCAGAGCTTGATTCAGTTGCAGAATATCAATTAAGGGAGAGAATAGGCTAATGTTCCTTCCACTAGAGAAATGACTAGAATATTATGTCTCCCTTAGCCTACCCAGTGACAGCTGACTTGTGCCCATAAACTTTGGTGCATAGACCTATTAGTTCACCTACTTCAATCAGCTTTATTTTTGTTAATGTACACAAGCTGTGACTTTGGCAGAGTTTCCCCCGGGGGGTTCATATTTGGAGCAATCTAATATGCACACTGATATCGGCACAATCTTATAATCGCCATACGCAATTCACGAAAAGCAACGTGGCTGTGCTCTAAAGATGATCCTAACTGTTAAGTGACTTTGAGTGCTGAGCGTTGCCTCAGTCATGACAGGAAAAAACACCTACCCTCTCAAATGCCTGGAATTTGTATAAAAAGATAGAATGAGATGGAAGAGAGAGAGAGAGAAAGAGAGAGCACGCACAGAGAGAGAGAGCTTATCCCTGTTTACATTTTCATCCTGTGTCTACTGGATTGATCCTCTACCTCATGTCAGCTCACCAGGCTGACAGCAATTCTAGCAGAGAGACACAGGGTAAGAGGGACTTTGATTCATTCCCCTCCCCCTAAGTCCCTGCCTGTCATTGTCTGCTCCTGAGTAAGCAAAGTGAATGTGGTCAAAGAGGTCTGGGGCTACTGGAGCTGTGTTTTCCAATCTCAGGGGCAGCCACCTTCTCATCAACAAATCCATGCAAGCATTCTATGCATTATGCCGCTTTTCACTCACAAGTTTTGTTCTTCACTGGAGAAGCACTTACCCAAATAAGACAATTCACCATGGAATCTCTGCGTGTATGTGTGTGTGTGTGCGCACATGTGGATAGACTGAGTGAAAGACTGAAAATTTGGAGCGGGTTTTTTTAAAGCCTTCATCCCTGTTTTTAAGATGTTAATTTCTACCCCCCCCCCCCCGCCACTACCTTAGTTCTAAAAACTGCTCTGTGATGTGATCACAAATACTCACGTGCATAAATTCCCCATTATCATAATAGGAGCACTGCAATGAGGCTTCTTCTGAAAATAAATTACTCTGTCGAATATATTAGGAGGACTAAACCCAAACAGGCTAAATCGTGTGTTCTCCCATCCTGTAAGTTAAACATTTGAAGCTGCAAAACCAATTGCAATTTTCATTTTACACGGATTTTATTTTCTTGTTTTATTTGCATCTTATCTGGTTCATCTACTCTCTCTCTCTTTAAATAGAAGACATTTCAATTATTAAATTTCTTATTTTCTTTCGGTAGTCCTAATCATTCTGTTAGCTGCCCCTCTCTTTTCAACTCATTGTAGTCCTCGTCAATATCCCTGGCTGACTTCAAACACATGAATATGTATGTTCTCAAAGGGCAGAGAGGCCCCCACCAGGGCGGCCGGCAGTCTAAAGGCAGAGAACAAGCAAAACATGTGAGCTCTTATTCTGATATTGCATAACCTTGATTTGGTCACCAACTGGTTTTCTCACTCCTCACTTCTGAAACAGGGACAAACAGATCAACTCTCCTATCAATTTCCCAAGGATGGTGTTAATTTCATAATCTACCTAATTACACAATCTATAGACAAGAACTTTCAACTTTAGGAGGAGTGTTATTATACTCGAGGTGATTCAAATAAATGATTCTTATCTTAGAATTTCTGGTAAACATTTATTAGTAACTTTGGGGTATATTTGTATGTTAGTAAAATTTGTAACTACTGTAGAAGTGATTACATTTACTCTGTATTCAAAAGGACTAGGGTTTTAATGCCTGCATTTCATAGGGTTTTACCCTTAGGGATGAAGGTTGCTGAAAATATTAAAATCACCTTTAAAATGACCCAGAGGTGTCTCTGCCTCTTGCTCCCAATGGTAACCACCAGTGTCATTGATTCAAGGGTAGACACTGGGCTAATTAAGAATTAGTTTGATGACATCTGTATTAATTTTGAAATATATAAAATCTTACTTGATATATTTGACAAACTGAGCTCCAAAGGGTTTTCTTTTAAATTCAATGTGAGCTTGAGTTTGTGAGTCAAATGGATACATTAAAATATCTTTAAGATGAGGTTAAAATTTGTTTAAGATCATGCTTGCCGTGAAAGGCATAAACCAGCCTACCTGCTTTGTGAATATATCAGACAAATGCTGTTCATGATCCTATGCATTTTATCTTCTATGGGGCCAGCTCCACTCAGCGTTTTACTGGTTTATAAGAGAGATCTACACAGATAAGAGTTGATATTTGACCAGGTAAAGAGGTGCAGGAGGATTTTTATTCATTTTTCTGATGCATTCATTCCTTTTTTTATGTCTTCTTTTCCACTTTTGTCTATCAGGAATGGTAATTTTTTACAGCAATTCCAGCATGTACATTGCTTGTGCCATTTTCATGTCTCAGCTGGCTGGAAAGTACGTGTATACTGGACTTTTCAATGACACACAGGAAAAAAGCAAACTCCCTCAAGCCAAGTGGAAAAGGATTTAAAACTCAGTGTGAATCCCTGTTAGGGGCAAGAGAGCCTATTGCAGAAACAAAGAGTGAAGAGAAAATTCTATCCTTGGAAGCCTCACAACAACACAACCACAGCTTTTCACGTAATAGCTCAAATGTTCCCACTACAGCCATTAACAATGTAATGAAACAAATCACTTGCTATCCGTCACAATTATGATCGATGGAATCCAACTGGTCTAACTTGGGAGAAAAGAATCACATCTCAAAGTGGATTCATTTTAGAAAATAGCGAAGTTTAGGCGGGAGGGATGGCACTTATCTCCCATAAACAATATTGGCAGGCATTTGATCTATCTAAACCAATAGGTTACTGTCTTGACATATCTTTCCCCTGCAATTTTCCCTTTTATTTTATTAGGCCTAGTGGAAGATTTCTGGCTGCCCGTGTGAATGAGAGAGCTAATTTAGGACCACACGGAAAGTAATATTGAGATAAATATAGCAAGACTGTATTAGGATTGCTCATTCTTTCTTCTTCAGGTAACTACTCTTGCTGTTTTTTTGCTTTAGTTTTTTTTTTTTTTTTTTGGTTTTCCTTTTTCTGTTTGGGTTTCTGTATTCCTACTACCTTCAGAAATCTCTGGGAATTCTAAGAGTTACTACACTATTTAGGTGGTAATAACAAAGACCTCTATTGAGAGTAGATAATGCACTATATTGTACATGGTTTGTAGCCAGTGGCTTTATGAGTCACTTCAAAAGTCAGTTTTGTTTTAGAAGTTATGCCTATGAGTATAAACATCTTTTCTCGAGAGGGAAAGAGATAATACAGAGGGTGCTGCGTTTAAACTGATGCACGGGACAAAATATAATCATAATCATAGATACCACTTACTAAATACCTGCTAGGCACCAAATAAGCATGTATATATGATGTGAATTCATGCTGCATTCCTGTGGTCTTGGTAGCTCATTTTTAACCTCATTTTATAGACTGGGAAGCTGAGATTTACAAAGGCTAAGTGTCTTTGTCAAGAGCAATGCACTAGTAAATGGAATTGTAATTAGAATGTAGGAATGTCTTCCTCAGAGTCCTAGTGTTCTAGCCATTGACAGAAGTTCCTCAAGTTTGGGAATACTTTCATGCTTAAGAATACACATGCACATCAGTTAGGGACATAACACTAATTGTAGTAACACTACTTACTGCCTCCACAAAGCTTAAAATCACTGTCACTTTGTGCAGCCAGGGACACCAGTGCATTCATCAGCACAGCTCATAATGGCCACTAAGTCCATAATGGTCCATAGACAGGACCTACTTATATGGTGATCAAGCATATAATCCAGAATTATATTTATATGGTTATTGAAAGGAAGATATGAAAACATAAACTGAAAAAAAATTGCAGTAAAGTACAACCCCTGAGAATATGATCTATCATCCTAGCTGGAAAAACTGTGCCCTCCATCACCCTGACACAAAGGGAGCTCAGGGCTGAGTGCTATGGCTGCATTTTGGGAAGTAGAAGGAGAAAAAGTGCTGATTCTTCTAAACAGAGGCATGCCTGTTTCCTAAGAGGTATGCATTATGTAAAAACATCTCATCACTGACTCCTGAGTTAAATAGCTGCCATCCTAACCTTGGAGAAAGTGGGAATCTATCCAAAGGGTTATGAGTAGACACAACAATCCAAGTCTAGAGGTATCTTCCCCTCTCTTCATCTCTCTTTTAGATAGCAGACATTCTGAGAAAGGAATTAATTTTAGAAGATGTCTTGACTGATACAGAAAGAAAAAGAAAAAATAAAAATAAATAAGTGCTTGAGATGTAGATGAATTTAAATGTCATTCATGGGCAGTGAAAAGCTAGTGGATACATGCAATAGGTGAGGGAAGTGTATCTTACAGAGTTAGGTCAAAGAGATTATTTTTAAGTGACACTTTGGTCTGATGGGAAAAGTGAGATGAAGTAAGGCATGGAGAGCTCTCAGAGGACAGGAATTGTGGCTTTCCTAAAAAGGTGAGTGCCTTGGTCATTGTGGGTCCTAATAAATATTAATAAATAGGATAAAGAAAGTGATTTCAAGGACCCAAATTAAGAGCTGACTAAGTTCTGAATAATGACTTGGTGCTAGAAATGGCTGATACTTAGCACATTTTGGGTACTCCAAAAATAATGATTAAATAATAACCAGAAGGGTATATAGTTAATTAGCTTCCTCTCAGGAGAAATGATGTTTCAGAAGTGTTTAAAGGAAGTTTTGTGCTAGAAAGGCAAGAATTTAAAAGAATGATGGCTATTCCTTAGTGAGGCCAGGATATCATTAGTGCAGTAAAGCTAAAGGGGGGAGGACATGAAGATTGAAATGAGGTTCTGTATCCCAACCTGTGAATGAGGAAAGACCTGCCTTTAACTAAAAAAAAGGGGGGTCATTCTATTGGGTAAACATTTAAGCAAGAAAAAAGGGAATTATTTCTCCTTTGAAGACCAAACTACTGAATAAAGGACTTTATGGTGCTTACTTTTTTATGTTCACTTGACTGGACTAAGGGATTCCCAGCTGGCTGATAAAACATTATTTCTGGGTGTGTCTGCAAGTGTGTTTCCAGAAGAGATCAGCATTTACATCTGTAAACTGAGTAAAGACAATCACGCTCACCAATGTGGGTAAGCATTATTTTACATGTTGAGGGCCTGAATAGAACAAAGGGACAGATGGAGGGTGAATGTGTTCTCGCGGCTTGAACTGGGATGCCCATCTTCTCTTGCCCTTGGACCTCAGTGCTCCTGGTTCTTGGATTTTCAGACTTGGACCAGAATTCATAGCATCACTTCCTTTGGTTCTCAGGCTTCTGGACTCAGACTGAATTATGCCACTAGCTTTCCTTACACACAGCAGGTCATGGGACTTCTTGACCTTCATAGTCATGTGAAGCAACTCCTCTCTCTCTCTCTCTCTACACACACACACACACACACACACACATACATATATACATGTAGATATACATTTATCCTACTGGCTCTGTTTCTTTGGAGAACCCTAACTAGTACAGGCTCCACCCCAGCTCCTGTCCATTTCATCATTCTCATATGGTTTTTCTCGCACATTTTGTTTTCTAACTCAAGTCTAACTATAAAGACTAGAAAGGATTTACCAAGTTGAAGATAGAAATGACAGATTGTACCGTAGCTTGAAAATGAAAGAGATAGACATCAGAAACAAACAAACAAAAACATGTTTTCCATAGTACACAGGAGGACTAAAGCATTACACAGCTCATTCTGAAAATGGAATATGGAAGTGAGACAATTTTTTTAAATCACTAATTCTCCAATAACTCAGTTCAGGTGGATGTATATAGAATAAGAAAACAAAACAAAAACAAAACCGAGGTTTATATTCATGCTAGACCACCACTGTGTTTCAAATTTTCTGAGCTCCCCAAATTGAGTTAGCAATTGCCTGTTCTGCACTCAAATCTGTGTTTTCAGTCTACTTTTATTATAATACATTTGTCACATTGGTTTGTTTATATTTTCGTTATGCCCATTATACTGTGAGCTTTTTGAGGGGCACTAACCGTATCTTAGTCATGTTTAGCCTATTCCTAGGAAATAGTCTGCTCAGTAATTGTTTGTTTAAATTAATTGAATCAAGTTAAAATAATAGCACAGGTTTAAAATATTAACTGATCCCAACTGGCTGCTCCATGTTCCCCACAGGGCTTAATTATGATTCTTATATAGCCTTGCTACTCAGAGTGCTCCACAGAACCAACAGCAATGGCATCACCTAGGAGCTTGTTAGGAATAGAGACTCAATTCTCAGACCCTACCCCAGACCTGCTGAATCAGAATCTGCATTTTAACAGATCCCCAGGTGATTCATCTGCACATTTGAAGAGAAGCATTGATTCATCTATATTAGGTCATTTTTCAAGAAGCATTTATTGTATGTCTGTATTTGCAGAAAATGGTTCAAGGGACTGTGGATAAAATGAAAAACAAGTCTTATAAAGCTCACATTTCTAGTGGGAAAAAATGATAAAACTCTTAAAATGAATTAATTAAAATATAATGATTGCTTTGCTGGAGAAGTATAGGAACTGTGAGACATCTGGAGAATAAGGGAAGGTTTTCCTGAAGAACTGGTATTTGAAATAAGATCCTAAGAATGAGTAGGCATTAACTAGGGAAAAGCCCAGTTGGATAGAAGAAGAGTTTCTAGGAGAGGAGAAGATAGCAAATGCGAAGACTCTAGGACAGAAAGGTGTGTGGCATTTTGGAGGAATTTAAAATAGCCAATAGGAGTTCCCGTTGCGGCGCAGTGGTAAACGAATCCGACTATGAACCATGAGGTTGCGGGTTGGGACCCTACCCTTGCTCAGTGGGTTAACGATCCGGCGTTGCCCTTAGCTGTGGTGTAGGTTGCAGACGCGGCTCGGATACCGCGTAGGCTGGAGGCTACAGCTCCGATTCAACCCCTAGCCTGGGAACCTCCACATGCCGCGGCAGCGGCTCTAGAAATGGCAAAAAAAAAAAAAAAAAAAAGACAAAAAAATAAATAAATAAAATAAAATAAAATAGCCAATATGTGGGAGTTCCCACCGTGACTCAGTGGGTTATGAACCAGACTAGTATCCATGAGGACTTGGTCAATCGCTGGCCTTGCTCAGTGGGTTAAGGATCTGGCATTGCTGTGAGCTGCAGTGTAGGTCACAGGCACAACTCAGATCTGGCATTGCTATGGCTGTGGTGTAGGCCAGCAGCTGCAGCTCTGATTCGACCCCTAGCCTAGGAACTTTCATATGCCCTGAATGCAGCACTAAAAAGCAAATACAATATGATTGTAGTTCAGAGAGTGAGACAGACAGTGGAAATAAATGAGACACAACTGGGATAGATCATTCTAGACCTTGGAGATAATGTTGAAGAATTGATTTTGATCCTAAGAGCATTGAAAAGCTATTGAAAAGTGCTAGGCACATTAATAATGTGAGAAAAAAAAATTTAAAAACCTTTGGTTACAGTATAGAAAATAGAAACTCAAGGATGAATGAAAGGAGGCTGTTCTGGTTATCTATTCCTAACAAACTATCTCCAAAACTTAGTGATGTAATGCAACTTTTATTTTTCAAAAAAGATATTTTTGCAGGTCAGGAATTTGGGAAGGATTCAGCTGGGTAGTTCTCTGATTCATATGGTAACAGTTTAGGCATCTGGGGCTGGAAGATCTGCTTCCAAAAGCAAATGTCTGCTGCCTTGGTTCATTCTCTTCTCCCTTCCTTCCTTCCTTTTCTCCTTCTTCTCCTTCTTCTTCCATCTCTCTCTCTTTCTCTCAATCCCCTACCCCCATCTTTTTCTCTTCCTTCCCTCCCTCTCCTTCCTCTAAAATATCTTATCCTCCAGTACCTCTGAACATGGATTGGGCTTCTAGTAGCATGTTAGTCTCAAGGTTTCAATAGTGAATGCTACAAAAACAGGAAGTAAAAGCTGCTAGTTTTTTAAGGCTTGAGTCTGGAAATTGGCACAGCATGAATTAAAGCAGTCAGAGAAACCAGCCTAGATTCACTGAGAGGAGATTTAAACTACAGTTCCCCCTTCCCTTGCCATGGGTGAAGAAGAAAAGAATTTCCAACCATCTTTACTACAGAGAAGTTAACAATTATGAGAAAACATGGTTTTTTCCATCCCATCAAATTCTGTTTTCTAATTTGGAAGAAAGCTTCATTATATGAATCTAAAGTCATAGTGAGTCAGATATGTCCATCCCATGATACCTGGGACATGGGCATATTTCCTAGTCTTAGCCAATCAAATATTCCCAAACCGAAGTGTGACTTTGAAAGAAATGACCTTGGCTTTGATGTCTGTTTCCCATGGTTTCTGCTGATGTGATAAAACCTTCTCTCCAGCATTCAATCATCAGTTACATACCCAATATTAGGGTTAGATTAATTTTCTAAGTAAGTCATCAGGAGTTGGTTTCTGTTGCTTGAAATACAGAATCCTGATAGTTGGAGTAGTTCAAGCAAGAGTTCATAGTAAACTCTACTCAGTAGCGGCAATGGAAAGGGAAAGAATTTAACAGACTCGAACAATGTTAAGTAGGTCAAATATATGGTGCTGGATGAAATATGACATAAAGAAAATTATTGCCAACTTATAAAGATAACAGTGCTATTCATTGAGAAGTGAATCATTGGAAGAGGGTGACATTTTAGGGATTCTCCTGTGTTGCAAATTTTGAATGTGCTGAAATACATCTAAGAGATTCAAATTGAGATGCTGTATAGGCAATTTTATATATCATTTGTAGTGCTTATATAAGGTCTGGACTAGAAATAGAGATATGGTAATAATTAGTTTATGGATGTTAAGAAAAAGCCATGTGTATGTATGAGTGACTCTGTGGTCAAAAAAAAAAAAAAAAAAAAAAAAAACGAACTTCTCCCTCTGTATTTATTTTCTGGTCAGTAGATTTTATTTGAACAGAGGATATCCCTATATAACTTTGTCTTTGAGACTCTCTGTAGAAAGATTTTGTATTATTGCTTTGATGGAGCCCATTATGAGAGAGTTACTTATCAGAATCAAGGGACTCTTTTCAGGGATTCCTTGTCATCCGTGAGATAGCAAGAGACAGACAGAGCTTAGGACAGACAGAAGGTAAATACCTACTCCTCAAGTTTTGGCTCCCCAGGTACTAAACAGTACTGTGCCCGGAATCCAACAAAGACACTTGTAGAAACTCCTCTTGAAATTTTTGATATTCCCACTTAAAGAGTCTGATAAGTATAACATGGTAAACTATCTTCTAATAATTCGTGATAGATCCCAGGGTTTTTTTTTTTTTTTTTTCAAGTAGAGAACTAATTGTATGTGAAGGAAAAGTCATATATAAATAAATTAGGTATGGCTATTACATTTAGAAGGTATCAGTAGAAGGTCTGCCTCATTCCATAGAATGGTTACCATGTATCCAAGGCATGGAACTCAGCCTTGCATATTAAGTACCTGATATTTTTGCCCCAAGTGAGGAGGCTCTGAGAACTAATTCATGTTAACAAAATTCAAATTTGATAGAGAAATCCTAATGTATACAGTTGTTCTGAGCTGCAAATAGACATGCTGACTCTCTCCTGAAGTGTGTTCTCTTTGAGAAACCACATTGTTAACCAAAATTTGTTTGATGAATACAGGGAATATTTTCCAAAATTTGTTTGATGGAACACAAGTTTCAAGTCATGTTAGTGAGCACTGTGTCTTCCCTCTTCTCTGAAAAAAAAGGGTGGGGGTTGGTGATCAAGCAAATTTGAAAAATTTAACAAATTAGAATGAATCATCTCAAAACTCAGTGGTTTAATTGCACTGTATTATTTCTCACAGTTTCTGTGTGTCAGGAATTCAGAAAGGGCTTGGCTGGACAAAGCTTGGGATTTTCCCCCACAGTTGCTATGCTACAGTGACTGGTGTTGGAGGAGTGGACGGCTCAAGCAGCTGGGTGCTAGCCAGTCATTTCTTTCTGTTAGTGTAGTCTCTGAGTTCTCCATGCGGTCTTCCTATGAAAGCTGGTTTGGACTTCCTCACAGTATGGCAGCCTTATGGCATTTGAACTTCATACATGGAAGCTCAGGGTTTTATCAGAGGTAGTTCACCAAAAGGATGGAAATTTCATCACCTTTTCAGATAGCCTTTGAAGTCATGTAGCATCACATCCACTGCCTTTTGTTGGTTACAAGCAAATCATAAGCCTGCCCAGATTTAAGGATGGGCCCAGAGACCTCATGTTTCAATGGAAAGAGTGTTGAGGTCACATTTCATAATAACGTTCATTGAGTTCCTGTCATGGCTCAGTGGTAATGAACCCCACTAGTATCCATGAGGATGCGGGTTCAATCCCTGTCCCTGCTCAGTGGGTTAAGGATCTAGTGTTGCTGAGAGCTGTGGTGTAGGTCATAGATGCAGCTCAGATCTGGTGTTGCTGTGGCTGTGGCATAGGCCAGGAGCTGTAGCTCTGATTGGACCCCTATCCTGGGAACTTCCATATGCTGCAGGTATGGCCCTAAAAAGAAAAAAAAAAAAAAGCATTCAGAATGCGAGATAATGTTGTGGCCATCTTTGGGAGATGTAATGTGCCACACCAGCTGTGTAAGAGTGTTCATGTAGCTGCACATCTCACAGCCTCAGACACCTCATATTAGGGAAGGAGAGCAAAAAGAAATAAAAAGAAGAAAACTTCCTGATTTGGGCCTCTACAAATCCATCATAATAAAAGAACAGTTATTAAATACATTTATCAGTCAAATTTGACATAAATATCATTCCTTCTTTGCCTCCAATCTTTAGTTCACTTTCTGTTCCTATATTATTAAGCAGTTTATACATCTGTTCCTGCTTTTTCATGATTTTAAATTCCATCTATAGCTAGCCCTCCATATCTATGCCCAGGTTCCACATCTATGGATTCAGTCAACCTCAGATGAAAAACGTATTTTTTAAACTCCATAAAGTTCCAAAAAACAAAACTATTTACGTAGCACTTACATTGTATTATGTATTATAAGTAATCTGGAAATGATTTAAAATATATGAGAGGATATGTGTAAGTTATATGCATATACTAAGCCATTTTTTATAAGGGACTTAGCATTCTTGAATTTTGGTATCTGCGGGGGTGGTCCTGGAAACAATCCCGCACAGATACAGAGAGACAACTGTACATGCTGGGAACTCTCAATTAGTACCTCAAGCCCAGACCCCTGTCCCAAACTCCAGACTCACAGACTGAACTGCCTGTCCAAAACTAATTATCCCCCTCCGTGAAGGGTTAAGATCTTCCTACAATAGTTTCAAGGCTTAGGTATACCCTTGATAAATTTGGAAATAGAAAATGTGCTTGTCTCAGACTTGCCTACTCTTGGCCAGTGGTTCCCAAAGTGTAAGTTCCAGACCAACAACATCAGTGTCATCTGAAAACTAAATGTACATTCTTGGGATCACCCAGCTCTATCGAATCAGAAATTCTGGGGGTGCAGCCCAGCAATCTATATTTTAACAAACCCTCCCCATGAGGTGCTGAGCACTGAAATCTGAGAACCACTGGCATAGGCCATCTGTCTCTAGGATCTGAGAACTGCCAACTTATCTCTCCCCACCCCATATTTCTTTTTCATTTCCCTTTTATTACGACCCACCTAATGTTTATAAACTATAAAACCTCTTCTAAATGCCAATAAGCAGCGAACAATCCCACTCATATGCTTCTCATGTGGCAACAGAAAAAGGCTGTCTCTTTCTCACCTGTTTTCTGGTAGGACACTTGACATTGCAAGCTTGCTATACTCTCAGGTTTCTCTGTCTCAGCTGGTAACAACTGTATCCTTCTAGCATTCTTGATGTTTCTTTCTCTCACCTCTAAATCAAATCTGCCAGGGAATTCTGTTCACTCTATCTTCAGAATAGATCCAGACTTCAACCACATCTCACCACCACCACCGTTAACCACCTAGTCCAGCCCCTGTAGTCTCCAGCTGGATGTCTGCCTGTTGGCCTCCCTGTGTCTGACCTTGCTTCCTAGACTGCTCTCTACATAGCCACCCAAGGGGTCCTTTTACAACATGGACTATACTATGCCACACCTCCACTCACAACCTTGTTAATACACCCATTTCTCTCATAGTAAAAGCTGAAGTCTCTACTTAGAATACAAGGTAATACATGCCCCATATCACTTACTTTCTTTTCTAGTTCTCTTTTCACTCTCTGCTCCAGACACACTATCCACCTTGATGGTTCTCCAATACTACCTGCCTGCCTTGGGGGAGAATGGAAACAGCCTGAGGGCTTTGGGTGTCCGATGCAGAGAACACAGAGGGACTGCATGGGATGGAAAAGGAGTTTAAACCCCAGTGGAAGAGAGCACTGAAGGACTATTGCAAAGAGTCGGAGAGGAATGTAAAGCAGGTCACATTCCAGTCCTTTTCCCCAGAACTCTATCAGTCAGGCAGGGAAGCAGGATGATCTTTCTATTTTGCCCATTCCTGGGGGTTTGTTTTCATTTTGGTATTGTATAAACACATCAGGCTTTGCTTAAACAACAAAGATGTTTTTGAGAGCTCTGTCCAGTGATCATCACAAGTATTCATTTGATGGTCAGTTGTAAACCATTGACAACCAGATGAGTGAAAGCTTATTGTACTGAAGGAATACAGGTATAGAGGCCTATGCATCCTACAGGTGTTTGAGAATCTTCTTTCTCTACATTTGGAATTGGATGACTTGAGAATATGAAGATTAGGACACTAATCTGTGATTTGAAAGTGCAGAAGCAAATAAAGGCTTTGATCTGAGCCAGAGCTGAAGAGCAGAACTACAGCCCTCCGCACCCTTTGATTTGGAAAGAGTTGCCTTTCACAGTGGGGTTCAAAGCCCGGATCTTTACTCTTGGAACCTTTTCTTGCTGAAAGCATGAGCTCTCCTGGCACTTTGTTTCCAAAAGGATTCACTTAGACTTCAGATGCTCCTGAGCACCTCTCTCGTTCTCTCTGACCCACCCCCACAACCCCATCCACCCAAAGACAAAATTTCAAATAACACCAGTTCAGTTTTTCTTTTATTCCAAGAGTGAAAAATGCCACTCTGTTGGTACAGCCTACCATTTTTTCCCCTTTCCACTTGTATGATATATTTGCTAAAGGAAAGAATTAAATATATACCTGTATAATCTTAACCCCTTCAGAGATGTTTGTGAAACTTCCCTCTTCAAAAACCACAGTTGCAAAACTTGGCTGCCTATAGCATATAGCTCTAGGCTCATGTAAGTTTTCTGACCAGGACTCTAAATTGCTTAACAATGTGCAACAAAGTTTCATGGAACCCACTGGGTGCTAGGTGTGTTGATAGTCATAACTGCTAAAAATATAAAAGTTCAGGGATTCCCTTCATGGTTCAATGGTTAATGAACCCGACTAGTATCCAAGAGGTTGCGGGTTCAATCCTTGGCTTCACTCAGTGAGTTAAGGATCCGGCATTGTCGTGAGCTATGGTGTAGGTTGCAGATTCGGTTCAGATCCCAAGTTTCTGTTGCTGTGGCGAAGGCTGGCAGCCGTAGCTCCGACCGGACCCCTAGCCTGGGAACCATATGCGGCAAGTGCGGCCCTAAAATGCAAATAAATAAATAAATAAATAAATAAATAGAACTTCATAGTCTAGTGAGGAAGTCAAATACATAAACCATTAACGAACCCTGGAAGAGCAGAGAGACGTGCCTGGGAAGCAGCAGGGGGCAGTGAGGGGGGGGCGGAGGTCTAAAGCAAGTAGTTCCTCAACTGTGGTGAAGGAGACAGAAGTGCTGAGAGGGCTTGTCAGGTTCCTAAGCTAATGCGTCATCTTGTAGCAGGTTTCTAACCATTTTTTGTCTACAAGCCCACAGTGCCTTTTATTTCTGAAAGGATCTACTAAGACTTAAGAAGATAATAAATATAATTTTCTAAAAAAAATAAAATAAAAGCAGATTTTAAAAATATGTTGGAGCTGGAGTTCTGGGGTTTGTACGTTTGTTTCTTTGTTGTCCTTCAGGAAGGGAAGCTTGGTGGGGTTTCTGACAAGCTCTGTCAGCCCACTGGGATTCACGTGTGGTTACCTTAGGATCTGTAAACTGTACTTTGAAACATGAATATGCTTATCCTTTTTGTAAATAAGTGATAACAAACAGGGAAACGTGTGCTTTTTATCCTCTGCACCTGGCACAGAATTGGTGGGTTTTCAGCCCTCTACTGTGTTGAATGAATGACTGCCTTGTCACACTCTGAGCATTTGTGTCTTCCTGGTCAAGAACATTCCCTTTAAACTTCCTTCTCCCCAGCACACATGTACACACATTCAGACACACACACACACACACAATCTAAATCTTTGCTTAAACAATTTAAAGACTTGCTCTCCAATATATTTTTCCCAAATATTTTTATCCCACACTAACCTTTCTCTTGGAATTTATGTTAGCCACTAAATCCATTATTAATATACCATCTGCCCCCAGTGACCCCCACTGCACACACAGACACACCCCACACTGTCAATTTAGAAGTTTGTATATGAAGCAGGTTTTTCTGTTTGTTTTTGTTTGTTTTTTTTTTTTTTTTTTTTGGCCATGCCCACAGTATGTGGAAGTTCCCAGGCCAGTAATTAAACCTGCACCAGAGCGGTGACCTGAGCCACAGCAGGAACAATGCCAGATCCTTAACTGCTAAGGCCACCAGAGTACTCCAGAAGTTTATATTAAGTTTTGTTTTTTAATTGTTTCATCTGTAAGTTTCTTGTTCCTCTAATGAGATTAAGCATTCTTGAAGTCAGGAACCAAGTCGCACATATATTCTCACACTCCCAAAGCACCTTGATAAGGCAGTAATGTAGACCTTATTAACTTCAGATTCTCAACAAAAGGGATTAACCTTTGATCCCATCAACAAATCTTTCATCAAGTATTCCCTTCATGTGGTCACATTCTCCCATTCCCACAGGTACCTGCAGGCTCACACACACACATAAACACAGGTACACACACACACACACACACAAAACCACTCATGTTCATCACTCAGGTCTTCAGCTTCTGTTTGAATAGCCTTAGCCTCCAGGAAATGTCTAAAATATGCACTCACATGCCCCCTACCCCCTGCTGCCCCTAAACTCCTCACATATTATTATAAAACTGCCAAACTGGCCAATAAAATCAGGTATTTTTTAATGTGTTTTGACAACATCCCTGGTGAAGCCAGGAGATTCCTACTTTATCTATGGAACTTCAGAGTCAGAGCTCAAAGACTTAATCAAGACACTGCATGACAGTAACTGAAGGCTGCTAGAAAAAGCTCACGCTATGGCCCTACCTGTTTATTATTATTTCTTTATTGTCCAGTTTCTTATATTTTTTGAACATCCTCATACTTTTCCATATTTTAAAATGCCAATATTCAACTATAAAATACCATTTCATATGAGGAAGACCACAAAATAACTTATTTTGGACACATAAGAATATATCTAACTACATTTTGAAAACTGTAAATTAATATACAAATGTATAGTATTATATTCCCAGGGAAGTTTGGCATCCCCAACAAAGTCTGTGAATAAGCATTGATTGAAGTAGAACCTGTTAAATGTTAGCCTTCATTTTCAATGATATATATATGAAGTTATAATTGATAGGAACTATCTGTAAAGTTGTAGGTGATATGCTGACAATAAATCATAGGGTAAAATGTTCTGGTCTACCAAAAGCTGAAATATGGTAGCTATATATTATGCATGAATATATAATTCATGAACTAGTAACCATATACATTTATACAAAATACTTCTTTGATAAGAAATTTGTTTTGGATTGTTTGTCTTAATGAATTGAGAAGTTTTAAAAATTGAAATAGCATTCCTTTTGCCACCATTCAGTTTTAAATTAATAACATAAATTGTAGTTTTCAACTAGTTAAAATAAATGAATGAAATATCTTTTATTCAGAGACCCCCCCAAATTGGTTCTGATGATGAGTGCAATACCTCTATATTTTACATCTTTTTATTTGCATACTGTTAGTTATGTTTACAAAATTTCCCTATTTTAAGATGAGAAATAATCAGATGGGTTTAAAGAGAGAATTAGCATGACAAAATCAGAAGTACTATTTCATAACCCTCTTTTGACTGTAAAAGTTGAGGGTGTCTTTCTCCTGGCCTGAACTCACTGGGGTGGGACAAGAGGATAAAGTCCTTGTCCTAGGATTCCCGCTTATGTGTCCCTGCAGTTACATAGCCCCATAGAGGGGTCTTGAGAAGATGGCCAGAGCGTCCAACCAGGAAGGCTGTTCAGAGTGGCCAAGGAAACAGAACATTTTACAAAATGTTTCGCTAATTTAAAATCAATTTATAAAAAGCACATGTATTCCTCTGTGTATGTCCATTCTGGGGGCTACTTCCCTCTTCGGGGTGATGTGAGGTTCCCTGAATGTGAACGTGTAGACTAAACCTAAGTATAGAATGGAGATCACCCTCTTCGTCATCATTATCCACCCAGGTAACCAGTGTCATTTGTTGCTTCACTGGAACCACATAACCATTTTACTCAGAAGAGAAAAAATGGGGGAATCTAAACTTACAAGTCTGAACAGCAGGTTGCTGGGTCTCTTCCCCAGCAATTTCTGCAGGATATGAAGACATGCTCTAGTCCTACAAAGAACCTTATCTAGATAACCCATGGTTGAAGTGGGAGGAGAGTGAGAGTGCTTTTTTGTTGTATTCTTTAAAAATCAGCCTTAGGATTTCTCATTGTGGCTCAGTGGTAACAAACCCTACTAGAATCCATGAGGATGCAGGTTCAATCCCTGACCCTGCTCAGTGGGTTAAGGATCCAGCATTGAGGTGAGCCGAGGTTGCAGACACAGCTTGGATCTGGCATTCCTGTGGCTGTGGCACAGGTCAGCAGCTACAGCTCCAATTCAACCCCTATCCTGGGAACTTTCATATACCATGGATGCAGCCCTAAAAAAAATAAAAAATAAAAATAATAAACAGCCTTGGAAGTCCAGGTGACATCATCTTCTCTTGTTTTTTATCTCCTTCATTTTCTCATTCCTCTTCCCACTTTCTAGGATCCCAGCTTCATCCTGCTCTCTCCCTCTGAGTTCAGATCAATTGCATCTTATGTCCAAAGTTCTTAAATTATTTTCCACAGTTGTGGTCAAGGTCCACACAGTCCACTCACCCAGCCACTTTATCCTGGCTCTCAGAGGGAGACAACTACATGACAGCTATTATCAATAAGAATTGCCCCCGATAATTTCGCAGTATTAGTGAGATAAATGATGCTCTCTCCACGATGGGTGAGGACAGGAAAGAGTCAAGAGGTTAAGGGGATGAGGACATCCATCTTGGCAACTGGAAATTACTTGAGTCCTCCCATCTTTCTCCAAATAAGTGGGCTGGGATTCTGTCAGTGCTCCATGGACACCCCAACTAGTATCTTCTTGAACAGAGGTCGATAATTTTTGAATAGTCGCCATATCAGTGACATTACCCCAAACTCTTCTAGGGAGCTGTCCCAATTCATTGGTACTCATCCTTTTAACACAATGATTTACCCACATTCCTGTCCTAGACAGGCAAGGGCCTATAGACGTGATATCTGAGGCTTACAGATTGTGGTCTTGGAAGGCACTAGCCTCCTGGAGAAGCAGTGGGACATCTCACCCTTCCCCGCCAAAGACCAGAGTGTCATTGAATCTGTACCTTTGTGGAATGCCACTTGTTATCTTTTCGTTCCATTTGCTTTTTCTCTTAAAGCATTGCTTCTGTAAGCATGAGGATGGGATTTCTTTCTGACCCTATGTAATTGATAATAGCTAATTTAAATTTTGGATTTATTATCATCATCCTAGACTGAAATGAATCCTTTCCTCTTCGGAACAGTTTTCCATGGTGAATTGCATGTTCTTAAGGGCCACAAGTTTGGCTGTAAGATAGCATTTCATAGAGGCAATGATCATAACACACCATCACACACTGATATATACAGAGAGCATTTTCCAAAGCCCCTCAGCTTTTTTGATCTCTTTTCCCCAAATCTTGCATAAGATTTCAACCCCTGACTGAAACACTTTGTCCAGGCACCCCAGTGTTCAGTGTTATGATGAATTGCTAGAACTACCAGACACAAAGTGTCTTGAGATCTGCTTTTTGATTTAATTGCATTCAGAGTCAGGCCTTCCCAATCTGCTCCTTTGTCACTAACTACAGGACGAAGGTCAGTTGGAAGCTGAAATTCCTTCTAAATATCAAGACAGAAATTTTAAAACTAGTGATTTCATCCATGTGGCCTGATATAGATGGATCTTTGCAGGCTCTCCTGACTCTCCTATACCTGACCAAGTTTACTCAGTTACTTAGACTCATAACTTTAAACATTGGATTCCTTGATCAGAATGGATCTATAAACCAAGAAGAAATTTTGCCTCCACACCTGTGCCACCCATAGCAATGAGGCATATGGGTATGCATAAGAAACAGAATCACCAATCTCTTGTGCAGATTTTGGTATTGTCTTTAAAATCTATGAAATTCCCTGTCTTCTGGAGAAAGGCCTGCTTGCATTTGATAGTGTAGGTTGGAGAGTTCAGAGTTTGGGTGAACCATTTGCCTCTTGTTTCCATCTGATCAGTCCTGAACCCCACTCCAGTTTCCCAGCTACCCCCATCATTCCCCTTCTCTCCCCTGGCATTAGGGGGAAAAATCCTCCAAGTCTCTCACCATTTGCCTACATGCACTGCCTCTCTCCACTGTTAAGCAGAAGGGGATGGTGCTCCATGCACAGAGCAGAGGAGAAGGGGGAGGTGGGAGATGTCCCCAACTCCCTTAATCCTCATAAAAGAAAGGCTTATAAATTCTCAGTTCCAACCATTATAAGGCTGTGGGCAATTACTAGTCTCTGTAGAATTACTGCTAGCTTATGTATTAAGAAAGAGAACTCAACTGAGATACCATTCTATTTCTTTCTGATTCTTGATCACCTTAGCTCTCTCTTCTTTAAATCAGAATTTATTGTGACAACAGGGAGATTCCTGGAGGGCATGTATGACTTTCAAGCTTTCTAAGGCTGGCTGGCTAAGCTTGGCCTTTTATGAGCTCCTGCCAGAACTTATTTTGGTCTTTGCTGATTTGTCTAATCTCAACTAACCTATGTTACAAAAATTTCTCTAGCCTTATAGTAAAGTTGGAAGTTCTTTTGTATTCTTTCTGCCTGGAGATTAAGACACTGAGATGTGCTTCTTCAGTGATCTCTACTCTGAATGTCTATTTTGGAATAAGCAGCCTGTCTTATCTGATATGTACTTTGAACTATGTACTGATATGTCCTGTGAGGTAGGATCTTCTATGCTTTTCCAGTACTTGTCTGCATGTGAAGTTGCTAAAGCATTCTGTTTTGGTAACATGACCTATATTTGTCAGGGTTCTCCAAAGAAACAAACCAGCAGGAGATGGATGGATGGATGGATGGATGGATGGATGGATGGATACATAGATAGATAGATAGATAAGGGAATTTATTATAGGACTTGGATTGTGCATCTGTGGAAGCCAAGAAGTCCCCAAATCTGCCATCTGCAAGCTGGAGAACCTGGAAAGTCAATGATATAATTCCATCTGAGTCCTAAAGCCTGAGAACTGAGGGGCTGCTGATCTAAATTCCAGAGTCTGAAAGCCCGAGAACCAGGAGCTCCAATGTCAGGGGTAAGAGAAAATGGACATCCCAGTTCAAGAAGAGAGAGGATTCTCCCTTCTTTTGTCTATTTTGTTCCATTCAGACACCCCCTCCCAAGGGACTGAGAGATGCCCACCCCACTGGTGAGGGTAGATCTCTTTACTCAGTCTTCTGAATCAAATGCTAATCTTTTGCAGAAACACCCTCATAGAACACCCCCAAATAATGTTTACCAGCTTTCTGGGCATCCCTTAGGCCAGTCAAGTTATACATAATAATAACCATCACATCACCCTAGTAGATTCAATCCATAGTTCCCTTGGCACCTGATCTATTTTGTCCCCCAAATTCTGCATCATCTAGCATCGCTTATTCTATTGCTCTCCTCAAAGCCAGATCTCTTGTTGGCTGGGATTTATTCAATTAGAGCCACTACATTGTTCTTAGGTCTTTTATCTTTAACTGCAAAAAATCCACTATTAAAAAAAAATTCCTTAACAGAACATTGTAAATCAACTATAATAAAATTTTAAAAAAAACCTCTAAAAATTGCTACATATTGCTCAGTGGGTTAAGGATCTGGCATTGCCATAAACTGTGATGTAGGTCACAGTCGCAGCTTGGATCTGGTGTTGCTGTGGCTGTGGTGCAGGCCAGGAGCTACAATTCCGATTAGACCCCTAGCCTGGAAACTTCCATATGCCCTGGATGCAGCCCTAAAAAGACAAAAATTAATTAATTAATTAATTTAAAAGATAAAATTGAGGAGTAAAAAAAAATTTTCCTAAGGAATTTATCACTCTTTATGAGTTTTCCTTCTCAATATCTCCTGTAGAAAATTAACTGGAATGTTTTGAATAAACTCACATAATACATCATCATTACCTTATTAAAATTTACCTTCACTTGGTGGCTCTTTTGCAGTGGCATTTGTCCCCACATGATTTTTTTCTCCCCAGAAGAGAATATTGCTAATACTATAAGTGCTTACACTATATCTTTTCTCCTTCCATAACTCATTCTGCTAACACTAAAAGTGACTTGGTAGAGGGCTACTAGCTCGTTTCTCTTGTGTACATTTTGGGGAAAATAGCTAACAGTGTCCAAATTTCAATAATCTTGAAACAGAAGTTCCCATTGTGGCTCAGTGGAAACGGATCCCATTAGTATCCATGAGGATGCAGGTTTGATCCTTGGCCTTGCTCAGTGGGTTAAGGATCGGGCTTTGCTGTGAGCTATGGTGTAGGTCACAGGTGCAGCTCTAATCCCACGTTGATGTGGCTGTGGTGTAATGCTGGCAGCTACAGCTCCAATTCAGCACCTAGACTGGGAACCTCCATTTGCCAGGGGTGAGGCCCTAAAAAGACACACAAACACACACACACGCACACACACACACACACACACACACACACACACACACACAACTTGAAACAGCCTTCACAATTTTAACTATTTCATTGCAGCCTGCCATAACTAAAAGGGATAGAGGCCCAATCTATTCTCTGAAAAGGGAGTGGAACAGTTGTATTCATAGCCAAATGCTCTGAGAGTCAAAGGATGCAGCAAAATATCTCTTTACTGATTCCACTGAGTTTGTTTTTTAATCTGGACGTTCCACTTTGAATAGAAATGCCGAATCCCCTACCTGCCTCACTGCTTTCTTATATTTCTCTTCTCTGCTCCCAGCACAGGATTCCAGTTGCATGTCACTGTCATCTCACTTGTTCAAGTCTGCAATTCCTTTTCATGTTATTTTTCCAAGACAAACATCTTTTTTCACCCTGGTTTCTCACCTTAGAGAATTAACACTCCAAACCTCTCTTGACCACCATACCATAACTTTAAAATGCAGTGTATTATATATATTCAATGTTTCACGAGACATTGCATAAATGACCTGTACTCACAGGTTACAGATGAGAAGAATCAAAAAGCTAAAGTGGGTAAAGGGATTGTTTTCCCCAAACTCCCCTTGTTCTGTGTATACGTAAGTAGAAAAGCAGAATAAAAATGAGGAAGGAAGTCTTCTCAGAAAGAAAAAGTCTCTGGCCAATGGGGACCTGCTGTATAGCACAGGGAACAAATGCTATCCAATATTCTGTGATAATCTATATGGGAAAAGAATCTGAAGAAGAGTGGATGTGTGCATATGTATAACTGAATCACTTTGTTGTATGGCAGAAATTATCACAACATTGTAAATCAATTACACTTCAATAAAACTTTAAAAAATGGAAAAAGAAAAAAAAGAAAGAATAGGACAGCAGGAATGTCAAACACAAAATGTCAGTAAAGGGCAGTCAGCCCAACCCTGCTTCCACCCCCAAGGGGCCTTCATACAGGACCCATCTCCTGAGCAGTGACAGAAAGAGTCCACCCCAAATCTGCAGAACTTCCCAATCCAATCACACAACAGACCATAAGTGCTAAAACACATTGAAACAGAACCTCAAGTTGGAAAAGAGACTTATAAAGTGGTTTTTGCCATAGGGAACATCTTTGAAACTTGCAGAGACAATTCCCAGATGGGTTGTCTGTAGATGCAATCTGGACTGGGGCTGTCTGTCACCTCCAGCTAGGAGACAATCTGGCAGCACACAAAAAGAGCATGGAGGAAAAAAAAGATGCAAGCAGTCAATGTTGAGGCCCTTATTGCGTGATCATCATTTCCATCTACTTCTTCACCTTTTTTTTTTTTTTAATCTTTTTGCCTTTTCTAGGGCTGCTTCAGTGGCATATGGAGGTTCCCAGACTAGGGGTCAAATCAGAGCTATAACCACCAGCCTACGCCAGAGCCACAGCAACGCGGGATCCGAGCCGCGTCTGCAAACTTCATCACAGCTCAGGGCAACGCGGGTCCTTAACCCACTGAGCAAGCCCAGGGATCGAACCCGCAATCTCATGGTTCCTAGTTGGATTCGTTAACCACTGCACCACAACGGGAACTCCTACTTCTTTACCTTTATTTGAAAATCTGCCTTGTTTTGTTTTGTTGCTATTGTATAGAGAAAATATAAATTCATTCTAGAAGATATTGGATCTGTTCAAATGGAGAACCACACATACCCCTAGAGCTTTGTGTAAAATATAAAATATATGTGAATATTTTGGAAAATTTTTGAATTCACAGTATAGTTAAAGAATCATGTAACATACATTGCCACCAATTAATTATTAGTATATATCATCTGGAAATTTTAATCCAGGCCAAAGCAATTTATCAATACAATAGGAAAAAAGGTCCAAAAAGTTATGAAGGATGTTAGTGCATATAGTTTGTAGATAAGAAAACTAATTTGCCAAGATTATATTGATGGCAGACCCAGGATTAGAATATGTCATTTGCCTCCCTGTCACATCCACTGTTACAATATCATATATGTCCAAATATTTGGCTTCAAATAAACAATTCATTTGTGTTTCAATAGGTAGCTGCTGTTTTATGCAGGCAGTGTGGGAATGACATTTGCAAAAACTTATTAGGAATATAAAATATAAAATTCTGCTATAGTGAAATGGAATAATCACAGACCTAGCTGTACTTTCTCAAACACAGCAATTCTCAGATTAGTATAATTAATTTGGTCAAGCACCAACATAAAATCCATCACGCTACAAAAAAGGTTATGAAAGTCAGTATGTGCCAGGCACTGGGCATAAAGATGCAAAAGGCCCAGGCCCACTCACTCACATAGATATCTCCAGCATTGGTTGTATTTTGTACCCTTCAGACCTAGAAATATATATATAGAGAGAGATCCCAGTGAAGAACAAAATATTGTTATTTTAACATTTTTCTTTAAATTTGTATACAAAATTTGCCATTATTTTCAGTCTTCAAACTATCTTTTTTATTAAAGAATAGTTGATTTACAATGCATGCCAGTGTCTTCTGTATAGCAAAGTGATCAAGAATGTGTATACAAAGTATATACAAAGAATGTATAGACTTTTTAAATATTCTTTTCCATCATGGTCTAGCCTGGAAGATTGGTTACAAGTTCCTGTGCTATACAGTAGGATCTTGTGTTTATCCATTCTAAATGTAATAGTTTGCATCTACTGACTCCAAACTCTCAGTCTAGCCCACTCCCTCCCCTTTCCCCCTTGGCAACCACAAGTCTGTTCTCTATGTCTGTTTCTGTTCTGTAGATAGTTTAATTTGTGCCGTATTTTAGATTACACATATAAGTGACATCATTCTTTCTGACCACTTCACTTAGTATTATAACCTCTAGTTGCATCCATGTTGCTATGAATGGCATTGTTTCATTTTATGGCTGGGTAGTATTCCATTGTATGTACATACCACATCTTTTGTGTGTGTGTGTGTCTTTTTAGGGCTGCACCCATGGCATATGGAGGTTCCCAGGCTAGGGGTCTAATCAGAGCTATAGCCACCAGCCTACAGCAGATCCAAGCAGCACCTGTGACCCACACCACAGCTCAGGCAATGCCGGATCCTTAACCCACTGAGCAAGGCCAGGGATCGAACCCACAACCTCATGGTTCCTAGTCAGATTGTTTCCACTGCACCACGATGGGAACTCCCCTGTACCACATCGTCTTAATCCATTAATCTGCCAATGGCCATTTAGGTTGTTTCTAAACATGGCCATCATGGATGTTTTGAATAGTGCTGCAGTGTATATAGGGGTGCATGTATCTTTTGAATTATGATTTTTTCTGGATATATGCCCAGGAGTGGGATTGCCGGATCACATGGTAATTCTATTTTTAGTTTTTTAAGGAATTGCCATACTGTTTTCCATTGTGGTTATTCCAACTTACTTTCTTACCAACAGTGTAGAAGGGTTTCCTTTCCTCCACACCTTCTTCATCATCTTCCAGTTGCTTGAGTTAAAAACCTCAAAGTCATCCTTAACTCCTTTCTTTCCCTTAACATCTATACATGCTCTGGAAATCCTGGCTCTACTTTCAAAACATAACCTCTGTGCTCATCAAGTGTCATCACCTCCATTACTATAACCTTGGTCTAGGTCACCATCAGCTCCTTCACAGATAATCACTCTAGCCTCCTAGCTGGTCTCCCTGTTTTTACCTTTGCCTCCCTGAAATCTCTTTATCAGGGAAGCAACCAAGGTGATCATTGTACTCCTCCACTCAGATCCCTTCTATGGGCCCATCTCACTCAGATTAAAAAAACCCCAGATTCTCTGCAGTTCTATCTCTGGCCCCACTTCCAGCATTTGCTGCCCATGTCTTCATTCCTTCTCCAATCTCATCTTCTCCTACCTGTACCTCTTGATCACTTGTCACCATTGGCTGGAGCACTTGATGGAGGATTCTTTTTTTTTGCTTTTTAGGGCTGCACCCATGGCATATGGAGATTCCCAGGCTAGGAGCTGAATTGGAGTTATAGCCAATGGTCTACACCACAGCCATAGCAATATCAAATCCAAGCTGCATCTGCGACCCACACCACAGTTCATGGCAATAGCAGATCCTTAATGCAGTCAGGGAGGCCAGGGATTGAACCTGCAACCTTATGGTTCCTAGTTGCATTCGTTTCCACTGTGCCATCATGGGAACTCTAACGGAGGATTCTTGAGGGCCTTTTCATCTGCAGTTTTCTCTGCCTGGGAGGCTGTTACTCCAGATTCATTTACTCCCTTTAGGTCTTCACTCAAACTTCCCTGCCACCTTATCTAAAATTGCAAACTATATACTAAACACACGCATGCACACACACACACACACATACATTGCTCGACACTTTTATCATCATTTCTTCCTTTGGTTTTCTTCTTAATAAAGATTTCACTTATTTGTATTTTTCTTATTCTGTCTGACTCTCCCATTGAATGCAAAGGGTCAGCAAACTACAATCCAAGGGCTAAATCCAATTCCCCTGCTCATTTTTGTAAGTATTGGAACACAGCCACACCCATTTGTTTATATATCTTCTATGGCTGCTTTCAGAGGGCCCCCAAAGCCAAAAGTGTTTATTATTCAGCCCTTTGAAGAAAAGGCTTAGCAACTGATGTGAATATAAGCTTCAAAAGAACATGGATTTTTGTTTATTTTATTCTTTTCTTTGTAACTAGAGTCACAGAGTCATGTCTAATGTACATTAGATATTTGATAAAAATCTATTGCTGGTGAATAAATTAAAAAAAAAAATGGCTCTACACTTTCAGAACTTCACAGAAGAATGAAGTTAAATTGGATTTCCATATGACTAGGGAGCCACGGCAGACATTTTTGGAGGGTTTTGTTGAAGTTCTTTTTGTCATTTTCTTTACATCATTCATTCTAAGTAATAGTGGTCATTTTCTAGTGTTGACTTTAAATGAAACATAAAATAACTGGTGGAAATATTGTTATTATGCCAATTTTATTGTTATAGAATCATACCTATAATAGGGCCATTAAACAAGCCTTTTGAGAGCAGCTATTTAGGTCTAAAATAGCCTTAAGGTGCCAGTTGAAATCACCTTTTCGACATTTCCAGACCTGCTTTCATCTTGTTACTCACCAAATGAGCGACAAGAGCTAAACCAGTTTGAATATAAGATTATAGTAAGTATTGGTCATTTGAGTTCAGCCGAAAATATAGTACCTTTCTGGCCTTGCACTTGTAGGCATCAGAATAAGCTATTGCTTCCAAAGGAAAGATAAGGTTGAGAGTGTTTTGTTTGATCTCTGGTGGCACTAGAGATTTCAGTAGTAAAACCAAAATCAATGCCTCTTTTCTTTCCTAGGGAACCATTCACAAAGGAATTGGCACATGAGACCCTTCTCTTTAGAAGGAGGGGTTGGGACTCTTTCAGATAGAAGTGTTCCCCTCTTTTTCTGTGACACCTCAATACTCCATTCAAAAAAAAAAAAAAAAACCATGGGTTTCTGTGTTAGACTGATTGATGGCAAAGATGACAAAACCTTGAGCAGTCCGTTAGCTTGAGCTGAAAAATGTGCTCAGCTAACTGCTTTAAACATTTTAAAATATAACTCACTAGCTGTAGTAAAGACTGCCGAGCTAAGATTGGGGTTTAATTGTTCACTGTTCAACATGATTTGTGAATAATTGCAGAACCATGGCAATTAAATTGTACTTTCTACAAAACAGGCAGCACATGCCTCCTGCTTTAGAGAGACCCACGTTTCTTTGCAGATTAGCATACCTCTGTAATCTACTCGGATGTACAGGTGACATCTCTCTTTGAGTCTTCAGGACCCTGGGACCTCTGGGCAATGTGCTATGTCATAAACTTGAGTGATGAAAAAGCAGCAGGGCTCCTTCAGCCTCTAATTGGAACCACTCAATGCGACAAAGAAACTAAGCAACTCTTTATTATTCCATTTAATGGGTTTTTTTTTAACATTCACAAATCATTCATCAGCATCATCTGAAAATGAAAAACGATAAGCGCAAGGATATTTGGCACAAGGCATCCGGTGTGTTACCCAAGAGTTGGTGCTTAGGTACAAATGTCCTAGCGATGAAGTCATACCCTGGAGAGGATGCAAAGGGGATTTGTTCTTTGTTTCTGGCTGAATTCCCAGGTTTCGGCCAGTGTGAGTCTCCCGGAATTAGTGATAATGTTTTCTGTCATGGTTGTAAAATACTTTCAGAGAAACATAAAGTTTTTATGAGAAGAATAGTAAAAGAAATGACTTATTCTATGCCTGGGGCTTAGTATTTGTTCTTGTTGGCTCACTTGAGGGTAGCAGAGGTTGAGATGGGGAAATGAAGGCACAAAGCTTCAAGGTCCCCCCTCGCTGCTGCTCAGTATTAATAGTAGCTTCTAGATGGGCTCAGCTGCTCAAAATGCAGAGGCTCCAACAAATCTCTACATCACTAGATTGACACATTGGCAGTTGCTGGTTTTATTGAAGTTACACACCCGTCCCATTTCTCTCCCTCCTCTCCTTCTTCCCTCTTGTTTTCACTACGATGATACAATTCCTTCTCTGATAGGTTTACAGATTTCAAGTCTTATTTATTCAGAATAGCTTAATGTAATATGTCAGTGAGGTTTAGAGACCTTCCCAAAGAATGGGACTGCTAGGGTGCTCCAACCGTATGCTGTCAAAAACTATTTTAAGTACCCTGTTTCATCAAGGAAATGCAGTTAGTTAAATTGAATTTGGAGGATTTTCTCCTCTTTGTGATGAACAGAGAATGATTATCATACCTGTGATACCCCCGACTTCCCTTTTGTACAAGTAGAGTAGTCATTCTGATCTTGAAGTTTATTAGAGCTTTAAGCTGTCAGGTTATTACTGTCAGTTTCAAGAAAAGAAAGAGTTAGTGATGTAAAATTAATTTATTGAATGGAATTGTTTTGCCCTCAGGGAATAACATCACCATTTAATTTAATTTCCCCATCATATTGTCTCATTTGCAGAGGAAAAAATAACTTTTCTTTTGAACAGAATAAAGTGCATTATGCTGAATGGTGTACTTCATCCCTACAGGTTTTCCTTGTTCTAGATCATCAGTTGTCATAACAACATGATATATTGTGCAGTAACTCTTGCTTGCTGAATTTGGGAAAACAGCACTGATTTAGATCTTTACTTATAAGAAAATGTTAGGAGGATTCAGTAACATTTAAAAAAGTTTTTCTCTGGTTACATTTTTCAGTATCCAGCAGTTTTATTATGGACTGTTTTATACAAAAATATGTTTTAAAAGTGTGTATAAATATTTATATTTTCTAAAAAGCTTTGAAATCACAAATGTCCTTGTCACTTGGGTATTTTCAGTGTTTTCTCGAAGATACAGCTATGTTCCACTGAGGTTCAGAATGCAGATATGCTTGGTCTAGTCAGTGGGTTGGAAGGACAGACACAAATACCAAAGAGCCCAGCATTTAACTCACTTTTTGGGGAGAAACCTACAAAGATGCTGGAGGCAAAGGTGGGAACTTGAAGAAAACTATTCTCTTGATGTAAGAAGCACTAAGACTCCGTTTGAGTCTTTTTCCCAGATGATGTTTCTTCACAGGCAGCTGTTAAGTATCACACCAGAAAGTTCTATCATATGTATATGGACCCAGGAAAATAAACTGGGTGAGTTAACAATATGAAATCCTCAAGCACTTTGTTCCTCTCTCTGTGTGTATTCAGCATCATCTCAAAATGTCGTCTATTCCTTCTCCAAATGAGCCATATTTGAAAATCAATATTTATTCGCCAAATACTTTTTGAGTACTTATTATGTGAAATGAATAATATTTACCTCTGCAGGTTGTAAAATGATTCAGAGGGCTCAAGTGCTAACCTCACAGGGTTTGCAGTCCTGTAAGGAGGGCAATACAGTTACACCAGGATCGCTGGTAGGGAGTAGACCCAGTAACAAAGCAGATGTCTGGGTCATGGAGGCATGTGTACAGATATATATATTGTTAAAATATTGTATACTTCCAGACAGATTGGTAAATAAACTCTGTCCCAAGCTCCACCAGTGCCCACCCCCAGCCCAGCCACCCCCTCTCCTATTCAAGGACCTTCATTTTCCCAACTCTTCCTCTGGCAACTGAAGTGTTAAAAACTTGCACAACCAGGGGCTATGAAGTAGCTCATTCTGGTGAATGAGGGTACAGGTTTTATTTTATTTATTTTTTTAAATTTTTAATTTTTTTGTCTTTTTAGGGCTGCACCCGTGGCATATGAAAGTTCCCAAGCTAAGGGGTCAAATCGGAGCTATAGCCGCCTGCCTACGCCACAGCCATTGCAACGCCAGATCCAAGCTGTGTCTGTGACCTACACCACAGCCCACGGCAATGCCGGGTCGTTAACCCACTGAGCAAGGCCAGGGATTGAACCTGCGTCCTCATGGATGCTAGTCAGATTCATTTCCGCTGAGCCACTACAGGAACTCCAGGATACAGGTTTTAAATACTGAATCTCATCTCTGGTAAAAAGTACTTAAAGATTCAGAACACATGAAACCACCTTTGTTGTCATTTAAGAACAATCCTCTATCAGCAGTTTCATATCATTCCATCTGTGAAAACCAGAGATATTGAGAAGGGAGAGTGATTCCATTCTCTTGTGTTGAGAAGGCATCTTGATTCTAACGTTGTGACACTCAAATGTCAGCACGCCTCAGGGTCACCTGGAAGGCTTGTTAGAAACAACTTGCTGGGGGAGCTGGGCTGGGGCCTGAGAATTCCCACTGCTACCAAAGTTTCCAGATGTTGCTGCTATTAGACCTGGAATCACTGAGGGCACAGCTGCTTTCCCTTCTTCCTGGGAGAAAGCCTTTTTATTACATAGTTCTTATGTGCCAATGAGGAAAAGATGAATCTGTAACTAAAAAAATTGCAAAGATGCTAAACTGAAAAACCACAAAAGGAAAATACAAATGGACAATTAATATAAAAATTCAAAATCACTAGTTATTAAAGGCATGTAAATTAAAGAAACATAGTACCACTTTTGAATATTCAATAGCCAAGGTTGGAAAATATGAATAATACTCAACATGAAGGAAGTTAGAGTGAAATGGATGCTCTCATTCACTGCTAGTGGAATTATAAATTGCTAAAACCTTTCTAAAAGGTAATTTGGCAGCATATATCAAAAATCTCTATAATACTTATGCTCTTTGCTCAAATAGTTTTACCTCTAGAAATTAATGCCAAGGATCTCATCAGAGCTGTACATGAAGATTTATGTATGACTGCTCATCATAGCATTATTTATAAGAAAAACCAGAAGTAACCAACCTAAATATTTAACACATAAGATCCATAGGGTGGGATATTACAAACCATTAAGAAAAATTTCCTAAAGATAGTTCTAAATAGGAAAAAAAATGAGTAAAGCTAGAAATAGAGGTATGGGTAGAGCAAAACTCTAGGTTGTACATAAACTTTCACACATGTAGTACATATGTTCGTAGATCCAGAGAAGAAATCCTGAAAGGGATTAGAATTGAAACATTAACCACAATTACCTCTGGGTGACGACGTGAGAGATTTTTGTTTGTTTGTTTTCTTACACATTTCTGCCTTTTCCAAATTTTTCATGATGAATTTTGTGAGGAGTGGTAAACTCACTCTATGCTCCAAAGGTTCATTGCTACTGGGAGAATAAATCAGTAAAATTTTCTGGTTAAAACTCTTTTACTCTTTGACCTAGTAGTTGCACTCCTAGGAAGAAAATCTATCAAAATAATCTGACTTACCAAATTTCATAGATTAGGAATGCACATTGTAGCAGTATTTATAATAAAACTTAGTCTTACCAAATGTTCATCAGTTGAGGTATGAGTAAATAATTGTGATTTATCCATAACGTAGAATTCTAAGCAGGCATTTGAAAGAACATGCTGTTGAAGAATCTTTTCTAGAGAAAAGATTAACACTTGTCTAATGTTAAGTAAAAAAAGCAAAAATACAAACTATATACAATATGAACCCACTTTTCAAAAATATACATAAATATGCAAAGAAAGAGACTGGAATGGGTACATTCACATGTTAATAGTGTTTATCTTATAATGGATTATTTTTATTTTCATATGTATTTTTCCAGTAGTCTTAAAAATTTTGAATAAACACTTAAAATTCCTAAAACTGTTTTAAAGGTGTATTAAAAAATAAGACTGTCATTTTTTTCAATATCAAAATCCTTTTCTAAGGTTGTTATTGTACTCACAACAGTTTGTACTGCCTTTTTTTTTTTTTTTTTTTTTTTTTTTTTTTTTTTTTTTTTTTGCCATGTCCACAGCATGTGGAAGTTCCAGGCCCAGAGATTGAACTCATACCACAGCAGTGACAATTACAGATCCTTGACCCACTGAACCACCAGGGAACTCCTGTGCTGCCGTTTTTTAACCATCATTTAAAAAGCAAGAGTTCAGGAGTTCCGGTTGTGTCGCAGCAGAAATGAATTCAACTAGTATCCAGGGGGATGTATGTTCAATCCCTGGCCTCTCTCAGTGAGTAGGGGATCTGGTGTTGCCATGAGCTGTGGTGTTGGTCACAGACACAGCTCAGATCCTGTGTTGCTGTGGCTGTGGTGTAGGTTAGCAGCTGTAGCTCTGATTTGACCCCTAGCCTGGGAACTTCCATATGCCGCTGGTGCGGCCCTGAAAAGCAAAATGATTAAATAAATGAAAAAAAAAAGGCAAAAGTTCAAAAAAAAAGGAATGATTCATTTGAAAATAAAAAGAAATGGCTACAATGATGTTTTTGCAGTAGTTCTTATATAACTGATGGGCAAATAGTAATGTAAGCATCACTTTCCCAGAATAGGGTCCCTCAGCCTAACCTGTGTTCTGGAGAACAGTGGGTCCCTGAGGGCTCTGCTTACTAGTTCTAGCTGGAGGTCCAAACTGCTTACTAGTTCAAGCTGGAGGTCCAAAGACACAAAGCCTTTGAACTTATATACAAGATTCACATTTTTAGGTATAGACTCAAGGAGTTGATCTTGGAACAAATTGGAAAGTTGAGGAGGTGGGAAGAACCTGCTTTGAGGCAATCAGTTGTGCCCAGTATACCCAGTATCCCTTCCTAACCCTCATGTAACTCCCCTGGATCTGGCAATCCTGGGGCCTTCTGTCTGGTGAACCCAGGCATTGGCACTTACCCCAAACCAGGCCTCTCAGAGTCTCCTCTCCTAGATTTCACATGGTTGAAACTGGGCCATTTGATGACACGGCCCAAAGGGACTCTGCCTGAGTTGCTACTATTGAATTCTGTGGAATTGTTCTCATTCTTTATCTAACTGAGTCCTGGTTATTTAACTTTTCCTTCAGTCATGGAAGGGACCCAATCTTATTCCAATAAAGTCCTTGTTCTTAAGTGTCAATGAATATTTCTATCGCTTACCATCCAGAAATGCCACCTGACGTGTAGCAGAAACTCAAAAGATGTGTAGAGGAGAGAGAAACAGCCAAGGCTCTGGGGGAATCTGACCAAGTTTGGCACCTGCATCAGTTAAAACATCATAGAGGCTACCCGTTTACATCCTTTAACAGGGTGATTGTGAGAACTGGCTTTTCTCACTCTGTCCACTCCTCCCAAGATATCAACCCCACTGACCTTCTTCCCTTTCCTCAGAAGAGGCAGGTCCCTTTTGGTCTCTGTGTAGTCTTCATGGATGGTCTCCCTCTGCTTGAAGTCATGCCATCATCGTCACCAGCCCTTCAACTAGCAAAGTCTTACTTGTCTTTGAGATCTAGGTTAAATACCATTTCTTTAGAGAAAACTTCTAGGACCACAGAGAAAAACGAGGTCAAGTCCCCCAAACTTCTAGGAAGCGTTAATAATTATTATAATTCATTGTTCACTTTGGAGTCAGGTATTCAATGTTTGCCACTCTGCTGTAATATACACCTCATGACTTCATAGAACCATGCCTTTCTTATATATCCTAATGTCAGGTCCAATAGGATATACCCTATTCCTAGCAGAAAGCCTTACATCTAGTAGGCAGTTAATTATCTGTTGAAGGAACAAATGATCTGGGGTAATAATGCATGTAGAAACCTTTGAAAAAATAATATAAAAGTATGAAAATACGGGATATAGTAGAGTTTCATATTCCATAATGAGTACATTTGGGTGATGTATTTTTCAAATATCACATTTCCTGTACATCACTGTGGGTCACTGAATGTCAGGAAGCTTAATTACCTTTCCTTCTGAGGACCGATTTGGAAGTGGAGAGTTTCAAAAGCACAGTCTGATGGGTGGTGGTGTCTCTAAGGGTAATTAGCAGAGTCTTGCTGCAGCTTCAGCCCCTGCGACCCCAAAGACAGGCTAAGGAACACAAGGTCATATTTAAAACAATGGATTTTCTAAACAAATGCAGGCTTAAGACCAGTAGCTCTCCCTGCAACTAGATTTTTGCCTCTAACCCTTCTTATATTGAAACTTTGCTATAGCACTCTGGTTGAAGCTTAGTGAGCCTGATTTTACCCCTGCTTCAGATCAAAAGGAGGCATGTGTCCTGGCAGATAGTGACCCGACCCCCAAAAGTAGTGGAGAATTAATGCTCATATTGAAGACTAAGGAGAAAGGAAATAGGGAATTGTCACCTGAACTGCAAGAGAATTAACAAATCCAGTATAAGAACAAAGAATATTTCACTAGAAAAACAAAATCACTAAAGATGTATCTGGCAAAATGATCATATTCTTCTCCATTTTATGCCACTAGGAAGGTAACAGCAATGTTTGTGCATGCAACCAATTTTATAATTATTTTCATGATAAAAACAGCTTATTTCTCTTCTGTCTTTGAGGCGTCTTTTTACATGCTCTGGGAGGGGAGCTTGAAATAATATGAAAGTTGTGGGTGTGAAAAAAATAAGCACAAGCATTCCTTTGAAATGTTCTTAATAAATTTTTAAATTAATTTCCAGGCTGATAGGTCTCAGAAATCAATTTAAACTATTTAACTCACCATGCAAGAATGAAATTATTTAAAAAAAAAAAAGAAGCAAGCTGAAAAATTTTGAAGGCTATGTGCAGAAAGGCTTCAGCAGACAGCAGGAAGGAAAACTGCAGGTTTATAATGGGATTAGGAGGGTTTTTTTCTCTGAGAAAAGTACTCACTGAAGAATACTAAGAGGTCCAATTAAAAACATTATTATACTCTTCTGAATAGTTCTGAGATTTCAAGAACTCATCCTAAGATAAGAGTGCTAACCAGTTCATACTAGCTGATCTAACCTGGTTGAGAGGTTTTCTTTTCTTTTTTTAACATATCTTCAATCATATTTTTAAAGAAGTTTATGTTGTAGCCTTTAGAATATATCCCCCTCAAAATTTGTCTATTCCAGCATTTCCCATATACACACAATAAACACCAACTCCTTCAATAAAAAGAAAAATATCTTTGTCATATCATACCCTCTGTTTTTTGGATTGAGCACAAAAGAATGGACACATGGAGGAAATATAGATTTTTCAGAAGATTGATAAAGTCTTGACATGTTTTATGCAAATGTAAACCAATGCCAGATGTTCTCATTGAGTCCTCACCTGGATCATGGGGGCAGAAACTCTTACATACCCTGCCTTTGTGTTTTCAGTTGTAATGCTGGATGGAAAGTGGAAATTTAACAAATATTTGGATTATTTGATGGGAGTAGTGTCTTTCTCAGCAGTGCCTTGTTCTTCATCAGGTATTATATATTCCTTGGGTCTAATCCTAGCATTGGGAAATCAAGAGCAAAGCATTATTTCTAGTCTAGGTGTCTCTCTAATTCAATTTGATTACATCTTGCCACTACACCACTACTTAGTGAATCTTTCCCTGTCCTAAACTGTGTTAGTGTATGTTAAATAAGCCCAAGACCCTTACCATTTAGTTCCTTAACTACTCATTTATTCCTATTTTTTAGTGAAATAGAAGCAAAGCATTCATCTAATTGATCATAGAGATCTTTCTCCTATATCTCTCTCTCTCCATATGTATACACTCTTCATTGGGATATGCACATACACATATTTTTCTACTTATATGTCTAAATACCCATTAAATATCCAATCTAAGTATGTTTCTATCCATCTATTTTAGAAGAATTTTACAAAGAATCTTTAGATAAAAGTTATGCAATAAATTTTACCCATATAGTTTCTTAGCGCACCTACACACGGTTACACACTCATTCACTCACACCCACACGCACACTCACACACATTTTTTTCTTACTTGAATCAGCCACCACAGCTGCCAGTGCCTCAGGGGTTTTAAACATCAATCAGTTTCACAGCTGGAGGCAGAGTGATCTACAGCAATAAAGCTTAAAGTGCTTCCTTTTCTGATATAATTTGATTCTTCCATTAGAGCACACATTCTTTTTTTTTTTTTTTTTCCTTTAAGCTAGAGCAAATGTTCTCTGTCCATACCAGGGCAAATAAATAGTTACCTTAAAGAGGCAGAAGGTATTATTACTCACCAGTTAGGATGCTGGGTGGAGAAAATCCATTCAATACCTCTTCCTTCTGCACTGCTGAGTTTCTCACCTTTGTCTCTAGGATTTGCCTCTCCTACTACTTCCTCAGGGCTGCCACTGACTTTGGTTCTTTGGTCTGGGCATGAATTCTGGTAGCTATAACATAACAGATAACAACAACTTTATTAAATATGTTCTTGACTTTCTGATACTATAGAATTCAGTGTAATATGGAAAGGTGCTATGACAGTCACTGTCATATTTTTCTTTCCCCTGGACTGAAAGTGTTTAAATTTCATAGCTTCTCCCTCAACTAGAAGTCATTCCTTTGATCACCAGTTCTAAATTATCTTAAATATGATCTATCCCTATCTTTATTACTGTCTCTCTAATAAGCTCGCTGTAACTGTTTTTCCTTAGTTTTGTAGTGTTTAATTTAAAAAGCATTATAAAAGTGTACAAAGTGAACTGAATTTCATCAGACTTTGACAATGATAGTGACAAAGAATTAGTTGTTGTCAAAAAAGATTGTGCATCCAGAGATTAATAGTGACAGTAGGTCAGAATCCAGTTGTGGAAGATGGCGTTACACTTTTGTTCCTGTCTAAAGACTTATTAGGATATTTGGGTTTGTTTTGTTTTTCAAAAACTGATAGAATTTTGGCTACAAAAATCCAGACTTTTTTTTAACTAAATGAGCAATCACACCTCAACTTGAAGCCTGTTAGCCCAGTCCATCTGCTGTTGCAGCCACCCCTTTCCAGCTGTTGGCAACTACTAGTGGTTGCACTTCTATTTGGCTCGACCAGAGTTTCTCTCCCTTTCTGTTGCTTTATTTCAAGCTTGATCATTCCTTAAAAATTGTCAGATTAATCTTTATTTATGCAGTCTGACTGCTTGATAGATTGCATGAATTTATAAAGCCAGTTTATACCAGAATTTGTAATGATGAAATGTGAAAATATGAAAGCCTGGGCTTCAGAAATCCCTAGCCCAGCAATATTCCTCCATTTCACCTCTTTTTAAAGGTGGGCAATACAAGGCTCAGAAAGTTTAAAGGTCAACTCAAAGACACACTGCTAGTTATTTACTGAACTGAAATTTTGGAACCAAATGTTCAATCCATAGTTCACTGCTATGGACTGAATTTTGCACACATACCCCACCTCCCAATTCATATGTTGAAACTCTAATCCTCAACGTGACTCTACTAAAGAGACAGGACTTATAAGGAGGTCCTTAAGTTTAAATGAGGTCATCAGGGTGAAGCTCTGATCCTATAGGGCTGATGCTTTCTAGAAAGAGAAAGAGACAGGAGAGTTCTCTCTCTCTGCCACATCAGGACATAGAGAGAAGGTAGCCATCTGCAAGCCAGGAAAAGAGCCCTTGCCAGGAACTAAACCCTGCTGGAACTTTGATCTTGGATTTTCCAGCCTCCCAAACTGTGAGACAACAGATTTCCCTTGTTTCAGGGAAACCCATTTTGTCATGGCAACCCAAGCTAAGACATCTATCTTTCCTTTTTTTTTTTTTTTTTTTTTTTTTGCCTATGACTGCTGAACTCAAATTTTTTCTAAGATACCCAGTTCTACTATTGCCCATTGCCCATGGAATGGAACATGGAAGGGTCTCTGATAAAACTTCTTCACTAGCTAAGCACACCCTTGGTGATTGTGCTCGTTGCCTATTCCAGGCTACACTGGACAGCACCAGGAAAGGAAGAACTTTAGACTTTACCTGATTTGATTTTATTGTCTGAATTTTTCTAGCTTTAATCTCCCACAAATGGAGCTAGGTTTTTTTTTTTTTTTTTTTTTGGTACCATAATGTCTGCTCCTTGATTTTGTTCTTCCAAATTGGTGTGGTATCTACTGCTTGGCTTTGTTTCTTTCCCTTATACTCCTTGTCCATCTTCTCCTCCTTTTTTCTTCTAAAGTGCTATGTTAGTTTTGTCCAAAAACTCTATAATCTGATACAGAAATTTATTAGTTATTCTTATATAGGATTCACAAGGGGACCCTTCTTAAATAAATGCCACTATCTTTCTCCAAGACAAAGATAAAAGCAGAGAGAGAGAGAGATAAAAAGAGGCAGACAGACAGACAGGGGAGGGTAGAATTGTATCCCCAGGTGAGCCAGAGTGAAAAATTAGTTTTTCCCCACACGTTTACTTTGTGATACTTTTCAGGAAAGCCAATTTTCTCATATTTAAAATTAAATTTTAAGAGAGCCACTTAGAATCATAAATAAGCAGTAATTACCAGCTCACTTATTTACTGATGATGAGTTTTTAATTGGCTAAGAAATTTTAAGAAAAAAAAAAAAAAAGAAATACATTGTTCTCAGTCTTCCTAAACTTTTGCTCTATGTGTCAATCTTCCATTCCTACTTGCCCTTCCCCTGACATTCTCTTCCTGAAAAAAGAAGTTAAGCTTCTAAGTCTGGCCCCAAGGATTCAATCAAGAGAAGCCTTAGATAAGTCTCCCAGTCTTTTTTTTTTTTTTTTTTTTTTGCCATTTCTTGGGCCACTCCCACGGCATATGGAGGTTCCCAGGCTAGGGGTCTAATCGTAGCTGTAGCTGCCAGCCTACGCCAGAGCCACAGCAACGCAGGATCTGAGCCGCGTTTGGGACCTAGACCACAGCTCACGGCAACGCCGAGTCGAGTCGTTAACCCACTGAGCAAAGACAGGGATCGAACCCGAAACCTCATGGTTCCTAGTCGGATTCGTTAACCACTGCACCACGATGGGAACTCCAAATCTCCCAGTCTTGATGCTCATGAGTCCCTTCCATGATCTCTTGCCCTAGACAGACAGGGTGATCCTTTATTTCCCCAAGTCACCTTGTGCATTTCTCTCATTTTATCATTGCTTCTTAACTGCAGTGTCCCCTTGCCCCAACACTCTCACGAACAGTGATTTCTCCTTCCTTGCTTCTCCTACATCACTTAAAGTCAGTATTAGTCATTTGTTAATTATATGGTATTTGTCTTCCACATACGTATGCCCTGGCTCTTAAGAGCCAGTGCTTTCTAATACCCTACCCCCCAGCACCTAACACAGTATCTGGCATGTTTTAGATGCTCCTTGGCTTTGTTCATGGTGGTCACCACTTATTCCCTAATGGGCATGGAGTAATTCTCCTCAAGCAAGTGCCTTGCCAGGTACCTTACATCAAATTCCTTCATTTACTCTTTCCACAGCATTCTAAGGTGGGTGCTCTTTGCTGTTTCACAAATAAAGAAAATGTGACTTGAGCTGCCGTATTAAATGGTTATCTCATGACCAAATGATGGGGAAAGATAGACAGTTCAATGCCTCCTCCGTGTCAGAAACTTTATAGACATTACATCATTTGATTTTTTACAACAATCCTGTGACATGGCTTCATCTGACAGATGAGAAAATCCAACTCCAAGAGGTTAAGTAATTTGGTCAATGTCAGGCAAGGTTTTAGACACCAGGTTTCCTCCTTTTTAAGACAATTGTCTTTGTAGCTGCTTTGAGAATTTGGAAAGAAAAATGCTATATTATGATACAATACGGTTCAACCAAACTTAAATTACCTCTTCCCTTTAAGTAAAAATTGCCAAATACAGACTGAAGAAGTCATTTATGGGTATTTAAGAGTAAATAATCTCCTTTAACCAATGAATGGGTGTCATTCCAATATAATTTGTATGTTGGGAAAATAAACGTCCTGCAGTACAGGACTTTTTCATGATAACAGAGCTTAAGTTGTTACTATGAGAAGACAAAGCTGATTCAGATTGCTGGTTTGGGGTATGGCCCAGAGCCTCTGAGCACAGAGTCCTTGGCAGAAAGCATGTGTGGAGTCAGCCAAGCAGAGGAATGGGTCTCTTCAGAGAAAGACTACATTTTAAAGGGAAGATTTTTTTTTCCCCTCTTCAGAGCATTTTCAAATCTTGGCACTAAAGAGGGGGGGGGAAAGGTATGTCTTTTCTTTGAAATACTGGCTTTTTCTGAAAAGACCACCTTCTCCCCAAGCCTTGGAAACTTCAAACAGTCTGACCGAGAAGTCAGAACTCCTCTGGTTGAAGAAGCTCTTATCTTGAAAGCTGCTACAGGCTATAAGCTCTTAGAGGGTCCTGGAGCTCAGTGTCTGTTTGTATTCATTTTTAATAAGCTAAATGAAAAGTGGAAGAGAATTCTGAGCATGTCTATAAATGCATACCTATGTGTCTACCTACAGATGAATACATTCTTGTCTTTTAGCATTGTAAATATATAAAATTTAGTTAAATGTGTACTTTATGAAGTAATTTTTAAGAAAGAAATAAAATTCAAATACAAACAGACATTTTACTTGAACAATTGTCATGAGGCTTTTTTACTAAATATATTCTTGCTGCAAATTTACTGTGAAATTTTAATTGGATTTCATACTTTTTGCCTAATTTTTTATGCACTTCACATTTCACTATTCTGTAAGAATTTGACACAATTTCTATGTGTTTCTCTTACCTGATATTATAGTTTAAATACATTTTAAATACATGAATTAAAGGGCAAAATCCAAAGTCATTGACTAAGGTGAATATTAATTTTAATGCAGTGTCTCTATTTTTGGCACATTCTACCCTGTGAATACTTTCTGTGTCTCCTTGGCCCATCTAATTGTTGCTCTTGCTTTCTATAGAGAAGAAGTCTCAGGTTAGACATATGCATCCACATATGTACCATAATATTCTCTAAATGCATACAGAGAGGAAATATAATAACCAGAACATTGAATTGTGGTCCAAAATGTTTTATTTTCCTGCAGTTCCCATAACTTTACCCCTCCAAGAGTTCCAGAATCTCAGTGGTAGTATAATGTATCTTTGGGCTACATTTGACACTCTTTGGACCCCACTTAACATCCCCCAGACCTACTTTCTACTCCAACCATGATCATGTCAACCAATGTCACACAGGTATAACCAGAAACCCTTGGTCTCAGCACCTCCTCATTATTTTGACCCAGGGCTTCTTTGACGACTTATGAGGTGCCTATGTGAACCAACCAAGCCATTCTGACACAAACATGAAGAGTATAAGGAGTAAATTCCCTGTGGGGTTATCCTTGACCAATGATGGATGCGACAAAATGGATATATACAGCCTTCTTCCATCCTTGAGTTGAAAAAATCAGAGTTACATCTTACACACTTTGAGGGTCCCCAGCAAACAGAACACCAGATGCCTCAGTAGTGACTAACTTAATATCAATAGATTGAAGTTTCTTCCTTTTGGGTATCACACTGTGCCAGTGGTTCTCAGTTGTAGATGAATTTGCTCCTCTCCTCCTCCTCAAGAGTATTCAGCAATATCAAGAAATAGTTTTGGTTGTCATGGTTCAGGAGGAGAGGCTATTGGTATGTTGTGGATAGAGGCTAGGATGCTGCTAATCATCCTACAATATATGCAAGAGCCCTTACAAGAGAATTTTCTGGTCCCACTTCATTTTAGTGGAATCCAGGCCAAATGTTACTGGGTTCTATCTACATTATCAATATCTACTACCAAGCATTTTTATTTAAGAAAATACATTATATATGTATGTGAGTGTATATCAGCTATCAGTTCAAATTGTCTTCTTGTCAAGAAAACAATCCACTTTTCCTTTTAGTCTGATGTAAACAGGTTTTAAGGAAAGAACTCAATTAAAATCTAATGACATCTGGGAAAAAAAAAGTAAAAGAGGCTGAGAATCAGCAATTTCAGTTCAACCTGAACAAATTTCACAGTAACTGGGTCTGGACAGTGATGGAGTCAAAGTTTACACAAACTTGCCATGACTCAAGGCTCTTCTTTCCTGAATAGCAATTCCAACCTTAATTTTTTGAAGGGAATAGTTATTTTTTCCCCCACTGGACTGTGAGTTCTTTGGAAACAGGTCTGATTTCATCATTTTGTCTCTGCTCAGCAAATGTTCAATTGGCTTTTATATCTGTGGCAGAACTAAGATTATGCCCTGGTATGCCCCAGTCTCTTGTTTCTTTATTTTATTTTTTTTAATTTTTTAATCTTTTTTCTTTTTAGGGCCTCACCCATGGCATATGGAGGTTCCCAGGCTAGGGGTCAAATCAGAGTTGTAGCTGTTGGCCTATGCCACAGCCACAGCAAGCCTGGTTCCTTAACCCAATAAGTGAGGCAAGGGATCAAACCTGCATCCTCATGGATGCTTGTCAGATTTGTTTCCACTGAGCCAAGATGGGAACTTCAGTGTCTTGTTTCTTAATGCACTGTTATTTCCAAGGAATGTGGATAGCCTGGGATATTTAACATGCAAATGCCCAATTAGACAAGCCAATCATTCTGTAGCCATTTTAAAGTAGCATTCCTTTGTCATTCCTAAGGAGGTATTTTTGATTTTTTCTATTATTTGGGGGTATTTCAAAAGTATATTTCAATCAACTTTGCTGTTTGAATATTGTCATCAGGTGAGTCTTATTTCCCAAACCTTAAGAACAGTATCTCGGAGTTCTCCTGTGGCACAGCAGGTTGAGGATCCAGTGTTGTCACTGCAGCAGCTTGGGTCCCTGCTGTGGCACATGTTGCCTGGCTTGGGAACTTCCGCATGCCTCAGGTATGGCCAAAAAAAGAAAAGAAAAATATGTCAAAGCCCACTGAGTTTTTTTCTACCTCTTGGGAAGCAAGACAAGAAAATGAGTTCCTGTTAAGAGATTTGGTTCACTTTAGATATGGGATAAAATCTTCTCTGAATTCTTTATATCCCTCAGAATCTATGAAATTGACCAAAGAGAAGAAAAAAATTGTCAAAATCATTCTGATCTTTCAATTATACCCTGAACAGGGAGTTTTTCATCTTGTCATTCAGTCACATCTTAAAAGTTCAATGAAATTAAGAAGAGAGAACCTTGCTCAACTTTTGTCAAATGTGTGTTCAAATTTGAGAGAGTGTATGGTTCAACTAAACTGAGTTCCTCATTTCAAGAATCAAAACATTTTACTTCTCTATGCATGGACCTGGAAGAGCCTTCATTGATTATTAGTAGATTGTGATGTCTCTTCTGTACAGAACTTTCTTTAATTATAGAACAGTGTCATTGCTGCCTTTCACCTCTGTTTCATATCTTTGAAAGAGCCAATCATAGAATTAGTGTCAGACACAGCACTCAGGTGGAAGAGGAAAACAAGAACATAAGTAAATGAGCAAATTATAATTTCTCATGCTGACAGTGCACCTTATCAAAGAAGAGAAATAGTATGTAACCTTGAGTGAAATTCTGACTTCAGTTCTGTTCTGTGACCTATGATCTTGAAGTTTTTGGCCTTTTCTTTACCAGGGAGGGTCAAAAACATAGTATTCAGTCTACTGAAACATTAGCAGAAGTTTACTATATCCATGTTTTGAAAGCATCGTGGGGAGAAAAGAATGGCTTGGAAACATGTAATAGTTTTATTAAGTCACTTTTTTCTAATCAATCATTAAAATTAAGCCCAGAGCAACCTACCTGTTGTGGATTCAAGCTCCCCACCTTGAACTTGAAACTTTGTTGCAGATGACTGTGAATCCACAGTTTTAAGGTTCATTAATCATACTCCCTGCCACATATGCTTTCTGATATGCTATGATGCTGAATGAGATTCCCATATTTATGCAAAATTTTAACAGAACTTTTTTTTATTAAAGATGTGCTTTATTAATCTTAATAAATCATAGTTTGTCGTGTCCTTTCTGACTGTTTCTGAAGTAAAATGGGGCTTGACTGTGCAGTAACAGTGTTTATGTCATGCTTGAATTGTTTAAGGTGAGGCTTTGAGTAGTTTTATTGCTTTTGTTTATATAGGTAAACCCAATCTGCGCATTTGAAATGATTGATGAACTGCAGCCCCACTTGGAGTGTTTGTCATCACTCATGTGCTGAAGTGACATTTCTTTATGTATTTTGGCATAAACATATGCAACTACTGGCAAAGCATTTGACCCTAGAGTCTGACTATTTGTCATTCTAATCTTTTTTTTTTTTTTTTTTTGCCCAAAGTCAGGCAAGTTACTGTATATTCTGTCTTCACACACATTGCTAATTATTCAACAGACAGTAAAATAGTCTTGTATCTGGGATCGCATAAATTGCTGAATGTGCGATCTTCATTTCTCTAGCCGGGCAGCTAGGTACTATGCAGACAAATAAATAAAGTTGAGATGCATGTAAATGTCAAGGAAGACAACCATATTGAACTACAATAGCTTTTCGGGAAAATCTGCAGCTTCTATCAATGGGGAAAAAAAGAAGAAAATGCATGAGTGTGATTTAGCAAATCAGATGCAAGCAAAGATTAAGCAAAATTCATTAGACATGACTACCTTAGAATATAATTTTTCTATAATGGGTCTTTGTTGAAAAGCAAGTAACCAATAACTCAGATCATGTGGACAGAGATAAATGAAAGTCTTCCTAACCTCCAGGCTCAGAGTTCAAACTCAATGTTGTGTTGTTTGAAACTGTGTGATTATTTATTGGTGAAAATGTCAGAAAAAATAATTAAAGTGTGAAGTAATTTTCTGAGGAAAGCATCTCACCTCATTTGGAGAACGTGGCTGTGGTTGCATTCCTATAAGGTCTGAATAAGCAAAAGCAGAGGAGAAGGGGGGCAGAGGGAAGGAGTGTTCCAAAACACTTTAATAAGAGCAACCAAAATAAGTGATATCATTATTACCTGGTTCATGGAGTGCCGTGAAGTGGCGAAAGGTTAAAGGTTCATTGAAAAATCAAAGCTAACATTTCTGGGCAGGATATAAGACACAGTTCATGGGATAAACAGTAGTGAGAAATAGGATAGGAGTTCCCGTCGTGGCGCAGTGGTTAACGAATCCGACTAGGAACCATGAGGTTGCCGGTTTGGTCCCTGGCCTTGCTCAGTGGGTTACCGATCCAGCATTGCCGTGAGCTGTCGTGTAGGTTGTAGATGCGGCTCAGATCCCGCGTTGCTGTGGCTCTGGTGTAGGCCGGTGGCTACAGCTCCGATTCGACTCCTAGCCTGGGAACCTCTTTATGTCACGGGAGCGGCCCAAGAAATAGCAAAAAGCCAAAAAAAAAAAAAAAAAGAAGAAGTAGGATAGCTTGCTCACTTTTGGGGATCCAAAAATATTTGCCTTAATTATGATCAATTAATTTTTAACTACTCAGCTTGGCATATTTGACAAAAAGGAGACACTGGGTTGAACTGAGAGATCTCAAGGCCTCATCTGTGGTAGGCAATGCTCCTCAGTAGAGTGATGTTCCAAGAGAATTCCCCATCCTCTCTTTTGTAATAGAGATCACATGCTGGTCCTCTTATGAAGTGGGTTTTCATAGCGAAGATGACTAAGAAAAGAAAGACTATGAAAGAAAGACACTCTACTTTCAGTAAAGTGAGGAAAGGTTAAAGAACAGCACAAGAAAATAGTAGACATTGAGTTAGAAATAAAAACAAGCGCTGGGGGGGAGTCTCAAAAATTCTCACAAGCATGAAACATACTGTGTTGATATTAATTTAGTTTGAACAGTCCAGTTCAGACCAGCAGTATAAGAATTATTATTTTTTTCTTTTTTTACTTTAACTTTGTTTTCAGATTGGGGTTTTTGGTTTCATGTTTTCAAACTACTTTATTATTGTTCAGAGTATTTGTTGCTGTCCCCTAGGGGGTGGGGGGAAATTTTACTTCCTCATGACTTTATTTTTATCTTTTTATTCATTTTATTTTAGTATAGTGATTTTCAATATTGTGTTAGTTTCAGGGGCACAGCACTGCAATTTAGTTATCTATCTATCTTACCTATCTATCTTATCTATCTATCTATCTATCCTTTTCCAGGTTCTTTTCCCTTATAGTTTATAGAAAATACTGAGTATAGTTCCCTGTGCCATACAGTTGGTCCTTGTCAGTTATCTGTTTTATATAGAGTGGTGTGAATACATTAATCCCAACGTCCTAATTTATCCCTTTCCCACCCCCTTCACCCTTGGTAACCATAAGTTTGTCTTCTGTGTCTGCAAATCTCTTTCTGTTTTGGAAATAAGTTCATTTGTATATTTTTATTTTAATTTCCACATATAAGTGATATCACATATTTTTCTTTGTCAGGCTTACGTCACTTAGTATGATAAACTCTAAGTCCATCCATATTTCTGCAAATGGCATCACTTCCTCTTTTGATGGCTGAGAAATATATATATATGTATATATATATACTTTATCCATTCATCTCTCGATGGACATTTATTTTGTTTCCATGTCTTGACTATTATAAACAGTGTTTCTATGAACATTGGGTACATGTATCTCTTTGAATTATGGTTTTCTCCAGATATAGGCCAAGGAGTAGATTTGCAGGGTCATATGGTGATTCTACTTTAAGTTTTTTAAGGAATCTCCATTCTATTTTCCATAGTGGCTGCCCAAATTTACATTCTTACCAACAGCATAGGAATGTCCCTTTTGCTCCATACCCTCTCCAGCATTTATTATTTGTAGACTTTCTGATGATGGCCATTCTGACTCACATGGGGTGATACCTCATTGTAGTTTTGATTTGCATTTCTTTAATAATTAGCAGTGTTAAGCATCTTTTCATGTACCTTTTGGCCATTTGTAAGTTTTATTCTTTGGAGAAATGTCTACTTGGGTCTTCTGCCCATTTTTTGCTTTAGTTATGGAACTGGCATTCCCCCTCCCAACAAAAGGTTTTACATCAGGAGTAGCCATGTGATTTCCTTTGACTAGTGAAATGTGCATAGATTGGCATGTGATACATCAAAACTGAAGTTTTGAAAGACATCCTATAGTTATACCACTCTTTTCCTTTTGCTATAAGTCTGGACAATGTTCCAGAAAAGGGACATTCCAACAGCCTGGGACCCAGAACAAAGAGGAGTAAAGTCTATATTACATCTCAGATTTAGTCCCTGGCCTGAGAACTTCTATATGCCACAGGTATAGCCATTAAAGAAAAGAAGGAAGGGAGGGAGGGAAGGAGAAAAGAAGGAAGGAAGAAAGAAAGAAAGAGAGAGAGAGAGAGAAAGGAAGGAAGGAAGAAAGAAAAGAAAGAAAGAAAGAAAAAGGAAGGAAGGAAGAAAAAAAGAAAGAAACAGAAAGAGAGGGAGGAAGGAAGGAAGAATCTGATTTCCAGAAGCCATAAAGGACAGTCTGACTACCTTATGTTTGTACCTCAGATATATCCATTACTTTGGAGGTAACTTTAGAGACAGCTAATATTTTTGCAGATCACTTGTTGCTAAATTCCATGCAGAGCATTTCCACGTATTACCCCACATCAGCCTTACCACTTCCTTATGAAGTAGACCTTACAGTGCAGATGTTTCTAAGGGGCCCTGCCTAAGGCTCCAAAACTTAGAAGCAGTGTGGAGGCAATGCACTCCAGGTCTGCTGGCCCTAGCCCAGCTCTCTTTCCTCTACGTCACTGTGCTGTGGGACACAAGTGTTTCACAGTGATAGCACACTGGGAACAGCAATGCACTGTCATCTGTGAGGACCAAGCTAGCTTTTCTCCAGGTCCTCTGTAGCTGAGTTCCCTTCATCCTCCCTGTCACTTTGTTCATTTATAATCACTGCATTTGGACCATGCATTTCAATGATTTTCTTCATTCTGAAGGACTTGGGGACACGCAGAGAAGCTGCAAAACTGTTCTCTCCACTTTCTGTTTCCTATTAGGATGATAGACCCAGTGCCAGTGAGCAATAGCATATAAGGACCATCAGCACAAGGAACCATGTTTCCATTTTCTGTTAAAATCCTACTGCTTATGCACCACTGTCTTCCTGGCTTGACCTTGTTTCTTTCAAACCTCAAGTTTATAGCTTGTGCTAATTTGCATAGAATAAGGACAATAATTGGGGACCAAAACGTTATGAATCAGGGGATTCACATCAATGTGACTAGTGCATTTGTGAGTAAGAAGGAAGAGCAAAGACCAAAGAACAATTATAATACACCTTATGTGACTGTAGACTGAAAGTGGTTATAACCTTGTGTTTGCATCAGACAACACATTAGAATGGTTTTGGTTTGGGGCTCATACAGCATGAAGTTACAGCAATAAGAATATGATATGGAGTATAGGATCAAATCCAAAATTTTGTGAAAAAAACTATAGTTTCATATCTATGTAATGATAAAGTGAACATTCGCTCCAAATATGAAGCCTGGTGTTTAAAAGACTGCAGCTAGCCTATTTTATAAAAAAATCCAGTGTTAAGATTATTATTGAAAAGGGACAATGATTTTTATATGAATGTGCATACATGAGTATGTGCAACAAATATGATCACAACTTAAATTACCTAATTTCATTGGCTATTTATAAGATAAAAAACATTCCAGTACTCGAATAAACAGATTTTTATTGCAATATTGGTGTACATTATTAATTCTGTCATTCACTCATTTATCAAAAATAGGTTATGTGCCTCTACCTTAAGCCAGACCCATTTTTAAGGGCTGTGGATAAAATAGTAAATAAAATATAGTCTCTATTGCATAGTTGATATTCTGATGGGGAAATGTGACAATAAACAAATGAGAAGATATTTAAATATTTTAAAATAGCAGTTGGTAATTGCTAGAAAAAATATTAAAGGGTAAAAGAATAAGTGTTGCAGATGCCACTTTAAATACTGTGGTCAGGGGAAAGCTTCGAATGCACTTTTGAGGAAGAATTTGTAACAGGGTAAGGATCACAACTATAAATTAAAGTGTCCATAGATGATCTGGCCCAGGTTCTTTCTTATCTGAGGACTTAAATGTTCTTTCTCTCCTTCCTCTACCTTCTTTCTCCCTTACTTTTATTTTCCCAATTATATTACTATATACAAAAGGCTAACTTTGATTTTCTTGGGGTTTCAGTACTAATATAGACTCATTCAGATAATGATAGCCTCTCATCAAAGGTTAGAAATATCTTCTATCATTTATGTTGAGAATTCTCTTCAAATAACCCCTCAGAACTAATATATATACATATGTTTATATATGTATATTGCCAGCAGATAGTTACTTTAAAATATTTTCCTGGAATTAAGAAAAGTTTCATTCTTCTATACAGAGATGATTTATCATCCAGCTTTCCCTCTAAATTACTAAGCCAATTCAGAAGAGATGAAAGAATTTATTCTTTAAAGTAAACATAGAGAGAAAAATCAGAAAGAAATTGACAGCCTAGTGAGACAAAAAGGCATATTCATTAAAGAAAACCTTTTTAAGAAAAACTTGCAACATTACTTCTTTGAAAAACTATTTTTCTGTCACAGCTGTGTGGCTGCACATACAGTTAAAGCTACCCACAGTGACACAGTTCTAGGGCAGGTAGCTCTCAGTAGCCACTGTACGCAAAGTCACCCTTTGAGTCCACATTGCTTTCCTTCTTAAAGCTGGAGCAGGAAAGAGGTGAGGAAATTCCCTGAAAAGGGTGGGGAGACCAGGAGTATCTGTCCCAGCTTTGCACTCTGACTGGACACGCTGGGGCCCACTACAGGACATGCGGACTTGATTTCTTCAAAAGTAAGTGGAGGAATTCCCTTAGTGGCTCAGCAGTTCATGAACCCCACCAGGATCCATGAGGATGTGGGTTCGATCCCTGGCCTCACTCAGTGGGTTAAGAATCTGGCATTGCCATGAGCTGTGGTGTAGGTCGCAGATGCAGATCGGATCCTTTGTTGCTGTGATTGTGGTGTAGGCCAGCAGCTATAGCTCTGATTCAACCCCTAGCCTGGGAACTTCCATATGCTGTGGGTGTGGTCCTTAAAAAAAAAAAAAAAGAAAAGAAAAGTGTAAATGGAGATAACCACGTTCACCTCATGGGGTCTTTATGAGGATTACCTAGGACCACGTACACAAAGCACACACCATGGGACCCGGGATGTGGTCAGCTCTCCATAATTATGAGTTCTTACTATGAGCATGGCCCCATTTCTTTTTCTTCTTTATTCATTTTCTGATGCATATCAAGTCTGGACAAGAGATATATTTGAGAAATGAAAAAGTGGAGATAACTAACAGATCCTGTGCAGGAATCATCTGTCACCCTCAAAACTGAAACAAGTTCTTGTAACCATAAAGGTCTGGACCTTGCCAGTGATAGCAGTTTTATAAATGCCCATCTGGTAAAATGAAAGAACAGATGCATCTACTTGGTTGGAGATGAACCATGCCAGATAGGTTTACCCATCTGAATATCATTGTAATGGGCACAGATGAAGGTTCAGAGAAAACTGTCAAAGTTTAGATCCCACGAGGAGAAATGTCCTGAAGATAATAATCTAAAAAATGTTACATTTTTGGAGAGGCAGGAGAGGAAGACAATGGTGCAGCTGTGGTCTACCAGCCTTGACAGGGACTTGGGCCAAGAGGGATTTATCCTTTGCTTTTTGAAGTTCAAACCAACATTCTGAAATTGCTATTTTGGTTTTCTGAAGTATGGAGAAAATCCAAAGAGTTAAATGAAATTATCTTGTTAATTTGTAAAATTTTATTGTCAATCTCTTCCACTTAAATGTAAAATCGATGAAGGCGGTGCCTCTATCTGCATATCTCCAAAGCTTAAAACCATGCCATAAACCTTGTACAATATTCAGTAAAAAGTTGTAATTTGGGATGAAAAATGATAAAAATATAAATAAGTGGATGAATTAATGAATAATATCCAGATAAGGAACAATCTTTTTAATCCCCCTTTCACATCCAGGACTGTTCCTGGAATCCAACAAACATTTAAAACGTAAATAAATCTTTAAGATCTTGAACTTCTGATGTGACCTTGACTGAAGAATAGTCCTCTTTTCTCTAGGGAAAATAGCCTTTTCAACTAAGGATGTAGCTTCAAAAAGACATAAATAGAACCATGAAACTCAGAAAGACGTCATAGTAAGATTGCTGTCACAATCGGCAGCTGTGCTTTGAGACACTTCTTAGGGGGCATGTTGTCTAAACTCCTACTCAACTCAGAAAACTCTCCACCAACACTCCTGGAAGATGAATATTTGCTTGAAGATGTCCTATGAAGAGAAGATCATCACTTTTAAAGCCAACCCATTAAATGTTTGGAAAGCAATAATTATTAGAATTTTCCTACTTCTGTGGGGTTGAAAGCTGCTTCCTAAAGCATATCCATTGCTCTTGGTTATTCCCAAAGGAGCAACAAAACCAACTCTAGTATCTCTTAAATATAGAAGATAAAATTCTCTTCTTTCTGTTTTTTTTTCCCACCCCTAGTTTTTCTCTTATTCAGAGAAAATGTGTTTGATGATTCATGTTCTACATAAGTAGAATATAATGTATGTGACCATTTACAATAATGTAAGAAATCACAAGAAAACATGAAAACTGTCATATTTCCCCACTGTTATTTCAAATTAATCCTATCACCCTGTAAGGAGGCCATTATTAGATCATTTCGAAGATCAGGAAATTGAGGCACAGAGAAGTTAAATACTGTGAAAAGTCAAACTGGAATTTGAAAACAGAAATAGCTGACTTGGAAAATGCATGTTTTGTCTTATTCAGATACAACATAGTAGTGTCTTTCATTAGATTTTGAATCAAAATAATTTATTTTCTGTGGATAAAGGTAACTTTATATTCCTTAGTAGTGGTGGGTTTGTTTCACAATAAATCAGCCCTCGAGGCTTGTGGTTTGGATATTAAGGCTTGCATGGAATAAAGGATATCTAACGTGAGTGGGAGCAGCTAAGTGATTAAAAAAACAAAAACAAAACAACCCCCCCAAAAAAAAACCCAAAACATGTGCAGAACAAAGCAGGAGCTCTCTGGCAAATTCTCTTAATTGAGTTTCAGTAATTCTATAAGAACCTCAGAAGTATGACTATATAGACGGACAAGTCCACTCCCAAGGACACCAAATAAGGACAAAGACATCAGATGGCAGCCACAGTCCTCAGCAGACTGAACTTAAAGTCTGAGAATTCAACATTAATAAGGCAGGTGCTGGCAAGCATTTTATGATTTATTTGCCTATTATGTATAAACTTGCATTCTTTTAAATAATTTAGGGTTTTTTACATGGAACACATAGATATAAGAAAACTATTAAAATAAAAATAAATGCATCAGGAGTTCCCGTCGTGGCGCAGTGGTTAACGAATCCGACTAGAAACCATGAGGTTGCGGGTTCAGTCCCTGCCCTTGCTCAGTGGGTTAACGATCCGGCGTTGCCGTGAGCTGTGGTGTAGGTTGCAGACGCGGCTCGGATCCCGCGTTGCTGTGGCTCTGGCGTAGGCCGGTGGCTACAGCTCCAATTAGACCCCTAGCCTGGGAACCTCCATATGCCGCGGGAGCGGCCCAAGAAATAGCAACAACAACAACAACAACAACAACAAAAGACAAAAAAAAATTTAAAAAAATAAAAATAAATGCATCAGACTCAGGTAATGCAGAACGGAACATCATTACATCAGAAACAACAAGTAACCACCATGCCAGTGGTTACTGCAATGGTGTTCCACCTTTAGCTCTTGGCTCCCTGGCAGCCAAGACAGAATTAGTGGAGGAGAAACAACCAATGTGATGTTTTAAATATAGATCAGAGGCTATTGCCTTCTGCCTTTTTTATGTCTCCTGATACACACAAAAGGAACAACAACAGTGTTAAACATAGGTCATTCTGAACGAAGCTGGAAACTATAGACCCAGGATCTTTTACAGAGGTTGATACTCAGACAGTATCTGTGAGTAATACTTTTGTAAAGACCTGATATGAATTTATTATTCAGTGAATTAATCAACAAGTATTTATTGGACCTCAACTAAGTGCCAGGCACAATTCCTCTCTCTTTAAGGCACACAGTTGAAAGAAAGAGTGCTTGATTATCTCCCAAATGGTGGATATAAATCAGGTCTTTTCAAAGTATTTTCATTAGGGAATCTCTTCTGAAATAAGCACTGCATAGACACACACTCAGGCTCCCAATAATGATTGAACAGTGGAAAAGACGAAGGGTCCTGCTCTCCTGGAGCCTGTGTTGCAGTGGCATTTTGGCACTCATGTCATAAAAGTAAATAAACAAGAATGATTTAAGTTCAGGTTCTGGAATTAAAGGATTTAAGCTCAAATTTTGAGTCTTTGTCTTAACTAAACGTGTGCCCTTTACCATTCAACAAAAGTGCTCCAGATCTCAGTTCTGGTTATGTAAAATAGAAAAGATAATTCATAGGGCTATTGTAAGGATAAAATAGGATAGTGAGCAATGGCTGGCACAAAGGAGTGCTCAATACATGTTGACTAGTATTATGGAGAAACTGAAATCCAAGAAGGCAGCATGCTCGCCTAAAGTAATACACCTAACTAAGATTCATATCCAAACAGCATGACACACAATTTTGTATTCTTCACCAGAATGCAGTGAAAGACAAGGTCATGAAAAGCCTGAGCCAGATCTCAAACTCTCTGGAATGACAGGGTAAAAAAAATTTGAATAACGCAATAAAGAGCCATTGAAGTTTGAGGGTCATATCAGTGAAAAGATCAGAATATTGAGGTAGAAGGACAAATTTTCTGATAAGGAATTGTTGAAAGCACAATTAACAGGAATTTAAGTTTTATTTAGATTTATATTTCAGTTTTAAAGGAAAATGTAAAAACTCTGCAGCCATAGTTCTGAAGAGGGCCCAGTCATTGAAAGGTTAATTTCCATAGGCCAGTGAGAATGAACTAGGTCCTAACACTGGCCCTTCTCAAGGGTGGGACCATCTCTGGAGTTTGCAGAAGAGAAGCTAACATGGCCAGGACAGCTTAATATATGTGGTAAGAGGCACTTGGACCTATGGTGATTCTCAACCACATAGCTATCCATTTCTTCACCTCTCTGGGGTCTCATTTCTCCCATCCACAAAATAAGGATAAGAAAAGTACCTACCTCAGAGGGTTGTTGTGAGTTTTAAACAATTCATATATAAAAAGTACTTAGAACAGTGCCTAGTACATATATGTGCTCAGTAAGCCTCAGCTCTTATTGTTGCTATAACTTGTTGCTATAATAGATTTATGACTGAGAAAGTTACTCAAGCTCTTTGAACTTTAGTTTCTACATGTGTCAAACAGGGATCATACTGTACTTACTCAGTTCTACGAACTTCTTTTTCACATTTTAAAGTTATGTAAGCAAGAATTTTATACTTGATGAATATATTTTACATATAGCTTGTTTACTGAAAAAAAAATTACTATAACTACTGAATGTTATAATCAGTGGCATCTTAGTATCAAAGAAATAGGGAAATGCTCATCTTGCTTAGTCATTGATACTAAAGATAGTCCATATGCCCCAAGGTGTGTGCACAGGAAATGTTAACTTTTATTTTTTCACACTTCCATTCAGTTGACATTTGGGTTCTTACATATGCCCTAATTTATTGTCTTTCGAAATCAAGAACTCCTTTCTCTCTCTCTCTCTCTCTCTTTTTTTTTTTCTTTTTAGGGGGGCACCTGTATCATGTGGGAGTTCCCAGGCTAGGGATCGAATCAGAGCTACAGCTGCCAGTCTATACCACAGCCACAGCAACACGGGATCTGAGCCATGTCTGCAACCTACACCTTAGCTCATGGCAACACCAGATCTTCAACCCACTGAGCAAGGCCAGGGGTCAAACCCAAATCCTCATGGATACTAGTGGGATTTGTTTCCTTTGCATGACAACAGGGACTCCTGAAATCAAGTACTTGTTCCTTTTAGAATTAGACACATATCTACTCCTCCAGCCTTACCTTATAATGTATTTCAGGACATTAATTCTCAGACTTTATATTTGGCCACTGCATGAAACACATAAACAGCCTAGAGGTTAAGAGCCTAGGTTTTTGCATTAGGTAGAGCTTCAACATATTCTTGTATAAGTTAGTAATAATGATATCAACCTTAAAGGAAATATGAAAACTAAGTAATATGCTAAATAACACATTACCTGGCACATATAAGCCCTCGGCAAATGATAGCTCTTATTGTTTTTATAACAACAATCATGAGTTCTCTACTATCTATGATCAACAAAATTATGAGCATAAAAATTCCTATATAAAATATATATTTCATAAAGTGTCATTAATTATACTAATATAAATTGTTTAAAATGATCTTGAGATTATTAATATATATGCATAAATTGTCATATTCTAAAATAAGGGATACCTCTTCCCCCAAATATGTAATTTTAAAATATTAAAACTCATTTTAATAAAATTTAAATATGACAAATACAAAAAATAAAATTCATATTATACATTCTGTGTCAATGATGGCACTTCCTACAAGATGTCAACATCCATGATACCTTCTGTTGACCCAGTTGCACAAAATATAGGAAGGACATAAAACAATTGAGAAGAAATTCTATTCAATGCTAAGAGCATTTCCGAAATGAAAGTTCATGGAGCAACACAGTCTAAAGTATAAAACAATAAAACCAATAGCATGATAAATTTAAGCTAGAGTTCACCAGTCCCTATAGGAATCCAGGGGAAAAGTTATACGTTCAATGTCTACAACAAGTGTAAGATTTATCCTGGTTCTACAACTGTAATGTGAAAAGAGGTCACAGAACCGAATGAAGCCATGAGTCACCAGTCCTAGGTGTGGATGGGTAAGGCCGTTCCCCATCCCATCCAGACCTACTCAGAAACTTCACAGGATGAGGATGTCCCCTTTGATGTCTGTCAGGATCTGGTAATTAAGATAATGATCAGGTCAAATAGCAAAACTAGTAGAACTTATCCACTAGGTAAAGATCTTTTTGAGAATTAAAATAGTCATAGTCAACATATTAAGTCCTTATTTTGTGGAAATCCCTATGCTAAATAAACATTTCTTCTGGCTAATTGGTCAGGAAGCCTGGCTTGTTCATCTTTATGGTCCCAGCACATAGCACAGCTTTTGGTACATAAAAGGCATTCTATTAACATTTTTTTCAATGAAAATACAATAATTTTATCCACATAAAATTAACATCAAAGACTGTCATATCTCCCTAGTATTTTTGAAACAACAACTCCATACTTATAATTACTATTTATTATCTTCCAAACTTTTTTTTCTTTTGCTTAGGTAGTCATAGTTCATTTCAGAAAATTGTTTTGCTTATAAACAAACAAACAAAACACTTTGTTATGAAATGTTACTCAAATTCAAATCCTTTCGTATTCAAGTTCCTTTTTTATTTTAACCTAAAAAAATCCTTCTATGGATATGACTATATATATATTCTCAAAATGTCATCTTGAGGAAGGCCATTAGACATCCCCCTTTTCTAACTTTAATTATTGTTGAGTTTTCTGGGGGTCATTTCCATCTCTTTTGTAAATGCAAATAGAGCATTGTATTTTCTTTCCCTTTCATCTTGTGTAGCTCCCTAGATCCCCACAGTTTTTCAAAAATAACTGTAAATGATGCAGTTAGCATGCTTGCCAGTTTCTTTCATCCCGCAGATAGAAGGTATATCATCTGGGCCTGCTGATTTGTAGATATGCTGACTTTCCAAGGACTCACTTAGCCTGCTTTTGTAGATAGCTATTTTTACAAGATCTTCATTACTTCCTGATTGCCCAATATTTTTCTTCTTTTATTCTTCCCAAAGACCAATTTATAAGATAAGTTCAAGGCCTCAGACATGTTAAAGTTATCATTAATTTCAAGATGCTCCACATTTATGAGTCCATTGGTCACGGCATTGATTGTGTCCCTACTGTGTTCAGAGCACTCCACTTACCAGAGCTATGAACAGCTTAAGGCTTTTCTCCCTGAGAGCCTTTTCTCCTTATTACAATCTCTTTGTTACTTTTGTCTCATGTTGTGTTTCACTATAGTTTCTTATTCATGCAACTTGTTGGTTTGGTTCCCTGAACCATTCTGAAGAGTGTTATAAGAAAGCACACTCAGTATTTTCACACTTAGGCTCTTCGTATTTATGCAGTTTTTGAAGCTACTTTTCATCACAGGCTTACTTGTACTTGTTGTTTAATTCTTTCCAAAATCAGATTCATTGATATTTATTAACTTATTCAACTAATGTCAAGTACCTTGATTGGAAAAGCACACAAGCCATGGAGTGAGGGGGTTTGGTTGGCATTATTACTAGCCTAGATGCACCAGAATGATATTATTACTGTAATAATAGAGCTGACTCTATTTCTATTAATGGAAAATTTTGAAATATGTGTTAGAACTGTTCATAGCCTAACAGTTTATAGGAATCCTATCTCACAGTGTGAAATTTGGAAATCACAGTTAACCACAGAAGCTTGAATTCGGAAACACATGGTCCATCACTTTCTTGCACGATTAAATGGACTGTCCACCCTAAGTGGAGTACGAATTGCCCCGTTTAGAAAGCAAATGGCTGCTTTTAATTTATGCATGAGTTTCTGTGGCATATTTTTGACTATACTTTAGGATATTTGGAGAAATAAACAAAAGTAAGACATTTTTTTCATTTTGTTTCTGTTAAAATCTCAAGTGCTTTATTTTTTCCATCCCCACTGATTTAATTATCTCCTTATAACATAATGCCATCACCAAGCAAAATACTGGAGAAGCATCAGGTCAAGTTGACTGAGATAAATTCTTCTCAGGAATTAAAACAAATACAGCTGTTTAAGAACACGCTGTTTTAATGTACGACACAGCTTATCAGAAGGGCAGATTCGGGCACCCAGAACATGGCAGGAAGAGCAGGTGTGTTCTTCCATGGCATGGCCTCTCCTGTTGGGCAGCCCAGCACTGCCTAATGTCACGTGAAGAGCTCAGACTTCAGGCTCACACCAGTTGTATTTGGATCCCAAAGGTTCTACCCCTTATTTCTTGAAACTGGACAAGTTACATTATCTTTCTCAGTTTTATATTATCTTTCTCAGTTTCACCGTATAGATATGTAAAAGGAAAAATATAGCTACTTCATTGTTATGTGAGACTCCACGTGATATCATAGGTATACCCCTAGCATGGATTGGGTACTGATATAATTTATCCACAAATTTTATTTAAAAAATGAAAACAAAAATAAGACTCTTATTCCTGGTCAAGCAAGCCCATATGAAATGAACTATGTACACATTATCAACATAAATATATACCCAGTACATTTATAATCAGTATTTTAATGCAGTGCCTTTACTTATATCTAGCTAAATTACAAAATGTTTCTTTTTCTTTCTTTCTTTCTTTTTCTTTTTCTTTTTTTTTTTTTTTTTTGCTTTTTAGGGCCACACCTGTGGCATATGGAGGTTCCCAGGCTAGGGGTTGAATCAGAGCTATAGCTGCCAGCCTATGCCACACCCACAGCCACAGCAACTTGGGATCTAAGCCATGTCTGCAACCTATACCACAGCTCAGGGCAACACCAGGTCCTTAACCCACTGAGCAAGGCCAGGGACCGAACCCACAACCTCATGTTTCCTAGTCAGATTTTTTTTCCGCTACGCCACAAGGGGAACTCCTACAAAATGTTTCTTTACTGCCCCCTTTTCCTTGCCCTACTCTCATTTTCTCTTACAAGTATAGGTACAAGAGAACGACACTGAAGGAATGATAATGGTCAAATAATACAACATGGAAAACTAGAAAAGGAAAAAGACTACTGTTTCTCAAGATTTGTCACACTTACTTTTCAGTCTAAAGGCCAAGTGGTCAGTCTAGGTATTGGCACGTGAATTTGTTATACCCATCAAGTAATGAAGGCATTAGGCAAGGGCAGCTAGAACTCATGCACTTTTGCTCTTCAGAGTTATTTTTGTTATTTTTCTTCAGAGTTATTTCTGTTTCCTTCTGTGTCAACCTATGGCTCAGTAACCAATTCCTGAACACCACAGACTCATGCTGTGTTTGAAAATGTTCCCAGTTGGAGGAAGGCCTTCTACAGCTAAGTCTCCTGCCCCTGACTGTTCATGTGTCAGTTCTTTTTTTTTTAATCTTTTTATTTAAATTTCTGCAATACATTAATTTTTTTCCTACTGTTCAGCATGGTGACCTGGTTATACATACAAGTATACATTCTTTTCTCTCACATTATCATGCTCCATCATATGTGACTAGATACAGTTCCCAGTGCTACACAGCAGGATCTCATTGCTAATCCATTCCAAAGGCAATAGTCTGCATCTATTAACCCCAAGCTCTCAATCCATCCCACTCCCTCCTCCTCCCCCTCCCCCTTGGCAACCACAAGTCTATTCTCCAAGTCCATGATTTTCTTCATGTGTCAATTCTAAATTTTAGTTTTCTCCTTTAAAAAGCCAGGACTGAAATCCCCAAGTTCACTTAGATATTCCTTTCTCTTTGTTTTCATATATCCTCTATAACAACTCTCTAGGATCCTTAGGCACAGGGAGCACTGTTTTTTCTTAAGATACCAGCATGGAGCCTGTCACACAGTAGGCCCTCGATTAATATCCACTGATGAATTAATGGATGTTTGTTTTTTTAGAGCAATGCTGATATGATAAATGCCATATAATTGCTACCAGTTACAGAACTCCTACAAAGCTGAAACTCTACAGGGCAATTTCTATTTACTCTTCCATTTCATTCTTAATACAACTCTTTATAATTGACATTATTATTCTTATTTCATAGATGAGACACTGAGATTCAGAAAGGTTAAATCATTTTGCCAAAATCATACAGTCAGCAAATTGCAAAGCAGGGAGCAGACCCAGTTCAGCCTAAATTCAAAGTCTTGGTTCTTACCACAAAGTACCATAGAGGGTTCCCAGTCTTTCTGCCTCAACTTCTCTAAGCTGCTTCTTAAAGAAAAGCCCTATGTCCCAAACACAGTCACTTGCTACCATTCTATGGTTTGGCTTAATTCTTTCCATTACTATTGAGTTCTATTAGTCTAAAACTATAGGTTCTATAGGTGGTGCTACTCTCCCAAGTGGCTTGCTTTCAGTGTGAACATACTCAGCTACCCCTCTCTGGAGCTTTAGTGCAAACCCAGAACATGTTCTGAACTGAGTGCTCCCTGGAAAGGTTTTTCAGTACTCAGGGGTGTTCTCCCATCTTTGCCCATTAACGCCTACAATGCAGAAGTGTCTGCCCCTAAGCATAGCTTAATCTGCTGTAGGTTTTGTTGTTTCAGTGTCTCAAATTCACCTGAAGTGCATTTTACCCTTACGGTTTATTGCATAAATTTGTATCTGTAGCCCTCCAGGTTAAAGTAACTGTGTTAACTCCCAACTTACTGAGCTCTCACTCTCTGATGGGCACTCTGTGAAGTGTTCTACATGCATTACCTAGTTAAACTCTGTAATGCGACACTAGTACTAAAGTCATTCTTTATAGGTAAAAAAAATGAGGTAAGTATAATCCAAGTTACAAAGCTAACAAGTAAAAGACGTGGAATTCTCTCATCTACTGTCTACTGATAGACTCTGAATTTTTAATCACTGTATATTACCTGCAAACTAGTACCTCACAAAACATAACTATTTACAGTGAAAGTAATAACTATAGCATTTCTAATACAAGCAGTAACAGAATTTCACAATGGTCATATGTTTAGTGGCAAGTTACAGTCTTTGAGTAAGAAGGTAAGATCATAGGTTGATTTACCTGTCAGAAACTTAGAAATAGGATCGAGTCATGTTTACCAACTTTCTTGCTATTGATGACTTGTTTCTTGTATACTATTTATCATTAATAAGCTACTGAAGTAATTATAGCTAAAAACAAATAGAGGTCATAGCTTTGCGCTTCTACAGTCTAAACACAAGAACACAAGTAATTGCTAGCCATTGGATAATGTTGACAAGTGCTTACAGCACTAAGAGAGGCAGTTTTAGCAGAAATATCTGGGGACCCCAGAAGAGTATGATTGATCTGATCTATTTTCTTTCAAAGAGAATGCTTCCTATTTGAAAAGATTCAAAAATGAATTTTCCACGACCTAATATCAAGTGCAGTTGTTTCTGTACTGATTTTAAATAAATGAAACTAGGAGTTCCCTCATGGCTCACTGGGTTAAGGATCCAGTGTTGTCACTGCTACGGCCATGGTTACAGCGGTGGTGCAGTTTCAGTCCCTGGCCTGGGAACTTCTGCATGCTGTAGGCATGGTCAAAACAGAAGAACAAAGCAAATAAATCAGTGAAACTAAGAACCATTGTAAGTGTAAAAGGTTTTGAGCTACTGGGTGGGCACATCATTCAGAGGCCCTCTGGTGAAAAGGCCAGGGAAAATTCTTCTAATGACTTATCAGTAGGCCCAGCTTTATCTAAATATTCTTTAGACTTCTGCCTATGTGAGGGGGCAGCATTGTGTGGAAATCTTCTTGTTTTCATCCTTATCCACCCTGTTTACAGACGTGAAACTAGCATTTCAGGTTACAATTACATTACCTAAATAAGGAACTTATAGAGTATTTCTAGAGTGTTGAAATGAGCCATCTTCCATAAAGACACACTGATAGTGAACCAAAGAAAAGTGACATAACAAATGCATGTTTGAAAACATCAAAGTTTGTTATTTTTTTAAAAAACGGAGTGGTCAGTGGTATCTTGTTTAATTAAATGCAATATCTTGATGTTAAAATCAACCTATGAACACATTCTTTTGCAGTGTCGCTGTCTGTGAGGTACAATAGATTGCTTTCCAGGAGGAACTCCTACGGGACTCTCACTTGTTTATAAAATATGCTTTCCTTATAGATATTAGGGGTTCATTGGTCTTTCATGTTTTGTGAAGTTTTGTTAAAATTAGCACTTGAGGAACCTGCCTTAAAAAGAAGGTGAGATGATGCATGTAAAGTTATAATTTCTTTTCTTATATTAGAAAGATAAAAGATAGATAGGTAGATAGACTGATATTTTATTTGGTGTCCTTTTCTATAATTCTTTTTATCTGATCAATAGCTTACTAAAGAAGTAGAAAGACATTACATAGGATCTTTGATTGGCCAATTTCTACTTTAAAAAATCTTCAATACTTTTCTAATTCTCCCCCTTTCAATCCTCAAGGTTACATCTGCAATTATGCTACATTATTGAGGTCATTCAAAATAATATATAGACACCTTAGTATTTTCTGTTCTCCACTGATGGCTTTACTGTCCTTTCTCCTGATTTGCTATAACAGAGCTGACTTAACAGACATTCTCTGTGCTTCTGGATTCATCTCTGTTTTGCAGCAGCAGCTGCTTGTTTCTTAAGCATTTCTCCTACTTTCACATCAGAATGCCATTTGCAAGATCACCTTACAAATAAATGAAAACCTTCAGTGTTAATTCTGAAACAGCAAAAATAAATCAGTCAACAGAAGTCAGTTGAATTATGAAGAAATTTCTATGTTTTTAATCTTCAGTAGCCAGCCAACTTTGTTCAGTATGTATTTTTTCTCTGGCGATCTAGACATCGTATCTGGAAACTTCCCATTTCTTCCTCTTTTTCATGACTTAGGAGAGCTGGAGAAATTATTGGTATCATCAAATTACTGGGAAGGAGGAATAGGTACACAATTGCAAAGCAAGATGTTGTGTGTGCATATATGTGAGAGAGTATTAAAATAACAAAATCACTGTCTGACAGTGATGATGACAGATGTGGAAACATCAACACAATGCAGAAAGGGATAAGGATCTCATGTGATGGAAGCAACATTTTAATCAGGTTCAGGAGAATTTGAACGTATAGCTTTTTTTTTTTTTTTTTTTTTTCATCCAAACCCTTCCTAGGATCCACAAAATCTCTCATAAACTGCTGGGGGACGAATAAATAGGTACAACCATTTTTTAATATTTATGTCCTGCTGTTGAGCCTGTGTATTGCCCAGCAATTACACTCTTAGCTATATCCTGGACTCTTCATAGCAATGTTATCCATAATAAGAAAAACCTAGCAAATGCCCTTAAAATGCTGAGAAAATAAATGATTGTGGTATATTCATGCAAAGTATTACACTAAAGTCACAACAAATGCACTACAGTGACAAGCATCAATGTAGGTGAATATTAGCAATAAATTATTGACTGCAAAACAAAGTACAAAATTTTGGTGGGAGCTCATCTTGACCAAGTGAAAGCTAAAAAAAATAGTATTAAGCTTTGGTGGGGGTACCCACAGTCGTTGAAGGAGTGGGTTTGTGTGTTTGTGTGTGTGTAAATGTATTTGTAAAATGTGAAAAGGTTTGCTTTTGAGGAGCAGAGAGAATGAGCAGGGTGTATCAAGCTCAGCAAACAGAGTAAGATTGGTTCCAACTTCTCTATGTATTTGGTCAAAATTTGCTCAGGCGTAGGATGACATATGATTCCACTGATAGAGAAATTTACACCTGAGGTCTTGTGAAAGCCAGGAACATACTGTTCTGAACAGAGCAATCTTATTCCTCACACCTCCTCTTTTACTGTAGTTAAGAAAATTGATCTTAAATATTTGGGTGCTTTCAAATGGAAAGCTATCAAGAAAACTTGGAAGGTGACTAATAATTAGCCACCAAACCTTTTATAATTTCTTATTGCCTGAGATTGTATAAGAGGTCTACCTATACATTCAAAATCACTTATATTTCAAGGGAGACCCAGCTTTATAAACCTGGTAAAGGTATTCAGTACATACTATGCAATGAAACTCATTACTGGAAATATAAAGAAAGTAGCATCCTTCTACCCATCCAGAAAAGTGCATATTGCTCCCTGTCATTATGATGAGTACAAATTAGCGAGCATGCTATAAAGGTTTCTAATTTATCATGGATCTGTTAATCCCATAATTGACCCAGAAGTTTAGCGATAGATCATGAATGACCATTTCCAGGTGTTTATTTATTGATAAACTAAAATCAAATGCTGTACAAAAAGATCATTCAGTATTAAAATAACAGTAAAGAAAGAAGGAACTCATATCCCTTCCTTTGAACTATTAATATGACATCGGAAAAATTTGATGAAAGAAACATGCAAATTGCACCTTTTCCCAGAGGAGCCCGACTGGCTGTGGATATCTGGGAAAGCACAGCCCTGATTATTCTTCCCCACAACACAAAAATTCTCCTGACACCATCTGCCTGTCCTCACCTACCAAACAGATCTGCTCCATTCTGAGAAAATGTCTCTCGGCAACTTTCTTCTCATAAAACAAAGTTATGAAAATAAACTAGCATTATTCATGAACATTTCACCAGTCTGAAACAACATGTGCAAAATAAAAATAAAATTTGGAAAACCACATCTCAGGGAAAGCACAAATTCAAACCACGAAGGAAAAAAAAAAAAAGGAAAAATAAGTCAGCCAACCCCATAATAATTCTAAAAGTTTCTTCAGTTGAAGGCAGGCTCGCTTGCCTCTCAAGCCTGAGGTTGAGAGGGTATAACCCTTTTTTGCATTACATGAAATAGCTTCTCAAAAAAAAAAATCTCCATACGCCACACAGCCCTTGTGGTTATCCTTGAAGCACAATAGGAAGGCAGTCAAGACACTCAGAAGAATACATTTGAGTGAACTGCATGACTTTAAAGGAAATCAGAAAATGACCTCCAGAGCAGTAATCTTCATAGAGATATTTATATTTTAATATTGCAGGAAATTTTGCTGCTTATCAAAGCTGGAAAGTAAAAGCACTGACTGGGGTTGAGCTTCCTGTCTCCCGGGAAAAGTCTTTCTCCACACATACTTAGTTTTTCATAAACGCTGACTTGAGCATGCTTTCCGGTGATTTCTGTCATATTTCTTGTTCCTGACAGCATAGGAGATACTTTTCAAAGAATGGAAACAGTCCTGTCCAGTCTTTAAGAAGCTTACACTCTAGTTCATCAACTTTCAAGCTCTTTTTATATCCATCCTAGGAAATACATTTTATATCACAATAAGCAGACACACACCCCCACATGCACACATATGCAAACACACAAACCTGGGAAAATATTTATATTTATATTTCTGAGTTGAAGAACAAAGGTAACAATGAAATTTCTAAAATATTAGAAGAGAAAAATCCCTCCCCCCAATGTTCTCTTCTTCCTTGTGATCACGTATTTATCCTGTAAGTATAAATAAATTAGGGAGCCTAATGCATCTGTATATCACAAATAGGTGTACATGCAAACCTAACAAACAATTTTAGAAGCACAATTAGATAACTAATTAGGTTGAAAATTAAGTTTTATGATTAACTACTTCTAGGCCCATCCAAGATTTTGTAAGTCTCTCTAGAACCTTCATGCTTTCTAACTTGCTAAGCAACCCAAGTTTGAAATCATTATATAATTGGTAGTAACCAAATAATCTTTAAAAATTGAAGGAAAGGAACATAGCATTTTTACTATTTATTGACTATTTTCTCTGTGGTAGGATTGTGTTATACACTCTACATCTACTATTTTGATTGGACTTTATAACAAAGACCATGAGCAGGGTATATTAATTGCCCATTTCACAGGCAGGAAAACAAAGACTCGGAGACATGAAGCGACTCACTCAAGATCAAAAATAATATAGGTAGCAGAGAAAGACACCTAACTCGAGCCTGTCTGGCTATGAGGCACATCTGCATGACATCTGTCCCTTACAGTTGTGAGCATCAGAGTAGCAGATGGTCCTGTGTAAGTCAAGCACACACATGCATCAAGTAAAATGGGTGTATACTATTTCATCATCCAATGAGAATCTCTGCCATGCACGTCCAACTAAAATCTACAGAAGGGGCAACCCGAGGGACAAGAGGGTGCGACCAATACATGTTACAGTTGGCATGTTTACTTCCTAAACCGTGTCAACTGTGACACAGAATCTGCAGTCAGGAAACTATTCTTCTTACAACACTTTTTTTTTAAAAAGATTTTATAGTTGATTCATATATGAAATAAGACTTCAGTTTTCTTCATCTCTCTCTCCCTCTCCCTTTCTCTCTCCTTCTCCCTTCCTCCTTCTCTCTTTCACACACACACACACACACACACACACACACACACACACACACACCCTTTCAAGGTCTTTACCTCAAGCATTTTGATCAAGGTGAGTTGTCAGATGCTCCTAATGTTTTTCTTTCCTGTGGAATTTTTTTTTTCATTGGTGCATTGACTGCCTCTTTATTTTTATTAAAGTATAGCTGACTTACAGTTTTATTCAATTTCTGCTGTACAGCATAGTAACCCATATATATATGTAATTTTTCTCATACATCTTCTATCATGTTCTATCCCAAGGGATGCCTCTTTGTTTTTAAGGAGGGATGCAAAAGGCCTCAATTTAAAATACACATTGTTAGATATTTTTCTTAACATGGAAAAAAAGAAAAATGTTCTTTTTCTAAGATCAGTTAGAAAACTTGTGCTAACTAATAGAAAGATCTGGGTATCTGGGAAAGCACAGACCTGATTATTCTTCCCCACAACCCAAAAATTCTCCTGACACCATTTGACTGTCCTCACCTACCTTATCCTTTCTGGCTCCATCATGATTAAGTTAGACTGGCCCATGGATAGGACCACGTTGTTGCATGGAGGTGAATGCCACAGATTCAATTCTAAATCTAAGCTGAAATGCACATTAGACATACCTCTTTGAATGGATTTACTCTTGTTCCCAATCATTTGAAGATGAAATGCGTTCTTCAACAGATTCAAAATTATTTATGAGTTTTCCCCTTCTATTTTCTCCTTTCTTCCTTCTTTCTGCCCTCCTACCCTTCTCATCACCTTTGGCCTTATAGAAATCATATTTGAGACAAGAAAAGAACTCTGTTGGTATATGAGGGAGTAATTTAATTATGCAAAACAGGAAGATGCTCTTTATATTTGGTCTTCTGGGCTTGAAACAGTGTCATTAATCAGACCTTCATAAGAGTTATTTCAGATTTTTCAAAACATCAGGCTCTCCTGTTTTTGTCCCCCACATAAGTTCTCAACCTTTTTTCTACCTACCTTGTATTCAGCTAGGAATGATTAGGAACTGTTGAAATCTTTACATTATCCTAGTAATGTGCCAATTAAAGAAGGTGTTTTATCCAGATTACAAAGATTTGCCTGAGCTGGCCACCACTTTGTTAAGGCTGTTTTGTGGACATCTTCATAATTAATGGAAAAATCATTAGGAATTCAGTCTTTATTAACCCCTATAGCTGCAGGGGCCCATTTCATCTTAATTGCATTCATTTGGCACTGGCAGTATTATACAGCATAATCACTAATAAATGATCTTTTAATTTGTACCAATCAACGGAGCTTGCTTTCATGCCAATATTCCTGTTTCTTTGATGTTGACCTGTCTTGATTTTTGATCATTTGGGCTTAAGATGATTTACTGGAAAATCAATATCAATACCAGAACTGCTTGTATTCATACGTCTGTGGTTAGGTTCTATTTGAGTGTATTTTGATTGAAATAAGTAGTGCTTGATTACCCATTCAGATGAGGGGGGAAAAAGCATAATCAAGTTGGGAAATCTGGTACTGTATTCTTATTCAAAGGAAAATAATTAGAAACTGTAGGGAAACTGAAGATTCAGGAGAGCAGTAGAGGTAACACTTCAGATGCCACTAATTAAGCAACTTTGTCCACCATCTCCTAAAGGCCTTCACCAATAGCATAATATGCTATTACCCATTAGCAAGGCCAATGGGGGCTTTGGTTACACTTGTTAATGGGAAACCCCGAGACAGTTTCTCTCATTATCCCCCTGTCAGCACTGTCTCTGCAGTGTAAAGTGGTCGTCATTGTTCTGTGGGTCAGCTAACCAGAAACCAAGCTACTGTAAAGAAACATTCTGCAGCTAATTGAAAATGACTGAAAAATCCCCTTATCATCCAGTCACCTCTCTTTATTTGTAGAACAATGGAACATATATGGACTATGTGGGGGAAAAGGAAAGTTCAGACTATGACATTGAATTTTTCCTGACTAATATAACTACAAAGAAGTCTTTGAAGATAATTCCAGGGGAAAAATCCACTTTTTTTTTTTTTTTAAGACAATGACAGTCAGACAGAAGTTAGTGTAGAATACTGCATTTACTCTTCTGCAGAGTACTTTATATTTCTATGATTCCCTTCACTAGAGGAACCCAAAGCTGTTCCCATGGAACTGCTAAAATCCTCATTATCCTAATGAGCAAATGGCACAAAACTGGAAAAGCCACAAGGAATGTGAAGCTTAATCACATATCCCAAGCTGGGCTGTTTGCCTGGACTCTTAAATACAATTTGGTATGAAGTATATCTCCCTTTAAGGAACTCAAAACCTAGAAATACAAATCTGTAGGGAAAAAATACAAGTCAGATCATTGATACTTGAAGGGAAGAGGAAAGAAGAAGGAATGGGATAATTCCCACATTTAGAATATTCTTTGCTTTCTTAAAGGATTCAATTTGTTGTTCTTTCCCTTAAATGGTAGGATTCCAGAGTGCATTTAAAATATGATTCAAACAAATAGTCAAAGTGATAGACAAAATCTGATGATCACATATCTTAAAGAGAAAGGCTTAATTTGGGTATCTGTAGATCTTTCCATCATCTCCAGGAAGATGCAGCAATGCTCCATGTCACAGCAGGCTAGACCCACTGACCTCTTATCCATTCACCACTTCCTTCAACCAGCACTTATTGCAGATTTCTCTGTTTCAGGCAAGCTTACCAGGAACTAGAGATACAAAATGAATTAGATACAACACTTTCTTTCTCTTTCTTCCTTCCTTTCATCCTCTTTCTTTCATTCCCTCTCTTTCTTTCTTTTCCTTTCTTTTTTTTTTAATAATTTTTTTTTATTTTCCCACTGTACAGCAAGGGGGACAGGTTATTCTTACATGTATACATTACAATTACATTTTTCCCCCACCCTTTCTTCTGTTGCAACATGAGTATCTAGACAAAGTTCTCAATGCTATTCAGCAGGATCTCCTTATAAATCTATTCTAAGTTGTGTCTGATAACCGCAAGCTCCCGATCCCTCCCACTCCCTCCCCTTCCCATCAGGCAGTCACAAGTCTCTTCTCCAAGTCCATGATTTTCTTTTCTGAGGAGATGTTCATTTGTGCTGGATATTAGATTCCAGTTATAAGTGATATCATATGGTATTTGTCTTTGTCTTTCTGGCTCATTTCACTCAGTATGAGATTCTCTAGTTCCATCCATGTTGCTACAAATGGCATTGTGTCATTCTTTTTTATGGCTGAGTAGTATTCCATTGTGTATATATACCACTTCTTCCGAATCCAATAATCTGTCGATGCACATTTGGGTTGTTTCCATGTCCTGGCTATTGTGAATAGTGCTGCAATGAACATGTGGGTGCATGTGTCTCTTTTAAGGAGAGTTTTGTCTGGATAGATGCCCAAGAGTGGGATTGTGGGGTCCTATGGAAGTTGTATGTATAGATTTCTAAGGTATCTCCAAACTGTTCTCCATAGTGGCTGTACCAGTTGACATTCCCACCAACAGTGCAGGAGGGTTCCCTTTTCTCCACAGCCCCTCCAGCACTTGTTATTTGTGGATTTATTAATGATGGCCATTCTGATTGGTGTGAGGTAGTATCTCATGGTAGTTTTGATTTGCATTTCTCTTATAATCAGCGATGTTGAGCATTTTTTCATGTGTTTGCTTGCCATCTGTATATCTTCTTTGGAGAAACGTCTATTCAGGTCTTTTGCCCATTTTTCCTTTGCTTGATTGGCTTTTTTGCTGTTGGGTTGTATAAGTTGTTTATATATTCTAGAGATTAAGCCCTTGTCAGTTGCATCATTTGAAACTATTTTCTCCCATTCTGAAAGTTGTCTTTTTGTTTTCTTTTTGGTTTCCTTTGCTGTGCAAAAGCTTTTCAGTTTGATGAGGTCCCATGGGTTTATTTTTGCTCTAATTTCTATTGCTTTGGGAGACTGACCTGAGAAAATATTCATGATGTTGATGTCAGAGAGTGTTTTGCCTGTGTTTTCTTCTAGAGTTTGATGGTGTCCTGTCGTATATTTAAGTCTTTCAGCCATTTTGAGTTTATTTTTGTGCATGGTGTGAGGGTGTGTTCTAGTTTCATTGCTTTGCATGCAGCTGTCCAGGTTTCCCAGCAATGCTTGCTGAATAGACTTTCTTTTTCCCATTTGATGTTCTTGCCTCCCTTGTCAAAGATTAATTGACCATAGGTCTCAGGGTTTACTTCCGGATTCTCTATTCTGTTCCATTGGTCTGTCTGTCTGTTTTGATACCAGTACCACACTGTTTTGATGACTGTGGCTTTGTAGCATTTCTTGAAGTCTGGGAGAGTTATGCTTCCTGCTTGGTTTCCTTCCTTCCTTCCTTCCTTCCTTTCTTTCTTTTTCTTTCTTTCTTTCTTTCTTTCTTTCTTTCTTTCTTTCTTTCTCTTTCTTTTTCTTTTTTAATACAACACTTTCCCTTAAGGAATTCACAGGTTTGGAGGGGAGATAATAGCACAGATTTAGAATCATATTACAGTGTAGTAACTGAAACAAACACCATATAGTAGACTATATGTAGTAAATAGTAAGTCCACACTCAGAGAAAAGGTAACTAAGGTGACTTGGGGCGGGGGGGCAAGGTGGGTAGGAAACGTTTCTATGAAGAAATAACATAGCATGTGAGTTTTGAACTATGAGCAAAGGTGGTGGGAGCAGGGAGTGGTAGTCTCTGAGCATATTTCAGGGATGTGATAAGTAAAGAAGAGAAGTAGTAAATGATATATCACAAGCAGAGTAGTATAAGCAAGCCATTCTATGAGGCAGGGAATAGAGACAAAAGAGGTTGGGAAGGTAGACTGACACCAGATTCCTGCCTTCTCTGAGTTTATCCTATACGATATGAGAAATAGAGCAGTCAGCTTTGAATGTAGATACATCCCTCTGGCCAAGCGGAGGGCAGATGTTCTGAGGAAAGGACCAGAGATTAGACTAGCATTGATCAGCATTCTGTTACAGTAATCCAGACAGGAGATGAAAGGAGCTTGAACTGAATGGTAAGTGCAGGAGACATCATTTTATAATGGGAAGCCGTTCAAGATAAGCATAAGATCCTTGGGTCCAAAGTGAAAAGAGTAGTTATGTGCTAAGGCTCAAACTGGGACATCAAAGTCTTTCAGGTAAGTAAGGAAAAAGAACTCACAAAGAGGTCAGAGAAGACAACTGGAGACAGAAAGAAAACCATGAGTGTGAGGCACAATGAATTCCAGTGACAGTAAAGACTTTCAACATGCAACAAGTAACCAATCAGGTAAAAATGAAGGGAAAACTACAACCAAGTAAAATCTTTAAAATAATTATTGCATTTAGCTTATTAGTAACTTCGTGACAATAATTTTATAGGTGGTAAGAGGGTAAGGGCTTAAAGTTAGGGCAACAAAGAAATGAAATGGTGGGTGTGGGTGAACAAGTATTTTAAGCAATTTATAACAAAACAGAAGAACAAGCTCAGCCAGTGGCTAGTTATGAATCAAAGGAACATTTTCTAGGATGGGAGAGACTTGAGTGTGTTTTCAAGCTGAGGAAAGCGTTCTGGGAAAACAACACATAAGGGACTGAAGATTAAGCTCAGAGAAGGAATAAAAAGAGACAGGTTTTGAGGAAAGAGCAGTTCAGAGGATAACATAAGAAACCAGTCATAATGGGTGGAAAAGGAAATAGGCCAGAATGGATAAAATAGATTAGGAAGGTCTCAGTAAGATCAGATTGCTAATGAAAGTAACAAAGAGAAGGAGCTGAAAGGACAGGAACTATCATTAGGAAGCCAGATCTATTCTGGACCTTTGAGAATGGTCTGCTAAATTTTTGGTAATGCAAGCTTGGTTTGCAGACTTCACAGGAATTTAGATTAACTAAGCAAATCCCAATTTCTTGACTTCAAACAGGCTTCATTAGACCCCCTGAGATCTAAATTTCTAGAGGATTCTAGACTGAATGGACGACCTTCATTTTGGCCATCAGGGGTGACCTAGGACCAATTACTATAGATCATCACATTTTACACTATTTTCTAACTTCATGATATGTCACTGGGTAGTTACAATCCCATCCCCTCAAGGAAAAAAAAAAAAAAAAGTCTATAGAAAATTTATTAAAATACTGGGTTCAGCCCATTTATTATGCCTGCTAAGCATTTATTTCTTACTGAAAGACTTCCACAGACCTTTAATAAACTCATGACCATTGTGATTCTCCAAGGGAAGAGTATAAGTCTATAGTTTCCAAGACTTACTTGATGGGAACACATTTTGATCCATGGAATTAATTTACCTTGTTGCAGAACTAGTAACTGCACTGCACTAGGCTTTTCATTGAAGGATGACATCTTTTGATTTTAAATGCTGGCTTCTTTCAATTTAGCTTTAAATTTCAATTTGAGTTAGTGAAGCAGAGTAAGTTAGTTAAAATAACTATAGTCATGTTTCTTAATTTTACCAACATGTTGATTTCATTAAATATTCATTATGGATTGATGTGCTATGAGCCTACTGCTGTGATGGATGCTGAGAGGTGGCAAGCAAGGACTTTTGAGTTGCCCCTGGGTACCAGGCTCTGGACTAGGAGGCAGGGAGTGGAAAGAACCTGGTTTGTGCACTCAGAGGAAATGTCTATATTTCCTCTTAGCTTACGTGCTTTTTTCTGTCCCAGCCCAGCTCAGGATTTTACCATAATATCCCCTCTTGTGAAGTCTTTTTTTCTGCATGTTTATTCTTCCCAGCATGAATGAGACTTCCATGTGTGTTCTACATCTGTTTTCTTTTAATTGCCGCTCATGTTCTCCTGGTCCTGAAAATGGCAATTCATGTAGACTTCCCACTTTAAGGTTCCAATCAGTCCTCAGACTTCCTATCTTCAACCTTGCCACATTTCCAAGCTCAGCAATATTTTCTGCAATTTCCTAGCTTGGCAGGGTCTCTGAAGAGCACCATGGACTTGCAGTGAGCTCTAATTATCTAGATATGCTTGTCTTTGAAATCACATTCTCAAGTTCTATGGAAAAGTCCTCCTGCATTTTTGAGAGGATACATCTCTCTAAAATGTGTTTTAAAGTTCTGATTTTCTTAATAACAAAATCAAGACTTTGCTACTTTAACGTTATGCTTTTAAATGTTCCTTTTAAAAGCTTGATTAAAAATTATACTGTTAATTGAGATTCATTATTTCCTTCAATTTAATAAGGTCTCATCTGAGGTTATGTTAAAAGTATGACACCACATGTTTTTTTTTCTGTCACTAAAGCATACATTGCCATCACTTTTACTGAAAAGTTTTTTAGTGCACCAAAGCACCATACTTGGCTAGACATTTCAACAAAAACAGATTCCTTTCCATTCAGCATTTTCCTATTCTCTTTTGTGATATTTAGAATTAAATGTGAATTAAAAATGAGGTAGCTACCCACCCACCCAATCCATCAAATCTATAAAAGTAAAACTATTGCAAAACTGAGGATGCAATCATTTGCATCACTGGAATACTTTCAAACAACGTGGCGTTATTTAAAACAAACAGCCCAACAAAAAACAACAACAAAACAAAAACAAAACCTAGTGTTAGAGGTCTCTCAGGCAAAATGAAGTATGGTTTTCAATTAGGGATTAAGGTGAGATTTTTCATGTATATTTATACTTTTGGATTTCCGATCTTTTCAATATGCACTTTAAAAAGCAGAATAGAAATGTGTTGATTTTTTCATTCGTTTTATTTGTAATAACTTTGTTTTTGTCATATATCATCCAACAAGACTATAAGCCCAAAAAATACAATCAAATATCTCAGGCTGATTGAAAGACTCTGGAGAGCAAGGTAGGACAGCTGGCACCCAAGTTTCCTCATGCAAAACAAACCACAAGTTGTCACCTTGCCTTATCTTCTTGGAGAGAGATACTCACCTGATAGCTTATTGTGCACACACACACCCTGCCCCCGCTCCCCTCCCCGCCCCCCGGCCTGGCCAGTGGAAGAATAACCTTTCTAGGGCATTCCTCTGCAGTTCTGTGTGATTTGATCTTTCTTTGGTGACCTGGGCCATGCCATCCCAATATGAGAAGAAGCAGCAAATTGAAGTCAGATACTTATTGGAATGAAACTCTCATTTTAAGAAGAAATTCAGATCTATTTAGCTTGACCTTGGAACTTGAATTAAATCTTTAGACACTCAACTTTCTCCAGGGAAGTGTGAGGTTTATATGAATTTGAGTGTATTAAAGCTAGTCTGGCTCTGATCTACGTACCAAGTTGGTTAATTTTTCATTTAAAGGACAAAGGGTTTCACTGGAACTAATTTAACTGACTTAATTTGTGATATTCACATACCAGTTTATATTCTAAACCAGGAGAGGTTTTTTAAAACCATTAACATGTCATTAAAAAAACATAATATGTTCACTGATTGATGTTTTGAAGGCAGCCACAGTTGCCTATGGCTGGGGACTTCTGACACGGTTCATTTTTTGCCTTTGCTACTAACCAATTGTGTGACCTGATATGAAGCACTTCACCTTTCTCTGATTCACTCTCTGACTAATAAACTGGGGTTATAATAATTCCCTCTTCTATCTTTCTCAAAGGAGTATACTGAGAATTAACAAGTTAATAGTCATAAAACACATCAAAATGATCAGTTAAAAGGCACTATATTAGGACTTTCATGTTATGGAAACATTTGAAATTCAATTTTTTAACTGGAAAAAAATTACTGCTCTGAGATTTATCACATAAGTAAATATAAGAATAACTTGGCTTGTTTTTTACTTAATCTGCAAATGTATATGGATTTGAAAGAACCCTGAATTGACAAAAAAATATCAACAGCACGTTTAAACATTATATTTACAATACATCTTCCTAAATAATCATTTCCATATCTTTTCACTGTTCAAAACTTAACCAGTGCCAGAAACCTCTCTTGGTTAACCCTACTTCATTCCTTCTCTCTTGTACTTCATTGCTCAAAATATAATATTTACATTAATTTTATTATTTATAAGCTTCATAAGATCTTTTAAGTTATTTCCTATTATTCTTTCCTCTTTTCAACTTATATAGCCTCTGTGTCAGAGCTACCTGTTTACTTTCAGTGTTCCTATGACCAAATCATAGGAACACTCAAAAAATGATGTTTGCTAATTACACACAAACAGGGCTGGAGGTTGAATTTTATGAGCTCTTCCTTTCTCATCTTATTTTTAACCTATCTTTATTAAAAAACATGGATTGCACCATGACAAAAAACAAATAGGTGCTCGTTTTGCAGATACTTACAAATTCACATGTGATTTTGTTACACTTGAGTTAAATGACATAAATTTTTACACAATCTCATTTGTACTTGTATTGTTGATGAAACAATTGATAATTACACTACCAGTTGAAAATTAACAGTAGTATTTACCGGTATAAATATTGCTACCTTTAAAACAATGAAATACTTAAATATTGGAAAGAAAGGAGTTTACAAGAGGAGGAAATTGTGGCATAGGGTAGGGAGTGATAGAAGCACAATATTTTAATTTTCAAGGGATAAATTCAGTACCCTCTAGTGAGATATGATTATTATTTTAAGCACCTATAATATAAGCTCTCAAATAGTCTTTTCAAAAGGAAGAGACAGTGAAAAAAACAAAACTTCTAATTAACGCCCAAGTGTGAACGAAGGGGACCTCTTATAGCACCTAGTATGACATTTAGTTATTTTTTGTTTTGCTTTTATTTTTTTTTAATGTATTGGCTTATGATGAAGATCTGAATAGAAGAAAAAAGTATGTCTATGATTAAATAATAAGAGAAATGCCTGATACAATTTGTTACTAAAAACCATGGAGAATGTTCTGATAGTTACTCAATAAAACAAAAAGAAAGAAGCTCTCAGACTAAAGCACTGCTTTCACCCTTCTCTATCCAATTGGTATTGCAAATCTATTTCTAAGATAGAGAAAACAGTCCCCAAGTCTGTGGCTCTCACCATGAGATTGCTCTAAAGTGTTCAAAATATATTTCGGTGCCATAAGCATCATGAAACAGCACTGATGAAATGGAGATAAAGTGTATCTGAGTGTTAACCCAAAGTAAAAAGACAAAGGTCCTTCTGTAATTCTTGCTAATTTATATTTTCTGAAATTCCTTTACTTTGTAAAGTCTGGAAACATACTTCCATAAAATTGAGCAGAGCATTCTTTCTTCTGTACTTGTGGTTATATCAAAGTCCTTATTTCTAAGGTATATTTTCTCTCTGTTTCAATCACTTGTAATTTTTTTTTGACTAGCTATTGATTTATCATTTTTTTTTCGTTTTTGCAGAGTTGCCCTTATCACATAATAATCACAGAAAATAGTCAATATTGCTTGTACGTTTTTAATTGTGGTTTTCCTCTATGAACAATTATTTAAGAAATACCTGTAAACGGTCAACAGGCACTTAAAAACTAAGTAATTTCAAGTATACAATTACCCTATCACTAATTATCTTATGTAGATTCTGACAGTTATACTTATTTTTTATCTACTTGGTTTGCTAGAGGCTGAGGTGTGTTCCCATAGGGTCTTATGTCTGATGATTTTTGCCTCATACATTTTGATGCTCTGTCATTTGGCACATCTCCATTACAACTGTGGGGGGAGGGGTTGATTTGTTTGTTTGTTTTTGCCACACCGTGGCATGTGGAAGTTACTAGGCCCAGGTTTGAATCTGCGCCACAGCAGTGACCGGAGCCACTGCACTGACAAAGCCAGATCTTTAACCTGCTGCACCACAAGGGAACTCCAACAATTTTGTTTTCATTGTGATTTATACTCTTGTCATTACAACGGTCTTTTATAATGCATTTTTCATATGTTTAAGCCATTTTAGAAGTTGAGGCCCTGGCTTTCTCTCCCCTCTTCCTCCTCTTCTACTGCCTATGTCTTTTTCATTTCTTTATTTCCCACCTATCTGAGATGTTCTTTTAGTTTTGTCTTATACACTGCATAAAAATGAATTATGTTATACCACCCAGCAAAATCTTTTTTATAGGTAAATGCATTCCATTTATATTTTACTATAACAGATGTTTTGTCTTAAGTTTATTATTTTATGTGATAATTTTTGTTATTGTTTTTAAACATCCTTTTCCACCCTAACTTTTTAAGTATCTACAGTGGTTTCATTCTTAGACTGATTTTTAATACCTAGAAGAGTGCAAATAAAAGAACTTGCTCAGTTTTTTTGTTGAATGAATAACAAAAATTAATAGAACCCTATTCATTGATTTAACTACCTTCAAGTATATAACCTCACTCTGAATAAACTTATATCTTTCCCCAACAATCTTAAATAAACAAAATGAGTAGCTTTACATTGTCTTCCATCTCCTCTTCCTGACAATCTTCAGTATTTGGTCAAGTATATCTTTTTGTTAATATCAAAGTTTTCATTTAGCTCTCTACCCATAATTTCACACCACAGATACCTCATTCTCAAGTTATTTATTTTGATTCATGGGTAGATATTTTCATTAAGTAGTCATTTTCAAAAAGGCCTCTATATTCCTTTTTGGAGACTTGCAAATTTTGAACATCTTCCTATTGCTTTTATGCACAGACCATAATTGAACTGGTCAATACGTTTTAGGGTCAACTTTTTAAGTTGTTTTTTCAGTGTGCTATGAACATTCATTCATTGCTTTTGAAATTTTAATGTGCCTATGAACATTTTTGGTCATCACTTTTATAGATTATTTAACATTTCTGGTCATTTTCCCATAGGATGAAATTTTTATCTTTGCAATTAAATTATTAAAATAACCTGAATGTCGATTGTTTTAATAATGTGCTTGTCCTCAAAAAATCTTATGTGGCATTCAGATAGCCCATTTTCTATTTTCTTTCTTTTATTTTTTTAAGTTTTCTCCTATTACAACTTTGTTGTTTCTGTTCCACTCGCTTTGCTATCTTCTTTAGAGACAGGAGTATGTATACATGGGATATTCTTTAACCTCCTCAAATATCTATAATGTTCACTTTAATCCTTTTGTTCTCTTTGTCCTTTTACATTCTGTCTTAAATAATTTTTTCAAGCCTGAACTGCATGACAGTGTTCGCAGCAGTATTTGCTATGTCTTTATGCAGTTTCACATCATGAAATGGCTTTATTGTTTGACTCAATTTCTCTTCTGAGCTCTGTTAGCTTATGTGTTACATTAGTCTAGTGTGCTATCATTGTTCCTTTTTCTTGTACATCTCCTTTAGGAGTTTTTAGTAATACTTTTCTCCTTAAATATATGAGAATAAAGACAACTATTTGTCTGAAATATGTTTACTGGAGTTATTGTACATTTCTTTGCCTGCACATGTTTTGTTATGTTCTTTCTGTTCTTTCCCTCATATATCTATATGGGGCCATCTTTTTTTTTTTTTTTTTTTTTTGCTTTTGGGGCTGCACCAAAAAGCATATGGAAGTTCCAAGGCTAGGGGTCCAATATTTGAAAGGAGCAGTTCTATCCATACCTACTTTTTTCTTAAGAATAGTGTGAAAGTAATAGGAAAAATAGTGAGTTGATCAGCAGCTGTGCACATCTGCATGCATGTACATCTGTGTTAGTAATTTATGGCTTATTTAACTGTTTCACTCCCACCCACTTTTTAAAAGCCAGCTTTAAGAGAAAATAAAAATGCTACATATTTATCATTTTTGTTTACAAAATTATATACCTGTATGGTTTGTTAATGCCAACTAACATGTTTAGAACACTTGTCATGTGCAAGATCCTATAAGATTTCATGTTTAAGAGTATCCACAATTTTGTGAAAATGGAAGATAACACTCACCAGGAGCCAGGAAACCTGAGTTCCAGATATAGCTTTGCCTAAACTAAGATTTTTTTTTTTTTAGTTTGAGAAAATTATTTAAATCTCTATATTTCTGATTCCTGAGAATTTTAGGTAAGATAATCACTAATTCTTAACTGAAACCTCTTGATACTGGGAAACAGAGCAGAGATATAGAAAGCTATTTACGTCTTTGGAAAGATTTTTATCCAGCCTATGATGATAATCATATCAATAAAATATATTTAAAACATGAAACTTTTATTTATATATTTACACAATTCTATACTCAGAAAATATGTAGGCATGTTTTCCTCACCTACTGCTGACCATGTTCATATATCTCAGAAATGCCACACCATAGAAGGTAGCAGTTGAGTAAGAAAGCTTTGTTAAAGTTTGGACTTATTTCTGCATTTTCCCCATAGAGATTTATCTTTTTGCATTCTCAATGAAAGAATCAAAGTAAGTGAACAATAGTAATTTTTCATTACAACCAGAGATTTTCTTTGTTAATTGAATACTGATATCAAAATTTAGAGTAAAGTTACATAATGACCATCAGTAAGTTGTGCTGTTGAAAAATAAACCATAACTGGGAATTCTCTGCCTTAACCTTTAACTGTCTCTGTATTACATTATGAAATGACTTGCAGTGTCTTATGTGTGATTGGAAAAATACATATACTTCAAAACCCACAAAAAGACAACTAATAAAAGACCTACATTTTACTTTTACTGAAAGCCATCAGAGACAGAAATTACAAAAGAAAAACCCATAATCTTATGGGAAAGAAGGATAAGAAAAAGCAAAGAAATTCTGATAGGTCACTTTCTCCTACAGAAGCATTTAGTCTACTGTAATCTTCCAGGGCTGTCAGATTTGATTGAAAGATAATGCAAGATTTTTTCTTGCCACAATTTATAGCATGTATCCATTAGGAATAATTATGGTTGCATGATTTTGCTAGCTGTTATCTCTACAAGTGTTACTAATGGTTTTATCAATTACTCCCTGTCCAATAACTGCATGGTTGTAACCTAATTTAAAGACACTCTATCACCAGGCTGATTTGTGTAGTAGTAAATGACAGCATTTGAGACACCAGCCAAATGACTCACTTCAGTGACTTAGTTAGTCTCTAATAATTAACAATTAGTAGGTACCTAGAGAAAGCTCAAGAGACTGGAGCTCCCACGTTTCTTTCTTATCTAAATATAAGAAGTCAGAGAGACTTCAGTGATTCACATTAATAAAATTGAAGGCCTCTATAGGTTTGGAGTACATGTGTATATAAGAGAGATGTGTTAATAACTCCTATTTAAAATGAAAGAAATCAGGGGTGATGCATGTTCACAAGCCTGTGTCTTGCCACATTAGAATTGGTAGATATGTTCAGCCCACCAGTAGAAAAATTACTCACGAAGGATTTTTTTTCCAGGCATGTTGGTGCTTCAGTTTAGAAGTAAAGTCAATGTGTTAAAAGGGGAATAGTGTTGGCAAATGTGCGTGATTTCTTGAACTTTAAAGGGGAAATGCTGGATGTGCAAAAAAAGAGGCACTTCATTACAGATCATTAGTGCTAACTTTATGTACAGCTGAAGGCTCAGAAAGGTATTGCCTGCTTACAACTAGCTGGAAAGAAATTTGAAATCCTCCTTTTTCTTTAATGAATGTAAAAGATGATTTTTCTTCCTCTAAAGATGTTATCTCCAAGGATTTTTTTCAAAGAAATCGGCCCATTTTGAAAATCTAAATAAGAGCCTGAATTTCCAGCCTGCAGTGGCCTACATTTCCTGAAAGTGGTTTGGCTTTTCAGGCTGAAATATGGTGAAAGTGAGCAAGGAATGCACAGAGAACCAGGGCTCTTGCCCTGTGCTGCCCTTATGCAGAGTTCACTTGTGTATTTGGATCTAGCCTGATGAGACCAAACTGGGATAATTCATCAGTCAGGTTGCTGTGTTAGACCTGAATATCTTAAGTCCTTCCCTTAAACCATGAATTTAAGATAACAATCAATTTACAAGAGGAGTGGATCAGGTAACTGATGAAGAGCTTCGCTCAATACTACCATGTCACTCCCAGCAATACCAGAAGACCCCAACCTGGAGAGAGAATGGGTGCTGTGCTTCATTCTGTACTGGACTGTTCTCAGTAGTCCCTGTGAGGAACTGGTGAGCAGAACCAACTATGAAAACATATTGCAGCCCTGAGGTTTTAGGAATGTTGTGAAAAGTAGTCTTTAAAAACATCACACTTGCAAGCAAGCCTCTTCTGTTAGTCACACTTCACCACACAGTCATGGCTAGTCAACAGACATTCCTTAATAAATTCTGATGGATACCTGTAGCCAGATTCCTTCAGCTTACACCACAAATGTGCCAAAGGGGTCAAGCGTGTGAATGAGCTAAAAGCCCAGGTCCCCGGTTACCCCTTGCTACAGTGTATCATTCCTTGCGTATATATTTATGTCACCGTTTTGCAATAATCACATGAGAAATCAGTGGAAAGGAAGAAAATAAGTCACTGAGGATCTGATCATCTCCTGAACAAGATCATAATGGCCAATTTGCAAAAATGCGTTTCTCTAATTTTCCCTTGTGGTGGTGATGAGGTTATGAAATAGTCATAATAGCACAAGAACTGCCCTCTCTGGAAGCTGCTAAGAAAACTCCAACCATAATAGGAGGGCAAGGACTCGTGGTGTGTTTCTTACAATGGAGTTGAAGCCCCACCCCTCCTTACCCGGCCGCATTTGCATATTCTTTTGAAAACCACACATTGAGTATCTATAGCCCCAGCTGATGTCATCGGGCACAGCATGCAGCCACTAGAAGTGGGACAATTATAATTTTTGTAGCTGATTAATCATCATGAAAAAGTAACAGTCAATTGACTCAATCATACATCCATGGTGATTAATCACACTTCACTTGTGTTTTTTTCCCCCAAGTATTTTACTGACAGTGCAGATGTTGGTTGATTTTCTCCTTTAGCCCTTTACTTGGTCACAGATGTTAAGTAATCACCTTGTCCTGATACTTGACTTATCCATAATCTTCAGTATTACAAGCCCTTAAGAGAAAATGTGCTCTTCTCTTAGAAATCAAATGGTAACATAGTTATTACCTTTAAAGAAAAAAAAAAAAAACACGTTAATCAATATATGAAATAGCCATAATTGTTCTCTGTAATCACAGATGATTTTTTTTTAATAATCATGTTACTCCCCCATTTGTTCCCCGATGGCATGATTACTGATAAAATATTAGGGAAAAGAGCTGTTTTTCTTCCCAAATCCATTTAGATTTAATCCAAAACTAGCTATTCTAAACCAGATTCATAAAAGACCTCACCTGGCATTTTACTTCAGGGCAGACAAAATTTACTCCTGAAAGTAGAACAGACATCAACCATGCTCTCACCTGCTGCTCGGAGCTGTTTGAGGCGTCTCAGCTACTGGCCTATGAGAGGAGCTGAAATGATTCCACTTGGGCCATATTTGTAATATTGTCACATATGAATTGTTGATATTTAAGAAGCAATTACAAACGCACCATTCTGTTGGTAAAAGAGCAATATTCAAGGAATATTCTAAATGATTATGAGTCAATTAAATCACTTTTAGGGACAAGTGATGACCTAGTTTGTATTCACGGCAACAGAAATGCTTCACTCCAGGCTTCCTTTGTAGCAGTGGGATTAGTGGGTGAGGTGTGTCAAAGACACGAGGCAGTCAAGCGCTAGGAGAGAGAATTGCCTAATTTTTCAAAAGGAAATGCTTGATTCTCAGGGAGAAGCAAGGTGGCGGTCACAACACTAAGCCCCACCCCACCTCCAGACTGGCTTCCATGATTTCGGCCTTTCTAATCTTAGAAGAAGGTATCATCTCCCAAAACTGACCTTCAGATAATCTTTGAGATCATTTCCCATGTGGGAAATTGCTTTCATGGCAAGATAACACAGCAGCATTGAGTTCTGTCCTAGACGACTGTCTGTTAATAAAGATACTGTTAATAAAGAGCCTTGGGTTGGATATAATTGTTAATAAACTAATTCTAAAAATCCACTCAAATGTCACTTATAATCAGGATTTTCTGCTGGGTTAGGACCCCTGGGGAAAGCTTTGAAGCTCTGAATCTTGTATGCAATGGCAGGGATGAACATAAGGAGGCAGAGGACCGCCCTTGCTTTATAGCTTAGTTGTTTAAAATGATCACATCTGAGGAATCTGAGAAACACTTGCATTGGTGAGAAGCAGAAAAGAAAGTGAGGGATGGAGAGAAGAACCAGTGGGAAACTCTCCAGCGAAATCCAGTCCTCTTTGGATGTGCCAAAGGGAGAGGTGAAAAGATGTTATTACTTGTAATTTATAACAGGAACATCAAGGCACAGAAGATAATATAAAAGCATTTCAGTGAGAAGATACCCATGACATGAAACTATTTAAAACAATTAATCAAAAAAGCCTAATTATTCAATTAGATGGATAAATGAATCTTCTTAAAGTGGATATGCAAAAAAAGAGAGTGATGATGAAATCTTTTAAAGGGAAATGAGTGTAACAAATCAGCTAAATATGATCTCTAAAAAAATTCTGAATAATAAGTCAGTGATTATGTTTTAATTGGGCTTTAGCTTTATTATAATTGAGGACACTCATTATCTTGTTTTATTGTATTTATGATTTTAATATTCATACCATTTGGTACTTTATCTTTGTATACTTTCTGCCAGTGCTTGTTGCACTTCCTGGCTGATTAGTGCCTGGGTCAGTGTGAAGTGAATACAGATGTCTCAATAATGATCGGCAGGAGCGGTGGCTGATTTTCAGTGTTTGAAGGTCTCCTATAAAGTCGTCCTTTGTGCAATTGTCAGGGTGATTTTTTTTTTTCTGGTTTGTTTTTTTTTTCCCTCTCTCAACATGAGTAGCTCTGTTGGTAAGAGTCATCTAAGAGGAAAGTGTTTTTCACTCCAAGGGGGATCAAAGGACTTCATTTTGGGGATATGATCAGTATTTCTAAAATGATGACATGGATGCACATTTATCCTGTCTCAGAGAAAAAAAAGGAGTTTTATGCAAACAGTAGCATCTAACTGAAAATTCAAGCTCTTTATCTGAGGGTAAAACAGGGCAAAGCCGAGCCCTTATGCATGAAACTTCCAGACGATCGGGATCGGATAAGCTACTCTTTGTTCACAGAGAAGGGCAGTTGAGCCAAAGATTATTTCCAAGTTTTTGTCAATCACTTTGCCCTGTAAAAGGTGCACACATGGCTGATTGCTTACATACTCAAAATCAGCCAAAAGGTGCAGTCAGAATGCGTGGCAACTGTTCAGCTGCCTTATATGTAGAAAGAGCTTTAAATGGGCCTTTGAGAAGCAAAGAGGGTAACCACTTAATGCTTGTGCATAGGATTTTGTGAACTCAAGTGACATTGGTGAGTATTTAATGCATTTTTAAAATCTTTCAAATGAGTCAGTGGCAAGAATTGTATTTAGGATTTTATATAGGTTCATAGTCTTAGTGCTGGTTATGTTGAGATTAGTAGATAAAATAAAAGGCATGGTCTGTATTTTGCCCCATTGCCACAGAAATGCATATTTTCAGCCAATCCTATGCTTAGTAAAGTAACTTAAATAATGGAAGAAATAATGAATGAATACACAAATGTGGAGTAAAACACACATGCATCTGATGGCCTATGAGATTCTAAATGCTCTAGTCTGCTTTATCATTTCTCTAAACACAGAAGTGGAACTTAGACATAACTCTTTACCAATAGATATATTTTCACAATCATATTTTTAAAAAGAAAGACTGACGTTTAATATCAAGTCACAATGTGTGTCTTCTAAATAAAGGATCTTGGGCAAGTGTTCACATATTTAAAGCAGGCTTTCTCAACTTGAGCATTATTGACCTTTGGTACCAGATAATTCTTTGTTGTGAGAGATTATCCTATGCACTGTTGGCAGTTTAGTAGCATCCTTGGATCTACCCACTAGATTCCTATAGCACCACCCCCTTGTGTTGTGACAATCAAAAATGTACAAACATTCCCAAAGGTCCCTTGAGGGTCAAAATCACCCCCTCATTTGAGAACTATTGCTTTAAAGCCTTAGCTGATAGTAAGACAGTCTTAAAGCAAAGATAGTCCCCAATAATACAGTAATGGATATAAAAGGTCATTGATCACATATGTTATAACTTGGAAATTGGGGAGTGTTGGACGATTTTCAGCTCAGTTCTCTGAGACTAATCAGTATTATCATGCAAAGTATTTTCAAGTGTTCCCAAGGATGAAAATTGGTAAATTTACCGGAATATAATCAGCCTTACATCACCTACTCATTGAGTATTCCTTCCCCCCACCACCCCCACATTGGTCTTTTTTTTTCAACCATAAACAGTTTCTTGAGGTCATAAGCCAGACTACTCTGCTTAATCAGTGTTCATTCCCTGCTCCAGTACTGGCTTGGTGACTAGAGGTCATGTAACAAATGGATTGGCACCATCTTTCAAGGCCATCTGTCTCTGGCCTCTTGGATCAACACCAGGTGTTTAGTTGAGTACAATAACTTAAGCTCTTCCATTTTGAAGGTGTGAAGATCAAATTATTTAACCTGATATTCTAAAAGCAAAAGGATTATTAAAGAAGAAGCAAGAAGTCCCTGTATGTGATTTCACAGTTAGTATACACATGTTTATCACTAATTGCAGCAGGCGCAGCACAGATAGGATTTCCACTTTACCAATGTTGGATCAAATTTTTCCCTGGGGAAAGACAGCCAATGGCATATCCATTGCATGGTTTACCTCTCCATGCCTCGTATGTGTTCTCTGCAGAACTGATGGCTCCTTCACCTAGCTTCATTTACTTATTCTGGTTTAAACAAGATTAAACAGTAGCATATTTTCCTCCTTAATTTCTTTGTAGTTGCTGATTTCTCTTTCATCTGTCTGCGTATTCTTAAAATTCTTAAGCTTTTGCATGTTGTATATTTCTCTCCTAGGCTATCTTCCTAGGTTTTATAAGTACTAAATTAAGGTCATGAGGACCCATTCATTCCATTTATCTTCTTCTCAAGATTGACTTCTATTTGAGCCTTTGCTCCTAAACCTAAGTTCCTTATCCCTTAAGAGTTTGAGTCACATGACCACAAAGCAGGGAGCTCCAGGTATTTCCAAAGTCATTTTTTTCCCTGGGATGGTTCTAAACCTGCTAGACACCTGTCCATTCTATTCTTGGAGTCATTGTTGATGACACATGGGTTTTCTCTATATGGTCTTCTCCATTGACCATGAAATATGAAAGCTCTAAGACCTCTTATCTTGATGCTCCCTGCCCTGCAATTTTGATTGGAAGTGCAAAGCTCCTGAATGGGGTACTTTAGGAAAGTCAACAGCCAAGATATAAAGGAAATGAGTCCTCAGGGGTGGGACACCCATTCTTTTTCCTCTTTTGAAAAATTATCTCTTCTCCTTCAGTTGCAGGACAATAAATAAATAAATAAGGGAATTTCTAAGCCAGACCTGCAAATTGCTTCAAACATCTGTAATCCCTTTTTTTAATGTGTCTAAAAAACCTATAACTATTTGGGTCATGTTGGGTGTTATTTTAATAGAAAATATTTTTCCTCTTCAAGAATATTATTGGAAGAGTGTATTTATCACCTAAATCAAAACTAACATGTTTTTCCCATATACAAGGGAGGTGGAAAAATCTCTTGCCAAACTTCCATGAAGAAGACTTTTCCAGACTTTCCATTCTGAAGCCAGTTTCATAATTATATACCAATACTATTGATGAAGAATTTCATTATTTCTCCTTATGAGATAATATACCAACATGTGAATGCAGATGATAAACTATGAAGATGCAAAAATGAAAGTTAGTATTTTAAGGTATTTGTTATTTTTTTCTGCAATTAAATTCAGAGTAGAAACTAAGTGGCATGAAATCACACACACGGTAGCAAAATTACCAAAAAAATTAAAAAGAAGAAATGCTCACAAAGTCAACAATCACGTTAAAATTCCTTTTTGCTGGGTTAGCTGAAAGACCATGGAAAAAAAATCCACCTGCCACTCAGTTTAATTTCTTGTGTTTAGAGCTCTACAACATTCTGTGTAAAACTAATCAATAAAAAGGATTTATGAAACCTTGAAATAGAACAGTTGAAAGGAGGAAATTATAGTCAGTTTTAGTTATTAAAGATTTTCACCACTAAATTTAGTATAAGGGAAACGTTATACATCTTTTTTAGCTGAAACAGGACATTTATCAAGCACATGGATTGGGGAGACGATTGTGCGTAGACCCACTGTAATGTGTCTTTATTTGTTGCTCACCATTTATTGTTGGCTGTAGCAAAGTCGGCCCAAACAGAAGAGAAACAGGGTTGGAAAAACCGTGTTTAAAAAAAAAAAAAAAAAGGCAAGACACAGTAGTGAACTATGATCTAGACATGAGAGGAAAAAAACTGTTTGTGAATTCAGGTCCAGTTCATACTAAATAGCTTTGTTTGACTGTATTTTTAAAAGAAAGAGGGCAGGAAAGAAGAAAAAGAGGGAGGGAGGAAGTGAGCAGGGGAAGTAAGCAGACTCTCCATCCCTCAAATGGCTTTTTACTTTATGGGATCAAATATAGCTCTGATCATATCAGAAACCAAGTCGTTACTGATTTTGTGTTTATGTTTGCATATTTGCAGGACCATGGGCATTTCTGGAAATAGTTGTACCGTGGACTAAGCAACACTGTTGCTTCATGTAGAATTTTGAGAGACTGCCTCAAGGAACTTGGTATGTGGTCTTGAGACTCTTACTTAGATGCATTTCTTAGCAGGGCAATTTGAGAAAATTCAAGAATTTGGCTTTTGTTTGATGAAATACAAATGACAGATGGAAAATTGCCGTACTTTGAAAAGAAAAAATGCAATGATGCACAGAACATAAGATTGCCATAATAATAATGGCACTTAGCGTTTACACCCCGAGTTCTTCATCAGCAAAGTACTTTACAAACAACTAATTAAGCCTCATAATACTCCTGAAAGACAGGTATGGATCATTACTGCCATTCTACAGATGGAGAAAATGAGGCAAAGGGGATAAGTATCTTCGCCGAAGGCTATTGGAAATAAACAGCAACACCTGGATTAAGGTCTAGGGACTCAGTCTTGTGTGGGTAAAGGACCAGGGAATAGCATTCTTTCAACCAAAACAATTAGGCCCTTCAGGATAAATATCTTTCCTTTTGAAAAGATTAACCTGTTATTCAGTTAACGCTGATTTTCTTTTAAATTGATATGATACTTGCCTTCAGAAAACATTAACCTTTTTCCTTTGTTGGGCTTATTCATTCTTTATTTCATTCATCTCACTGTCTCCACAATTATCCTCAAAGAATGCCTTTTCTGAATGACTGGGTAACAGGGCCTTTTACCATCAGTGTCACCTAGTGACAAAGCATTGAGTCTCAGGTTTTGTTTTACATTCAAGTTGCAATTCTTATCAATGGGGCTTCCTTTTAAAATTATGATTTCTCATTTCTGGTAGGTAATAATTATTGGCAATTTCAAAATTCTATACTACCTGAGATGAAAAAAAAAAGGTAGGTTTTATTCTTTTGTACTAGTTAACTCTCTTAATAATTCTCCTGAATCCCCAAATTATTGTTCAAGATATAGAATGTCACCAAAGAAACAATTCCCAGCATGAAAACAATCTCACAGATTGTTTATTTTTGTGTTACTGCTGCTTACCTTTAGAAGTCGCCCAAGTTTTAATGAGTGTTTTGCTGAGTTGGAAACACATTATGGAAAGTTGCAGAAAATTTAGGACAAGTTTCCTTTTCTTTCTCTTTGGAAGATCAATAAGGTCAATGACCATGTTTTCATATATACTTATTTGTAAATTCCCAGTCCCTATGACCTTACACACCGACTGAGGGAATAGAATTCGAAATAATAAGAGTGAGCAATGCACCCACACTGCTATGGGAGGTAAATGTATAATTAAATCATATTCTGTCTAATAAATATACTGAAGAAATATAAAAAGGAACAGAGATTGCTTTTTTCTGCTTATATATTGAAAACAGCACATATTTATCAAACTTCTTGGGATTTGTACATGTGGACAGCATTTGAAGAATATTCTAGAAAGTGAAAATATCATGATTTACCCAGTCATTTATTTAATAGCCTATAGTTAGTATGATTCCAACTCTTACCCTAACACACAATATCTTAAATATCATCATTTATAAGTTTTGTTCTAACTCTTATTATTTTATACTTAATCTAAAGTTAAAATTTTACTGCATTTAAGTATGTTAATTATTCTAATTCTCTTTCTACTAGTTACCAAAAGCCCTTAGAAAGTTCGACAAATTACAGTACTATGTCCAAATGTATATTTCTCCTCTTCCTTAACCTTTGGCATTTTTGCATTCTTATTTTTTTCAAATAAAGTAATTCATTTAAAATATTTTATAGAATCTCATAAATAATTAGGTACTATACATACTGGTATTATTATAAATTTCATTATTAACTATGATATATATTCTTGTCCAGGTGTTAGAAAAACTAATGGTATTTTGTTTTATGGATGCTTAAATTTGTCTTTGTTTCATTTTCAGTGAGTTGAAAAATGCCCTATATTTATTAATCATTTCTGTTTCTTTCATGGATTTTCTTCTTATGTCTTTTAATTATTTTTAATTGGGGTACTTTTCACTCTATATATTTTAAATATCTTAAATATAGTCATAATATAAACCTGTTGTCCTTTTTTGTTTTAAATATTTTCAACAATTTGCCTTATGACTTTCTTGACAAAAATTTAACATTGTTAAGGAAATATATTGATGTTTTTAAAATCAGTATGTCAACCAGTATTTTTATACTTAGAATAACTTTTCCCAAAGTTTAATCTCTGAAACACTAGGTTTTGAAAAAGTTTCATTAAATAAATCAAATTATATGGCCTAATAAGTTTGGAGGAAGTGAAGATGTATAAATTTAAGTGATTTTCTTTCACAATGTTGTGCTCTTAGGAAGTCGATATGCACTGAATTTCCAATGAGAGAATAGAGTATACAGCCTTTATAGAACATATTTGACCATGGATCCCTATGTTCATAAAGCATTTCATAGGACTAATGCTTCTTAGAAATGTGACCCTATGTAGAAAATATTTGCCTGTCGTAAGATTGTTTTCTTGCCTTTTAGGGCCACACTGCAACATATGTAATTCCCAGGCTAGGGATCGAACTGCAGCCACAGCTGCTGGCCTATACACTGCCATAGCAACATGGGATCTGAGCTATGTCTACAACCTACACCACAGCTCCTGGCAATACTAGATCCCCAACCTACTGATCGAGGTCAGGGATTGAACCCATATCGTCATGGATACTAGTTGGATTCCTTTCCACTGCACCACAACAGGAACTCCCCTAAGATCATTTTTTTAAAAGTTAAACCGGCTGAGGCTCCATAGCTCAGGGGTTAGAGCACTGGTTTCATAAAAAGCTAAACCATACATACTTTCTTTCAGTTTTTAAAAGCCTTATTTGTGTATTTATTTTTTCCATAAGGTGTATATTTAATGTACATATACTATAGGGTGGGGCCTTAACTTTCTTTTCACCCAGTAATCAGTTCTACCAGAACCTTTTGTTTAAAAACCTGCATCTTGTAATCATTTGGTTCATGGTACACTCTCATTTTTGCCATGATATAATTATTATGTATATATTTAGTGTGTTGAAATACTATCTGTTCTATTAATCTTACTGTAATTTCATGAATCAGAACCACAGAGTGTTTTAGCATAGCAATATACTTAAACATCTCTTTTAATATATTTAAATATGTGATTTATTTTCCCCATAATATTCATAGATATCTTTACCTATTTATTCTTCCAAATAAACTTTAAAATTATTTTATCATGGTCCTAAGTAACATTTTATTAATCTTATAATTAATTTGAAAACAATTTGCATATTTTACAAAATCCAGTGTTCCATTATGGAAACACAGTTTCTATCCCTATTGTATTGAAGTTTTTATTTATATTGCTTAGGAAAGTATTTTTATACTTCTCATACAGATTATGTGCATTTCTTAATAAGATATTACTATTATGTGAATAGTACCTTTTCTCATTATGTACTCTAATTGGTTATTGCTGCTATACAGGAAAACTATCAACTTTTGCCATTTAATTATTTATCCAATCACTGTAATGAACTTTAACATTAATTCTCAGAGTTTTGTCAATGATTCCCTTGAGTTTTCTATTTAAATAGTCATAATGTCTGCAAATAATGACAAAAACTTGCTTTCTCTTATTTCAGCATTATATTTTATTGCCTTGACAAGGGAGTTCATGCAAGCATTCTTGTTTTTAATTAAATATAATTTTGAATCTTTTTAAAGATAATTTAAAAAATATAGTAATGGTTCTTTTATTTCTAATTCTGTAGGAATTTATTTTTAAAATTTAGAAATGAGGGTCAAATGCTGTTGAAGGAATTTTTACCAACAAATAACAGCTAAAGAAATCCCGAGATTTCTTCTTGAATATATCTCTCTATCCACACACACACACACACACACACACCCCGTGTGTGTGTGTGTGTGTGTGTGTGTGTGTTGTATTACAAATTAACATATTTGGTTGAATATGTCATATGTACAAATACATACACACATATATATCTAGTGTTACCAAAAATTTGTCTTTCTGGTGCTAAATTCTATCTGGTTGCAAAATAAAGCAGCTTCCTAGAGGCTGTGTCTTACTGCTTAATGCTGAGGCTGTCACATAATTTTCTTAAGTGGTTTCAGATTTCTGTAATAAATTATTTTCAGATCTTCCTTGGGCCTCAGAATAATGTTCTCTTTACCTCTTTTGATTGTTTTTATTAAACACTGTATTATTGTTGTTTTCATTTTCTCCTCCTTCCTGTTCTTAAATCAGAGCCATCCAGGATCTTGCCATCGGACAAGATATCAATTTCCTTTGAAGGTACTTCTGGTCCGGCAAGTGCTAACTGAATCACCTTGGTACTTGACATCGATGACTGTCAGCATAATAAATGTCTGGTAAGAGTTTATCTGGTTCAGTTCTTCTGGACTGGAGTGGAACCATCTTCCAACTCCATTGTTTGAATCTCTGGCACCCCAGAGATGAAGAACAGGGAATTCTATACTGTACTCTCAGAGCTTCTGTCTACAGACCATTTATGATTCCACACCCACAAGATGATGATTTCAGGATGCAGTTTCATGTGTAAGCCTGCCCCACCTGCACAGCTGAATTGTATTCTGTGTATTCTGTGTGTGGATGTTCCAAGTTGTATACGGTAGAGTTGTCTCTGAGACATAAAGACCAATGTTCAAGGACCAGAGAGAGTCTTCAGGAACTAAGGGTAGTCTCCAGATGACATCCAGCAAGGAACTGGTTTCTGCCAACAACCTGAGTGAGCTTGGTAGGAGAGTCTCCCCTAGGGCCTCTATACAACCTGACCTGCCAACACCTTGGTTTTGGTCCTGGGAGGCTCTCAGCAGAGAACCAGCTCAGTAACACTGTGCTGGGATGTCTGGGCCTTTCCTAAGTGGAAGATTCTTAATTTGTGCTGATGAAAGCCACCCATTTTGTGGTGTTTGGCTCATATTGCTGTCTGAAGGCTTTCTTTGTCTTCTCCTGCCCCCTTCATTTTCACAGGCATCACCTCCACCTCTTGCAATTAAGAAAAAAAATACTTGAGAGAAGTAAGGTTGCATGATGAGAGTGCCTTGATTTCTTAAGAAGCAACACTTTCACATCATAAGGGTGCCTGCCCCAGTGTCCTGTTAGATAGTGAACTGGAGTCTCTATACTGCCTGTGTGCAGTGAGGAAGAAATGAGACGTCTTCCTGTTGTGTTTCAGGAAACAAACAGAACACCTTTGTTGTAAGAAAGAAGTTGGAAGAGACCATTAATTATTTAATTATTTTTCTTATCATCTTCCATTGCTTTATTATCCTTATCTTTCAATTCATATTTTATGTGTTTTTTTGAAGTATAGTTGATGCACATGACTATAATAATTAAACATGTAAAATATAAGGATTCACATTTTAAGTTACATTCTGTTTATACTTATAAAATATCAGATATATTCCTTGTTGTCACAAAATATATGCTTGTCCCTTATTTTATACATAATAGTTTGTGGCTCTTAATCTCTCTCCCTGTATTACCTCTCCCCCTTCCCTCTCCCCACTGGTAGCCACTAGTTTTATCTGTATATCTGTGATTCTGTTTCTTGTTATATTCATTAGTTTGTTGTAGATTTTTTTAGATTCCACATAGAAGTGATATCATACAGTATTTGTCTTTCTCTGTCTGACTTATTTTATGTAGCATAATATCCCTTGTGTCCATCCATGTTGTGCAATGTTATCCATTCACCTATGGATGGACACTTAGGTTGCTTTGATATCTTGGCTATTGTAAATAAAGCTGCTGTGAACCCTAGATTGCATGTATCTTTTCAAGTTGTTGTTTTTGGTGTATTTTGGATGCATACCCATCAGTAGAATTGCTGGTCTTTTGGTAGTTCTAGTTTTAGTTTTTGTAGAAACCTCAGAAATGATCTCCAGGGTGGCTGTATCAGTTTCCATCCAGATCAATGCTGTACAAGAGTCCCCTTTTCTCCACATCCTTGCCAGCATTTGCTATTTGTGTTCTTTTTGATGAGAGCCATTCTGACAGGTATGAGTTTGTTTCTCATTGTGGTTTTGATTTGCATTTCCCTAGAGACTAGTGATGTTGAGCCTTTTTTCATGTGCTTGTTTGGCCATTTGCATGTCCTCTTTGGAAAAATGTCTGTTCAGGTCTAAAAATATGGAACGCTTCATGAATTTGTGTGCCATTCTTGTGCAGGGGCCATGCTAATCTTCTCTGTATCATTCCAATTTTAGTATATGGCTGCCAAAGTGAGCACCCAGTTTATATTTTAAATTTATAAATTAATAGTGTGGTATCAGAGTGTTCTAAAAGGCTTCTTAATAAAATGTACCATAGAAGAGCCTTAACACACCATAATCCCACTGTTCCCATTTTACAGATAGGGAAATACAGGCCTATAGGCCTGAAATACTTCCCAGAAAGTCATAGGACTTGGTAATTAGTGGCAGAGCCAGAAATGCATGAGAGGAGTGAGCAAATGAAAACTAATTTTACTCTATATTTACTCTTTAAAAAGTAGTTATTAACTTTTAAAAATATATGTAACATAATATTATTTTTAAATTTTTTTAAATAAATATTGGGTATCAGTTAAACATTTGATCTACGAATGCTAAAACATAGCCTGTCTTCTTAACTTTACCTCCAAAAAGGTGACTTTATTATGGGCAAGGAATATAAAATGAAGTTAAAGATGACATTAGAGCCAAGAGAGCATTTAAAGCTGAAGGGAAACTGGTCATGATTTAACTTGAAGATAGTAAAGTATAGGCACAGAAATTGAGTAATCAGATGTACCCACCTTCAAGGAAGTAAACAAATTTTGTAATAAAAGAGTATTTCCTCTACTAGTGAATATAAAACAATTTGTAACCTACTTTATGTTACTATAATAGGAGCATCTAATGATAGTTCCATTTCATTTTCATACTCTCTTTTATCTCAAAACCTCCCCAGGATACCTAGAAATATTAATTTATTAAGTCATTCAAAATTACATTCAATCAGATAAGGATAGACAAGATCACCTCACTCTACTCACATTTTTAATGGGCTCATCCCACTAAATTGAGACTCACTAATCTACTCTCCACATTTCACAACCATATCGAGATTTTTTTTTTAATTATTTTTGGCAATGCCCATGATATGCAAAAGTTCCTGGGCCAAGACTCTAGCCCAAGCTACAGCAGTGACAATGACAGATCCTTAACCACTAGGCTACCAGGAAACTCCTGATGTCTATATTTTAGAAAGCTCTTCAGTTATGTAGAGAGGTCCTTTATAAAATTAGATAAAAAGAATCACAATGTTTGTATCTATTTCACATGGAATGTAAGCATGATTTGATCAGAAGCCTTTTTTTTTTTTTTTTTCTTAGCAAGCATACAGCTATAGCCATTGCAGAATTATCTCTATTTCTGGCTTTCTCTCTGTGTCTTCAAGCTGATGCCACTGTTTCACTGTTTCATACAGAAAGCTCATCTCCAATCACTGTATCTGTGCTAGTTAGAGCCAGGGGTTACCAACTCTCAGTGGGACATATTCGTACTGGAATTATTAATAATGTCCACCTCCTTCCTAACCTTTCTCATTTCTGATATACAATACTCATCTTTCTGAGCAAGTGAGTTAACCCAGTACAGACAGTTTTATCATCTAGTTCTGGTGATGTTCATTTTTGGTTTTGTTGCTTAGGTTTACAAAGACAATGAAAGCAGTTTTAAAGAGCATGGATATAATATCAATGGCACATTTATCTCAGCTACACAATGGTCTGGATTTAACAATGACTGTAAACGTTTCAAGGGTTTGGGGCTGGCTGACATGCTGATGTTACACTTTGGTAGCTAGTTTTCTGAGTAATATGCCCTTAGGCAAGAAGTGGTCCAGAAGTATACATGAGATATCTATAAATTGAATAGTGAAAACTATTCTCATAGGTGATTGACTTACAATATCCAGATATCTAAATTTGGTTCATATCTGAAACATTTTCCATAACATCTTCTTATATGTGCTACATCAAATTGGATTATTGGTAAAGTTTCAAAACACTTAGTCTTGAATTTTGTTCTTAGAAATTGAAGATGAGGGAGTTCCCATCGTGGCTCAGTGGTTAACGAATCTGACTAAGAACCATGAGGTTGGGGGTTCGATCCCTGGCCTTGCTCAGTGGGTTAAGGATCTGGCGTTGCCGTGAGCTGTGGTGTAGGTTGCAGACGTGGCTCGGATCCTATGTTGATATGGCTCTGGCGTAGGCCGGTGGCTGCAGCTCCGATTCGACCCCTAGCCTGGGAACCTCCATATGCCATGAGAGTAGCCCAAGAAATGACAAAAAGACAAAAAAAAAAAAAAGAAAGAAATTGAAGATCAGTATATATACATAGCAAATATCAACAAAGAAAGTAGAAAGTTACTTCTTTTCAAAATTGATATTCCCTGGATTACAGAAATAACTGTTGTCTAAGTGTAATTTGGGCTTCCCTTCCAAGCACTGATTCAGTAATACTCAAGTTATAAATTTTAAAAGAATCATTGCAAGTTTTAATTTTGTAAGTGAAGACCAGAAAGTATTATTTAGTTTCTTTGGAAAAGTAAATCTACCTGAACATTACTCTTAAAATCAATGAAGTGGCTGTTCTTAGAGCAATATCTCATACTTGGTTGGTCCTGAAGCATTTACAGTTTGAGTATATTGGATGTAGAATTGAAAATTTCTTTTATAATGAAGCAAATCTTGATGAAACTGTTTCTCACTTCCCTCAGTGCTCATTTTGGCTCAGCTGAGCTCTTCCAGATTCAGAGTAAGATGAGAAATAGGCCCAGTGCTGTTACTAAAGTAGAATCACTAATTTTTAAAAGTTGTCAGTACTTCTTAAGGAACATATTATTAAATCAGCAACAGAGTACTGTACTTGTAATTATAAAGTAATAGCATGTTCTTGGGGTAGCTGATTGCTTATAACACATCAAAATCAAGTTTAAAAAAAATGAAGAAAAAAATAATTTAATTGATGGTATATGGTCTGAAGGTGTATTTCCAGGGACTCAGAGGAAATTGCCTGAATTGATTATAAATGCCAAATTTCATTAAAAACAGATCTCTGGAGAATATCTTCACAAAAAGCAGGCAGAAGCTAACTCACTTTAGATTCATTCTTTCAAAAATCCTTTACTGAGTGTCCACTCTGTATATGAAGAGATTTCAAACAGACTAGGCTTAACAACATCTTCCTTTTTGGCTATGCCTACCGCATATGGAAGTTTCCAGGCCTCTGAGCCACAGCTACAACTTCTGCCACAGTGGGAACTCCCAACATCTTATTACTTCCATTTCCAATAAAAATTTTGAAACTCTGTCATCACATACAATAAAGAACTGTTTGTTTGGGAGTTCCCGTTGTGTCAAGGTGGTTAATGAATCCGACTAGGAACCATGAGATTGAGGGTTCAATCCCTGCCCTTGCTCAGTGGGTTAACGATCCAGCATTGCCATGAGCTGTGGTGTAGGTTGCAGACGCAGCTCGGATCCCGCGTTGCTGTGGCTCTAGCATAGGCTGGCAGCTACAGCTCTGAATAGACCCCTAGCCTGGGAACCTCCATATGCCGTGGGAGCAGCCCAAGAAATGGCAAAAAGACAAAAAAAAAAAAAAAAAAAAAAAAAAAGTTTGATGTTTCCATTTTGAGCTACTTGTTGGTGGGCATTGTTATATATTTTGAAGTGAAATTGTAATTAGAGTGGTTTTTAATCTATTAATTTCAATTGTCCATTTACTGTAATGTAGGCTTCATGGCTTAAAGTTCAAAAATTAATTTTAACTTCATGTCTGACAAATCATTCATGTTAATTCCAGTTCTCCTCAATGCCTTGAAGATCCACAGACTTGAGAGATTCTCGATAACTCTAAGGATTATAGATAATTTAGAAAGGATTTATCCTATAGATACTAAATAATATGACACTATATTATGATAAAAGCAATGTAGTACATATTTAAGACGGTGGGCTCTACAGCAAGTCTTGCTGAGATCAAATCCTTTGAAATATGTGCTTTGGGACAAGTTAATTACCTCTTTATGCCTCATTTTCTTTGTCTGTAAAGTGGGGTTTATAATAGTGCCTAACTCACTGAGTTGTTTCAGGATGAAGTGAGTTAACACATATAAAGCTTAGAACAATAATTGGTATATAAAATACTCAATAAGTGTGAGTTTTTAAGGGCATTCCTCAGAGGTGATGTGAACATAGATTCAAAAACTTTCAACAAAATAACAGCAAACTGAATCCAACAATACATATAGGGACCATACACCATGATCAAATGGGATTTATCCTAATGAGGCAAGGATGGTTCAATATCCACAAATCATTCAATGTTTTATACCACATTAACAAATTGAAGAATAAAAATCACGTGATCATTTCAATAGATGTCAAAAAAGCTTTTGATAAAATTCAACACCCATTTATGATGAAAGCTCTCAACAAAGTGGATATAGTAGAAAACATACCTCAGGATAATAAAGGCCATGTATGGTAAGCCCACAGCTAATATCCTACTCAGTAGTGAAAAGCTGAAAGCATATCCTTTAATAGTAGGAATAAAATAAGGATGCCCACTTTCACCACTTTTATTCAACATAGTATTGGAACTCATAACCACAGCAAGGATGCTTTTTCACACAAGAAAAATAAATAAAGGAATCCAGTTTGGAAAGGAAAAAGTAAAATTGTCACTCTTTGCCAGTGGCATAATACTACACATAAAATTCCCAAAGAAGATACCAAAAAATTATTGGAACTCATCAATGAATTTTTTAAAGTTGGAGGACAAAAAATTAATATATAGAAGTTTCCATTGTGTTTCTATACACATTATATTCACTAACCATAAACTATCAGAAAAATAAATTAAGAAAACAATTCCATTTACAATTGCACCAAAAAGAACAAAATACCTAGGAATAAATCTAATTAAGGAGATAGAAGACCTATACTTGGAAATCTATAGACACTGATGAAAGAAATTGAAAACAACACAAAGAAATGGAAAGATATACCTTGCTAATAGATTGGAAGAATTGATGTTTAAAATGATATTACTAACCAAGGAAATCTACAGATTCAAATGCAATCCCTATCAAAATATCAGTGGCATTTTTCACAGAACTGGAACAAAAACTTCTAAAATTTGTACAGAACCACAAAAGACCCAGAGTAACAAAAACAATCTTGAGAAAGAAGAATAGAGCTAGAGATATCATGCTGCCTGATTTCAAACTATACTACAAAACTATAGTAATCAAAAACAGTGTGTGTACTGGAGAATAAAAAACAGACACATAGATCAATAGAACAAAATAGCACAGAAACGAACCCACACTTATATGGGCAATTAATCTGTGACATAGGCGGTAAGAATATACAAGGGGGGGGAATACAGCCTCTTCAATAAATGATATTGGGAAAACCAGACAGCTACATGCAAAAGAATCACACTGGACTACTCTCTCACACCATGCACAAAAACAAATTCAAAGCATACTGAAGATTAAATGTAGTATTTCAAACTATAAAACTTCTAGAAGAAAACATAAGCAGTATGTTCTTTGACATTGACCTTTGTAATACATTTCGGTTACATGTCCTCAGGTAAGGGGAACAAAAGCAAAAATAAATGAATGGGACTTCATCAAACTAAGAAGTTTTGCACAGTGAAAGAAACTATCAACAAAATGAAAAGGCTGCTTACTGAATGGGGGCAAATATTTGCAAATTATATATCCCATAAGTGGTTAAAATAACCCATAAGTAGTTAATACCCAAAATATACAAAGAAGGAACACCTCTCAACATCAAAAAAGAAATTTTTAATTGCCAGAGGATCTGAATATATATTTTTGCAAAAAAGACATATAGTTGGCCAACAAGCACATGAAAAGAAGCTCAGCATCACTATCATCAGGGAAATGCAAAGCAAAACCATGAGCTATCCCCTCATATCTGTCAGGATAGCTATTATCAAATATGCAACAGATAGCAAGTGTTTTTGAGGATGTGGAGGAAAGGAAATTCTTGTGCTCTGTTGGTGGGAATGTCAATTGATGCAGTCACTTTTGAAGAGAGTATGGAAATTTTTCCAAAATTTAAAAACGAAAACTACCATATGATCTAGCAATTTCACTAGTAGGTATTTATCCAAAGAAAACAAAAGACTTGCTAACCTCATGGTTGCCACAAACCTTCAACTTGTGAAAAGCACAATATCTGCGAAGCACAATAAAGTGGCATGAAATGAAGCATGCCTGTATTTGCAATCCCACCTTCCCATTGGTGAATCAGTAACTGTGAGTGGAGGGAAGGTAGATGTTAACATCAGAACTGATGGAGTGGTGCAACATGCCTTGTCTTGAGCAGCCTCAGATTGACCTCAGTAAGATATTCTAAGAGTACCTACAACTAAAATATGCCAGGAGACTTTGCTTTAGTTTTCCTTTTCAGTTTGCTGCTTTTCTATTCAAAATGTCTTCAGATGGTAATCCATCATTCTGGTCATTCTCCTACTCAATGTGCCTCATACTAATCACTTAACTCCGTGATGCTCTAGGCACTGAAATCCTTAAAAATTAACTCCTTTATGGATTCCTCTCTGAGTGTCTCATGGAACAAACTCTACAGTAAATAAATTCATTTTTCATTGAATTTTGAAGCCTGCAATTAATTTACTTCATCTCAAACTATTCAGTTAAGCTTTATTGTACATATTAGTTGCGCTTGATCTTAAAATCTTCAAAAATAAAGCCAAGGAAAACTACAGATCAATCTGGTTAACTCAGAATATTCATTAGGAAGATTCTGTAAGAAAATGCAGTATACTATAAAATAAGACACAATTAGGTATTGTATGTAGTTCAACCAGATGGAAAAGTTCTTTAATAACATAGCTAATGCAGGAGTTCTTTTGTGACATAGCAGGTTAGGGATCTGGCACTGTCACTGCAGCAACTTAGGTAGCTGCTATGGCACCGGTTCATTCCCTGGCCCCAGAATTTCTACGTTACGCTGGCGTGGCCAAAAAAAAAAAAAAAAAAAAAAAAAAAATACATCTAGGAGTTGCCTTCATGGCTTAGCAGTTAACGAACCTGACTAGGATCCATGGGGATGCGGGTTTGGTCGCTAGCCTCGCTTAGTGCGTTAAGGATCTGGCATTGCCATGAGCTGTGGTGTAGATCACAGATGCAGCTCGGATCCCCCATTGTTGTTGCTGTGGCGTAGGCCAGCAGCTGCAGCTCCGGTTCAACCCCCAGCCTGGGAACTTCCATATAGCCGCATGTGTGGGCCTAGGGAAAAAAAAGCAAAAAAAAAAAAAAAATCTGATGCCAAGATTCATCTCATCTCTCTAGTCAGATTCTGTGAATGGAATTATAATTTGAGGTTCCAGAAAGTGAAAAAATGATGTCTTCAAAATTGCTGAACATTACAATATCAAATGGTTGAAATGACACTTGAGAAGTTATTCAGGCCATACTTAAAACATCCCAGGCAAATGAAAATGTACATGAACCTTAACTGTTAAAGAAGCCCCATATCTTCATAGCCAGAATGAATGAATACTCTCATTCCACAGGACAACAGCTCTTCACCATCTGTAACATTCCTGACTGTCCAAGAAATTCATAGGCTAAAATGGCCTCCTGGGAGAACTTTCCTATCAGCCACTGAGCATGTCATTGCCCTCACATATTAGCTTTCAGGACGTAGACACTGGGTTTGGGATTGATTCCATTCCCCAGGATTTCTACAAAATGAGTTCCGTTCCTCCTGTTGTCCACTTGGTAGCAGAGGCACAGACATTTCTCCTCATGGACAAGAGAACAGAAGAGGATTGAGTATCCCAGAGAGCAATACATCAGCCATGAAAAAGAGAGTTGTCCAAGATAAAATATTTTTATTTTATGGAAGATACTAAATATAGTTGATGATTAAAGATTTGCTACTACGTTGTAGCAGGTTCTTTTTTTCCCCTCCCGTTTAATTAGTTTAGAGTGATAAGAAGGCATCCCAAAAAGACGGCTTGAAGATTTGTTATTTTAATTAGCCAAGTGTATAAAGAGGAAAACCTTCCTCTAACATGAGGAAAACTGAAGGCAACTTAAGCAGTATCAACAGGAGATAAGACCATCTTACCAACAACCCGAGCCTAAATTAAGAGTTTTATGGGCTAATGCAGACTCATAAAACAGCTGAAATGTTCTGTGCCTTTGTACGTGAGAAAAAAACCACATTCTGCATCCCAGCAAAGCCAAGTACTGCATGGACTGTGTACTGAAGCTCCTTGACTCCTAACTTCCAAGGGTAAAGAGAAACACCATGGCAACTGCCCCAAATGTGTGCATTGTGTATGTCAGTTAAGAAATGATACAGAACAGAAAAACCATTCAAAGAGAAGGGGGAGAGAAGTAAAATGTATTTTTGTATTATCAAACCACAGTATTTAGAAAGAACTTGGCGTTTCATATGGCTAGAACGTCAAATAGTTCACATGATTCAAACTGAATTTTATGTGCATAATTTTAGATGGATTATCATAGACATGTTTTTCAGATTTGGCCCAGGTTTCCTTTGGCTCAGATGTTTTAAGTGTTTTTGTGTGCATGGCATCTGCATTGACATCGTGCTGTGTCTATTTTGTGATCTGTTATTAGTATTATCAATTGGAACACAGGCAAACTTTCATAGGAAATGAAGGCGAGGAATGAAAATCGTCAATATCTTTTAACTGTTAACCCAGGCCTGAGGTAGTCTGCATAAGCATCTGCTCTGCATTTCTAGAGATAGCTGTTTTTCTACCTTCGCTCTCTAATTACACCTTCTGGGAGTCAGGAATTTGTACCATTTTGCCCTTCATTTGCATCATCACAGCAACTCTAGCCTTCATGTCCCTTTGCCTGATAAGTTGCGGGGTTTGGGTTTCTGCTCACTGATTATTCAAGCCAGGCTCGCCTCTCCTTGGAAGGCTCCAAGGACGTTGCTATTCTTCCTTCAGGCTTACAGCACACACTTGAAAAGACCCGTCTTGCCTTCCATCCTGCTCAAACAGTGGTGCACGACATTGTCTCAGCCCAGTTTCACCTTTCCAAAGACAGGGGTGTGCCTACATGAGGGCTAACAGCACAGACTTCTTGTTGGAAGCTGAATACATCCTGGCGTTCACTTGAGAATTAACCCTTGAGAAGCATGCCTTGCAGCTTACCTATGGGTCTGGCTTTCAGAGCAGACTCATTATTTTTCCCTATTTGGCAGAAGTTGTAAGGTATTCAGTGTCTAGGGCTATATGAGTGTGCTTCTCCGTAAACGTACATCTAGGGCATTTAATCAAATATGTGTTTGAAGTGCCCCATTGATCATAAAAATGATGCTTAATCTAGAATTTTTTTAGCTTATAAATTCCTACATGGACGTTACATGGGACTGCTCTAAAAACTATAAAAGCACTGAAATTGTAAAGAAATCAGGTTGATGTAGTGCAAAATGAAGTCTTTGGGGATGGTCAATTAATTATCTGAAAATTTACATAATGTAAATGTTTAAACCGGATGATTTAACCGAAACACTTAGATCACTGTGGCTCTATACTTGAGTGATTTAGAGAACTCAAAGCAAAGGGTCAGAGAGTCACATAAAATCCATTCCCCTGTGAGGGTTATGATTAGGTTGGATGTGATCCTCCTCAGATTTGCTTTTTTAGGTACTTTTGAAGTTAGGGGAAAATTTTCCGAAGAAACTGTATTTGACCAAAATGATTTTTCTCTTCTGTATCATTTATTGTAAATTAGGAAACTGCTCAAATTTGGCCTAGAATCTCCAGTCATGAAACTTTCCTAGGAACTGCCTCACTGTTGATCAGAATTAAGAAGGAGAGAATGAAAAGAACTCCTTCTGTCCAAGAATTGAACATGTGGATAAATAATTAGGATAGAGCATAATAATTTCATCAAATGTCACCTTAAAATTATTTCTAGTATACATTCGCTTAGCACCTTTGCAAGGTAAATACACAAATCAAGTATGCTAGAATCTAATGCATTGTAATGATCTGTGATCATAATTTAACAAACACACAAACATCATGCATAGGCAGCATATTTCTTAGAGGTTTCACTAAGATTAAGCAAACATAGTAACATCAAGGAAAAAAAAATGATTGCCTGATGCTAACAAACTTAGAGAACGTTTCAGGTGTTTGAAGACAATTACTGAGGCCCAAATAAGCCTTTTCTTCTTTGTCCTAAACACCATTTTTCTCTAAACTATTATACTATGGGACGTTTCCTGAATATTGGACTTAAAGTACACTCTCTTTTCATCAGGCTGTTGTGTTCTTTGCCATATCGTTAATTTTCTGTAGGAAGAGTTATTACTTTAGGAACGTATCTTACAGCATTCCACATAGATTGTAAGCTGGACCTGGTATGGACCTAAAACTGATTTGACAATATCTCAGAGACTCAGGATAGGGCAGTGGAAAATCATTAGGTCTGGATTAAGTGAGGCTAATTCCGTTGAAGGGAATCTTTAGGAAACTACCAATGGCTGAACTCGAGACAAAAGAAGATATGTTGGACTTAAGACTTCACATGCTCTTTGGGAAGTAAAAAGTGTTAGTAAAACCATAACCATATATTTGAAGTTTATATATACTCCAGGCCTGGAAAACTTTTGTAAATTAATTTTTATACTGATTAAACCCATATTTCAGAGTTCCTGTTGTGGCTCAGTGGATAAAGAACCCGCTTTCTCTGTGAGGATGCAGGTTCAATCCCTGGCCTTGCTCAGTGGGTTAAGGATCTGGCCTTGCTGCAAGCTGCACTATGGGTCACAGATATTGTCTCAGATCTAATGTTTCTGTGGTTGTGGTGTAGGCCACAGCTGCAGTTCCAGTTTGACCCCTGGCCCTGGAATTTCCATATGCTGCAGGTGCAGCCATAAAAAGAAAAGAAAAAAAAAATTCAGGAAGTTTTGATTACTGAATACCAATCAATAGGGAAATGGCTAAAGTTTGGTAAATAATTACAGTGGACTACATGGACACAGAAAATTGCTCTGTCACACCTTAGGGATTCAGAGCTCTCCACAACCCATTTTCAGAAGTGGAAAGAGAGCCACAACTCTACCTATAGAAGGAGGAACATGAACTTCGATGTAGAATGAAGTCAGTTTTCACTGGCAAATACAAAGGTGTTTATGAACTAATTCCAACCAACCACTGGTTGAGGTCTCCTGGGCACTAATTCTCTGTGGCTTCCATCCTTCTATCTGTGGGCACAAAAGACCTTCTCTTCATGATGCAGATGCTGGCAGCTAGAAATCAAGGCCAGCATGCTTTAAAATAGTTCCAAATGGTATGGAGGATCCTTAAGAAATTAAAAATAGAACTACCAGCAATTCCACTTCTGAGAATATATCCAAAGGAAACAACAAAGACGAACTCTAAATACCATACTCACAAGTTCGTAGCAGCATTACTTATAAGAGCCAAGGCATGGAAACAACCTAAGTGTCCATTGATGGATGAGTGGATGAAGTTGTGATGTGTTATATACATATATATAATATGTTGTGATGTAATAGTTATATAATAGCTTATAACTTAGCCATAAAAAAAAGGAAATCTTGCCATTTGCTACAACATGGACGGACCTTGAGGGCATTATGCTAAGTGAAGTAAGTCAGAGAAAGACAAATACTGCATTATCTCACCTATATGTGGACTATTTTAAAAAATGCTTCTGGTAAAAAGAATCTGATTTGTGGTTACTAGAGGTGGGATTGGAAGGAGGGGCAATTGGATGAAGGCAGTCAAAAGGTACAAATTTCCAGTTATAAGATAAACAAGTCCTAGGGACTTAAGGTACAATATGATGGCTATAGTTAACATTGCTGTATGGTATGTATGACATATATTAAGAGAATAAATCCTAAGAGTTCACATCACAAGGGAAAAAAGGTTTTTTTCCTTTGATTATAGCTACATGAGATGATGGATGTTAAGTAGGCCTATTGAGTTATTAATTTCACAATATATGTAAGACCAACTATCATACTGTACACCTTGAACTTATATGATGGTGTACATCAATTATATCTTCAGAAAAAAAAGGTTTGTTCCAATGAAATACGATGGGACACTGCCAGTATCTGCTAAAGCAGATTGTCACTTCTAATAATAATTTTGTAGGGTAATACTAGCTTTGAGTATATAAACTACAAAACTTCAGGGCTCAACCAATGAAGTTTATCCACACTCATATAAAAGAACATTATAGTGCTTCTAGTTGGCGGGCAATTTTCCTCCATTTGTTGGGTTTTGCAAATGAAGTTCCCAGCATCTTTTGACGCAGCTATCTAGCAGTGCTTCAAGTCCTCCGCCCCCAGGTAGTGGGAAAGGAAGTGTGGAGAAAGGAAACCTTCTTGGTTCAGAAGGGACCCCCACATCATCTTTGCTTATGCTTCATTGTCAGGTACTGGGTACAAGGTACCATTTTGGCTTAGATATGCAGTCTGAGGCTGGGCACTTTCTTTCCAGCAATGACTCAAAGTTACAGGACTCCAAACCTTAAAATCACATGTAAGAAATACATCCACTTTGAACACTGTGATAAGAGACCATCAGAGAAGCCCACATAGGATTAAACTGGATCCAAATTTGTCCTGATCTCTTTGATTTGCCCACAGCAACCTTGGACTCAGCACATAGTCATGCTTGATGTAATTGGGATTCTTCCATAGGAGAAACTGAAATAGCTAAGCAAACACATTTTTCAAAGTTGTGTGAATGAACATTGCTCTGCATACTTGTTCTAAACCTTGAAGCAGAATATTATACACAGAACTGAATTTCCATATGTAGAAACTGTAAAATTGCTATTTGCAAGTCATGTTCATTTGTATACCAGAAACCTGCCAGCAATGCACCCAAAATTCATTTGTAGCTGCTATTTATAGCAATATCAGCATTCAAGTTTTTATGTAAAAATAGAAAAGTGGAGCTACGGGTATAATAGTAGCTAACATATTTATTCATTCATACATGAATGTTTATTTGCTCCTTGTAGAAAAATATATTAGGACCTATATTTAATATTCAATAGAAGAAAATTGTGAGGACTAAGGGAAAGCTTAAAGTCAAATATCCAAATAAGAACTGGAGAAACATATTAATTACTATATAGAATCTTTCCAAATATCTGTGTATTTGATGTATGTCAACAAAAGTCAAGAGTCTTATGTGCCCAAAAGCCATACTTCACTTTTAACCACAACAACCACCACAACCATAACTGCTCAGTGAGCCAAGATCTAGATGAGAAATGGTTCACTGGGCATAACCTGGGAGCTCTGTTTATACAGATGTTGGCAAACAATTTCCAAAGGGCAAGAGTGAGGATTGCCCAACTACATAATCAGTGAGTAAATTATGGATAATTGTTTTCTTGTCTGGATATTGTTTTCTTAAACTATACTTTTATAATTAGAGGTAGAGTTGAGAGATGCTTCCAGTTTCAGTCCCAACATATGATGAAAAGTTACTACTCTCATCTTGACAACAGCAAAAGAGCTTGACGACCCAAAAGTCAGCAACTTTTACTGGACCCATCAGAGGGCTGAGGTGCCCATGCAAATCACTGTGTCAAAATATGGAGAGACAGGTGCATCTAGAGAGATACTGAGCTGAGACCTGCTTACCTGGGAGTGGAGCAGCTAGAGCCTTGACCCAGGCAAAACATTTAAAGGTAATCTTCACCAATTGCCAAAGGCTGAATGTCGACTGGGGTAAAAGTGAGATTTCTGTAGGTCCAGTCTTCCAGGAGCCCCATACTTTCCTAAGCTCTCCCTTCAGGAACTCCTCTAGCTTCTCCCAGAGAAGATCTGAGAGAGACTGTGAATTATACTCAGAACCTTCTCTGTAACAAAAGCCTTCTCCCCAAGATAAAAACTTACCATAGCACAATTCTGAAATGTTACCCCAGCTGGAGGAAGATAATAATTGCCCACTGTATCCCCACTCCCTGGCCTTTCTGTCTCACTTGAGGAGAAAGAAAAACAAAACAGAGTAAACAGGGACAGGCTTTAAGAAAATAGATTGGGGACACTGTAGCCAGAGAAAGGAATGGGGAAATATGCTTTCTTACTGAGAGAGGGACAGAGAAGTTGTGTAGGCCATGGCCCTGAGACCTAATCATAGGACTCCAAAATGCTCACCAGCCTTACTCCACTGCGATACACTCCTGTTTAATAACAATGGCCATAGCTGAGAGCTGCAAGGTGAAACCTCCCTCCTAAAAAATACATAGGAAAGTCCCAAAGCCAAAAAAAAAAAAAAGGACAAAAACAAGGACACTAGAGGTATTTGAAGCCTCTGGTATCTATAGCTGTAATAAATATTAAACACAGATCAGCTCCTAGCTAAATGAACATAAATCTTCATACTAAAGGCATATTTCCCTCAGTTCTTACTAACCAATACTATATGTTTAGATTCAACAAATAATTACAAGTTATGCCAAAAGGCAAGAAAAAACATTCTGAAGAGACAAAACAAGCATCAAAACTAGATTTAAATATGACATAAATAGTGAAATTATCAGATGGGGAATTTAAAATATGTGTGATTAATATAAGGACTCTAATGGGAAAAGTATTTGAGATTCAGGAGCAGATGGGGAATATTGTCAGAGAGGTGGAAACTCTAAGAAAAAAATTAAAAACAAATACTGGAAATAAAACGCACAGTAGCAAGAATTAAATGTACCTTCAACAGAACCATCAGTAAACTCAGCACAGCTAAGAAAAGAATGAATAAACTTGAAGATAGGTCAATTGAAACTTCCCAAACTGAAATGTGAGGAGGAAAAAAAAAGATTTAAAAACAAAGACAAAAACAAAAACAGACTCTCATTCAACAACTGTAGGACAGTGTTAAAAGCTATAACATATGCATCATTGAAAACCAGATGAGAGGAAAGAGAGAACCTAGTATCTGAAGTAATGATGGCTAAAAGTATGTCAAAACTAGAGACAGACACCAAATCAAAGATTCAGGAACCTCAGAGAAAACCAAGCAGTATATCTGCCAAAAAATAAAAATAAAAAAATAAAATAAAGATACATATACAGAGTCAGAAAACAAGAGGGGGAAGAAAACCTTACCCATACAGGAACATAGATAAGAATGAACATAGACTTCTCATCAGAAAATGCAAGCAGGGAATTCCCTTTGTGTCACAGGGAAAATGAATCTGACTAGTAACAATGAGATTGCGGGTTCGGCCCTGGCCTTGCTTGGTGGGTTAAGGATCTGGTGTTGCTGTGAGCTGTGGTATAGGTCACAAATGCAGCTCAGATCTTGCATTGCTGTGCTATGGCTGTGGCATAGGCCAGTAGCTGTAGCTCTGATTCGACCCCTAGCCTGGGAACCTCCATATGCCATGGGTGCGGTCCTAAAAGACAAAAAAAAAAAAAAAAAAAAAAAAATGCAAACTGGAAGAGAGGAAGAGAGTAGAGAGAGAAATCTTTAAAATGTTGAAACACAAACCACCAACCCATGAATATATATAAATCAAAATTATCCTTCGAAGGGAAAGTAGAAATAAAGACTTGTCAAACAAAAACAGGGGATTCATTGTTAGTAGACCTACCTTGAAAAAAAAAAAAGTGCTAAAAGAAGGTCTTCAGGGAGAAGAAAAATATTATTGGTTTAAAAAAAGGTCTTCAAAAAATAAAAATAAAGACAGCATTAGAGAAGGAATGACTAAAAGTAAAATAAAATCCTCATTTTTCTCAATTTTACCTTATCTAAAATATAACTGTTTAAAGCAAGAATGGTAACCCTATATTTGGTGGCTGCAGCATATGGTAAGTAAAATTTAATGACAGCAATGGCACAAGGGCCAGGAAAGGAGAACTAGAAATACTTGGGTTACTATGTGTGCTTGAACTACATGTGAAGTAGCGTTGAGTTGTATGAAAATGAACTTAGATTATTTAAAGACATAAATAGTAAACTATAGTGCAACTATGATATTTTTTTAAGGAAAGGATAAATGATACTCAGAAGGGAGACAAACTAAATCATAAATACTGTTCAGTTAAAACCACAGAAGAAAGGAAAAGAGAGAAGCAAAGGGAAAAAAGAGGAAATGCAACAAATAGAAAGTTACAAATATGGGTAGATGATTCACCTATATGAATGATCACTTTAAATGTGAGTGCTCTAAACACACCAATTAAAGCATATATATTGTGAGAGTGGATTTTTAAAAATGACCAAACATGTCATCTATGAGAAAACTACCTTAAATACAGACTCAGGTGGTTAAAAGTAAAGAGCTGGTGAAAAATACCAACACAATTTTTTTAAAGCTGAAGAAGATGTATCAATTTCAGACAAAGCAGAGTTCAGAACAACAAAGAACAATAAAGATTAACAAAGATAAAATGAATAATTTAATATTATTCGCTGTGAATCCAAAATAGTATACTCTGAATACACTCCCTATCGTACAAAGTTTTTTCTTTTTTCCTGTGCTTCTTCAGTGTCTTATTTTCACCCTTCACATTGACTGACTTTGTTTCCTCCTTAAGGTGCTAGAAATTCTGAAACCCTCTTCTCCAGGAGCCCTTGCTTTGGGGTCCCACATGTCTACCCAGGCCTGCCATGTAGCATTATCCTGCAGGTTCCATCTTTATTTTTCTGGATTGGATTCACTATTTCCTGGATCCCATGTTTTCCTCCTTTTATGTTTTCTCACATATTTTACTGGAACACACATTCAAGTCACTTCCTAAGAAATTATGTGATGGAAATAAATGTCCAGTGTTCTTGAAGTGGTTTTACTCTACCTTTTACAATAAAGAGACCATTTGGCTGATTCTAAAAATTTATTATCAGTTCTTTGAAAGTGTTGCTCAACTGACTTCTAATCTTCAGGGTTGCTAATGAGTTATTTTCCCATTATGACATTTCATTCTTTTAAGTGACCAATCCCACCCTCCTTTCTGGGAGCTATTAAATTTCCTTCCTTTTTTTTTTTGATATCACAGTCTCATGTCTAGATCAAGTCCTTTTTCATTCATTGAATGAGGTACTTGACAGGCAATTTCAATCTGATGACTAGAACTGTCAGTTTTGGAAAGAAGTCTTTCCTATTATTTATAATCACACCTTGTCCCCAGCCTCCAAACCCCCATCAGGAAGAATCTAGAAAAATCTCAGACTTTATACGCTTCTGGTAAGACCCTAATTGTCCCAATCCACTTGTACCCAAACATGCACAGCCTCCCCACAACTTTCCACTTTGATGACATTAGAAGTAATCTCACTTTGCTATCTCTCCCTGTCTGTCACCACATGAAGCAAGGAGGATACCTAGGTTACTGTTCATCTCTGACATGTGAAGTCATGGACACATATCACAGAGCTAACTGGCACAGGTTATAGCATGGGGTTTAATCGGGGGAAACCTACAAAGTATATATTTCCTCAAACTCTCCTTGATTCTTAGTGTGGCTAGGCAAAGATGTTCTGCATGCTCCGTGTCCTCCTATAATCTCAACTTTAAGAACCCACTTGTCCAATCATTACATTTGTCTTCTGCAACAAGAATGATCCTGTTAAAACATTATATATGTCCCTGCACTCAAATCTGTATCATAAGCCCTCATTTCCCTGAGATTAAAAGTCAAAGGAAGTCCCTACAATGGCTACAACATCTTAACAAGATCAGATTCCTCCTTCCCTTGTCTCTTATTACTTACCCTCCTGTTCATTCTACTCTGTCCCACATGGCTATTCCCTGAATATGCCAAGCTCTCTTTCATCTCAGAGCTGTGCATGCTGATTCCTCTACCTGAAACTCTCTTTCCCCAGACAGCTGCAGAATACCCCTCATTCTCTCATCCTTTTTTAGTTTAAATGTCACCTTATCAATGGAGACTTCTGTATTGATTCTTTATAAAATTGTAATTCTTTCACCGCCTCCTCCCAGCACTTTTATTCTCCTCACCTGCTTTTTTTCCCACAGCATGAATCACAATATGAATATGAGACATTTTAATGGTTGATTTGCTTGTTTGTTCCCCTTTCCCCTGCCCTCTGTCCCCACTAGGATAAACTCCGCAAAGGCAGGATCTTGACTGTTTTGTTCACTGCTGTATTTCAAATACCTAGGCTAAGTACAGAGTAGAATGTCTGAGTCAATGAATCAAGAATGAATGAATTATTCTTATAATTTCCCACTCTCTATGGTCCTTTCTCTTTTCTTTCTAGAAATCCCATTCACAGAACACTAGACATTCTGCATAATTCTTGTTTCTTCTCATATTTTCATCTCCTTGTCTTTGGGGTCAACTTTCTGAAATATTTTTTCAACTTATCTTCCAAATGTATGTAAAATTATTTGTTTTGTCAATCATATTTTAAATTCCCAAAAGTCTTGTCCTCTGATTGTAGCTTATTTGCAATATTCATTATTATTTTATAGATGTAATATCTTTTTCAAATCTCTATAAGGATACCCTTTGAAAATTTACCTTTTTTTTCACTTCTCTTTCATTCCTTGAAGTATTTGTTTACCCCATTGTCATTTGTTTCTCCTTATATATAAATATGAAAAAAAAACTCTAGGAAATGTTCACAAGAAAATGTTACCTGTGTTGATAATGGTATCTGGGTGGTGGGTTTCTAGATAGGTTCCTAATAATTGTGAGTATATGGTTTTGCTTCTGCTTATCAATATTTTCTTCATGAACATACACCACTACTCTAATAGAAAGCTTTATAGATAATTTTTTTAAAAAAGAACAAACTGAGAGGGAAACAGATAAATAAGGTAAGTCAAGTCCTCTGGGAAGACAAAAACAAAGAGAGACAGGAACATCAGATATGGAACCAAAAGAAAAACCTTAGTGGATCCAGTGTCTAGAAGTAACAAGAGCGTATATCCCTACCTGTCATCTATTTGGAGGCTCTGAGAGCTGATGCTCTGTATTATAATCACTGAATTAAATGCACTGCCTCCAGTAGAGCATTTTTTCTTCTAAATAGTTCTCTTCTCAGGGGTTCTGCTCTAATTCCTTCTCCCTGGAAGAAACCCTTAGGAGGGCAACTGACTTATATTTACATTTCTTAATCATGTGGTTACCACCCTTCTCTGCTGCAACACTTAGACACTTCTGGAAGAAGCTCTCCCATGTCCTGGACTTGCTAAGTAAGCTTATCCTGCCCATGACCCTGGAGTTGAATACATTAAGAGTCAAATTCTGTCAGTGAGAGAATTCAATGGCTCATGCAATTGAAGCTTATCCAGATCTGGCTTAAAAACATAAACATTTATCCACTTAAACTATCAGAAATGAATTCAAAGGAAAGTAAATGTTCTTCTAGGCACATTGAATCAGTTTCAGGATTTCTCTGCTTGCTGGCAGAATTTCTTAGTAATATGATTCAAATCAACATTTGGGGTAGAACAATTTTCTTTGAAAATGAAAAAGTTCAAAATTCTAAAACTATTATTTTAATGTCACGGGACACGTGAGAGCAGTAGTTTGAAAGAGAGGAAGAATGTGGACCCAGCTCCTGTAGCGCCCTGTTCAGAGAAGATGCTTTAATAATTTTGATTAAATCTGAATGTTCTCCAGGCCTCTCATCTACAGGAGGAAACAAAGACCTGGTGAAGTTAACTGATTTGCCAAAGGGGAATAAAGTGTAGGTCCAGGACAAGAGCCTGCATTTAGAAGCAATATCTAAACCAAACATAAGACACCCAAACCATAAATTTAGCTATGAAAATTTCAAATCATGATTTTTCCCATGAGAAATACATTCTTCCATTTGTGATTATACATGCAATTGGTTTCAGAATGAATAGTATTATAATAGTAGCTAAACAGTCTGATGCTCACTACCTAAAAACAACTTTGATGAAGTATAATTTGCATGTAACAAAATGAATCCATTTCAGGTTTTGAAATTTAATGAGTTTTGCAGAGGTATATACCTCTTTAATCACCACTTCAAAGAAGATTTAAACATTTCCATCCAGCCCCCAAGTTCCCTCCTGCCTATTTGCAGTCACTTCCCTCCTTCTACCCCAGCCCCAAACAACTGATCTGCTTTCCTTCACTATACATTAGAGTTGCCTATTCTAGAATTTCATGTAAATGGAATCATACAGTAACTACTCTATTTTGTCTGGTATCTTTTCTAAGCATACTGTTATTGAAATTCATCCATGTGTGTTCTTTTTTCTTGCTGAATAGTATTCCATTACATGAATATACCAAATGTGTTTCTCTATTCACATGTTAATGAGCATTTAAAGTTACTTCCAGACTTGGGTGATTATGGATAAAGCTCTTAACAGTGTTTGTATATGGACATGGTTCTCATTTCTCTTAGCAAATTACTGGTAGTAAAATTGCTAGGTCACACTTGGTAAGGGCATGTTAAACGTATAAGAAATTGACAAATAGCTCTCCAAAGTGGTAGTGCCATTTTACATTCCCACCAGCAGTATATGAGAGAGTTCTAGGTGCTCTGTGACTTCATCAAGATTTAATATTTTAGTCCTTTTAATTTTGTTCATTTTAATAGATGTATAGTGGTATCTCACAGCTCTTTTAATCTTCATTTCCCTGATAACTATTGATGTTGAGAAGCTATTCATGTGCTCGCTGGTCACTTGTCACATCTTCCTTTGCAAAAATCTGTTAAACCTTTTGCCCATTTTCTATCTGGGTTGTTCATCTTCTTCTTATTGATTTGTAAGAAGTCTTATAAAAATGATAAAGTCCTTTATCAGATAAATGTGCTGCAAATATATGTATTGCAAAGCCCGGTTCATGACTTGCCTTTATATTTTCTGAATTTTGTATCTTGAAAAGCAGAACTTATTTTAATGAAGGACGACACAGTTGATCCTTGCACAACACAGGGATTAGGAAAGCCAATCCCGACGTTCCCCGTGCAGTCAAAAATCCTTGTATAACTTTCCAGTCAACTTTCTGTATCTGGGTTTCACATCTAAATACAAAAAAATCAATGAAATAAATCATGGATTGTACAGTATGTATTTATTGAAAAAAATCCCCATGTAAGTGGATCTGTGCAGTTCAAACCCGTGTAGTTCAAGGATCAACTGTACACGATTGTTTTTGTTTATGGTTTGTGTTTTTTGTATCATCTCTAGAAATATCCTTATCCCAAAGACACAGCAATTTTCTCCCTTGTTTTCTTCTAGAGATTTTATCATTTTAACTTTTACATTTATGTCTAAGATCAGCTTTGAATTAAATTTGTATATAGTGTGAAGTCGACATTCATTTTTTTTCCCCAAAAGAATATCCAGCTTTTACAGCACAATACATTGGAAAAGCTGCTTTTTCCTCTCTTGAATTGCTTTGGCATCTTTGTTGAAAATCAATTGACCGTGTATCTGTGGTTCTACTCCTAGACTATCTGTTTCATTATTCTATATATTCACCTGCATGCTAACCACCTGTCATGATTAGTGTATTTTTATAAGACAATGTGAAAGAAAGAGAGAGGCTGCATACAAGGAAAGAAAGAAAGAAGAGGATTTTTTATGGCAGAAAAATGGTGCTAGCTTCCACATGATAAAAGTAAAAATATCAGCCCTAATTCAGAATAAAATTCAACTTAACTATTCTTATTTTTAATTAATCGGTTATGTATTGCTGAGCAATTGTGTGGCCTGTGTGCAGCATACATGCTGGGCACAGTTTGAATGCATTTAGTTACCCCTATTTTCATTGGAATGACTTTATCTTTTTGCTCACTTCTTTTGTGGTCTTTTGTTGCAAATTTTAGGATGGATTAAATCAATCAGTTAACAATTTCCTAATGAGGTAATAGCATTTTTCCAATTTGAGATGCTACTTAGAACAGGAAAAGTTCTTTGATAAAGTAATTTATGTTAGTTATGAATTTAAAGAGTCTACTGAAAATTTTTTAAAATATATTGGTTAAAATAAGGAAGAAATTGGTGACTAGAGCTAATATTATTGATCATATACTATTTGCCAGGTGCTACACTATGTGCTTTACCTGACAATTAAATACAGCTGGCCTTTGAACACCACAGGTTTTAACTAGGGGGGTCCACTTATAGGCAGGTTGTTTTTCAAAACTAAATACTTTAGTACTGTACAATCCAAAATTGGTTGAATCTATGGATGCAGAACTGTAGATACAAAGGGACCATGTATACAGAGGGCCAACTATAAGTTATACGTGGACTTTCAACTGTGTGGCAGGACAGCAGACCTAACCCCCTTGTTCTCAAGTGTCAGCTATACATAATATTTGTGATTTATTGCCTAATATGTTTCTGAAATTATCCCACTTATTTCCCATAACAGTCCTGCAAGGTAAATACTATTCCCAATGTACATGTAAGGCCTCTAAAGTCAAGCAACTTGCCTTGGTGGAAAGCCGTGAAAATGTTCTAAAATCTAGCGTAATTTGGCCTTCAAGTCCAGGATCTTCTCACTTTCTATATCACATTCACATGACTCATGGCAATATTCTATATGTTGCATCAACATCAGGGCATAATCTAAAGGTCAAATGGTAGTTTGAGTACTTAAAGCAAATCCATTAGCTATCTTCCCTGATATGCTAGATCAACATCCATTTCCTCCTCCTCAGAATCAGAAAAAACAATAAGCTGAGGGCTAATAGAATTTAATCAGAGAAAGTATGCCTTTACATTTGCTAGACTAACAGTCTTCGCCTGACTCATTAACCGTGAGACACAGGAGAGAGAGTCTAAGGGGAGACAAGAGAGGATGAACAAGGAAATAATAGTGACATATGTAATATGCAATATAATACTCAAAGGAGATAATCTTATAATTTAAGGAAATCCATTAAGGGCAGGTATTATCACTTTAGAGATAGAGAAAGCGAAGATCTGAGAAGCTAATGCACTTAGCCAAAGTCTTACCAGTTGCAGAGAAAGGAGCTAGAAGGCTCTACTGGGCACTTGGCATTGGTACTGGAAAGCGGTGGGGCGCTGAGGTAAAGTTGGAGAACAAAAGAGTGATTTGTGAGGTGAGGGAGCAAGGCGAGGAAAGGGTAGGTGTAAGATCACTTAATTGTTCTTTCTGAGGCTGAACTCAGTTCACGGATCTTATATCCCTGCTCGTGCTGCTCTGGCACGTACGTACAACTAATTCATTTTCTTTTATCTAAGATTTTTAAAGTTCCTCTGAGAAAGACCGGGGTATACAAATCAAATTAGAATCACAATAGGTTGGGAACTGATCCAAGGACTTAATATAAGACCTAAATAATAGAAAGCAAAAATAGCAGAAAACTGAGGTAGTTTGCATTCCTATGTCTTATGAATAAAACTACAATAATGACATCATCTCTTGTTCTTTAAAAGAATAGTGCTGTTAACATTTTGACTTGAAGAAGTGGAGAACGGTCTTTCAAAATAGTAAGTCAGTGCGACCCGCAGATCTTGGTCTTCTCTTAAGACGGCACCTATTTTCCCCACCTCAGCCTGTGCCATAATGGATCCTAAAGGAGGATTAAATGAAATTACAAATACACACACACACACACACACACACACACACACACACTCATTCTCAAAGAGCTTTCATGGTTGGATTTTAATTATATGGAGAAACCTGTGTCTTCATGCTACTTTTACACCCTTATTTCAGGTACTTTGTGTACTGTCTTAAGTTATTTCAATGTGAGTGACTAATCAGGCTGTCTTGACCAGGGATTCTCAAATATAAGTGCTTTTGGGGGTCAGACATGGGCTAATTATAAAAAGAGTGGTAAGGAACTGCGGCGTTTGTGAATATATGAAAGCATTCTAATTTTGCCTCTTTTAAGGACTATCTTTTCTAAATAAAACACTTAGAGACCCAATTTGAGATCTTTGGATGAGATTCTCTGTTTTAATCAATTGACTGCCATATTTAAAAGGAATGTCTAATCTGAAAGATTTAACATAAGGAGACCTTTGCTAAATCATTTGATTATACAATTGTGTGTGTGTTGTATTAGAAACTCAGATTGAATCTGCATAGCTAATAGGAAGGAAGAGATATATGTCAATCATACTTATTTACCTATTCAATAGCAAACAATGACACTAAATGATCTTTTGGGCAAAACTGACTCCTTGTTAAACTGAATTGATAGGGTACTTGTGACTAAATGATCCAATAGTTACACAGATAAATCCAGACTTAAAGGTAGATCTTTTCCAACTTTTGATTCAGATATCTGGTCAATGTCATGTGACACCCAAGTTATAAAGAATTAACTACTTCTTAGCAATTAGATGAAAAACCTTCCTCGGTATATAAATGTTTGACATGTTCTTCCTTCCTAAGGATGAGATTATGTATGTGATGGACTATGCAATGGGGAAAAGCGCTTTTGAGCTCAAAAGACCAAGATTTTGTGAATTCAAGTATTCTATCTGACCTATACATTTTAAAAAGCAGTTGGCAAAAAGTTATCTGAGATTCTAAATTTCAAATCTGAAAAGTCAGTAAACTTGTGGTACAGATGAAAGTTTTAGTGGCTTACAGCTTCTGCTGATTTTCAGGTGGTAAAGCAGTAGGAATATATATATATATCATCTTGATACTAACTCAAGCTGTTGAATTTGAGTGGTCATTGACCAGATACCTGATTTAAGAGATTCCATATTTACAGGTGTACGTGTCCTCCTCTTCTGCAGGGAAACAGGCTTTAAAAGCCAAGAGATATCAAGTGAATAACACTCCATAAGCCAATATTCTTAATAGACTAATCTGATTGTCAATCAGCTTTTGCACCTATCTGAAGAAACATTTGACATTTTGCCTATATTCATTTATCAAGGGTCTAAAAATAGATTTAATTTAATAACATTAGTGTTCAACTTGTCCAATGTTCGGATCTTATTCCAGGGGGAACAATGCTTGTAGCAATGGTAAAATTAGGAAAGTTGTTTTATGTCGCATTAGTTAACATATGCAAGCTTACTTAACATGTGGACGGCAAATAAGTGTAATTACATTAAAACAAGGAGCTGTAGCGCAGAAGCAATAAAAATAGACTAGGTTGTATTATTAATTCTTGTGTTAAGGGTTTTGAGCCATGTTGATTGGCCTGAATTTTTTGATTTTGTTATGGTACAAAGGGATTGTTTGAAGTAATTTGTCCCCGAGAGAGGCTCACAATCCCAAGCGGGTTTCAATTCAGCAAAGCAAATCTAATTTTGTTTGCTTTATGCAAACCAGAAGGGGCTGTGGTTCATTCTGTTTTCACTGGAGGGGAAAGGCGCACTAATGGGACCTGCTGAAATGCATGCATTGCAAACATCATACCCCTGCATATATTAAATTTAGCTATGTGATGCACTGCGTTCATCATCTCATTGTGTACACAGATACGCTTTAGAACAAAGCCTTTTAATAGCGAGGGAACCTTACTACATTATGTCAATACCCTATTGTATTTATATTTAATGCTGCCATTGGAATACCTGCCCTTAGCTAGAGTATGTTCATATTTGTGATCATTTTGCATTTTAGCTGCTGCTTATGTGAAAGTGGGCTATATGCTAAGGCTATTATGCTAGAGCTTAAAGGCAACATCTGAAGATTAATTATACTTTGATCGATAAAGGTTTCTAATTTTCCCAATCTCCACCCACATGCATAGACATACCCCTCGAATACCTGAGTTAAATTAGGGAGATGCTTAGTACCTTGTTGAAAGGACGGAACACATCCCAATCTGAATATTCAAACTGGGAGATAAATGAAGGATAATAATATCTGCACAACAGGTAATGCTAAAGACAGTGTTCATCCCTGTGACAAATCACCATCCTCCTACCCTCCTCTCCCCCTCCCCCAATGCACTGTGGTCTTTTCTTGACTTGCCAGATACAGCTATGCTGCCAGATACATTTGATCAAATTCATCAAAATTAGAGGGTGCATGAGATGGGAAGGGAAACCAGTACATGATAGATGATAATGCAGTTATTGGCTAGGTGAATTTATTCACAAAAATGGAATTATTTGTCAATTAAAATTGCATAATGACTGTATCTCCTGTCATGCCAGCACCGTTTTCAGTGTGTTTTTGTTTTGAAAACAGTTCCAATACTGCAAATAGACAGACACATCTCCAAACCCTTCAATTTGTCATTAGACATTTGGCGGCATGCCTACTTTGCTGTTAATTTTCCAAAACTACATTAATTTGCTGAATGACTTCTGTGAATCAGTTCACATAAAATTCAAGATGATACTTGTCACGTATCAAAGAGTGACTATTAAATGCATAGGCTACATGTAAAAACATACTGTGTGGATCAGTTTGAATTTTGTGTTTTAAGTTCAAACATGGGTTAGCATTAATGATTTTTTTTCTTTTCTAATGGAAGTTGCTTAATGAAACATTACAAGGATAATCTTCCCATTGTTTTTTTTTTTTTCCCTGCTCCTGCTTATCTGTTTCTTCAATTTGCCAGTATACACATTCTTAATTTAACTTGATTTGGAACACGAGAGACCCCTCAGGCAGTAGAAATTCAATGGTGTGGCCAGAAATAATTGTTTAATATTGTGACATAAGGGATTTGATCCTCAAGGTATACTGTATCTGACAGTTATGCAATTTAAGCACTGGGAGAGATTACTCTGTGCATAGACCCAAAGAGCAAGATCACATGACATTCTTAGTGGAATTCACTTGCTGATAAAAGAAGGCATTTGGTTGAGAAACATTAGAATAATTTCTGGCCTCTTGTAGCATAAAATTGTGAAACAGTAGTATGGTAGCTATTAGAAATGCTCATTTGTTTATATTCATACCTGTTTAGTTTACGAAATATTTTTACTCTAAGGAAAAATGCTGCCTTGGTCCTAAAGTACATATTATCCAAGGGATTCTGACCAGATATTCCAAATCAAAGCACATTTTACATTTGAATATATAAATAAATTTTATAAAATATATTTTTACTTGAATATATACATACCCTACATGTGTATTATATATATATGTATAGGTATAGTACATATGTGTATATTGAGTATATATACACATGTGCATATGTGTGCATATTGTATATAACTCTGTGTATATAACCCTGGACATCATATAAATTTTTTAATTAAAATTAGTTAAATGATAAATTATTATAATTTGTCTTACTGCACCATAGAGGTTGAATTAAGGGGAAAATAATTATAGAACCCCTAGCTAGTTTAAATCTGCTACAAATACCATAAGCAATTATGTCACTTTTAGTTTTAAACCTAGAGAGGTATCCTCTCTAGGTTTAAAACTAGAAGTTTTCTTATACCTAATTCATTGCCACTTCACAACTCTGCCTCTTCATCATCCAACCTTGCTTACACCTTTTCCTAGTTCACCTCCTTGGTTTAACTTGAACAGAAAGCTTGGAAGAGGTGAGGAGTGTGAGAAAAGTGAAGGCTGATATCCCGCTGCTGTGCCACTCTGATGATCAATTAAATAACTGCCAATGCAGGTTAAACATACCACTTTCGGTAAGATTGGCAAAATGTTACACTTGGTGAGAATGAATATAAACTCTTCTTGGAGTTCCCATTGTGGCCTAGCCGTATCGAACTCGACTAGTGTCCATGAGGACATGGGTTCGATCCCTGGCCTTACTCAGTGGGTTAAGGATCCAGCATTGCCGTGAGCTGTGGTGTAGGTCACAGATGCAGCTTGGATCTGGCATTGCTATGGCTGTGGTGTAGGCCACCAGCCACAGCTCAGATTCAAGCCCTAGCCTGGGAACTCCCACATGCCACACATCTGGCGCTAAAGACAAAAACAAAACAAAACAAAAACTTTTCTTAATTAGCAAATTTATCCTAATATTAAGTATCTTCCCAGATTGAGCTCCAGTTATTCAAGGAGCAATTGGAGATGTCAGATTGGAGGAAGTGATTTTAATCCTTTAGTAAGCTCTGCCTGTGCACAGGAAGGCCCTTACAGATGTGTCTCTTACCTTAAAGGGCTGAATGCCATCCCAGCTCAAATTCTTCTTCAGCTCAGCAGCCTAAAATTGCATGGGAAGTTAGGTCTGTTCTCAAAGAACTTCTACCCAATGGTGTTCTGATAAATGGATAACAATCAGCTCTCTGGAAAACAAAAACAAAAAAGCAATAACTCTGATTTGTAGTGTAAGTCAATTCCAAGCTACCAGTGTGTCATGGGGAACAAGCACAAAGCATTAGACCATTCCATACTATTTCCCCCATAGAGACACAGTATATATAAAACCTCAAGCGTACAGATCATAGTAAAATGTAGTAAAATAAGAAGTAATAAGTTTGGGCAGTATCTTTCTTGATGTAACCTATTGAATTTTAAGTTTATATACTTTTATATACTTTTATATCAGTTTGTCATAATGACTGTGTATAACAGAAAGCTTGCCAAATCCTGAAAATTGGAAACAATTGGCCCTTATGAGTTAGTGCAAAGCGGCCCCACACACTACCGCCTCCATCCCATCTCAGCACACAGGCCACACAATTAGCTTCCTGGTTCATTAACATCGATCCAGAGTTATGCTTCATCAAATGGGAAATATTTGTCCTGGCAAGAAGCAAAATAACTTCTTGTTGATCAACTGCTCATAATATAGTTGTGCAGTACTGTCTCCACCTGTACTTTCCATGGTGCATTCTTTTTCCTGGCCATCAAAGGCCCTAGTTGGACCTTTATTTTATTCAACTGCATGGGGGACATGGCCTGTGTCTGCATTCCTTTGTCTAAGAATAGAGATTCTGCACTCACACATAAAGAAGAGGAGAAAGAGAGCTACTATACAATGGTGTGGAGTGCTATGAAATTTTACTGACACGAGTCTGGGAAGACTGCCTGATCTGTATTTGGAACAATGCTATTTTGTTTAATTTGATATATGTGTGGGCTTTTTATTCAAATAGAGTTGAACAGTTTGTTCCAGCGGGGAAAAAAAAAGGGCTGCTTGTTACAGGAAGGTTATTTATCGTTCACTATAACACTTGGCATTCTGAAGAAAATTGTGAGGATTCTCCTTTTGGGGGCTGTATGCTGCTGTCCTAGCCTCTGTACAAAGAGATAAAGCAGAAGTTGAAGGAAAAAATCTTCGGAGGCTGACTCAGGGCAGTGTTTTAGATGCCCTCAAATGACGGTGCTTCTCGGCCTTTAAAAATCTTCAGTGACCCATTCCATCACTCATTTTTGCTGCTAATTGGACATTTTAAAGTATGAATTCCCACCGCTTCAAAAGATTCAGTGCCAACATCAATTAACACCTTCTGGGGAAAGAGTACATGGAAGAACCGCTAAAGAAATCTTAGCAGGGTAAGCACAATTGAACTTTGCTATCCCAGGCAATATTTTTATTCAACATTGCTCTAAAATGCTCATATTTACACTGTAATTGCAGCTTTTTTCTTTTGTTTCTTTCCTTGATCTCAACACAACCACTAGCCCATTTGAACTCAATTCAGCTTTAGCTCATTTATAGGCAATTTCAAAAAAAGGTTTACAGCTTACCATATAGGTGACCTTCACTTTAGAAGATACACCTATTCTATAGAACTCATACACCACCAACTCTCTTAAGACGACTGAAAGAAAAAAAAACAAAAACAAAAACAAAAAAACTCCAATTACATGGAAAGAATGGAACAGCATGTCCTTTACTTTTCTATTCATTCAAAAAGATTCACCCACTGTATTTGGGCACATTCTGCTATATGCCTAAATACTAAAAAATAATCTTGCTTATTCAAAAATTGTAAGTAGATCCTAATACAAGTAAAGCCCAATCAAAATGTTTCCTCAGATTTCCTCTGGTAGTCCGTTAAGGCTGGACTGCCAGTTAGCACTTATGAAGTATCTTATTCTTGTTTGCTTCACACTTTTTGACCTCTTCTCCCAGCCATCCCCAGGCACTCTGAAATGTAAGTGTCTGTGAGCTGAAGGCTGGATGCAACTCTGTGTTTTACTGCCTGAGCCACCATCATCAGTGGCCTTCTTTTGGTCCTCAGGAAACATTTGTCAGATTGAATTGTTTTCTCCTTTCCTCCAGGAGCTCATCCTCTCCTCCACTAAGGCACATATGATGAGTGCAGGTTCAAGCACAATATCACTCTTGCCGAATAGAAAATTCAACCTTAAAAAACAGAGAATCGCTTCATCAAGCCCCAAAGACCATCTGAGTAACTTACCTGGGGAAGGGGAGGAGGCATTTAAATTGGACCTTGAAGGATGGTTAGAACTTAACTATGCATACACGGTTAAAACTTAAACTACTTAGCATAATTTAGCAGAAGCTATTATTCAATAGAACCTGGGTTGTTTTTTGTTTTTTGTTTTTGCTTTTTTTTTTTTTTTGCAGTCAAACTATAGTCCTAAATTATAAGAGCAATGCTAAATATAAGCCACACAGCCGCTCTGGGGTCTGTTAATTCTCCCTTCATGGCACATAGACTCTGAAAGCACTTGGGGAGAGAGGTTTCTGGTAGGAGGGGACCTCTGAGCCAAGTCATACAGGTGAAGAAGGAGAAAGAGAGAAAGCATATGAGTGTGGGAAAAGCATGACAAAAGTAGGGGGAATATGAAGACATATTCTAGAAAGAGGTGCAGATTAGCTGGGTAGAAGCAGAGGGGCCATTTTTTATAATAAGTAACAGGATACCATTTATTGAGCAACTACCATGTGCTAGCCATGGTGGTCAGTACTGTAAGTGCCTATTACTATCTTTGAAAAAGCTTGGCAAGGCAAATATTCAGGAGGAAACTGAATATCTGATAATATCCTCCACCCAATGTCAGGCTGGTGGGGATGGAAGGGCCAGAGCTTTAAACATAAGGAGTTTAAACTTAATTTTATAGGGGAGACCCAAAGGAAACAGCTTCTGGGAAGCATGAAACAGAAAAGAAACACAGAGAGATAGGAGTAAAAGATTTATCGTGTGTACATGATGTTAAATGGGTTTATTCTATCCTTAAAATGTGTTGGAAGTCTTGTACATTAAGTGATGATAATGCATTTGACCATTGTCAAGTTAAATATTTTTTTCTCTTCTAACATTATTAATATTTTATTTTTAAATATTAATATATTTAATATATGGCACCTACTAAACCTCCTACCTCATTATACGATTTTTTTTACCTCAACAACTTATAAGGAATTGTAAATAAGACCAATAACGATCTGCCAAAAAAGAAACAAACTGAATAGATTAATTTGGCAGGAACTCTTGCTATATGGCTTTGAAATCCTGTGGAGCCTTCAGGAGCTCTTTGGCCAAGAGGAAGGGCATATGCCAGACAAATGAGACTCTGTTCCAAGAGCAGCTCACAGGAGAGGTCTGAAAAGAGCAGACAAAGGAGGCTGGTGAGAGAAATGGAGGGAACAGCAGGGAACATAAAGATAGGGAAGGTCAGGGCATATGGAACCTGAGAGGAGGCGGTGTAGCTGATGTAATGAAAGAGGGGCCTCTGGAACACGTGGAGCTCCACAGAGGATGTGAGCTTAAAATCCTTTCAATTCTCTGTTTCGTGGGAGAAGGTAACAAATGGGAATGAATGACTGGAGTTAAATGGTTGATCAGGAAACAGTACGGGACCGTGGTCTCAGCCACAGTGACTGCTAAGCCTTTCATCTGTGTATGACAAAGTCTTTCACACAGCAACTCTTATCTAAGATCTTAACAAAAAATTTGCACACATTGCAACCAGCAGTCACCCTCACAACACCGGTAAGGAGTAAGTGAGTAACAGAGACAATCACTATTTATGGTAGGTTCTTATTTACATCACAGGTGTTCTTATATCTCTCCAGGTGTCACCAGGAGAATGCCAGGTTCTGTTCCTTCTGCTCCAGAGCTCTATTCACCAAATGTGAGTTCCTTCTTACAGGAAAGAAGTAGGCCCTATAAAGCTCCAAATATCAATTATGGAGTGCTAGTAACATTATGTAGATCCTTCATCTCACATCCAGGCACCAGAATATATCTTCTCTGTAACATCAGTGAATGGAAAAGATGTATAAAGTTGAGAAAAGTTGCACCAAGTAACTTTACAGGGTCCAGAAATTTTACATCATTTTCCATCTCAATTTCATTGAATTATGAGAAACATTCTTAAAATACATTTGTGTGAAGTTAAATACATGGAAGTTTCTACCAATAGTCCTGCAGGGCAGGGTCAGTGAAAGGAACTGATTAAAATGTTAACCCTTTTGATTGATTCAAGAGTTGATGACACTGTGTCTACACAAATGAGTTCCAAAGTGTGTGGCTAGCCCAATCTATATATTGGATAACAGAACCTATTTCCTAAGTGCAGAGAGCAAAGACTGGCTTTCATTATACATGAATTATCAACATCATTATAGGAATTTTTGCATATACTCTTTTCGGAGGACATGCTTTCCTGAGACCAGCAACTTTTCCTTTTCCCTCCCTTTCCTCCTCCCTCCCCACCTCCCTCCCTTCCTTCCTTCCATCCTTCCTTCCTTTTTTAACTTTCATTCTCTTGCTCTCTCTCTCTCCCTCACTCATCCCTCTTTCTTTTTCTCTGAGAGGAAGAAGCCATATGCACATTATAACAAAAATTCTTCCCCACCTCTGCAATTAGAGTATGATGCCCATTTCTTAGGGACAAGCTGGGCTCACCTCTTTCAATGTGCTTAATTTTTGCAATAACCAGAACGACGCCCACATGCCACTGTGCCACCGTCTGCCAAAGGAAGTCCGAGGTAATTGCCAGTCAGTTTCGCCATAAATAAATCTTGGAAAACAATGAGTCGCGCATGTAAATATTGCCCTTGCTGAGCATATTTATTGCGTGTTGATGTTGATTGTTTAAAAAGGGGTTATGGTTCAATAAATTGAACACCTGAGCTGAGCGCTTGTAGGATGAAATTGAGAGACGGGCAGATCAATTTAGACTCACTTCTACTTTTCGATCTGTTTAATAGATTTTTAAAACGACACTTAGAGCCCCACAGAGGCGGCAGCACTTCACATCCTCCTAGCGTCTCCTTCCTCAGACACACCTCCCTCTGGTCCTCCTTGCACTTGGCCGATCTGACAAGCCTATGAGCAGGAACCCACTGAGCACACGCTTGGCCTCCTGTTCTCTGCTGAACCAGGCTCATTTATTCAGCTGGTATTGCGAGTTTGGGGGCACGACAGTACATCTGACCCCTTTGGGGTAAAATTTGATCTGGCATTTCATTTCAAGGGCTCAGCCACCGGTCTGTCAAATCTTCATTTTGCGGGTGCCCACTAGAACTGCTGACGCTTGCCTCTAACTCCCTCTGCTTCCATCTTTCACTGGCAATAAACATGTCACCCTGCTGAGGTGAAACACAATCTGGAATTAAATTTACTGCATATAAAATATAGTGCCCTCTTTATTGGTTCAAATACTTGTCACTCATAATTTATTTGCCAGTGTATGGCCTTCATGCAGAGAGAACACTGCCATCAACGAGGAGGGGGCACGGATGTTCATTTTTGCTGGGATCTTTTTCACTTTTCATTCTTTGCCATCCCAGGTCCTCAAATCCCACTTACCCACTTGGGCTAATCTGTTTTCCATGAAGCACCTCCAATAAAACTGGAGCCCTTCACCCAAGTGTGGCAAGCGTTTCCCTGAAAACCCTGGCGTCGGGCTTCTTGGCTGAGCGGCTGGCTGTGTGTTTGCTAGGAAGTGGTGAGCAGGGCACCTAGTAATGCTCTCCAGCGGGCAAAACCGAAATACAACCGAAATACAAATGTGCAGGGGCTGGAGCAGGGCGGCGCGGAGGGGGGAGGGGGGGTGGATTTCGCCCTCGTCAGTTTCAGTCTCCCACTTGCCATGCTTTCCCTTCTGGCACTCAACTTTTTCATGATTTATTCCAAATACTGTCGATCAGCTTTCACTAATACAGTTCTTGTATGAAGCACCTCTCTAATCTCTTCAAACACAGATGTGGAAGCACGGCTTAGAGCATGGAGGCCAACAAAAGCCCTCTGCCTGTACCAGTGATTAGCTTTGATTGACACAGAACCCTTCTGCTTTCCTAGGCATCCTCTAACACCCATAAATGATTGTTTTAAAATGAGAAGCACAGGCTATGGTGGGCACCAGCTTTAGCGAATTTGCTGTGCAACGGTATTAGCCAATAACTCACGAACTACAAAAAACTAGATACTAGATGTTGGGTTTCCTCCTCCCCATCACTAATTCTTTTTCTCTGTTTTAGGTCTGTTTCCTTATTTAAAATAATAATAATAATAATAAAATAAAACGATTTAACACATTTCTCCTATAGAATTGTTGAAAGGTATATAGGTGACTATTTTATCTTAACTGCTGCTTTCAACATCATATGGTCCCAGATTTTTTAAAATTTACAACCATAAATATGATGGGGATTTATTTTTGAATTATTTTAAAATATTTTAAATACATTGAATTTAACCCTCAATTAATATTAAGGTTCACCAGAAATGCGTAGATGTCAGGGACACAAACCTAGATTCCCACAGACTACACAAATTACTTAGAATTTATCAGTTGCAAGGAAAGATACTATGTTTTGATTTATATTAACTCTGTCATCTCATCTCATTCTGGGTAGTGAGGGCCTGGGAAACTTCCCAACTTGCTCTGGTTGTTCTGTGCTATCTCCCAAGGTGACAATAGGTGAGTCATTCTTCTTGGTAGGAAAAAATGTTTTCTGCAGCTAGAAGCACTCTGGATTTTCCTGGTAATCCCCAGATGCCTCAAGGATGGTTCTGAGAGTTTGGTCAATTCTTAAGAGACCTCCCCAGATTGTCTCAGATCTCAAATACCTGGTTGTAAAGTTTCCCACTTTGAAAGATGTCATTTCTGCCTTCCCACCCACAGAAGGCATAGTCGCTTTTGACTGGCTGTGGATGCGAAACGCCTCTCTCTGGCTGCTTTTTCTGAGCAGTAGCATAAGTGAAGAGAGGGATTTAGAATAGGAATTCTTGCTCCAATCCGCTACGAAATGCCTAATTTTATTTGCATCTGCACACATATGCAGTTAGATGTTTTATTCATTACTTACACACTTACTTCCAAAAGAAACTTGTGAAAAGCAAAAGAAAAATCATGCTATCTTTTAGTTTTCATTTTAAGATTTCAAAATAGTCTGTTAAGTTTAATATTGACTTCCAAATGTTTCCCAAAACATTTTTTAAATTAGTTATATATGAAGAAGCTCAGTAAATAAAAAGACCACAGTGATGTCTTAGAAAGTATCTCGCCTAAGTGGTTTTAGGATTTTAGAATCAGAGTGGAAAATTCATCTCATCTGTACTTTTCATTTTAAGGCAGAGGAAACTCAGATTCAGAGAGTTGTAGTGACTTACTCAGGATCAGCCATTTGGTGCATGGAAAAGTAAATAATAAAATCCAGTGTTTGTCTCTATTTCCTTTCCATTAAGAATGTTTTAAAGTCTGAAGTCTCAGTTATTATTGCAAACAATTCAATGGATATTGAGAGTATTGTGCTTGACAAAAGGCTACTGCTGCCACATGCAATGGCCCACAACGATCTCGTTGTGGTTACTTCTTCACAGATGGACAAGATGAGGCTCAGAGAGAAAAAAATGACTGACCGGGATTCACACGAAGTCTACGTGCCAGAGCCCAGTTTTGAACTAGTGTACTGACTCACATCTAGGACTCTGTGAATGGCACAAGCCCCCAAAAAGGAAAGCCACACCCATATCAAAGAAGGAGCAATGTGAAGTCAAATTACACCAAGGGGGAATCTATCGTCGTCTTCGTTCATTCTCTGATTGTCCCATCTCCATGTCAGGTCTTCCTTTGTTTTCTTTTAACCGTTTGTCAAGTGAGTGTCTGTACATTATTATTTGAATTTTCTGATGATTTTTGACATCCACGAGAGCAACAGCAACAAAACTTAAAGTTATATTTTCTATTATCATTTTAAAATTTCAGTAGGTAATTTAAAATGTCAGATTATCCCTTATGTGAGATTATGGGATCAGTGAAATAATCAGCTATTCACAGCACTTGTCACAATGACTCTTTTCAAATGATATTGCAAACATTTGCTTATGTTTTGGAGTATTTTTATTGTATTTTATTTCTTTTGCTTTTACTTACAGTTTTACTTTACAGTTTTATTGAAATGTAAAATCTACTACATAAGCAGCAATAAAATCAAATGTGAAAATACACATCTTTGAGTTTTTGTTATGTGATTGTATCTGAGTATATTATTCCCAGTTGGCTATAATGAGAACAATCCTATATGTACTAGTCCAACTTCTATTTGAAGCATAAAATATACTATAGTGCAAAATCTATTAAATGTGTTCTTTAAAAGGACTATTATTTCCCTTACTACTGTACATGAAATACATTTATGTCCCTAAACTTGGAAACACTTTAGACCAGAGCAAAGAGTGGAAGTTTCAGAATGGCCAGCAGATGTGTGTTGGATAAATGCATTTGCGTGAATGGCGTAGCCTGGGGAGGGCAAAAAGAGGGCAAAAAGCTACAAGCTGCTGACCAAGCCCTAGGGAATTCTAGCCTTTAAGGAATGAGATGAGAAAGAGGACAGCATGGTGGAGATGGAACTAAAGACTTTAGCGGAAATAAAAGGAGGGAGGGTGTTTTAAGTGAAGGGAGATGGCAAATATAGCACTGAGGGTGAACATGACAAGAACGTATTGGCCTTTGACTTGGTAATATTGAAGGTCATCTTGAAAAATACCAGAGGCAGAGTTCCCATTGTGGCTCAGTGGAAACAAATCTGACTAGTATCCATGAGGACGCAGGTTCGATCCCTGGCCTTGCTCACTGGGTTTAGGATACAGTGTTGCTGTGAGCTGTGGTGTAGTCACAGATGTGGCTCAGATCTTGTGTTGCTGTGGCTGTGGTATAGGCTGGCAGCTACAGCTCCGATTAGACCCCTAGCCTGGGAACCTCTATATGCCACGGGTATAACCACAAAAAGAAAAAAAAAAAAAAAAAAAAAAAACGGAGGCTTTCAGTGAAACTGGGAAGCTGGTATTCAGTCAACAGGGAGTTAAGGAGTGAATGAAAACTGATGAGTGGAGTAAGTGTGGACATCCTTGGCTGGATAAATATTAAATAAATAAAATAAAGCTAGGATGGGACACATGATCAAAGGTAGGTTAAATATTTGAAAATGTTTTAGAAGAAAAATAATTTCTCTGAATAACAAAGTAATATATGGTAACTGTGGAAAGTTTGGAGGCTATGAAAAAGGGTAAAAAATAAAATCAAAGTAATCCCCAATCCCATGACTAAGGGATTACTACAGTAAAGCTTTAGACTATTTGCTTCCAGACTTTGTTCTATGCAATTATTATTATGAAATTGAGTTCATTCTCCATAAACAGTTCTGAACCATTTCTTTGCATATATACATCAGTGACTATTCAAGAATGAGTGAATTTAGTGTATATTTTTAGCTTTAGTGGAAAGACACCTCTAGGGGAGGGATCACTGAAGGTAGAAGGAAGACATAAAGCACTGGATAAATGTCCCAGAGGTGAAGGGAAGTACAAAATTAGGGACATAGAAAGAAGGGAATAAGAAATGTGCCAAAATAGGCACATTTGTGGAGGCCAGGAATGAGAGGCTGAATGAGTTTGTGCACCTTTTTTTTTTTTTTTTTTTTTTTTGCTTTTTAGGGCTGCACCCATGGCATATGGAGGTTCCCAGGCTAGGAGTCTAATCAGAGCTGTAGCTGCTGCCCTATACCACAGCCACAGCAACGCAGGATCCAAGCCGTGTCTGTGACCTACACTACAACTCACAGCAACGCCAGATCCTTAACCCACTGAACATGTCCAGGGATCGAACCTGCATCCTCATGGATGCTAGTCAGATTCATTAACTGCTGAGCCACAATGGGAACTCTGAGTTTGTGCACTTTTTAAAGGCTAAGAGCAAAAACACTCATGTTTAACCAAAGATCTTAACTATGAACAAGTAAGCACACTGCCAGAACACAGGGCCAAACTGAGTCTGAAAACCAGGGATTGTAATGTGAGCAGCTGCATGGTGGTTGCATTCCTTCCAGCTGCTCTCAGAAGACTGGGTAGGAGAAGAGACTGAAGTACTGAAGAATTCTGCTTTACACAGAGGTGGAATGCTAAAGATGTAAAATACCAAAAGTTCTAAAAACAGAGATAGGTGTTTCCATTGTGGCTTGGTTAAGAACCCAACTAGCATACATGAGAATACAGGTTCCATCCCTGGCCTTGCTCAGTGAGTTAAGGATCTGGCATTGCTGCAAGCTGGGGTGTAGGTTGCAAATGCGGCTCAGATCTGGTGTTGCTGTGACTGTGATGCAGGCATGCAGCTGCAGCTCCCATTCAACCCCTAGCCTGGGAACTGTCATATACCTAAAAAGAAAAAAAAATTTAAAAAGAAAAAAAATCAAGAACAGGAGTTCCCGTCGTGGCGCAGTGGTTAACGAATCTGACTAGGAACCACTAGGTGGCGGGTTCGGTCCCTGCCCTTGCTCAGTGGGTTAACGATCCGGCGTTGCCGTGAGCTGTGGTGTAGGTTGCAGACGCGGCTCCCCCGCGTTGCTGTGGCTCTGGTGTAGGCCGGTGGCTACAGCTCCGATTCAACCCCTAGCCTGGGAACCTCCATATGCCGCGAGAGCGGCCCAAAGAAATAGCAAAAAAACAAAACAAAAAAAAAAGAATAAAATAAATGATCAACAAGGACTCTAGGATACCTAGAGAAGCAATGGAAAGAAAATAGAGGGCTCAAAGGCTAGGAAATTTCTATGAGGTTGAAGAAATCTTGTAGCAGGGGTAGGAGATAAAAGAATGGGGATTATGGTCAGAGTGAGATGTTGGGTTAAAAGTCTCTGCTGAGGAATAAAAGTGGGTGGTAGCAAGGTCCAAGTATGGCTGTGGAGGTGGAAGTCTGAAGAAAAGAAACGATCAAAAGGTACAGGAATCAACACCAAGAGTAAGCCCTTATATGAACTATGAGCTTTGGGTGATAATGACATGTCAATGTAAGTTCATCAGTTGCAACAAATTTACCATTCTGATGGGGAATGTTGATAACTGGGGAGGCTATGTGTATGTGGGGTAGAAGGTATCTTAGTCAACTCTGTACTTCCTCTCAATTTTGCTGAGAACTTAAAGTTGCTCTAAAATAAAGTCTTAAGAAAAAGATACTGAAGAAAGGGAAATAAAATGTTAGAGTTTTTAGGTATTGGAAGTCATGGGCTTGGACACTGAAATCACCCATGTTGGTGGCACATCATGGGAAACAAAGGAAAACTGTGGGGGTGGGAAGGTCAGTGAACATGGGCATGGTTAGATGATATTGAAAACGAAGGCAGTCGAGTGAAATGGCACCAAACTTAGGAAAATTAGATTTTTTTATGACTTGGAAGTTGCCTCAGGACCCAGGTGAAAGCACCCAACTGCCTTATCCATGGAAGATTCTATTCAAGCTCCCCAATAGGCAGTAGCCTAGATAAAAACTGAAGCTTCATTCTATCCAAATAAAAAAGTAGTCAGTGGAGAAGGTAATGCTACAAGTAGTTTGCTTTTCATGGAACAGAGAATCTAGAGGTAAAGCAGAAAGCAGTAGCAGGAGAGGAGAGAAGAAAGGCTAAGTCAGGTGACTGAAGAACAGAGTGATAGAGGAATGACAGGACACAGTTACCAGAGGGCTTACATTTTTGGGTAGCATCTAAAGATAACTGGGATGTGGGTCATGGGGAACTAGAATGGTCTCCAGACTCCAAAAGCATAACTTTCAGTTATTCAGTTAGACACATGGGAGCCTCCATTTCCCATTCCTAGCCCAGTGTAAGTTACCAATAAATGTCAAGTGAATGACTGAATGACTGAATTAATTTTAGAATTGAAATGATAATGAAACAGCTAAGTGAAGATTACATACCAAAGGCTACTGGCAGTGTAAAATGAGGGGTCCAAAGGGGGATTCTCTGCGAGGAGGGAGATCTTGTTCTTTCAAGAGTAAAGGAGTGAATGAATGATGGCTTTGTCCTGTAATTTTAATCTTCGTCACTTTACTATGAGCTATTTCTGATGTGTCAAGCTCTCCTTCCTTCAATCTTTTCAATATGTATGTTTCTTCCATTCAATTTCATTATCTTTCCCCCTTACTTATGTATCAAATAACTTTTCCTTATCCCTCTTCCCCTCATTTTTTTTTTTTTTTTTTTTTTTTTGGTAACTCTGATGAAGCAGATCTGAACTTGACCACAAGGAATAGGGATTATTTTATGCCTAAAATCAGCCTAACAATGTAGATGAGATAAATCACATTTAGGGCAATATCCTGCCTCCCACAAGAGTGTTTCTGTTTCATTTATTTATTTATTTATTTTTTAGAGCTGCACCTGCGGCATTGGAAGTTCCTAGGCTAGGGGTTGAATTGGAGCTGTAGCTGCCAGCCACAGCCACAGCAACAGCAATGCCAGATCCAAGCCATGTCTGCAACCTACACCAAAACTCATGGCAATGCCAGATCCTTAACCCACTGAGCAAAGCTAGGGATTGAACTTGCATCCTAATGGATACTAGTCAGGTTCGTTACCACTGAGCCACAACAGGAACTCCTCATTTTATAACATCTTTGTAACAGGTGTGCCATTTCAGAAAGGGGTTATTTTCTTTGTATATACTCTGTGCAGCAATGGAAAAAATTACTATTTATATAACTCTTAAATTTAAAAAAAAAGATGCTGTTCATTTATAATTATTATGGTCTAGTACAAAGAAGGGTTGAAGGTTGGGAAAAAAAAAATCTCTTCCAAAAGCTTTTCTCTTTAATTCGAGCACCACTCCAGCATAATTTCTTGTCTTTTCCCACTATCTTCTTCCCTCTTATGCATGTGCCTAAACTCTCCATCAGTCTTTGTAAGGAATAATTTTCTTTCTCCCTCTCTCTTTTTCTTTTCTTTCTTTTTTTTCAAGCAGCACATTGTCAGTGTATTACATCCTCACATTCAGACTGCTTAACCTGAATAAAGGGTGTCTTATTCTAAAAGCGAGTACCAGCCGTAGAAGATATGTCTTTCCCAGTGGCTAGTCAGACTATTTACTTAAAGATGATGAATTTATCCTGGCAAGGATACCAAAGGTATATCAGAATTAGGGGCTTTCTATCATTGAAGTTTACCAACATCCCAAGAAAGAGTTGACATGATCGAAAGCATTTTCACTGTATTTGCAGCCAATATACAGTAGATGGTACTGGCTAGACAGTTTATACATAGAGGCATTGTCATCTATAAGGAAGGAAACAATGTGCAGTCCATGTGTAGAGTCTACAAATGACAGACTATAATCGTCCTTTTGCAGCCTTTTTAATATCTGTTGTCAGGCTCTTCTGAGAGACTTCTAATAGGGTCTTGGCAAGATGCCACAGGCAAGCACTCCCACTGCAGTTGATTCATAAATGCCTTTGGGGTTGCATTACAAATCCAGTAACCCCTGAGGTTTGGTGGGAAGGTCTGCCAAGGTTCAGCCGGGATTGCCTATTAGCCCATTGAACTCCCCTGAGCCTCAGAGACTCAAAAGTGAGTTTCATCCAAGGAACTTGGGGAGGAGAGATGCAGTATTATTGTCTCTGCTGGACAGGTAGGTTATATATACTCCATCCCAGAGAGAATGTTTTAAGGAGAGAAAGCAGCACAACTGCCTCTTTCTTCCTGTTGCTGTAGTGCAGTAAGCTAAATTTTTAACTTAAATGACAAATCAAATGATTGAAAGGAGCAAGGTCTTTATGACTTGAATATGTATATAGCAAGGATGCCCATGACCTACATAGAATGAGTACTTGGTGTCCCTTTTCCCATTATTCTTCTACTTCGATGTGTGTGTGTGTGTAAGGTTCACCTGTGAAGGAGCAATGCCTATTTTGTTTGCTATGTGTTCTCAGAGACTAGAATTTGGACAGCTACATATACAGTAATAATTGTGAAATGAATGACTGTATGATCCACTATCTGAAAGCAGAAATTGATGTAAGAGCAGGCTCCTGGGAAGGTGCCCAGGTTGCCAGTATACAGAGATGCTAAAACATCATTGAGATGAGATGAATCAAATTCAATGGTCGGAAGCCTTCTCAGAGACAGGAGTCAATGTGGTGAAGGGCCGAATGCCCCCTCTAAAGAGGCAGGCACAAAGAATAGCAGGGAGCCACCAAGGATGTGGGTTTGGTTACCTTCAGGGAAACTTGGTAAAGTAGAAAATAAAATGTGGGACAAGAGCAGAATGACTCTGTGCAGTGGTGGACAGGCTGACCCTTCACACCAACTGCCCTGCTTCATCACTGCCTCAGTGCAGAGTTCACTCTCTCTCTAAATAAGTGGTAAAATTTCAACCATTTCGTGCTTGAGGTGAAAAAGAGGAGAAACTTAGCTCCAGTTTCCTCTTGTAGCATTGCATTCTACCCTAATAGTTCTATTTTTGAAGCAAGGTTGATACAGCTGTCTATTTTCCTTTATATTTGCAAGATGTCCATTCACTATAATCATATTTATCCTAACTTCATAGAACACTTTTCAATCCTCTCATAATCTTCCTCCCACCTTCTGCTTTCCTGACTTGTGGTTAACTTTGCCTGCTTCCCCTTAACTTCTCTCCATTCTACTTGCCACCATTTACTAAAGACCTTGAAACAATCACTTAACTCCTCTGAGGGTCACATTTCTTAAATGTAACATTAGATTAATAACTATTTTATTAATCTAATGTTAAACCGATGATCTAATGATGTAGAAAATAGCATGATAGTGCCTGGCTCCTATTAGGAGCTCAGTAAATGGAAGTTAGGGATAATGAGGAGGAAGAGGAGGAGGATGTAGAAGATGAGATGTCCCTATAATGTAATGAATTTGTGTTCACAAAATTCACAAGAAACACAGGTGGCACAACAGTCTAGACCAGTGCAACCATCCTGGGTATGTACTTGGTGTGATAAGTATGTCATGTCTTATTGGATTTGGCAAAGTTTCACAATAAGAAGTCACCCTTTATGGAGGTAGCCATAAAGCTCATCTGATAGCCCTAACAAGGGTTCCATCACCCTCACTGAGACTTCTGGAATGCTAGGGCATCTAGGAATTGCCTTTTTTTTTTTTTTTTTTTTTTTGTCCTTTTGTCTTTTGGGGCCACACTGGCGGCACATGGAGGTTCCTAGGCTAGGAGTCAAATTGGAGCTGTAGTCACCGGCCTACTCCAGAGCCACAGCAACGCAGGATCTGAGCTGCATCTGTGACCTACACCACAGCTCACAGCAATGCCAGATCCTTAACCCACTAAGCGAGGCCAGGGATGGAACCCATGTCCTCATGGATGCTAGGCAGGTTCGTTAAACACTGAGCCACGATAGGAACTCTGAGAATTACCTTTAAAACATTGCTGCTTTTTACTGCCTTAAAAATCTTTCTTATTTTATTTTTTAATTTTTTGCTATTGGGAGAAATGGATATATAAAAAATAAAACATGGATTGATTCAAAAAATCATTGCTCTGCACACAATGTTGCATTCTTTTTTCTGTGGAGTTGGAGGACATTGATCAGATTTTGCAATTTCATTAAAAACATGCTGTCAGTTTTTACAAAAAAAGAAATAAATCTTTAAAAGAGATGATTGCTTAATTAATCATAGGATAAAGAGAGATTGATGTTAAGAGCTGTTTTCCAGATTAAGAAAAGTAGAACAGGCACTGGCTGCCTCAGAGAACTGGAGTTATTTACTTTCAAATGAAGCATTTACTGAGATAAGTTAATTCTTCCTTTTGGTAGTATTCCATTGCATCTGGATGAATTGGATTCAATATTCCATAACTACTTAGTAAGGTGAGTTACTGTCATGTAAAGTTTCACACTTCTCAGTTATTGACTCAATTCCACTCTTAGATGAATTATTTAATTTTGGGGTACGATTTCAACAGGTATTGTATTTTTATATTCCTTTTCTATTAGTTCACTGTTAGTATACGGAAATGCAAGAAATTTCTGAATGTTAATCTTGTATCCTGATACTTTGCTAAGTTCGTTGATCAGTTTAAGGAGTTTTTGTGTGGAGTAGTTTTTGTTTAATTTCTATAAATAAAGTATCATGTCATCTGCATACAGTGACAATTTTACCTCTTCTCTTCCAATTTGGATACCTTTTATTTCTTTTGTTTGTCTGATTGCTGTGGCTAGGACTTCCAATACTATGTTGAATAAAAGTGGTGAGAGTGGGTATCTTTGTCTTGTTCCAGATTTTAGTGGGAAGGCTTTCAGCTTTTCTCCACTGAGTATTATATTGGCTGTGGGTTTGTCATAAATGGCTTTTATTATGTTAAATTATGTTCCCTCTATATCCACTTGGTAAGAGTTTTTATCATGAATGGATGTGGGACTTTGTCAAATGCTTTTTCTGCATCTATTGAGATGATCATGTGGTTTTTGACTTTTCTTTTGTTAATGTGGTGTATGACGTTGATTGATTTGCATATGTTGAACCATCCTTGTGAACCTAGGATGAATCCCACTTGGTCATGGTGTATGATCTTTTTTATATGTTGTTGGATTCAGTTGGCTCTAAAATTTTGTTGAGAATTTTTGCATCTATATTCATCAAAGATATTGGCCTATAATATTCTTTTTTGGTAGTATCCTTGTCTGGTTTTGGTATTAGGGTGATGGTGGCTTCATAGAATGTCTTTGGGAGTGCTCCTTCTTCTACCTTTTGGAAACATTTAAAGAAGAGGGTATAATTCTTCTTTGTATGTCAGGTAGAATTCACCTGTGAAGCCATCTGGTCCTGGACTTTTGTTTGTAGGAAGTGTTTCTTTTTTTTTTTTTTTTTTTTTGTCTTTTGGCCTTTTCTAGGGCCACTCCTGCAGCATATGGAGATTCCCAGGCTAGGGGTCTAATCAGAGCCGTAGCCACTGGCCTACGCCAGAGCCACAGCAACGTGGGATTCGAGCCGCGTCTGCAACCTACACCACAGCTCATGGCGATGCTGGAGTCTCAACCCACTGAGCAAGGCCAGGGATCGGATCGAACCGCAACCTCATAGTTCCTAGTCGGATTCGCCAACTACTGAGCCACAATGGGAACTCCAGGGAGTGTTTCTATTACATATTCAATTTCATTTCTAGTGATCTGTCTGTTCAATTGATCTGATTTCAATTTGTATAGTTCCCAAGGGATTTATTCAGCCCACCCTCTGTGTGCTAAACTGGCACCAGGAGCTTTTCCTCTTTTGTGTAAATAATGAAGACTGAGGTGCAAATACGGTACAGGCAAACCTCAGAGATAGTTGGGTTCAATCCCAGACTACCACAATAAAGTGAATATTTCAGTAGAGCAAGTCACATGGATTTTTTGGTTTCCCAGTGCATATAAAAGTTATATTTACACTATATTATTGTCTACTGTGTGCAATAGTATTATGTCTAAAAAACAATGCATACCTTAATTTAAAAATAGTAATTTACTGCTAAAAAATGCTAACCATCATCTGAGCCTTTGGTGAGTTATAATCGTTTTGCTGGTGGAGGGTCTTGCCTCGGTGTTGATGGCTGCTGACTGATTAGGGTGGTGGTTGCTGAAGGTCGAGGTGACTGTGGCAATTTCTTAAAATAAGACAAGAATGAAGTGTGTCACATTGATTGATCCCTTCCTTTCACAAAAGATTTCTCTGCAACATGTGATATTGTTTGATAGCATTTTGCTCACAGTAGAACGTATTTAAAAATTGAAGCCAATCCTCTAAAACCCTGCACCTGCTTTATCAACTAAGTTTATGTAATATTCTAAATCCTCTGTCCCTCTGTTGTCATTTCAACAATCTTCACAGCATCTTCAGCAGGAGTATATAACATCTCAAGAAACCACTTTCTTTATTCATCTGTAAGAAACACTCCTCATCCATTAAAGTTTGACCCTGAGATTGCAGCAATTCAGACACATCCTCAGTCTCTGCTTCTAATTCTAGTTCTCTTGCTATTTCCACCACATCTGCAGTTACTTCATCCACTGAAGTTTGAACATCTCAAAGTCATTCTTGAGGGCTGGAATCTACTTCTTCCAAACTCTTGTTTGTGTTGATATTGGACCTCTTCCTATGGATCATAAATGTTCTCCATGGCATCTAGAATGGTTCTGGAGGTTTTCAATTTACAATTTCCATATCCATCAGAGGAATCACTGAAGCTATATCCATACAAAATGTATTCCTTGAGTAATAAAACTGGAAAGCCAAAATGACTCCCTGATCCAGGGCCTGCAGAATGGCTGTTTCATTAGCAGGCATGAAAACATTAATCTTGCCGTACACCTCCAACAGAGCCCTGGGTAACCACAGCATGGAACAAATTTTTTTTCTGAGCAATAAGTCTCCATGGTGGGCTAAAAACATTCAGTAAACCATGCTGTAAACAGATGTGATGTCATTCAGTCATCTAGGTTTGTTGTTAATATACTAGCACAGGAAGGGTAATTTATCATAATTCTTAAGGACTCCAGGATTTCCAGAATGGCAAATGACCATTGGCTACAATTTTGAGTCACTAGCTATATTAGCCCTTAGCAAGAAAGTCATCCATCCTTTGAAGTTATTTTTATTTTAATTTTTTTTTAATTTTTTTATTTTTTTTTTGGTCTTTTTGTCTTTTATTGCTGCGCTCAGGGCATATGGAGGTTCCCAGGCTAGGGGTCCAACCAGAGCTACAGCTGCCGGCCTATACCAGAGCCACAGCAATGCAGGATCTGAGCCACATCTTCGACCTACACCATAGCTCATGGCAATGCTGGATCCTTAACCCACTGAGTAAGGCTAGGGATTGAACCCATGTCCTCATGGATGCTAGTTGGGTTTGCTAACTGCTAAGCTACGAAAGGAACTCCAAAGTTTTTTTTTTAATTCATTGATTTTTACTATATTTACAGTGGTACTGCCATCATCACAACCTAATTTTAGAACATTTCCATCCCAAAACACCAGTTCACCCCTTCCTCTCCCCCACTTTGAAATTTTGAAGCCAGATATTGACTTATCCTCTCTAGCTATGAAAGTCCTAAATGGCATCTTCTTCCAAGACAAGGCTGTTTCATTTACATTGAAAACCTGTTGTTTAGTGAAACAACCTTCATGAATTATCTTAGCTAGATCTTCTGGACTACTTGCTGTAACTTAAACATCAGCGCTTGTTGTTTCCCCTTGCACTTTTATGTTATGGAAATGGCTACTTTCCTTAAGCTTTATGAAGGAACTTCTGCTAGTTTCAAACTTTTCTTTTGCAAATTTCTCATCCTTCTTAGAATTGAAGAGATTTAGGGCCTTGCTCTGCATTAGGCTTTGGCTTAAGGGAATGTACTGGTTAGTTGATCTACTATACTCTATACAGACAACTAAAACTTTCTTCATATCAGCCATAAGGCTGTTTTGCTTCTTTATTTGTGTGTGTGTGTGTATGTGTTTTTATTTTTTAGGGCCATACTTCTGGCATGCAGAATTTCCCAGGGTAGTGGTCGAATCGGAGCTGCAGCTGCTGGCCTATGCCACAGTCACAGCCACAGCAATGAGATGATCTGATCTGTGTCTGTGACCTACACCACAGCTCATGGCAATGCCAGATCCTTAACCCACTGAATGAGGCCAGGGATCAAACCTGTGTCCTCATGGATACTAGTTTGGTTTATTTCCGATGAGCCACAATGGGAGCTCCCTGGAGGAGAACTTTTCATTTCCTTCAACAATTTTCCTTTGAGTTCACAACTTGCTAACTGGCAAAGAGGCCTAGCTTTCAGTTTATCTCAGCTTTTGACTTGCTTTCCTTACTAAACTTAACTATTTCTAGCTTTTGATTTAAAGTGAGGGGCATGAAACTCTTCATTTCACTTGAATATCTAGAAGCTACTGAAGAGTGATTAACTGGCCTAATTTCAATATTGTGTCTCACAGAAAGAGAGGCCTTAGGAGTAGAAGAGAAACAGGGGAGAATGGCCCAGTCAGCGAAGCAGTCAGAACACACATATTTATTTATTAAATATATGGTCTTATGTGAGTGTGGTTCATGGTGCTCCAAAATGATTACAATGGTAACATCAAAGATTACAGGTCACAGGAGTTCCCTTCATGGTTCAGCAGCTAATGTACCTGACTAGAATCCATGAGGATATGGATTCTATCCCTGGGTTAAGGATCCAGCATTGCTGTGAGCTGTGGTGTAGGTCGAAGATGCGACTTGGATCCCACATTGCTGTGGCTGTGACATAGGCCAGCAGCTGTATCTCTGATTGGACCCCTAGCCTGGGAACTTCCATATGCCTCAGGTGTGGCTCTTAAAAAAAAAAAAAAAAAAAAAAAAAAAAAAGATTACTGACCACAGATCACTATAACAAATATAATAATGAAAAATTTTTGAAATATTGTTAGAATTACTAAATTGTGACTCAGAAACAGGAAGTGAGCAAATGCTGTTGGGAAAATGGTGCCAGTAGACTTGCTCAAGGTAGGGTTCCCACAAACCTTCAATTAAAAAAAAAAAAGGAACATTTGCAAAGGGCAACAAAGTAAATCAAATAAAAAGCAGTATGCCTATACATGCTTTAGCTAAAATCATTCAATCTTTTAAGAAAATAAGAGAAAAAAAAATATTTGTGGTCCTTGAGCTGTGATCCTTAAACTGGAGTCTATGAAGTCCTAGACATTCCATGGATGGACTTTTGATAATTTAAGTCCCTTAGCTGTGGAAATAACACGTGATGAAGTATATGGAGAAGAAGAGTCACAGCTTTCAGCCAACCCTCCAGAAGTCTGTGACATCCAAAAGGTGAGGAACCACAAGTAAACTCTCCAAAGGCAAGTCTGATTCTGAGTAGGGTATCCATCTAATCTCAAGGAGATATGCAATTTAGAAGGCTACAGACGAGAAATATTTTCTGGGGCTCTGACACCAGTATTGACAGAAGAGACAGATTTAACACTTGGTTCTTTAAGGTCAGCTTTGTGGCTATTGTTAATAAGATGCACATCAAGCTATTTCTCCTTCATAGACTAACAAGGTCTAGCACTCTTGGACCATCAGAATTAACACTTCTGCCAGTAAAGTATATATATTTAGAATCCTGTGGCTTAGCACCACCTATTTTGTAAGGTTAATATAATCAATTATGTGAGCAAATATTTCTGGATCTTATCCTATGGACCAAGATGTGAGAAATCAAAAGAAACGTAAGATATACTCCTTTACCTCAATATTGTACAGTTTGGCTGCAGACAAGTACAGTAAGGTTTAAATAATAATAGCTGTTCTGTGTCACAGTGGGCAAAGAAAAATATTACACAATGCATTGATAAATGAGTTGTGTCCTGAAAAATTCAGGATACAGAAAGTAACAAAGGATTCCAATTAACATGGAAACCAATGAAATAAATTCCTCAATGGGAATTAAGAAGATGAACAACCTATAGGGGGAAGAAAAGCATTTGGAGATAGCCCTGAGTTTCACAGAGCGAGATGGGAAGACTTTGGAGGGTTCTGAGCAGAAGAGTGAAATGATCTGGCATACTCTTTAATAGGATCATGATGACTGCTTTGATGACTATAGACTGAAAGGAAACAAGGCCAAGTCAGGAAGACCAGTTAGGAAGCTATGACAAACCAGCAAAAAGAATGGTAACTTGGACCATATCTGTAACTCAGATTTTAGATATATTTTGAAGGGAGTGTTGGCAGAATTTACTTATGACTTTGATGTGGGATATGAGAGGATGACCAGAGGATTTTGGGGTTGACTAATCAGAAATAGAAGTTGTCATGCCTTCATATGGGCAGGCTCAGGGGAGGACTGAGTTTTAAGAAGATCAGGAGTCTGTGCAGAATATCAACAAACGTCATCAACAAACTACATGGGCTTAACTCCCACGTAGGCCATTGAGTGAAGAACTGTTTCAGAGCCTGCAAAGTTTCACCCCTATTCCTGACAGTCGAATAATTCAACTACATGCTGCTACTGTCAGAGGAGCAAGAGAGAAACAAAGAGCAGTATTTTCCAAATGTAAATGAGAACACCCTTAGATTTGACGAAACCTATCAGCAGATTTTTATCAAGCATCTCTAGGTTAAGTTTGTGCTTAGCTTTTTTGTTTTATGTTAGCTACGGAATGTTTTTGGTAAAGGACTAAATTCCAAATGCATCACGACTGCTTTTGTTTCCTACATGCGTGTTGTATTCACTTTTATACATTCAGTGAGGACCCATGAGAATGAAAAAATGTACTAGGGAAAATAATGGTCTATGTATCTGCAGGAGTGTATGTGCATTGTAGCCTCAACCCAGCCCGTCCCGGGGCATGTTTCAAGACTGCATTCTGACTTAGGCTGTGGTATTTTTTTGGTTGTTCAATAATTAAATCTGATGCTTCAAGAACTAAAATGAATCTGTTAATGCTCATTCCCACACTTATAAGCAGGTCTAGGCTTCCTGCCTTATGCAGTAAAAGACTACGGTGTCCTTATTTTCACATGGATAACAAAGTGGAAGGAAAAAGCTGTCTTCTCTACCAGATTTTATCACATGCAAACATGTTATGGAAACTTGGAAGAAATTACTCAATTTTTTGAGACCTCTATTTCTTCATAATCACAACACTTTACCTAATATTTTACTTCTCTTTGGTTGTATTTATCAATTCCTGATTAAAGCCTACTTCAAAATTGTAATTATATGAGTAGGTATGAGCACTCATCAGTCTATGAACTGTTCCTGGGAAGCTTTTACTCAGGGTCAATCTTTCCCTTCAGAAATTATATTTAAAAAGCAGCAGTTCTTTTGGAAAAAAAATCCAATATCACAGTGGAATATTTAGAGACAACTGTAATAATGTTTTACATCATTACAAAATCAGAATTTTTTTATGTTTTAAAGTTCTATTGAAGTATAGTTGATTTACAAGTTTGTGATAATTTCTGCTGGACAACAAAGTGATTCAGTTATACATATACACACATCCATTCTTGCTCTGATTCTTTCCCCATACAGATTATTAAAATATTGGGTAGAGTTCCCTGTGCTATACAGTAGGTCCTTGTTGGCCAGTCATTCCATATCCCTCAGTGTGCATATGCCAATCTCAAACCCCCAGTCCATCCGCCCACTCTCCACCGGCCCCCTTTGATAACCCTAAGTTTTTCAAAGTCTGTTGAGTCTTTCTGGTCTGCAAATCATTTGTATCCTTTTTTTTTTTTAGATTTCATATATAAGTGATATCATATGATGTTTGTCCTTCACTGTCTGACTCACTTCACTTAGTATGATCATTTCTAACCTAACCTCAAACTCTCAAAAATTTTAAAAATACATTACAGTGGAAATAACAGAGGCATTGATACATCAGTTTTGTAAACTGGACCACCCGTGGGCAACATTGTTTCAGCATGCAAAGCCATGGAGCTTCCTTTATCAACTAACATGAAAACCAAGGAAAGATGCACCAAAGGATATGGGGTTGCTCAGGGCCAGATGGATGGTTCACCGTGGCAATTCTTTGAAAACTTCCAGTCTTCTTTATAACGGATAGTTTCAAACTCTTATTTTTAGCCATAGCTTCCAACTTCTGCCAGTCCTATAATATTCTGCTTCCTAATTAATTTGGAAGCCTCTAATTGTTTAAGTTTGAACCAGCCTAGAAAGACTGCTAACTCATTTGAGCAGGATTGAGCAGAAGAGTTGAAAAAATGGCTTACGCATTATTACTTGCTCATTTATTTAATTTAATCTTTTGATCAAATCATGACTCTTACCCCCCCCCAAAAAAAAGAATCACAACACAGAAGGGGCTTCTTTGAAAACAGCTAGGAGCTGGCTTTACTTCTTTGGACACAGCGATTTCATGTCTGAGCGGTCCTGTTGATGTTTAGAAATTGAGCACAGACTTCCTGTCATGACCCTGGGAGGTCAAGCATACTTTGGATAAAATCTGCAAGGTCAGTGATGAAAAACTGCATAATAAGAGAACCATTATAATACATTATTAATGGGATTTGGCATGTGAGAAGCTCTACTTATTGTTTGGGGACACTTTTGTATGTGTTTAACAAAAATCTAGAAAAGAAAGAAATATGTGTGCACCAGAACAGTTAGTGCTGTGTTCAGAATTTGTTAGAGTGCTCAAGAGTTTATTAGGTAATAAGATCCTACACACGTTTCCACTTGCAATACGAGATACGTCGAGACTGATCATGTTTCATTAATTGTGCATTCTCTGTATAATGTGGCTGTTTGACTGTTGCTTCCCCTGTTCTCCTCAGTTGTTTTTCCTATAAGTACAAAGAGGAAGAATGTATGTAAGACCATTGCAAAATCATGTAGGAAGGGGCTTATATTGGCTATAGCTGCCACTTCCTGAAGGAATCATGGGGGTGTTTATTTCTGAAATGTTTTTCACCAGCTCCACCTGAATGTATGTATCAAGGGACTTTGCATGATTTTAGAACAAAACCGCTCAACTTTTTATAGCATCACCAGACTTTCTACTTTTCTCTGTGACAGTTAACCTTCATTTGGCAGCTTCAGGAAAAATACAAAACCAGGTGGCTAAGGTTTGACTCTGCTGGGCAGAGAACAATTATGGGCTTTGTAAAGTTGTTCTCACCCTTTCTATGAGGAGTATCAGCTATACTATAAACCTATAAATACAGTTCCTATAAACCTGTATTTCCCCATGAGGATCATGTAGAGTGTAATCTTTCTTAGTTGTGTGGTAAGGACCAACATACACAAACCTTTGCAATGTGTTTATTGACTGCATCATGAGCATAGACTGCAGGATGTGTTTCATCATTCAAAAAGCAAGGACAGAACTTACTATACATGCTATTTTTAATCAAAAATATTATGTTCACTACTATATATAAAGCAGGTAAACGACAAAGACCTACTGTATAGCACAAAGAACTATACTCAATAGTTGTAATAACCTATAACGAAAAAGGTTATTACATATATGTGTGTGTGTGTATAATTGTAGAACAATCACTTTGCTGTACACTTGAAATTGACACAACATTGTAAAGTAACTATACTTCAATAAAAAGTAAAATAAGATAAAATTTTTTTAATTCAAAAAATTTTTCAAAAAATTGATGTGGAGTAGCCCCACTATCCAAAAGATTTCTTTTGTTGGAAAGGATTCTTCATTCCATCCCATTAACAGCATATTTACTCATGCATCATTCTCATTAATTCCTTCCCTACCTGTAGGCGTAGCTTGTTCCCATAACCACTGGCTCACTTCGACACAAGTCAATCCCTCAGCCCTGCTCTGACTGCAACTTATCTCCATCTTCCTGATAATGAGGAATTCAAATTATATCATCCCTTTCCAGGATGGTCTGCCAGAGTTGACGGGATTCACTGCCTCCTCTGTTCCATTGCCTGCATTCCATGACCCCCTTTGATTTCCATCTCAATGTTAAAAGACATCATTTTATGAACACCCAATCAGAAAGCCCAGAATTGACTTGTAAAGGAGACTCACTCTTCTTTACCAATATACAGTGTGACTGTGAAGGCCATTCCATCTCTATGAGCTTCAGCTGCGTCAAGAGAATGCTTATTCCTAGGCTTCTCAGCTCCCCTCACCTCTTCCCCTATCAAAATTATGTGCCAGAAACTAAGCTGAGAACAGTCACAGTCCAGTTTCTGAAATTTCCCAGTATAAAATTACTGAGCCTTTCCGTTCCCTGAAATGCCCTTTGCCCCAGACACTTTGCCTCAATGTCATTAAACACAAGATAAAGCCTCCAACCGGCGTGCTGGCCACATCCCCCATGGCCACTCTTTGGGCTACTCCAGACAAAAGGGAGCAGGGCTGAATGAGATAATATACCCCCAAAGCACTTTGAAATCCCCAAAGACAGATGCTTTATGAATAACAGACATTATTATTATCTACTCTACTGCCCCTGTCACGACAAAGTCAGCCCAGGTTGAACATCTGCAGCTTCAATGTACCCTCGCAAATGTATTTGTACTTTTTCAAGCTGTTGCCCATTAACTTCTTGCTAATATTTCTGATTATTCTGAGCCTCTTTATTTAAACACTTGGTTAGTATTGGCACTTGTCACCCTTCTGTCTTTGCAGATGTCACTTAGCACTCTTTACAAATTAGCAACACAATCAAGCAACACTGAATCCCCATGTTTGCCCTTCTGTGTACCACCTCATTTTTGGATATGTTAGAATTTGCCCCCACCATTAAAAAACCAGCTTAATAAAGCATTATGCCACTTTCAAGCCTGTCCAAGTCAATTTGGGTTAGGCTGAAGGAAAATCTGAAGACTTTCCAAATGTTTTGCTAAAATCAAGCCATAATACATCCACTGGGCTTCCCATCAGTTATTCTGATGCTCTGCCCGTCAACTACAAACTTTTGTACAAAGCTTTATGTTTAAGGTGGGAATCATCAACCTATGCTATTTTTCTTTTAGGTTTCTCTTAGAGATGAATTTGCATTCATTTTGTCCCATTCTGCTACTGAGGGTTGAAGAACTTGACCGGAAAAGTAATAGAAGAAAACAAAATTTTTAATAAAAATCCTTGAATGATTGTCAAATGATTTGATACATTTTAAAACTAATTGCCTACATAGCAGCAGGGCTTTCAAGGGCTCTTGTTGGGGCACAATTAAAAACAGGCTCTGGTTATTGTGTTTAATCTTTGACAATGAATCGAAGACGTCCTCCAAAAATAGGAACAGGAGGCTGCCCTTTAGTCCCACTGTCACTTCTGATCCCCTGCTCCAGAATAGCAGTCTCCTGGCTTCTCAGCTGACTCGCGTTCATTCTTCCCTCCACTGGAGCAATTCTCCCTCCCACCCAGCGATACTCTAAGGATCAGTGAGTTAATATTTCTAAACAATCGGGAGCCCTGCAATGAGATGCACTGTACCAAAATCAATAATCACTTTGTGTGCAACATCTAAACCTTTTCTTTTATCCCTCCCCTCATCAGAGTGACCATGCTAAGAGCTACTTAGTCCATTATTCCAATTCTTCCTCATAGGCAAATGCCTTAAGATTCAATAGACTAATATTTTGGTCATCTACAATAGAAATCTGTGTTTCCCATATGTTGCAGAACCAGATGGTTCAGGTTGGCCTTTTATTTGTTAGGCTCAATATAAAACACTGCTCACTCGCTCACTCTCTCAGGGTTTTAACAAAGGCCAGCCAGCCTCCCCCACCCCCAGCCCCCTACTCCAGGGTTTGACAACAGGCTGAACCAAGAGATGAGCAACTTCTCAGCTGCTGGCCTCCAAAGGCACTCTCAGCATGGCCAGCCCCCACTTCTGTTCCTGCAGGCTTTTTATGCAGGCCCTTGATTGAGAATGGTCCAGCTGGGCAGCCTGTTAACTCCTTTAACTCATTCCTCTCCAGCCCACATCTATTAGGCCTGGCCCTCCTTTTGATCAGAGCTACCGTTTTAGTGAGACTGCACTGAGCTCTGACTCCAGTCCCACTCTTTTGCACCTTAAGTGCCTAACCCTGACACAAATAAAACTGAAAGCAGCTGGTACTTGTGCATCTACTATGTGGCAAATGCTAGGCTAAATCCTTTCAATTATCATGATATCATTTAAGAAGCAGAAAGACCCAAGAGGAGATATGATTATATATATTATACAGAAAAGGAAACTGAGGCTCAGAGATATTGGATAACAATTCACATTTCTAGTAAGTAGTAAAATAGGATTGCCACTCATACATTCTGACTTTAATGCCAAGCACACAACTTTCCTTAGACATTCTGAGACAGAAACACACACACACACACACACACACACACGCACACACACACGCACACGCACACTCACACATCAAATCCCAAGCATTGTTTTTTTGTTTTTTGTCTTTCTAGGGCCGCACCCATGGCATATGGAGGTTCCCAGGCTAGGGGTCTAATCAGAACCATAGCCGCCAGCCTGCACCACAGCTCACAGCAACACCAGATCCTTAAGCCACTGAGTAAGGCCAGGGAAGGAACCCGCAACCTCATGCTTCCTAGTCAGATCGTTTCTGCTGCGCCACGAAGAGAACTTTTGTGTATGTGTGTCTAAATCCCAAGCATTGTTGAACCTTGAATTATTTGTCTACCATCTCCAAAATTTCCAACTTTCAGCAGAGAGGTTGTACATCTCTGAGCAAGACTCTTGGTTCTCTGTAGTAAGAGGGAGAAAGAGCAGTAGACAAGGAGGTCAGAGAAGTCGGTCTTCAGAAGTGACTAAAAGGACACTGTAAAGATGGTGTCTTTTGCTTTGAGTGAGATGGGAGGCTTTGGTGGATTTGAACCTGGAAAGAGACTTTTACAGGCTCACTCTGCTACTAAGCTGAGAATAGACTGAAATGAGTCCAGGGCAATTGCAATCAGGCCAGTCAGGAAGTCAAGAGATGACAGTAACTGGAACTAGTCAGTGGAAGTGGTGATTGGTGGTTAGATTCCAAATACATTTTGAAGACAGGAAAAACAAAATTCTCTGACATACGCTCTTTCTTAGATCCTGCCTTGTACTGTTCCTGGTGACCTTCCTGGCTAGACCTTATGTCTCTCTCTCTGTCTTTTCTTTTCCTTTTTTTTTTTTTTTTTTTTTTTTGCTTTTTTAGGGCCGCACTGGCAGCATATGGAAGTTCTCAGGCTAGGGGTCGGAGGTACAGATGCCTGCCTACACCACAGCCACAGCAACGTGGGATTCAAGCCACATCTGCAACCTACACCACAGCTCACGGCAATGCTGGATCCTTAACCCACTGAGAGAGGCCAGGGATTGAACCCCCATCCTATGGATACTACTAGGTTTTGTTAACAGCTGAGCCACTAAGAAAACTCTCTGTACCTTAGTTTCTTTTGTCTATTTCATAAATTCTGTGTTAGGCATGGCCTGGAGTACAAAGACCTTCTGATGGATGGGCTAATTCACTTATGATATTTTCCTCCTATATTCTCTCTTCTTCCATCTAAATGATGCTCCTTTATGTAAAAGAAAACACTGTTGATGCTTGGGTATAAGTGCCAAAACCATTATTATTGGCAGGAATATATAGAAAAAAATAACCTAAGTAGATTCATTGAAAAGGCTGAAAATTGACCTAGTTCTAAAGAGAATTACCTCCCTAGCTAATGCTCTTCACTAAATTCTACTATTCCACTAAGCACCTATTATGTACCAGATGCCACCAGAAATTCAACAATTAAAAATATCAGGGTCTCCGACTTCAAGGACCAACAGGAAAACCAAAAGGTAATTAAATAGATCTTTCAAACATAAAGGGTTAATTTGTATAAAAATACGGGAATGTTGTAAGTTACCAGGGTGAATACAGAAGAGGGAACAGTCACAAGTTCCCTGGGATAGGAATAAAGTACTGTCTTAAAGTTTGATTTAATCTTCATTCACATTTCCTAATACTGCACTTATTCTTGCTATGGGTTAGCATATCACTGCAGGGTGCATAGGGAATCAACTTAGAGACTTCAACTTCAAAGCTAGAAAAGACAGGAGAATATCTTGTTCAATACCACACTGTATATATGATATTTAAGATACAGAGATGTTAAGTGACTTTCTCAGGGACACACAGCTGAATGGATATGACCCTAGATTCAGACTGCAGACCCTTCATCTCAAATTTTTATGTTATCGCGTATGAGGTATCAAGTACATCCCATTTTCCATTCATTACCTCCTTCCTTTGAGTTTAGTCTATGATTTTCTTATCCTCTCATTTACTCTACAAATATATATTCATTAATTCCTATATATTAGGCACTTCTCTAGGTGTGCTAGTTATTGGCTATTGACTTAGCTCTAAACACACCCTTCTACACTCGGTTGTGTGCCATGATGTCCCTCCATGTTAAATTAACTCTGTTATAAAACAGAAGCTGGTACAGTTTCTATTTTCTTAAATGTCAGACCCTAGTGCATCTGATCTGTGTCCATCACTTCTCTGGGTGCTAGAAATACAGAAGTAAGTAAAGTAGACTCATTTCTTAATCATCACAGAGCGTATGGTCTAGTCTGAGAGACAGACACTAATCAATTGGTTACAAAATGGTAGTGAGATTACAGATGGTTATGGTGACACTGAGGAAAGATGCAGCAGCTCAGAGCATAGATTATGTGTTGAGAGGGCTTCCTAGAAGATGTGGCACCCCAGAAGAGACTCACCCCCAGAGCTGCCCGGGTTAACACTCTGTGGAAGAAGGAAGGCAGGGACCGTGACACAGTGGAGGAGCTGATATACATGTGGTCAGAGGATCAGAGAATGGTTTGATTTCCTTTTATTTATTTTAAGATGAAGAAATTTGGACTAAAACTTCACAACTACAAGCTGCAGTAAACTTTATAATTTGGTGAGATAATCTTTTGTCTCTGGGCTGCCTAAGCCTGGTGTGTAGAAACTACATACCAGAAATGCACATTTTCATTTATTTTTTTCAGGATCTTATCCTGATATGAAATCCCTTCAGGGATCTTTAATTATGCAGGTATAGAATCTGTAATCTATTCCAAAAGGAGCTTTGATATGAGAATATATGTGTTGATTTCATTAAGATTTAGATACGTTAGCATACATTTTGAAAACTTTAAACTATTCATTAGAATATGTGAAAAATTTATTCTTTTAGAGATATTTTGGGAGAAGTAATAGTCACTTCATATGAATAATTAAAGTATCCTTTTGCATTGAAAAAAAAATACATAAAAAGCAATTTGAAAAACAACATTTAACTGAATTTAGCGGAAGACTAGAAGTTTTTAGGAGGAAGAAGGGACACACTCATTTCTGTTTGCTTCTATTCCTATCAGAAAAAAAAAAAAAAAATGGAGTTCCCGTTGTGACTCAGTGGTTAACGAATCCGACTAGGAACCATGAGGTTTTGGGTTCAATCCCTGGCCTTGCTCAGTAGGTTAAGGATCCAGCATTGCCATGAGCTCTGGTGTAGGTTGCAGACGCGGCTTGAATCCCACATTGCTGTGGCTCTGGCGTAGGCTGGTGGCTACAGCTCCGATTAGACACCTAGCCTGAGAACCTCCATATGCCATGGGAACGGCCCTAGAAAAGGCAAAAAGACAAAAAAAAGAAAAAAATATTTTTTCTTTCCTTTGCATTTATTTCCCTATTTTTAACCTCATTTCAGACCTTTATCACCTCCCAATTGCCCTATTGTATCAGCCTGATAAGTGGTTTTCTGCCTTTAGGCTATGTCTGTACACATGCCCCACACCTACCCCCCCCGCACCCCCCCACAAGCCTTCCACTCTGTGCCCTGTCATCAGTTTAACTTAATTAAACCCTAGTTCTATTTGGCACTCCCCTTTGGCTACAAAGTCAAGTCCTCCTACCATAGTATGAAAGGTTTTTATTTTCTTCTTTCTAAACTTGCTTCTAATGTTATCTTCAACATGTGCATGCTAATATGGCTACGCACTAGACTTACCTTAAAAATATTCTAATGCTCAAAGCTCACTCCAAACCCATTCAGTCAGAATCTCTGAAGACAAACATCACATGATATCACTTATATAAAGAATCTAAAAAAAGGATACAAATGAACTTATTTGTGGAACAGAAATGGACCCTTAGACTTTGAAAATAAACTTATGATTACCAAAGGGGACAAGGGCAGGGAGGGATGGACTGGGGGTTTAGGATTGGCATATGTACCCTGAGGTCTGTGGAATGACTGGCTATCATGGAACTGCTGTATAGCACAGGGAACTCTACCCAGTATTCTGTGATAATCTATATGGGAAAGAAACTAAAAAAGAGTGGATGTGTACATATGTACTGAGTCACTTTTTTGTACAGCAGAAATTATCACAACATTGTGAATCAACTATACTTCAATAAAACTTTAAAAAAACATGAAAAACTAGAAGAAAAAAGTTTAAAAAAAAATCTCTGGGTGGGGGAATTCTAACACCTGTATTTAAAAACAAACAAACAAACAAACAAAAAAACAAAAACAAAAAAACCCAAAACTCCCAGAAGGTTCTAACGTGCAGCCAGAATTAGAAATTACCATGTCTGATGTGGCAGCTTAACTGGACCCACTAATTGTTCTCTCCCACATCCCATATGCCCTATTATTTTAATATGCCAACCCACTAATATTGGTGTGGGTTTTGGTGGAAATTATACCAGAAGAAATCTCCTATATAAATGTTAAGTTTCATTACAATTTAAAAAGTTAAGACCATTAAAGAACAGTTTTTCTTAATTAAAGTAGAATAGATACTTCTAAATATTTTCAGTATGTGTTTCTACCTTGGATATTATTCAAAGTTGGTCTTGCATCCAGAGTACCATTAGATAACCTGTGTTGTACTCATTATGGTAACCTAACTGTTGAATAGTGTCATTGCACAGGAACAGAAGTGATGTGAGCCTCTGAAAATTATGCTTTTAAGTCTGGCTTTTCTCATGTCTAAACCTGGAGCAGCTATAGAGCAAACCCATATAAATGAGGATGCAAGAATGCCTTCAGTATCAGAAAATGTTGAAGGGCATACTTACAGCATTGAGTACAGAGTCTGGCATAAAACTGGTGATCGATTTATTTTGCAGAGAATATGAATGAATAGACAAATAAAGGATCCATATTGCTTGGATGTTATGTCCCATACAGACTCATCATCCTTATAAATTAGCCATATGACTTTGAGCAAGGCCTTTAACCTTCCAACTTTCAATTTGCTTACCCATAAAATTGGCAGTGGTGTGAAAAAGAAGGAATGAGTTCAAAAATCTCTTCTAGCTCTAAGAGTTTTTAAATTTATAAAGATTCTTGCTTAACTCTTTCTGTTCACATCAATAACTATTTAATGGGAAATAAACACACACATACATAGCATAACAAATTTGAGAATAACCCACCCCTCTAGGTTTAGTTAGTTTACATTTCCTATCATGGTCTTCCTTCCTCCCTGCATTATTTCCCCATTGGGTTTGTGCTCCATAATGAAAGAGAACCACAAAAGCCAGCTGCCTCAAGCTGTCCAATATGAGCCATGGAACTTCCTTTTATACAAGACCAAAAGCCATCCACTGCTTGTAATATGACACTTCTCTGACACACAAAAAGAAAGTCATCTGATTCTGGGAAAATAAATAATCTGAATCTTTCAGTAGCTATTAAGAAAATTCAATTAAAGATAAGAAACTTTCCCATAAAGATAATCCCAGGTTCAGAAGACTTTACTTATCAACATTTATCAAACACTTATATTTAAGGAAGAAATAACACCAATTCTACATAAAGTTTTTAGCAAATTGAAGAGGAAGCAACACTTTTAAATTCATTTACTGAGGCCAATTTTTACCCAAATATTAAAAAAAAAAAAGATACTGCAGGAAAGGAACACTCAAGATTAATAATCCACATGGACATAGATATAAAATGGATTAGACATATCAAATGGAATCTAGCAATTATCAAAATATAATACAGCATGATTAACCAGAGTTTAACCCAGGAATACAGACTTGAAATCAAATGATGTAGTAATTTACCATATTAATAGACTAAAACAAAACTACATGACTATCTTAACAGGTGTAGAAAAATAATTTGACACAATTTAATAGACATTCAAGATTTTTTTTTTTTTTTTTTTTGTCTTTTTGCTATTTCTTTGAGCCGCTCCCGGGGCATATGGATGTTCCCAGGCTAGGGGTCAAATCGGAGCTGTAGCCACTGGCCTACGCCAGAGCCACAGCAACGTGGGATCCAAGCCGCGTCAGCAACCCACACCACAGCTCACGGCAACGCCGGATCGTTAACCCACTGAGCAAGGGCAGGGACCGAACCCGCAACCTCATGGTTCCTAGTCAGATTCGTTAACCACTGCGCCACGACAGGAACACCTTGTGGTTGCCTGATGGGAGGGGGAGGGAGTGGGAGGGATCGGGAGCTTGGGCTTATCAGACACAACCTAGAATAGATTTACAAGGAGATCCTGCTGAATAGCATTGAGAACTATGTCTAGATACTCATGTTGCAACAGAAGAAAGGGTGGGGGAAAAAACTGTAATTGCAATGTATACATCTAAGGATAACCTGACCCCCTTGCTGTAAAGTGGGAAAAATAAATAAATAAATAAATAAATAAATAAAGATTTTTTTTTAAACAAATTCTTAACAGACTAAGAAAGGAAGGGATCTTCTTTAACCTATTAAACAGCATCGTAAAAAAAAAAAGTATTAGCTAACATCATACCTTATCATGAAGGGCTGAATTCCCCCCTCCCAAATTGAAAACAAAATATAAATATTCTGACTTGTATCCAAACTATATAGAAAGCACTTATCCTTTAACAATATCATCTCATAAAAATGTAGTCAAAAGGTTTGAACACACACTTTACCAAAGGTATATATAAGTTAAAACTTCATTCAAATAAGCAAAATTAAAAATATTTAAAATATCAAGTATTGGCAAAGATTTAGAACAACTGGAATTTTCATACATTGACAGTAAGAACTCAAAATGTACAACTACTTGGGACAACTCCTTGGCAGGTTTTCAATATATGATGCAGCAACTTCACTCCTAGGTATTTATTTTAAGTAATTAAAAAATATGTCCACAATAAAAGTCTATACATATTGTTTAAGGCAATTTTATTCATAATAGAAAAACATTTGAAATCTTCTATATTCAGCTAGGAAATGAATACAAAAACTGTTACCCTTGCTTATTTGTTGATAAAATATTGATTTTTATAGCAAATATAATAAAGGAAAATAAAATGCATGACAGGAGTGTGCAGAGTGGGAGTAAATGGAATTATATTGTTATAAGATTTTGTATTTTTCTGAAAGTTATGTAATATTTGAGTAGACTATGATAATTTAAAGATGTATATTGTAACATCTAGGGAAACAGTAAAAATTACACATAAGTAAATGTAAAATATGATGATAAAACAGAACAGTAAAAAAATATTTTATTCAGGCAAAAGAAGATGAGAAAGGAGGAAAATGGAAACTGATGTTACAAATAGTAAATAAATGCTAAGATGCTACACTTAAATCCAACTATATCAATAATCACAGTAAATGTAAATGAGCTAAACACTTCAATTACAAGGCAAAGATTTTTGGACAGGATTAAAAATCTGAGCACAACCGATTACTGATTGTAAGATTTATAGTGATTCTGGGCATGTTACATATAAAGAAACTGACAGGTTGAAAGTAAAAGGATGAAAAAAGACATGCAAATACTTAAATACAAGAAAGTTAGTATGGCAATATTAATGTCAAGCAACGTAGACATTACTCTGAGTAGAGTTTTATAGAGTTAAGAGGGGTGATTTGTAATGATAAAAGATTCTATTTTCCAAAAGATGAAATAATCCTAAATGCTTATGTATCTAATACCTGAGCATTGGAATGAAGGAGACAAAACTGACAAAATTAAAGAAGAAATCATAAATTCACAATTATGGTTAGGTATTAAAAGAGCCCTTTCTCAGTAACTGCAAGTAAAGAAAAAAATCAGAAAGAATATAAAAGATTGAAACAATTAGCAACTAATTTGCCCTTGGGACATTTTAGAACATTCTCCTTATAACTGCAGGATACCTATTCTTCTAACATTTACATGACATTTTCAGCATCCTATGTTGGACTGTAAAAAACAAGTCTCCTTAATTTTAAAAAGAAGGATCAAAATCATACAGAATATGTTCTCCAAATATTTGAAAATTAAACAACACACTTTTAAATAACACTTCTAAATCACAAGGAAAAATGAAAATATTTTGAACTAAATAATAATAAAAATACAACATATCAAAACTTGTGGGATACAGCTAAAGTGTTGCTTGAAGAGAAATTTGTAGCTTTAAATACCTATATTTAAAAAGAGAAAAAGCATAAAATTATCTAAACTTCCACTTTAAGAATTTAAGAAAAGAAGTACCAATTATTCTTGTTAACTTACACAAAGTAAGTTACAGTAAATAAGTAATAAAAAAGAAGAAAACAATAAAAATTTTAAATGGACAAATAATAGAGAAAATCAATAATACCAAAGCTTTTTTTTTTTAAGTGATGGGTAAAATTTATAAACCCTTAGCAAGATTCATCCAGAAAAAAGAAAGAAAACACAAATTACTAATACAAGGAATGAAAGAGGGGACATGCTAACAAATTCTAAGGAAATGAAAATGATAATAAGGAGATATTATGAATAACTACGTCAATAAATTCAACAACTGAGATGAAATGAACAAATTCCTGAAAAGCATAACTTACCAAAGCTGGCACAACAAAAAATAAAAAATCTGAACAGCGCTAGATCAATTAAAGATATTGAATTCATAATCAGAATCCTTCACTGAGAAAACTACAAGCCCAGATGGTTTCAGTGGTAAATTCTGTCATAGATTTAAGTGAAAAATAATACCATTCCAAAATAAATTATTTTTTAAAATACAGGAAGAAGGAATATTTTCACATTCATTTTTATGTGGCCAGCAAAAACCTGGTCCCAAAAAACTACAAAGATATTACAAGAAAATTAAATGACAGATCAATATTTCTAATGAAAACAGACACAAAAGCATTAGTAAGTAACATCCAGCCATATAAGAAAAGAATGATATATTAATGACAAAGCGCAGTTTATTTCAGGAATTCAAAGTTGGTTTAACATCAAAAAACCAAAGTAATTTGCAAAAGGGAGTTCCTGTTGTGGCTCAGTAGAAAGGAATCTGAGGAGGATCCATGAGGATGCAGTTTGATCCCTGGCCTCGCTCAGTGGGTAGGGGGTCTGGCCTTGAGGGGAACTGTGGTGTAGGTCACAGACAGCTCAGATCCCGCATTGCTGTGGCTATGGCACAGGCTACCAGCTGTAGCTCAGATTTGACCCCTAGCCTGGGAACTTCCATGTGCCACAGGTGCGGCCCTAAAAAGAAAAAAAAAAAAAAAAAAAAAATTCACAATCGAGTAAAAAGAGGAAAAAATAGTGAATGGTGTTATTTAAAAATAAGACACAAATAGAAGAAAACTTTTAGAAGGTCTTATGCCAAAAGGTCAGTGATTATAATTTAATCCTTGGATGCTATGATTGTGAGAAAAGCTTTTTACCTGTGGTTTCCTGAATTTTTCCAAGCTTCGTGCAAAGAGTATGTGTTATATTTCAGAATTATATAAGGGTGTGTGTGTGTGTGTGTGTGTGTATGATGAAAAAGATATTTGAATTTACCTTCAAAGAAGCTACAGCTGATGGAGACAGACACACAGATTGGTGATATCAGAACTGATGAGGACCTTGAAATTTTCTGAGAGAAAAGTTGCAATAATCTGAGTTAGCTATTAATAGCTTTTAATCTCTATCTCCTAACAGTGATGTTTTTAGGTGCAAATTGAATTCCTTTTCGAAGTTTACTCTGCTGTTCTAATAGAAAATTACTAAGGAAAGTAAAAGGCCTTCTCAACTGGGGATCAGAAACTTCCTACTCCTCTCATCAGAAGAATTTTACATGTGTATCTGGCATCTCCATTGTAGCATCAAAGAATGACAACCATTACCATTTGGTTCTTGTTTATTCTGACATTACAGCATATTGGTTAGCAGAGCAAATCTATACACAGAATGAAAACTGATGATCTGCTTGATATCAGCCCTTCTTTTTCTATCGAAAATTGGAAAATATAAAACAATGCTAATGTCGATTAATGGCATAACTAGTCATTAATTCACCAGGACTTTTCATGCCAGGCCAAGACCCTAAATCAGAAGATGAGTGTCAGATTTGGATACTATAGTGTTTCAGGAAAACCAAATTTTCAAAACCAAGGGCATTACATTGAAAGGCGGTTTCTGTAGTGCTTTGATATGTAACTCTGACTGAAACGCAGCAGGCAAGACATTAATCTCAACTTTCCTGTAATAGACCACTGATGCTCCAGGAAAATAAAATTATAACACTCTCATGTTCTTCCAAACAGATTGAGCAATGTGCCAAGAGGAATTATACCTTAAAATCTCCTATTTTGTTTTCCATAATACGGGCGAGAGGAGAGAAATATTGTGTACTTGGCTATAAAATCATAATGAGTATTTATTTAGCACATTTTTCTTTTAGAAATTGTATGTGAATTGAACTAGAAAATGTTCCATTTTCCTACATCATGCTGTTTGGTACTCAGGTTGTGAGTGAGTGTGTGTTTGTGTGTGTGTGTATGTGTGTTTGTATATGTCTTTGCATGTGCTGTTATAACCTATCTGGCCAAGCATGGACTGTCTGAAAAGATTAAGTGCACCTATTTTGAACTGGAGGCTGCCTGCCATAATTTTTAGCTAACCCGTTCCCTTCTTAGTGAAAACAGAAATAAAAATATATTGTGCACACTTCATTGCTAGAGCCTTTGACCTCAGCTGCCTGTCTAGCTGAGACTGTGATGAATGCTTTGTGTCCCTTCATTTTTAATTGCTCATAAATTGTTATCCCACGAAACACAAAACTAGCCTTGTCCTCATTTTAGTTGGGGTTGGAGGTCAGCCTAACAGTAATACAATTAAGGAGTGTCTTTGTGTGGGGGTGTGGGACTGAGGAGGGCACCAAGGTTGCAGAAGAGGGGTAAAGGAAAACACAAAGAAAATTCCAATTTTTGAGCAAAAACATCACAAATAGAGTAAATCCTGCCTGTTTGACAATTGTGTCCAAAGTGCTTTGAAGGGCATTTCTGGACAGCAACAAAGAAAGTGAATTATACTTCATGACTGTGTTCACGTAAAAAATGTGTTTTTGTGATTCATGAGGTTGAGGATAAATTAATTCTATAGAAAAAAAAATAATGTCTGGTTTCAGAAGTGCCACTGAAGCCCAGGTTGTTTTCAAAAGACAGTGTGTATGGGAACCTGAGGCAGAAGCTAGCCTTCAGCTTTGTGTCACTCTCTGTCATCCTGGGTAGCAGCTCGCAGCGATTTCTCTGGCTCACATCTGACTCCAGTGCACCCTGGATCTTTTCTGTTGGTTTTGCAGAGTCAGTCATTGTTTTCAATTATACTCCGTCTATTGCTCAGCAACTAAGGTGTGACCTTAAACAGTCATGTTTAAAATATCAATGAAACCAAAGCTTTGAATTTCTTTTCTCATTTGTGAAGACTGTCAAAAACAGAGATGATTATGTGCTTTCTTTATTCTGCCTAAAATAGTGTTGAAAGCCCAGCTAGTGGCCTATTGACTGATTTTATTATTTTGATTAAACCAAACCAGAAGCAGTGTGGTCTTCACGCAAACAGAATAGGACTTAGAGTGAGACCACGCCTTTGCTTTTCTTCCAGTCATTCTTCTGACATCCTTTAATGTCAAGCAAGGGGTTTGACTTCTCTGGTTAGACTGTTTCCAAATGAAAATATACCTTCAGTATTTACCTTATAAAAATAATAGGTAGGCAAGGGAAGCTTATGTATGTGTTACAGCCTTCTTTCTCAAAATAAATATGTAAAAAACACATTTTGGCAGTTGCTGTGATTCTTAGTCTCATTTTAATCACTATTTTCTTGTTTTAATCATTTCATGATACCTTCTGATTATTTTGTCAAGCTTGCTTAAATTTGAGTAGCCAAATGGTATCCCCACTATTACCTACTCTGTATATTTTCTTCTGAATTTATTTGTATCAAGTTAACTGTTTTTTCCCAGTAGAATTTATACTCCTTTCTGGCTTATCTTTGGCAAAATAGAGAACAGCTTAACTATAACATCACTCATCAATGCACAAATCTGACCATCATTACACCCTTCTATGCTTATGTTTGAAGCACATATGATATGCCAGGCACTGTTTTAGGTATTGAGGATAGGATCATGAACAAAACAGAAAAAAATTCTGTCTTTAATGAAAGTGACATTCTATTTATTTGATCAATTTGGTCAAATTCTAATTCCTAAACATGTAAGCTAAAGTATAATATAATATAGGCAGGGACAATAGGGGTGTATTAATAAAATCACTAGATTATAAGCTAGGAACTTGGAACTAGAGATCAATTCAACCATTCCCTGGCTTTAAAATTTTGTCCAAATCATTGGATTCCATTTTCTTTGTTTTTGAAATGAGTTGGTCTTTTCTAGTTCTGAAGTTATGAGGTTGTCTATATAAGGGAGAAATAAACCCCTGATCCTGCTCCTCAGTGAGGCAGGGTTGGGAGGAGAGAGAGGAGAGAGAAAGAGGTGGGGGAGAATTATTTCGTAGATAAAGATGAAGAATATCCCTACCTTTGGCTAGACATTTTTGCCAGAAAATTTCAGAGCTTTTAAAGCTTGAAGACAATGAAAAATTATTATTTTTAGAGACATTTTCTTTTTCCTTATTTTATATTCTAACAGAAAGCTCATTGCAGTAGCAAGTGATTCTGGTGCTTGGTTTCCTGGATGTTGACAGTATTGGCACTTTGTCATAAGAAGGAGGGCAGAACTAACTGGTTCATAAGGTTCCCAGTGGTCCGAAGAGCAGAAAAATCTGTTAGAATCATGATGAGCGAGTTGGCTGAATTCAGCAGCACACCAGTCTAAAACTGATCATCTGTGCCCTCACCAGTAACTGCTCCTTGACTGCAATAAGAATCACTACAGCTTTACATGCTACCCCAAATGATAATAATGATATTTCCCAGGGAGGAAAGTTTTGTTTTTTATTTAAGGCATTTCACAAAAATCCTCCAAACTGAAAAAAAAATCTAAATGAAAGTATTAAATATCTGATATGAGAATTAGAGATATATCAAAGTTTTACCTAATACATGATACATAGAATGAAAGTTGTCATTTGTAATAAACATCACAAACACTTTAGACATTAATATGTTCAGTCTCAAATAAATGGCTGAAGGAATATTTTAAATTTTTCTAGTTTTTACTGGAACTTAACTCTTTTTCCCCTTTTCCTATTTGAGAAGTTCCTGATGGCTATTGATGGAGCTTTCTGTTTTGTAATTTTCCTGAAGACTGGAAGAATAGGATTCTCACACCACCATATCTAGAGCTTTCCAATGAGTGGAAGAATCAAGATAGAATGATGTGAACACACATCCCCTTCTGACAAATGGATGCTTTGTTCTGTTTTGTTTTGTTTTGTTGGTATTGACTCTACCTGCCCCCCTCATAAGGTAGACTCTGTGAGAGCAAAGGATTTTGTCTGCTTCCCACCATCCCCTTCCTAATTCTGCCATATGTAGTGACTGGACTATGGTAGGTGCTCAATAAGCATTTACTGACTGAATTAAAATGTCTATTACTTCCTGAAACATAAATAAAACCACTAGGCTGCTGTAAATCAGTTCCCAAACACAACGGGCTCTAATGCTAACTTCCTCAAGATGTTTTTTGCTACTACTTTCTTCTTGAACTGTCACATCCCTGCAGGGTTGAAATCGTTGAATTAACCTTGTTCATTTCTGCTTTGGAATATTTGTTAGCTCCTGGTTTGGTATGACAACAAATATAGTTCAGTTTTAAAGTTTCAATTCCTAGTACAATCAATACTCTTGCCTCAGGCCTATGGTTAGTTTTTTCACCACTCTATAGAGAAATGTGTAGGATCTAAAGTAGTATCATTGAACAAACATATTCTCTTTGGAGATTATAATATTACTTTTATATGATTATTTGTAAAGTATGGTTTTGTCATGTGGTTTTTGTCAATGTGTATTTTTTGTCATTTAAAAAAATGTATTGATAGAACTATTTAAAGTAACCCTGAAAATAGTTTTCAAAAGTAACTTGGCTCATAGATTTTATCATTGTTTTTCTGGAGAATTTATATTTGAGGAAAACAGGGTATCATTAAAAGACCCCACAGTTACATAACTACTCATAGAAGAAACCTTAAGACTGTGCATAAAAATTGGGCATTCACACATGGCAAACTAACAACAGCTATTGGAAAACACGTGAACATGACAATTTTTTGTTATCACTCAGCATTTTTTTTTGCAATTGTATATTCAGATATGAGTACCTAATAATAATGCTAACTAGACTAGAAACAGCAATTGAAAATTAAAGAATATTTCACCTGTCACTACTGAGCATCTTCCTTATGCTGCCGTTTCTTCAAAAAGTATGGTAGTTGATGACATTTACATAGTTAGAATCCCGTGGTAATTCAATATCTCAGTTGCATTTGTCTTGGGTTTGTCAACAACAGCAACAACAACAAAAAACCACCGTAATGCTATAATAGTAAATATTGCACAGTCATGTCATCATGTCATTTGTTTCTTACCCAAAGAAAGACAATCATATCACTTCAGGTCCTACCAGGACATGGAGGAAAATACTGTTTTGTATCTGTTGGTGAACACAATTACTTGCTAAAAATGTCACTTGTCATAAAGACACTCATAATTGTGTGTCTTTCTTATGCTCCTCCAGCTTTGCAGATTGCTGTACCATTTGGGGCCATCCAGCTGGCTCAGAGTGACCTCTTCTGTCTTCGGTGTTTATTTGCTTGAATTTTCTGGTGGATGGAAGTTTCCCAGTGTGTTTCCCTTCGCTCCTCACAGTTACCCAGGGCCAAAGGTGTGCATAAAACCATAGTGTGGGTTTGTTAAGGGAATAATAACCAGCCCAATTACTAAAGTTCACAGGGCAGCAATTTTTAAACAGTGATTTCTAACTGATAACTGCAATCTTAGGATTCAGTAACTCTCAAAACTTTCACAAAACTATCTTAGTGGCCAAAGAAACAAAATGTTTACTCTTAGGATCTGGGATCTAGTCAAAACAGCATGTCATTAAAACAATTCTTTTAAATACTCCATTTTATCTGAAATGTGTGTGAATGTTTGAATTCTACACCCATAACATATAGATTTACTTTAACATTAAATAATTTCTCCCAAGACTAAATACCAAATGGATGCTCCCGGGAGGTTTGTCTTTGTTCATTAGCATTTCCCATTTCCAGCACCGTAACCAATCACCAGCACAGACATACATTGGTTATTTAGTGATCATCACAATGATAAATAACAACTAAGGTTTATTGGTTTCACCAAGGGTTTCAGGGTGCTGTCTCCCAGCACCTAACTGGCATTTCATGTCCCTGTCAGCTCAGAAATACATGCAAGATCAGCAATATTCTTTTTTTTTTTTTTTTTTTTAATTTTCCCACTGTACAGCAAGGGGGTCAGGTTATCCTTACATGTATACATTGCAATTACAGTTTTTCCCCCACCCTTTCTTCTGTTGCAACATGAGTATCTAGACATAGTTCTCAATGCTATTCAGCAGGATCTCCTTGTAAATCTATTCTAAGTTGTGTCTGATAAGCCCAAGCTCCCAATCCCTCCCACTCCCTCCCCCTCCCATCAGGCAGCCACAAGTCTCTTCTCCAAGTCCATGATTTTCTTTTCTGAGGAGATGTTCATTTGTGCTGGATATTAGATTCCAGTTATAAGTGATATCATATGGTATTTGTCTTTGTCTTTCTGGCTCATTTCACTCAGTATGAGATTCTCTAGTTCCATCCATGTTGCTGCAAATGGCATTATGTCATCCTTTTTTATGGCTGAGTAGTATTCCATTGTGTGTATATATACCGCTTCTTCCGAATCCAATCATCTGTCGATGGACATTTGGATTGTTTCCATGTCCTGGCTATTGTGAATAGTGCCGCAAAGAACATGCGGGTGCATGTGTCTCTTTTAAGGAGAGTTTTGTCCAGATATATGCCCAAGAGTGGGATTGCAGGGTCATATGGAAGTTCTATGTATAGATTTCTAAGGTATCTCCAAACTGTTCTCCATAGTGGCTGTACCAGTTTACATTCCCACCAAAAGTGCAGGAGGGTTCCCTTTTCTCCACAGCCCCTCCAGCACTTGTTATTTGTGGATTTATTAATGATGGCCATTCTGACTGGTGTGAGGTGGTAGCAATATTCTTTCATCAGAGTTCTTCGGGAACTAGTCAAAGCCCAGCTCACCTAAATGATTAAATCTGTATATTTCTTTATGTTTCTCTCTCATTTTCTCTTCCTTTCTTTTCTTTTCTTTCTTTCTTTTTTTTTTTTTTTTTTTTTTGAGAGAAAAATAGCTAACAAGTTACCAGGAATTCATCAGAGAGAAACATAAACCCACTCAGGAAAACTCAGAGGTGAACAAAATAGGTGCCTGACCATCAGTCCTCACGACTCTCTTTTCCCTGAAAAGGAAGAAGAGACAATTTTCTGCTAGAACACCACTATTTTCTCTGTATCTAGTTTGTGCATAGTCTCAGCCACTTCCCATGCACAAATCTATAAAATGTCTACAAAACATAGCAAGTGCCCTAGGGTTGTTCACCCTATGTTACAGAAATGCAGAGCTTTGGTTTTTTGGATACTCTTCATTTCTCAGCCCCCATACAATGGATGTCACTAATGTCACCTTTCAGTAAGATAGCCATGGCCAGCAGAAGGCCTGGAAATGCCAATTGTAATTAACTTTCTTTTCAAATATGTTTGACAGTTTCATGCTGAGAAGTACTTCTTACCTTTTGAACTTTCAGATTGCTTGGCTGAGCAAAATGTGTATCATTTTCTTTTAAAATTACCTTACAAAGAGTTATGTACTATGATATTCTTGCACACGTCAGCCATTTATAAGAGATTTAGATTTTTAAGCAGATTATCCTTGTTCCAAATGAGAGACCTTGCTTTTGTCTGAAGCATGGGCTATGTTCAGGTGCATTGCAGAGCCCCAGGACAAGGACACTCATATATTCATAAATGTCAAAGATGACGACCCTTTCTCATGGGTCTATCATCCCAGCTGCTCTAGAAGGTAATATTACTGAGACCTGTGAAAGCCAGAACATGCTTTTTGGGAGTAACTAAAGATAGGAAAGAAATGCTCCTTGGGTCCAGTTTCCTACAATATGGTTATTCATCATTTTTAAAATGACATCAAAAATCAATAAAAATGGAAGACTTCTATAAATGCATCTTTTCCTAATTGAGAGGCTTAACCTGACTTTTGCAGTAAGAATAATACACCTTACTGTGACCTACTTAAAAAATGTAAAAAGTCACTTTTTTTTTCCATAGCAGGAGTACTCGTGTAAAAAAGAAAAAAAAAAAAAGTATAGATCCTTACCAGCATTTTGATCAAGGAGAAAGGTTTCATACTTCAATAGTGCACGTAATGGAATTGGTCAGATTTGAAGCATGGGAGCACATTTTATCTTAGATCTTTAATTTTTTACAGTTCAGTTGACAGAAATTTAACTAAAATGTTGGTTATGTGACCAGTAAGCAGACTCCCCCAAATAACATTTGCCTTAATTTTACTGTAGATTGTCAGAAAGGGTGTAAAATAAGTAGATTTTTATTAGTGTTTTGGTTAATTAGAAATGATTCAAAAACAAGTTCTGTAAGAGTATTTTCACCCTCCTCAAGATTACAAATGTATCAACTAATCCTACTTTTCTCAATGGATGGCAAACCCTAGGAACTACCAGGTAAATATATACACGAAAAAATAAAATTTTCAATTATCTTCCCTAGCTATCAAGGCAATAGAAGATATAGGTCATCGGGGTTCACACTGCCCTAAAAGATGACAATATAACCTTTTTTTCTAAAAAATAAAAATGTGAATAAAAAACTACATTCTCTATTCCCTCAAAGTAAAAAAACAAAACAAAACAAAAACAAACAAAAAAACAAAACAAAAAAACCACCTCTAACCTATAGTGTTAACAATTTTAATGTAATATTGAAATCATAAAAGCCTTTTGGTTCAAACTTCAGGTAAAAATGTGGTTTAGCTTCCTGTAAATATATTATTTGGTGTTCTATTGAGCTTACTCTTTTTTTTTTTTTTTTTTTTTTTTTTTGTCTTTTTGCTATTTCTTTGGGCCGCTTCCGCGGCATATGGAGGTTCCCAGGCTAGGGGTCAAATCGGAGCTGTAGCCGCCGGCCTACGCCAGAGCCACAGCAACGCAGGATCCGAGCCGTGTCTGCAACCTACACCACAGCTCACGGCAACGCCGGATTGTTAACCCACTGAGCAAGGCCAGGGATCGAACCCACAACCTCATGGTTCCTAGTCGGATTCGTTAACCACTGCGCCACAACGGGAACTCCTGAGCTTACTCTTTTTAAAATTTTTATGTAAGTTTTCAGGTCAAGAGCATTATAACGAGACCTCTGTATACACTATACAGTGATCACCAAGACAATTCTACTTGCCATCCATCACGCACAGTTGATGGCCTTTTGCCCATCTTCCCCCTTTTGCCCACCCCCCCATTCCCTTCCCCTGTTGTACGCAATAGTCTGTTCTCTGTATCTATGAGCTTGGTTTTGTTTTATTTCATTTGTTCATTTGTTTTGTTTTTATAGATTACACCTATGAGTAAAATCAGATGGTCTTTGCCTTTGTCTGATTTATTTCACTTAACATAATACATCCAAAGTCCATCCATGTTGTTGAAAAATGACAGGATTTCATTATTTTTATGACTGAATAGAATTCCTCTGCATGTATTTATATATGTCTTCTTTATCCATTCATCCACTGATGAATACTTAGGATTTTCCATACGTTGACTATTGCAGTTAATGCTGCTATGAACATTCTTTTTTAATTAGTGTTTTCATGTCTTTTGGGTAAGTATCCAGAAGTGAAATAGCTGGGTCTATTCTTAATCTTTTAAGAAATCTCCATACTCTTTTCCATAGTGGCTGTACTCAACAGTTGCTAAATACCTAGACTCAAACTCTTATAACTCAGTTGGGGTATCCCAAAGCTGCCTTTGCCTACACATACTTTTTATCACATACATTAACTTTTAGACTATTCCTTAAAAGTCTTCCCAAACTTTCTCATGCCAAAGAGTAGGAAGAAGGAAAAAATGGACATGAAACCAGAGAGTAAAATCTGATTACTGTCTTTAAAGAAGGCCCTTCAATACAGTATTTATGAATGCAACATGGAGAGGGAAATTGTATTTCTGAAAAGAGTCCTATCAGCCATGTAATCTAATAAAATTAGATTATTAGGTAGTCACACTGGGGAAGCCATCTAGAGTTCTGCCCCAGCTTCCTACTTGTATGACTTCAAATCCTCTGTGAGGCTTCTCTCCCCATCAGGCTCCCTTTTAAAATAGGGAAGCCAGTTTTTTATGGGGCCTCCCTGATTAGGGTAGGAATGGAACTCGGAAAAGACCAGGTCACTATTCTAAACCCTGAATGAATATTAATTTATTTAATCCTCTCCCCAACCTGTGAGATATGGACTAAGCCAAATCTTTTGGTCCTTCTTCCAAAGAATTTTCTGAACCCCACCCCATCTCTCATGTGTCTCAAGTTATCCAACTGCTTCCAATGCCCAAAACTCCTAGACTGTCATATCCAGTTGCTATGTCTTTGCCTCTTTACCCACTGCAAAGCGATCATGTTCCCAAAGCATCTCATTTTCTTTATGTCTCCATACCTTTCCAAAACTCTAAGTAAATCCTACCCACATAAATTACACTTAACACAAATAAATTCCTCAATTGCCAACTTTTAGGCAGTCAAAAATTGTCATCAATGCTTTTAGACATAAAAGCCCTGATAGAGAATTGGTGAAGCATGTTAACTGAGGCCCTTGGACTCCAGAGAACTAATCCCAGAAGTATCAGGTCTTTCTGCCACTCCAGTCTCTCCTCCAACAAAAGCTAGCCCTATGCTTTTGTTTCTCTGAGTATTGGGCCATGATCCATGAAATCATTTTGCTCCCCACAAAGCCATCTCTGTACCTGCCTTCCACAAGTTTAGAAAAATATTGTCCAAGCTACAAAAGCAAACTCGATAGGTCATTTATGTTTCTAGTAGTCACATTCTTAAAGTATAAAGATAGGTGTATTCATTTCCTAAGGTTGTCGCAACAAAATATCACAGACCAAGTGGCTTAAACAACAGAAATTTATTATCTCATAATCTGGAGGCTGGAAGTACAAGGCCAAAATGATCAGGGTTTGTTTCTCCTTGGCTTGCAGACAGCTGCTCTCTCACTGTGGCTTTTTCTCTGTGCATAAGCTTTTTTTTCATGCTAAATCTTTAAAATCTCCCTACTTCATATATAGACTTCCTATTCCTTATTTGGCTTTTGAGGTCAAGTCTAACCTGTTTCCCAACCTCTCTGACATCTTCTTCCTATATTATCCTGTTACACAAACTACAGGTTATCTAAATTAGTGCTCACTATCATTCTTAAAAATTCACTAAATTTTCCTAGCGTCAAACTTTTTCTCACATAGTAACCACTGCTTGAAATGAACTACATCAAGTTCCGTCACTTTCTCAAGTTTCAGCTCAAGTGCTGGCCCACAATGCCTTTCAGAATCAAACAGCTAGATCTTTGGGGGGAGCCTCTATTATATGCTAGAAACCAGTCAGTCAAAAACGAATGAACCAGGATTCCTAACTGAAAAATCTCAGAGTTTATTAGTGGAAACAAGCTCATAATTATCAACAACTATTTATTACTTCAACAATTATTTATTAAGTCCCAGTAATATGCCAAGGACATTGTTCTAGGGTTTGGGGATATAACAAACAAGTGAGGCAAGGTGCCTACACATTCAAAGAGTCTACACTCTAGTTGTGAGGGTAACAATAAATACTCAAAATAAATCAACAAGAACATAAGTGATGGTGGTACGTTTTCTGCTGATAATTATAATAGGGAGATGTGATGAGAGTGACTGCCTGACTAATCCAGGTGGGAAAGATAGTGACCAGATACATGAATGACAAGAAGACACCATGTGAATCTTGGGGAAGGGCATCCTGAGAAAAGTGAACAGTTATTGCAAGAATCATAAAGCCAGAAAGTGCTTGGCACAATTGAAGGACTACTGGCACAAATGAAGTGGTCACTGGAGACCTAAGGGATTTCTGCGGAAAGCGGAACTTGTAAAGAAGCAAGAATGGAATCACAGATAGCAATTATGATGTTCTTGCAGTGATCCAGGCAAAAAGTGACAGGTGCTTAAAAAAACGGCAGATATGGAGCCAGGGAGAAGTGAGCAAATTCAAGATAAGTTTCAGACAGTCTGTGAGACTCTGATGAACTGGATGTGTGGAGTGACAGAGTATAATCAACTTTCATAATACAATGTCATAGAAGCAAACCTTAGGGTGCACACAAATATTTAGCAGAAAGGAATGAACCATGTGTGTGTTTTGGGGGAGGGTGTGTCATCAAGCTCCCCTGAAAACAGTACTTCAGATCTCAAGTTACTCCAAGTAATAGCTACCTAAGTTTGTGTTACCTCTCCTAATAAAATATAATCTCAAAGGCAGAAAAGTTGAGATTTTTTTCTTGCTTTCTTCCCCACACACAACACCCAGAATAGTGCTTTATGAATAATAACTAGCCATATAAGTTTTGGTTGAATAAATAAATGAACAAGTGTAAATTTAAATATTAAAAGTGTGATGATAACAGAAGAATGGAGAAATTTCATCTGGGAAAAGAGAGGTAAAGAAAGATGTTGATCTAGAGGTAAAAGTGCAGTGTTTAGTAGAAATGATCAATGGTTATATTAATTTCTATTCCAGGATAAAAGGGAAGTATAGAAATTTACTACTATCTTTTTCAGGCTTACAACTTGGTAATTTTGAGTAGAGTTATATCTTCTTAGAATAATCAGCCACATGTTATTATGAATATTAATAAAGGTGTTAATAATGATGATGATGATATAGCACCTCCTCTACTCTAAATATGGTGAATAGGTGCTCTGTAGACCTCTCATTTAATTCTAACCCAGTTCTGAGAGGTAGCTCTTTGTATCTTCATTTTACAGATGACTGAAGGAGCTTCAGAAAGGTTGAGTACCTTCCTGAAGCCACACAGCTAAAGTTGAAGAACTAGGATTCACACTCTTTTTTTTTTTTTTTTTTTTTTTTGTCTTTTTGCCTTTTCTAGGGTCGCTTCCCGTTGGTATATGGAGGTTCCCAGGCTAGGGGTCTAATCCGAGCTGTAGCCACCAGCCTACGCCAGAACCACAGCAACGTGGGATCTGAGCCAAGGCTACGACCTACACCACATCTCACGGCAATGCCAGATCCTTAACCCACTGAGCAAGGCCAGGGATCGAACCCACAACTTCATGGTTCCTAGTCGGATTCGTTAACCACTGCGCCACGACGGGAACTCCAAACTCATTTTTGAATAGTTGTTGACTTTACCAACTATTAACAGCACACTGTGCTCTCCTTGTAATTCTATAGCTTTCTGAGTCAATTTTATTTATAAATAAATTTATTATTTTTTAAGACATATACTTGTGAAAACTAACTGTAATCCCCTGCTGAATCCCTTCATGGGAAAATTTAAGTTCACCTCAATTCCAGTTTTAATTTTACATGTTTGAACCAAGCAAGCACTGTACATATGTTTATTACATCTGTAAACTTACTCTACAGTCTTATTTCTGTGAGAGATCAATATTTATCATTTTGGTTAGTGGCATCCATTATATTTTAATGGATTCACATGTTTCCTGTCCACACCAATATAGTGGTCCAGAGTCCTAAAAAAAAAGATGAGTGGAGAGTCACTGCTGTTAGTGACATGAAAGCAATGAAAACCCATCTCACCAATGTACAGATACTGTGTCCAAAACAAAAGTAACCCCAAACCAATTGACCTCTTTTTCAACAAAGAGGCTTCTAAACATTATTTTTACCTACATTTTCCTTGGTCATTTTAATCAGATTTGAAAATGGACTTCTATTTTATAATAAAGGGATTTTTGCCCTTATTTCTAGAAAATTGGGAATCTTGGTACTTAGAAGGGAATGAGCCCTATTACTCTATCTCATAATGCTAATCAACAGTGGAGGAGAGGAAAATAATAACCTAGCTGATCATACTACAGAGAGTGAGCAGGAAGCTGATGAGGCTTATTGCTTTCAAATGTCGACCCTATTTATATCAAACATTCAGAAAAACAGGACCAAATTCCTTCTGTAAGCAACCGTGGCAAAGCTGTGCCCTCTTATTTTTCAAAATAAGATGTTTAAATGAGGCACTCGGTCTTCTTGGGGAGCAAATGATTGAGACAAATGTCTGAAAAGGCTTCTTGGGAAGGAGTGTCCTTAAACCATCCTGGATAAGAATCAACTCCATTTCAAATATCAGGAGTAAAGGCAACTGACAACCCTTCTTTCAGACACTTAGCCAGCCTTGCCCTCTTTATTAGGGTGAGTTTTGAGCAAGAGACTGGGAGCATCCTTGGGCTGGTGGAAATTTTGTCAGATATGTTCATTAGTGCCCTTTTTCATTTCCCCCACATAGGTTCAGTCTGCAGGTGCAAATCCCCAAGTCCATTCTCTGGCCCATCGCCAAGAAAGCCTAAGGGCAGGAGGGACAAGGCATTTGGGTTCTGATACCAATTGCTGATCCTGATTGCTCAGCAGTGTCACTGCAGTTAGACTAGTATGCATTTCCTCATCAAGGAGGAATTCTGATGCTACACACCATAATTTGTATAATTAATCTTCTAAGCTTTTCTGAAATCACATTTTTGTTGCCCGTCGCTGTTGTTAATAAATGCCACAGCTGTATCAATCCACACTCAATACTAAGAGGAAATCACACTGCACACAAAAGTGGAAATGCAGACCTAGCTCCACTGAAGTTGTCACTAATGAATGATGGGCAAAATGCTGCCATCTTTTGGTTATTGACAAGAGTGAATGGGGGTGGAGTAGTGGGAGTGGAGAATAGAGTTGTTATTTTAAATGCAAATTCTCCAGGTTGCTGAGACCTAATAAGATAGCTCAGAAAAATGTCCTTTAGAATTTCCAGGTTCTTCCTCTTTCGCTCACAGTGGTTTCCGGTTTCCATTGCTCAGTAGATTATGCAACAAAGGGTTTGTTCCTCTCACTGCAAGGACTTTGCTGTGGAGTCCAGTAAAGAGAAGTGGATACAATAATACAGCAGAGGGCCTGTTAGCTCTAGTAAAGAACAAGTGGAATCAGGTTGATGTAAACAGTCACTTCACCATGACTGTGGTTCACTCCTCCTGCCTCAGAAATACTTGAGAGCACCTTGCATTATGTTGCATTGAAATTGCGTTTCCCAGGGTAATGAATTATGTACCATTTGTACTCCAGCCTCTTTTGAGTACTCAGCTCTAAATGTTTGCATCAGTGCCAGCGAGTGTAAGGTGATCTCATTAGGGCAAGAGAGGTGGAATATATATTAGTAGACACAATATAATTCTCCAATAGCTTCCTGTCAATCTGCGATTAAAATGCAACTACACATGCCATTTCTTGGGAAAGCTACAGCGCTACAATTTCATCGTGTGGTCCAAAGAAAAAAATGATCCCCGAGAGCTGATCTGGCCTAGTCAATGTACTGCCACAAGGCCAGAGCTCCTCATGGAAGTAGCTGCTATGAGGCAGGAAGTAACAGAAGTCCTCTCAGGTGGAGGGGATCTCCATCATGCACCTGCTGAGTCCATTAGACCTTTCATTTTCCTTCAGTGGCTAGTTCTGAGCATCCAACAGTGTGTATCCTGCATTTTTGAAAACTGTCCTGTTGGACATTTCCCAATTGAATGTTCTCTATGTGGCAGTCACTTTTGAAATATTTACTAACTTACTGTCTTATTTCTTAAGAAGTTCCACAGAGCTGGAAAATAATTGTCCCATTTTTTTGGGTGAAACTGCCAGGATGACGTGTGGTGGGCAAGATGCTTTCTTGAATTTAACATAGAGGTCTGCCTCTATGACATGATTGGACTCTCTGGGGACAGATGCTATTAAACGCATGGAATTATAAGTTTTTGAACTTAAAGGTACAAACTGGATCGTATACTGTCTGTAAGACAATTGTTTAAGCAGTTTTAAGTATACCCTCTGAAAAGACAGGTGTAATGTTCATTCTAAACATCTGTAATCTGGCTGCAAGAAGAGATGGTGTTTTATTTTTGCTTTATAGACTACCTGAAATATGCATATACATATGTGTGTGCATATATTACATATATACATATAAAATTATATATACATGTATATATTTTATATAGCAGGTTTTTAAATGAAAGCGGCTTAGTAAGTAAACTGTCATTGTGAAGTGAACATATGTTTTGATAACACCACCAAAGAAATTCCTTCTTTGAGTGTGTGTGTTTGTCTTGGATGATGTTAGAGCAAATGTGTGAGAATGCTTCTTTCTGTACCTTTCTGCTTCAAGAAATGCTGTCTAGAAAGAATATTATTGGCACCAATGAAAGAACAAGAATGTATAAGCATTTTACACATCTCCTTTTTGAGCCTTTCAGTCAAATGGTGGACTGAACACAACACATAGCAAAAATAAAAATCCCACACAAAATTAAAAGGAGATCTTCAAGATGAATATATCTGAATCAGAGTAAATCTCAATCAAAAAGTCATGTGCCAAGGTGAGCTCATTTCAGGGCAGCCTCTTCCCTCTCCTTCCTATATCTAATCCCATGCATCTGTTCATTCATTTGCCCCCCTCTTTACTATGATATGGTTCCTTTAGGTTGCTTGGCAACCATTATAATGCTGCTGCACATGCGTGCTAGATAATAAATCCTATCTTGCTTTATTTTTCTCCTTTTTTAAAACAAGGAATTACAGAGCAAGATATTTTCCTTCTTTTCTAATGGACAAAAAAAAAAAAAAAAAAAACCACATCTGTGGGAATTTCAAAAGCACATAAAATGCCTGCAAGGATGCAGATAAGTAATTACAATTCCTGACAAAGTGTAACTGATCATTGCGTAATGGCTCTACATACAGTTATTATTTGCAATGGCCTCCTCTTTTAAATATGTACATTAACACACATATGTCGATATATGTTTGTGTGGAACTATAAAGAGAAAGGGAAGAAAGTGACAGCTGTTATATCTCAAACAAAGAAAATCAAGGAAATTCCCGGAAATAATCTTGTTATATGTATGTGCATGCATATATATATATATACACATATATACACAAACACACACATATATATATATATATATTTAAAAACAAAACAAAACAGTGGATTCAATAGTTAGAAAGACCTGGACTAAATCCATCCACTTTTTTTTCTGTAAGAAATCAGACAAAGCTTATGGCCTTCCCCTTCCCCTCCTTGGCAAATCCAAGTGTCCTGCTGCTTTCATTTGTTTTTGATCTGCCTCATTAAAAGACTATTGATGGCTTTAACTATTGTCCTTGTTTAGGTGCTGATTTACAAGCACTAATATCTGACTGTGCGAGATTAATGGGAGTCTAGGCAGTTTACGATTATCCTGAGGTCCCTGACCACACATGGAGGGGTTTGGGCAGGGGTCATGCACTCCTATGAAAAACTCCAAAGCAGGCTTAAACCTGGGAACGTTTTAATAGGATTGAATCTGTAATAGGATTTGGCAGCTTGGCCGAAACTGGATGGTGTGGCTTGTTTGGGGTTTCTCTCTTTTCTCTTTATGTATGTATTTATTTATTTATTTTTAGAGTAGAGTCATTATTATCTTGGAATAAAAGGCTAATATTTTACATTGAAGTCAAATAGTGTTACTGTAGTTTAAAGAAGTCCTTAAGGGGAAAAAAAAAAAAAGCTATACGATATAGGATATTAAAATAAAAGAACTCTGGGCATGAAATGCTGTTTCCATTGTGTAGTACATTAAAAGGTAAAAAAAAAAAAAAATTGACAGAAGAGAATAAAATTTCTATTGTAAATGGCTGTGTATTTTTAGCTAAAAATGCTTTAAGGAGTCTAAAAGGCACTGGCAACGTAGGGCTATTTACAAAAGGGGATATTTCTCCCAGGCAGGAACAGCTTTGCCCTTCCTGGTACCACATTTTGCTGGACAGTGAGGCACCCTGAAGCTGAGTTCTCCTTTAGTCAAACAACAAGCCTACTCTGAGTGACAGCAGGAGTGCAGTGGATTCAGTTTTTGAATAATATTACAAACACGAATAAAATTCAAAGTAGAGGTACCACACTCTTGATAATATCCCAAATGGAATTCTATTAATATTTTAGTTCCCATTTGAAATCTGGCACAAGGGGCTGTAAGCTTTGTCAACATTATCTTCTATGTCAATTCACTTGATTATAGTGTCTAAATTTGAGAACAGTGGTGGTAAAATTATTTAACCTCTTGGACTCTGGTCATTGGAACACTATAAGGAGACTGTCACTTAAAGATGCCCTCATTAATTTTGGTGGCCCAGAAATGGAAAGGCAAGATATACAGCCCTGGCCTAGAGGGTCACACCAGTGCCCTTTTACAGGACCTAACCTGTAAATCTCAAAGCACAAAAGAAGTTATGGTGGCTATAAGACCTCATAAAAAGGTAATAGGAAAATAAATTACAGATTTTGTTTTGGATGGCTTTGAAAGTCCAGGGGCCGCAGAACTTCTAGGAAATCTAAACTTCAAAAATCTAAAGCATATTTTTGACTTCAAAGAAATTCACTTTCACACCCAAATATGTAGCCTAGCCAAATCATTCTACTGTATTATGTGCTATCATTCTCCTTCACTAAGTCTCACAATTTCCACAGAGAAATATAGAGATGACATGAACGAATTCTTTCAGCGTTCTTTCACAGAATCATTTCAGTCTTTATTTTTACTTCCAAAAACTATTTTTCAAAATCCGTATTTTGTTATCCTCGATCCTTCAGTGCAAGATCTGAAGGACTGTTATTATCATTATTACTATTATTATTGCTTTCTAAGTACATAATACATCCTTCCTGCAATAGCCACATCTGTAAAACTGTAAAACTAAGCATTGATTATAGTTGTGACTATTTTCTCATTATACAGAGGAAGGAAGTTATCTAAGTCTCCTTTTCACAGATGAAATAATTTATGCCAGTGATTTTAGGGTCCATACAACACTGACATTATAAGAACCACAGGAGTGTTGATAGACAATGCCATGAGGTCTCTTGGACACAATGCTTTGACCACTGGCCAGGGCTGAGGTGGTCCTAGTGCCCTCTAAGGACAAAGCCACAGGAGAGCTGACAACTGCTATAAATGCTCTGGATTCACCTTAAGCAGAGCTTTAAAAAACACTCTATTCCTAATGTTCTCCAAAATCTTTCCCAAATGTAGGTCCTGTTTCATTATCATGATCACAAATTTTTACCACTTAAGTCCAAATGCTAACAACAGTCCTCATTGTTCACATCTCAAAAGGAAGAAAAATGTGTTACTTAATCAAGTAGCCTGGTATTTCCTTCTCTAAATCCAAACTACGTTGAAATACAACCTGACCAATTGCTTACCCTTTACCATTAAGCAAATATACTCAAAGAATCATGGCCCTTGGTTTTGCAGACCAAGAAACGGATGATGAGCTCTGAAGTAGCTTAGCAAAGACCTAAGAACTCCACCTGAGTTCCGCTCAGAACCAATTCATACTTTTTTTTTTTTTTGGCTTTTTAGGGCCCTACCTTAGGCATATGGAAGGTCTCAGGCTAGGGGCCAAATCGGAGCTACAGCACCACAGCCACTGCAACAGGGGATCCAAGCCACCTCTATGATCTACACCATAGCCCACGGCAATGCTGGATACCCCACCTACTAAGAGAGTCCTCATGGTAATAGTTTCCACTGAGCCATGATGGGAACTCCCCTGATTCAAACTTTTTAACTTTGAAATGCCTTAGAAATGAGTTATGAAGTCCTGATCCTGCTCTCTGGATGCTAATATACTAACAGTTCTTTAACACTTGCATGAGTTTTCAAAAGTAATTTGGTTGGAGTTCTCATCATGGCTCAGCAGAAACTAATTCAACTAGGAACCATGAGGTTACAGGTTCGATCCCTGGCCTTGCTCAGTGGGTTAAGGATCCAGCGTTGCTGTGAGCTGTGGTGTAGGTCACAGACTTGGTTTGAATCTGGAATTGCTGTGCTCTGGCGTGGACTGGCAGCTGTAGCTCCGATTAGACCCCTAACCTGGGAAGCTCAATATGCTGCAAGTGTGGCATTAAAAAGCAAAAAAATAAAGAAAAAAATCAAAAAGAATTTGGCAAAACTTATCCCAAACCCTTATAACCTAATTAATTAACATAATTGCCATAAAAAATATTTTGACACAAAAAGACAATAATTTCATTTTACTGTCAATTTCTGATTTTCAGAAATATGAATTAAAAGTAAAAAACTCTTGAAAATTTTCAGCTTTTCTCATTTAGAAGACAGATCTGATGGAAAGATGATGCATAGCATGTGTATGTACAAAGAGAAAGATAAGGAAAGAAAAAAGATTACAGTTGTTCAATGATAACATTTATGAAGCAAAAGTTGCAACATTATGGATAATCATCTTATTTGTAAAGCCTCAGAAGAGTTAAACTAAATATCTATGAAGTAACTTAATTTTCTGTTCTTCAAAAATATCCTTTCAGGACACTGAATCCATCAGGCCAAGCAGCGCCATAGGAGAGATGGCAATTTTCACTTGACCAGATTTCATTCAAAAAGGAACACTCAGCATATCTATTTGGGAGACAGGGCTGTTTGGGGGTTTTGGTTTTGTTTTTGTTTGGGGAAAGCTATGTCATTACAATTTACTTTCTAATTTTTAAATGCAAATTGTACTTAGAACCATGATCAGAATTACTTGTTTATGTTTAATTATGGTGCTCATGACTGCATGGAACAAATGTAAACATTCATCAGCATGTATGGAAACTGCTCATGGCTACAGTGTCAGCTGTGCCTGTTCTTTGCCTGATCCCAGTAGTAAGTGAATCTTGGCAGAAATGGAAGATAGAGCTATGAAGTGAACCCAGTTCAGAAGCAATGTGACAGCAGTAATATATATATGCACATTCTTCTCTCCAAAAAGAATCCATCTGATTCAGAAGAGAAAGTCTGACTAATAGTTGATTTCATTTAAAATGTCCATTCTTCGGGAGTTCCCTGGTGACTCAGCAGGTTAAGAATCCCACCGTTGTCACTGCTGTGGCTCAGGTGGCTACTGTGGCATGGGTTTGATCCCCGGCCATAGACCTTCCAGCCAAAAAAAAAGTCCATTCTTTTTCTTACCAACGCATCTCTTCCAGGCAGGAAAAGAGAATGTGAACAATGCTTCTCACAATAGCAAATGAAACCACTATTCCAGAGTGTCCCCAGGTGAGATATGCTATTCAGGTGTTCTGGGAATGAGGTGGGGATTGCTTGGTCAAATAACTTTGATGAAATAATTGACTAAACAAAAATTCACCACTTTTTTTTTTTTTTCTTTTTGCCATTTCTTGGGCCGCTCCCACGGCATATGCAGTTTCCCAGACTAGGGGTCGAATTGAAGCTGTAGCTGCCAGCCTATGCCAGAGCCACAGCAATGCGGGATCCGAACCACGTCTATGACCTACACCACAGCTCACAGCAACGCCGGATCGTTAACCCACTGAGCAAGGCCAGGGATCGAACCCACAACCTCATGGTTCCTAGTCAGATTCGTTAACCACTGAGCCATGACGGGAACTCCTCACCACCTTTCTTTAGTGCAGTTCTAGAGACCTTAATATGCTAACACATTTTGAATGTTCCAGAGAGCTACAGCATACATAGATTTTCTGCACCTACGGGGCCACAGAGCCCCATTTCCACAGAACATGGTGTGACAATGGCTGCTTTGCTTTCTGGGCCCAGGAAGGTTATTAGCTGGTCAGAGAATTGCAGTGGGAGGCCGGTGGCTTGTAGCTGCAATGCAGCCTGGCCTAGCAGGCATTACTCACTGTCTGCTGGAAGGCTATGCCAAGGTCCTCTGGAAACCAGGATTTGAAAAGAAGAGCTCAATGTCCAGAAAAGAGGATGGAAGTAAGGCTAGAAACTGAGTCTCTGGATGGTCCTTCAGCCTTCATCCATCCCTCTCTGCCTCACCTGTGGTTTTGCTTGAGAGCAGCCAGACTGCTGGAAGGAAACAATTCAACTAAACCAGTTTCCTCATCTCCCTGGCTAAGAGCGCTTGAAGAACCTTTTAAGCATTGGAGATGAAGTGGGAGAATTATACAATAAATGCCATCATTGCACAGAGCCCAGCAGGGAGAGATGTAGAGCATGGGGCAAAAGATGGTTCTATCAGCAGCCTTTAAGCTTCAGACAGAAGCTAGATAAGAATGAGGCTACACTTACAAATAGTGGCTGAGTCTGAGGATTTAACATGGGCCGGGCACCCTACTAACCACATAAGTCGTTTCATTTAATCCTCACAACAGTCACCCTAAGAAATAAAATCCCCATTTCATAGATGAGGAAATTAAAGCTTAGAGACAATCACAGAAGTCACCAAGTCAGTGAATAGTAAATTCAGCATTTGCCAGAGATCTGACTCCAGTGTGTGTAGAATTAACTGTTTTGCTATTCAGCCTGGGTCACCATGTCTCACTTCAACTAAGATACAGTATAAGCAAAGTACTTCCAAAAAAGCCTTGTCATCACCCAATTCCTCCTGCACAGAATTAGCCAGAATAAATCCCACTGAATGGAATAGGTTAGTGCATGTTTTGATTTTCATGAATAAGGATAAAGCAATTTTGAAGCACCTTTTCTTTCAAATAAAGTGTAGCCTTTTGTTGTTAAGTTTATTAGGGAAGGAAGAAAAGATGGAGAAATATGAAATGTACAGTGGCTGAAAAAATTGAATATGAGAATTAATAAATGGCTATTGTAGGAAGTAATTTAAAATACAATCATTTTCTAAATTATTGTGATTGTTATTTAGGATAGGACGTCACATGAAATATATGGCATTGCCACAATACAACGTGACCCCACCAGGGTTAACCCAACCTAAACAACAAACCTCTGAAATCTCTTACTTCTGCATTTAGGCAAATTTGCAAGAAATGTCACCAATCACCCCACATCCTCTTGCACTGTAAAGTGGCCTGAAATACTACCATGCACCTTATTCAATGACCAGCATCAATCTGGGGCATGGCTGTCCATCATTATCTAGGTCATTATGGATGGGTCTCATGCCATCAATCAGATGGCTCCATAGCTCCCATACATTTCTGGTCACCATTCTGGAGGGAAAATGAAATGCTCCAGAAAGCATGCTCCAAAGGTTTTTTTTTTGCTTCTAATCTTCATTAGCCAAACATAAAACTGGGTAACTAAAAACATAAGAGAGTTAAGTTGGTATGTTTTTTCCAGTTTAAGTAATTATGGTAAGTTTGTGGTTGAGCAAGAGAGCTGACAAAGGAGATTCCGAATTTTATTTTGATCATATGGATGTGCCTAAGCCACCCGTTCACTTAAAGGAATTCTCCTTAATAATAGTACGAAGATAAATCTGACTTTGCTATATTATGTTATTCTGTATGAATTTATGTACATGACATATGAGGAAAGATAAAAACGTCTGCGTCCCAGGTGTGTCACCTAGGGAAAAACTGCCTCCAGGCACAGGAAACTGCCTGTGACCCACTTACAGGGCATCAGGACTGCTATGAGGCAGCTTTCTGGGACTTCTCCAAGTCAGAGAATTATACCTCACTACCCTCTCCAGAACACAGGAGACCCCAAAACACAAGGAGTTGGTCTCGGTGCCCTTCTACTATCTCCAAGCTGAGTGGATCCAGATCAAACTCTCCCGGCTTTCTTCACAATCTCAAGGCCTTTGCTGGAAACTAAATGCTTCCCTAACTTTCACTCCCACCCATGTCCCTTGGGCCTCAGTTCTTGGATATCAGAGGCCTTTGATAAAACACCCAGATACTTACTCCCAATCTCTCCCATTTCCATCCCCCCAATGTGAGCCAGCTCCAGCGATTTTCACTGGTGGCTGAAGCTGGGGTCCAGGGATCATCACAGGCTTGCGAATGTCTAAAGGACTGATCCAGTCATGTGACAGATAAATTGTTTACTTTCCAAATCACAGTTGCTGTAGCCCAGGAGAAAACGTGTCAAGTCTGCGGGGTGCAAGGAGACAATGGAGGTTGGCTCTGATACTGTAATGCTTGCCTTTGTGTTGCACTAATTACTTGGCCCCAGTGCTTATTTGGCTCAGCAGTTGGAGGAGAGGCCTTGCTTTTGCTCTCTGGTGTTTGTGTCATCTTAGATAAACTTGCAGGACTCCCTTGTCTTAAAAGATGTGCCTCACCTCAGAACCCCCTATTTCACATGGTCACAACGATAAGAAGTCTGCTTATCCTGAGCCAGAGTTCAAGGTTTTACATGATCAGCACTTGCCTATAATGAACTAGTTGTTCAAGCAGCAAAATAAGACAAAGCAGCTTAGATTTTTATCAAATATAAGATTTCAGTTGTTCTTGACTTTTAGGACTGTGGAACAAAATTAATTATGTAACATATTTGTCTCCAGTAACGTGAAGACTATCCCACTGCCCTCCTTTTAACCACGAGTCAGTTAGTACTGGTGTAACTAAACAAGAGTGAACTTTATTTTTAACAGCCACTTGCAAAATTCAACCTCATGGCTTCCTTGTGTTCACACAGAGTAAAGGAGGGAGCCTGACAAGTGTCAGGACTCGACCTGGATAATGGGCCTCGATCCAATAAACTGTGTTCAATGATTTCTTCAGCCAAGTGGCCAGGCTCTCGCCAGATACTCTAAGCTCTTCCTTACAGCCCTACAGGGACAGCGCTGACTTCTTCATTAATACCGCAAGGTTAGCCATCGTGATTCAGTTACCTATAAAAATATACTATATTGACAGGGATTATTTACAGGGAAGGAAGATTTAAACCTGTGGACTGTGAAAAACATCTGGGAACTTGTCAAAAAAGTGCAAAGAGGCTGCCTCCCCATAAAAACAGAGCAACTTTCTCTTTCCTAGGCAGCTTCTCATTTAGGGCCTTCCTGGAGTTTGCTGATATGGCTATAAGGACCCAAACACAGGAAGATATAGAAAATTCTCTGACATACACCCCCACCCAAAAAAATAATCTCCCCGCACATTTTAAAGAACTTTAGAGTTTCCAATGTACTCTTCTATTCATTTTCTTATGAAGCTATAGGGCATAAAGGATGATGGGATTTAAATAGAACTTTTCCTTACTAGCTACCAGGTCGAGACTAGTCACGTGCTGAGTAGGGTTATTTCAGTAGCAGCGACAAGGAGCTCCATCTTTTAGATTTCTAACATAACAAAAAACTTGCTCACTTCCCAGATCGTGCTGAAAGGTGACTTTATGACAACATTCCATATGACAATGCAACCGCTGCTCTATTCATTATTACCAGAAACTTAGCAGCTTAAAACAGCACCCAATTATTTACTCACTGTTCCTGTATGTCGAAGTCTAGACATGGTGTGACTGTTCTCAGCTTAGAGTCTCACAAAGGCTATAATTAAGGTGTCGGACAGAATCATCTGGCACATACTCTCTTCTGGACTCACGTGGTTGTGGCAGAAGGCAATTCCTTGTGGTTGTAGGATGGAGGTCCTATTTCTTTTCTCCTGTCTGCCAGGGGTCAGTCTCAGGTCTCAGAGGAAACCCCCATTTTCTGTCACACAGCCCCTCCACCTTCAAAGCCCAAAAGGAAAGCATCTCTATGGCATGGAATCCTTCTCACATTTTGAGTCTCTCTTTTCTCTCTCTCTCTCTCTCTTTTTTTTTTTCCAGGAAAGCTCTGCCCTTTTTATGGACTTGCCCACCTGGGGTAATTCCCTTTCTTAAGGTCAGCTAATTTGGTACCTTAATTACATCTACAAAATCCCCTAATCCCTAGAACAGTGTTTGACTGAATAATGGGAAGAAGAAGCATGTACACCATGGGGCAGGGATCTTAGGGGCCACGCTAGAAGTCTGTTTACTGCAAATGTATACAAGAATAAAAGCCTTGGAATCAATCTCAACCTGACTGTCACTGTCAGGTAAAGCTTCAAGAAGTCTACTCTGCTCCATTTAAGGACAGGGATGGTCCCCCTTGAGGCTCAGGAGAAGTGATGACAGGTGCTGGACCACACAGTTCCAGTATCTTCTGTGATGACAACAAATGCCCCTCTGAGAAACACGAATATGGGACATAGACAGAGTCTGTGTCTCTCATTCCAGAGGAAAGAGAAACTTAAAAATCCAAAGAAATGGGGTTGTTTCCACCCCTTTCTTTGCTGCTCTGTAAGAGGAAGTCTAACTCCCCTCTCTGTAGGCACAAACACAGCCAGTCTGGACCGACTCTTGAGGCTTGCCTAGAACTGACTGGAATAAAAGGCAGGTAGATCCGGCAACCTGTTATCACTAAAAAAAACAGTGTCTTATACTCCCAAGTTATGTGTGTGAATGGCTGAAAACACCTTCACCCTCAATTCCATGAAATGAGAAGAGTACTTCAGTAGGCCAATTCTGAGGTATAGACTGAGAAGCAATAGGTAAAAAGAAAAAAAAATTTCTCATGACTCAGAGGTGACCTCAAGGGGCAAAAATGAGAGTGAAAGTGGGTTTTGGTTTTTGCAGGTTTTTGTTGGCTATGCCCATGGCATGCAGAATTTCCCTGGGCAGGGACTGAACCCATGCTACAGCAACAACCTGGGCCACAGCAGTGACAGCCCTGGATCCTTAGCCCACTGAGCTACCTGGGAACTCCTGAAAGTCTTCTTTGATATTATAGGAGGTTTTTGTTTTATTTTTCTTCATTAAAGTGAACCAAGCCTACCAGACTTTGAACAGCTTAGGGTTTTTTAAGTTCTTCTAAGTCCTACCCTTAGCTTCAGTCTGGTATGCTCTAAACTCTCTCTGGGATAGATCATTTTTCTTCATTATGAATTTTAAAATGGAAATTTTAACAGGTTAATGCTTCTTCCCCAAGAAGAAACATCATTAAAATGTAAAACACCACGTGAAGAATAACACTCCAGCACTCACTGGCCATCTCCCTGCCCACCCACCTTCCCTGTCTTATCTTCCACCCTCTGCCCCGCACTTGACTCAGACCCAGAAAACTCAGTTTGTGATCAGAGAACAAGGAGGGGGGGGGGGCGCTAAGACTCAAAGATCTAAAATGGAGACAGTTGAGGGCACATGAATGGTAGGGATGGGAAAGAAGACTAGGATAAATGGAACATGTTTCTTCCATGACAAATAGACGATACATGCGGATATTAAATGGAATGCCTTTCTCTTAAACATGTAAGGTCTATTTTTCAACATTAAATTAAACTTGGTAGCTGGATGTGAATCTGAGCACCTGCAAAATATGAGGTTCCATGGCACTGTGGGATCAGTGCACTAAGTTGTCGTGAGACATGTTTCTACAATATTTTCTTAGCCTCTTTGCTGAAAACTCCCATCTTGTCCTGCTTTACTTTACCCCATCTTCCTGCTTGAAAAAAACAGTCACAGTGATGGTAAATGACTTAAGCTTAAGAACAAAGACCTAAAGGCCTAAGTTATTCATAGGGTCAGCTGAATAAGGACATAATGCATTGGTCTAGACACACCGGACCTGTGCAGATTGGCACGCCGTTTGCACAAGCATGATATGTTCTCTAAAGAAAAAGAGAAAGAGGAACCTCATGGCCAAGTGGTTTAGGAGCGGTCATTAGCAGAATATGCATTAGCAAAGAGAACCAAGGTGCAAACCTAGGCACGCTGGGTTGCCGAAAATAGGCATGCCTTTTGTGGAAGCACAGTGAGGATTCTCTGAAATGCTATGCATAGATAGCTAACTCAAATGCTAATGATTGTTAAATGCCTAAAGGTCAGAGTAAAAGTTTAACCATCTAGCAGCTATGTGACTTTTAAAATAATAAAAGAATTTATAAAATAATAAAAAAAAAACCCTATATCCTTCACCTACAACCCCCTTCTCACTTGAGGTAATCCTAAAGAGCACAATAAAAAGCAGTGTGGTTTCTTGAGGCAGGGCTCTTGGTCCCTGAGACCTTGAGTCCCCTGGTTCCCACCTTTACTTAAGATAAACGTCTCTGTGTCTTGTTTTATATTAACTTTTTTCCTTAAGTTTCACAGCACCCATTCTTCAGCCCCATCCTGCTAAGCTGGTCTCGGCACTAAATGGCAGGAGTTCTGGGTTCTAGTTCCCTCATGTAGCCGTGAGAAGACTAGTGGGTAAGTTAGTTATTGTCTAGAAACCGGCTTCTATGTCTATACAGTGGATACGAATATACTCCACCTACTTTATATTAGTAGGTTCTTGAGAAAGTGAAATTATAGATAGATGTTTATATGTTTGAAAAAGAATATAATTCTCTGAAAAAAAAGTTTCTGAAAAGAAATTTCCAACAATCCATGAGGGTGTGCAAAGTGGCCTGCCTTCATACAAGAGAAAAAGGGGAAAGTCCATAATAAAAATAGTTTGGGACCCCATTTTCCTACATAAAGAGAGCTGGGGTCATGGAGATCTAACTAGTGATATCCATTCACAGACAAACCATCCCATGGACGTGTACGTATCACTGAGAGCAGAAAGGATTATTATGCTTATGTCTATGAACAAAATGAAATCCCAGACAGGCTTCATCTGAAATATCAAGAAATTGAAAGGAAAAGAAAATACCCAAATATTGGCTTTTGAAGCTATTTACTAGTCACACATGTATAAAGACATTGAGCAGGGAAGAGGAAATCATTATACATGTATTCAGAATTGCTACATCCTTCTAGAGTCAACTCAGGAGAAAGATATTCTTAAATTAATTACATTTTAAAGATTAAATTTCTTTATTATCTTTTACATGAATAGATATGGCCTCTTTCCTGTGGAAGTCAAAGTCATTTACAAATCATAAAACATACTTCCTAATTTTTCCTGTGTTTACACAAATGTATAGAATACCCCCTAGCAAGGCAATGTTCCTACCAGCACAGGCAAAAATTTAAAGTACATTCAATTAAATAAATATTTTTGGAATTGAGTGAGTCTGATTAGTGCTCAGTATGATGGATATTATGGGGAATAAACAAACAGAAAAAGTCCAAAGACATAATTCAAGCAGGGTACTAAAACAGATATGGAAGTATAAAATGCTACAAGACAATTGTGCTACAAGAAAATTACCATGTAAGATGGCCTTGGGGTTGAAGAAGATATTTGGTCTCAGCTATAAAGTAGACAGAAGGGCAGACTTCTAGGACAGGAGTCCATTGTGAACAAATGTATGAGAGTGGGATGGGGCAGGACTTTTACAGGGGAAAATGTAGAGCATAAAATGGATGGGGGCAGTAGTGGGGACATAAACATAAGGACAAAGTTGGTAAAACATTTTGAAAGCTAAGTTAACAATTTTGACAAGATGCTTTAGCCAAACTACTGAAGGATTTTGAAAATAGCTATGATGTCAATGGAGCTATGCTTGGGGAAGATGAATCTTGCATCACTGTGGGTTCAATTTGAAGAGGGAAAGCTTGAAAGGCTCCATCAGTTAAATACGGTAGCACTAGTGTGGGCAAGAGATGCTGCAAATTTAGGTAGAATTACTGAAATAAAATAGGAGTGGTGCTATAGAAAAATAGGCAGAATTTTGCTCTGCAAATGTACAATATCTATAAATCAGAATAATGTGCTTATTTGTTTTCATCTAATTATTAACCACTAAACTATGGAAAATGATCTGTTACAAGAAAATAGAATGTCAGCATTATTGACTTTCACAATATCAAAATAATGACGTTGCTGGCAGAGATAAGGAAGTGGGGGGGGGGGGAAGTGATGGAAAATTGTGAGTACCAATGTCTTTATCTCTCAATATAGAGGTCAAGAAACACCGTCCATGTCTGATGAAACAAAACGTAGAGGTTGAAGTAAGGTGTTGAAGTTCTAGAATTAACCAGTGAAAGAACTGAAGCTAGGGTGGGAAAAGACAGGGGAGAAGGGGTGGTGTGAGTGATACCAGCTCTCACTTATTATCAAAAATTCAACAGACAGTATCTAAAGTTGGTAATTCAAGGAGTTCCTGTTGTGGCTCAGTGGTTAATGAATGCTACTAGGAACCATGGGGTTGCAGGTTCGATCCCTGGCCTTGCTCAGTGGGTTAAGGATCTGGCATTGCCATGAGCTGTGGGGTAGGTGGCAGACGCGGCTCAGATCCCAAGATTCTGTGGCTCTGGCGTAGGCCAGCAGCTACAGCTCCGATTAGACCCCTAGCCTGGGAACCTCTATATGCCATGGGAGTGGCCCCAGAAAGGGCAAAGAGACAAAAATAAATAAATAAATAAATAAAGTTGGTACATCAAGAAATAACAGCACAAGGTCATTGCTAACACTATAAATGTTATCACAGGGAAAGAAAGCAATGGTGAACAGGGCTAGGATGGGACAGGGGCTATTGCTTTTTGTCACAAATTCTGCTGTCATCATTTGATTTTTACCCATGTGCATGCATTACTTTGATTAAAAATGTAAATTAAATTAAAAATCAAAATCTAATTGATGAGATTTGGCAACAGTTTCAACAGAAAAAGAAGAGTGAGAGGTTGACTGATTCCCCACGTCTAATTGACTGAGTGTTTGGTGAGCAAAACCGTAACGTTTACTGTGGAAGTCAAGAGAAAAGACGCAGAGTGAGGTGAGAGAGGGACTTTGCTTCCCCACATAAATTTAAAAGTTAAAATGAGTTCTCATGCAGTCATGGCAGATGTTACACAGGATTGTCGTCAAACATTAGGGCTAGGTCAAATCATAGATGCATTGCTTGGACGGAGTTAATTCAACTTTTGAGCAAAGCACAGCACGGAAGATGTCAGCTTGCTTTATTTGTTTTCGGACCAGCAAAACCCAACCTGACATAGAAAAAAGACACTGAACAATCCCATAATGGCTGAACTCAAGAGAAATATGAAACTCCCATCCTGTGCCCTGGCTTTTGCTGAATTCAATGAGTTTAGCCTCATTTAAGCTAATCAAAGAAAAAAAGAGCAATGATAGAAGAGATTAAAAAGGACTATGCATTTTAACTAAAGATAGAAAAATTATGGCACTGCCTTTTAAGCAGCACCTATTATTTTCAGCATTTTGAAATGATATTAAACACAAATGTAAAAATCATCAAAGAATAAAAAAGCATCACAGTAATCTCAGTCAACATTTGGCACATTGTAAAATTCTATTAGAAATGGTATCTCTAACGGGATATATAATGTTCACATAAATTTGGTTAATCAATTCATATGACCAAGAATTAAATGAGTATGGACACAGCCGCAATCCAGCTGATAAAATGTTTTGACAAGTCAACAGAATCCCTTTGTCATCCTGAAAGTAAAAAAGTCCTCATTTTCTGAAGAAAGTATGAAGGATATGTAATATTGTTAAGGGGAGATACATCCTTGAAGCCAAATTGAGCTTCCTGACCAAGTCACCTCTCTTCTTAATACCCTATGGTGTGGAATAGTCTGACTCATTTTTTGAGGCTGGACCACTGACAATTTTTGAGTCCCACCTCTCCTCTTTCTTCTCCTTTGCCCCAGATCTGGGTAAGCTGATGACGGAAACTGACCACACTCTCCTTTGGTGCCAGCGAAGAAGTTCCAACCACACAAGGCTTGCCTGCCAGTGGGACTCTCAGGCCAGCCCCTCCCTCTATATCCACAATGAAAACCAAAGCCACTTGCCTCTTCTTTCACTCAAGCCGTTTTGGAGTGGCTCTGGCACCTGCCCTTGGCAGAGGACTCATTATGTGAGCAATAACTTTTTCATATTCTTTTGGTTGATGCCTAGTGGCATCATCACTCTAGACATCCAAACCAGTTTTGCTCTCCGTGGGGCAACCACGAGGGCATTTTTGCCACCTTTCAGATAAATGACAAAATAATAATGGTGATCACTTACCTAGTGCTTGCTAGGTGCCAGACATTACCCTGAGAGCTTTACATTAATCAACTCATTAAATCTGTATGGAAGTCCCATGACATAGGTACTATTATGATCGACCTTATTATGAAGTTGAAGATACTAAGATGCAGAAAGGTTAAGCCCTGTGTCCCATATCACACAGCTAGAAAGAAGCAGAGCAGGATTTGAACCCAGGCCCTCGGGCTTTAAAAGCAAGCCTTTCACCCCTGGATTTTTGCAATCTGATACAGAAAGAGCCACAAAGACCAGAATAACCTGGCTGCTGCCCACCTTTCAAGCCTCATTGCATACAGCACTCCGCCTGCTTTCAGACAGATACTGGTGCTCACATTGTTCCTTCTGCCACTGGGTCTTGCTCCTGCATGTCTTCTCCTCTTTGCCAACGTAGCTCTTATTCAAACTGTAGCTCTCAAGGAAGCCTTTTCTGATCACTGGCCTCCCTCCTATCTATTCCCCAACTAGTTCAAATCTTCTTATTACAAGCTCCAGAGTAAACCGTGTACCTCCCATTTAGGCTTGTATCAGTTTTCTAGGTTTGCCTCTATTTGTGTGATTATTTGGCTGTTTTTCTCTCTCAGTAAACCATAAGCTCAGTGACAGCAGGGACTATGTTTATTTTTACTTATTGTTATACTTTGGCAGTGCCTGGCACTGAAATAGGTCCTCTATAAATGTTACATTTGAGAAATAAACAAATAATACCCAGTCATTTCCATTTCAGACAGTCATATAGACTGCCCTTACCTAGACTGACCCGGTCTCGGAAATTTATAAGCAAATGGGTTTTGTGGATTGCTGCCATTTTCTCTGCTCTGAAATTGTAATCCTTACAGCCCATGGGGGGGGGGTTTCTAGAGGGGCATAAAGGCTGTCTTTCCTTTCCCTGGGTCCCTTTACAAGCCCCCTACAAAGCAGTCTCACACTTCTGACTTGGCAAGGCCCACTCAGCGCCCCTCCAAGGGCAGAGTGGGAAGAAGACAGGGGCAAATTCTGTGTCATTCATGGTGGATGCACTCTGTCCCCATGTCCAAACAAAGATGGCCTGTGTCTGTGCATGGGTATGCAGCTCTGCTGTTCAGGGTTCCTTTTCACCACAACCTGAAGCTGCACAAGATGAGCTGATTACCCACCTTCCTGAAGAGAAAAATCTAGAAGTGAGGAAGAGCAAAGAGAGGCGCAAAATGTAATTGAATGTTCACTATCTCCCAAGTGATTTTCATAATTTTTAAAAGTCAGTATTCATTGAATATTGGCTGAAGTTGCTAATAAGCATCTCCGTTTTATAGGTGAGAAACTTAATAACTTCAGTTGTGTGGCTAGTATTTAACAGTGGCTATGTCAGGATTCAAACCCAGGTCTGAATGGTACCAAATGCAATGCTCTCTCTATCTTAGGATGATGGATCCGTCCTGGCCCCTGAATCCAAAAGAGGAGAATCTTATCATATCAGGATTTGAGGAATTTGGCCCTAAAAGGGAAATCTTAATTTTCTTTTTTTCCTCAGCAACTTTCTGGCCTCAATAACAAATTCATTCTAAGATGCCATTTTAAAATGCTGTGAAGAACCATACAAAAAAATAAACTCAAAATGGATTAAAGATCTAGATATAAGACCAGAAACTATAAAACTCTTAGACGAAAACATAGACCAAACACTCTCCAACATAAACGACAGCAACATCTTCTCAGATCCACCTCTTAGAGTAATGACAGCAAAAACAAAAATAAACAAATGGGACCTAATTAAACTTAAAAGTTTCTGCACAGCAAAGGAAACCCTAAACAAAACAAAAAAAAACAACCCACAGAGTGGGAGAAAATATTTGCAAATGAATCAACTGACAAGGGATTCATCTCCAAAATTTATAAACACCTCCTATGGCTCAATACCAAAAAAAACAAACGACCCCATCAAAAAGGGCAGAAGATCTAAACAGACAATTCTCCAAAGAAGACATACAGATGGCCGAGAAACACATGAAAAGATGTTCAACATCACTCATTATTAGAGAAATGCAAATCCAAACCACTGTGAGGTACCACCTTACACCAGCCAGAATCGCCATCATCAAAAAGTCTACAAACAATAAGTGCTGGAGAGGGTGTGGAGAAAAAGGAATCCTATTATGCTGTTGGTGGGATTGTAAATTGGTGCAACCATTGTAGAAAACAGTATGGAGATGCCTCAGAAAACTAAACATAGAACTCGCATTTGCTCTAGCAATCCTACTCCTGGGCATCTATCCAGAGAAAACCACGACTCACAAAGACACATGTAACTCCAATGTTCATTGTAGCACTATGTGCAACAGCCAAGACATGGAAACAACCTAAATGTCCATCGGCAGAGGAGTGGATCAAGAAGAGGTGGTACATAAACACAGTGGAATATTACTCAGCCATTAAAAGGAACAAAATACCAGCATTTGTAGCAACCTTGATGGACCTAGAAATTATCATGCTAAGTGAAGTCAGTCATACAATGAGACACCAACATCAAATGCTTTCACTGACATGTGGAATCTGAAAAAAGGACAGAATGAACTTCTTTGCAGAACAGATACTGACTCTCAGACTTTGAAAAGTTTATGGTTTCCAAAGGAGACAGTTCAGGGGGTGGGAGGACACGCTAGGGTTGTGGGATGGAAATCCTATAAAATTGGATTGTGATGATCATTGTACAACTATAAATGTAACAAATTCATTGAGTAATAAAAAAATAAAATAAATTTAAAAATAAAAATAAAATGCTGAGAAGAGATATTTTTACTTACTACAAGAAAACCTTTCCTTTTATCATGATTTTTTTAAATTAATAATCATTAAATAAGAAGACAGATGGCCTAATTGTTCAAGATTCTTTCTTAGAGCTGAAGGGTAAAAAAAAAAAAAAAATGAATGAATGAAGATCTTTCTCTTAAAATAACACAATGAGAGGAAGACCCTGGAGTTCCCATTGTAGCTCAGCCAGTTAAGAATCCAACTAGATCCATGAGGATGCAAGTTTGATCTCTGATCTCGCTCAGTGAGTTAAGGATCTGGCATTGCCACAAGCTGTGGCTCAGATCTGGCATTGCTGTGCCTGAGTCGTAGGCTGGCAGCTGTAGCTCCAATTCCACCCCTGGCCCAGGAACTACCATATGCAGCAGGTGTGGACCTAAAAAAGGAAAAAAAAAAAAAAAAAAAAGAAGTCTCCTTGTAACTCTGTCAATAGGAGGAAAGAAACAAATAGGAGAGAAAGGTAAATAAAATCCTATGGGAATCAGCAACAGATTCTATGAGAGAGAATATTTCTGAAAATGTTGGGGAGAAAGAAGTAACTGAAGCTGAAAATGAGCTGGGTTCCTGAGTTAGGAGACCATTCCCAGCCTGCAAGGACCCCTAGGTCCCATGCAAGAAGTAGAGAGAAGTCAGAGGCTGTGCCCTGTGGAGGCAGGGGCCACTGGGTGGCCACACGGAGATTCTGAAGGGGAGACTCAACATTGGTCTCTGAAAGGCCATGGCGTGTGCTGTCATCATGAGCTCCTCTATGGCTCAAAGAGTGCAGCCAGCCCTGGAAACCATCTGGTAGATGCCTAAATGTCTCTTAGATGGATGTCACTCAATCACGTGGCTTTTCAACAAAGGGAAACTGAAAGAGAAAAGGAAGACAGCCAAACTGGAAACAGCACGGCTCCTCATTCTGGCCTTGGGATGACAGAGGGATAGGCGTGCACTATTAGTTAAAGAATGGCAGTGTGCTGTTCTGCCTGAGTATAACTTTTTGAGATATCTGAGCAGATAATCAATCAGTTCTAGGCCAACCATCCCTCACAAGGTCCAGGGTGCTGTGCCCTTTGCAGGGCTTTTATTTCTATTTAATTAATTTCTCCATCTGTTCACCAAATACAATGGCAGTGTTTATCTTTGCATTTGAAAAAGTTCTGGCACACAGTGAGTCTCTATAAATATTTAGTCAATGTAAGACACACTAAAAGGAAAAGCATGTGTTCACTTAGCAGAATTTAGAGTTATAAAGAACGAAAACCAGAGTTCCTGTGGTGGTGCAGCAGAAGCAAATCTGACTAGGAACCATGAGGTTGTGGGTTTGATCCCTGGCCTTGCTCAGTGGGTTAAGAATATGGCGTTGCTGTGAGCTGTGGTGTGGGTCACAGACGCAGCTTGGATCTGGCGTTGCTGTGGCTGTGGCATAGGCCCGCAGCTGTGGCTCCAATTTGACCCCTAGCCTGAGAATCTCCATATGCCACATGGGTGTTGCACTTAAAAAAAAAAGAAAAATGAAAAGCAACCCAGGTTTGATTCGTAATGTTCTTAATGACCATTGGTGTCCACTGGACTCTCTGAGGACCAAAGTCTAATATATGAGACTGTGCAACTATGTGGGCAACTAAGGAATCAAGCTACCAAATCTGCAAGGGCAAGTCTCTTGTTTCCAAAAAGGCCTCATTTGGAATTAAACTTGATTCTGAAATTCTAATAAGAACTTGCTTCCATTTTTGTTACATGACTTGGCACTGGACACACTTCTCCCTGGGAGAAGCCTATGTAAAGTTGAGTAAATATTACAATGTTCATTGTAATATTTACAATGGGTTAGGTTTAGGGTTAGGGTTAGGGTTAGGGTTAGGGTTAGGGTTAGGGTTAATGTTCATTTTCATTACAATGTAAATATTACAATATTCACACGCAAATATTACAATGGCAGGGAAATTCTAGCACTTTTGTACGGTGCCAGGGTCTTGAGATTTCTGCTAGAGTTCATGGGAAATGTTTTTTTTTTTTGTTTTTTTTGTTTTTTTTTACCCAGCACTTCCAGTAGCAGGAACTTCTTCTCAACTATAACAAGCATTAGCAAAGTTCTGCCACCAAGAGCATCATGTGTATGGTCCAGGGACAAGCAGTCGGTATAAATGGAGGGGGAGGCTGCAGCCCAAATACCTAAACACAGGTTTCTTTCACTCAGAGCTCTGGGAAGCAAATTCCCATCCTTGAAGAAGGAATGTATTGATAGACCTTCAAACAGGTGATGTTTTAATGAATGCCTACAAGGAAACAACTGGTGATAATGAAACCTCCTTGTCAGAAACTCTTCATCTGTCCTTTTCACCTAGCCTTGGCCTTCTCCATTCAATTTAATTGTACTTTCTAGTCCCTCCAGCAAGTTTTACTTGTTATTTTGGTCTTGTTAAGGTTGGGGGAGGAGGTGGAAACAGTAGAAACGCAAAGGAGAAGACTAAGTGGAGAATTTACCTTTAAATTACCATAACACTAGATGATAAATGAGTTTATGTAAAAAGATGCCTACTCTAGAAACAGTGACATTTTTGCATTGCACAATTAGTTTATGGAGTGGGTATGCATGTGGTCCCAGGTACTGCTAAAGTGCAAGGGTGGTATTTTTATAAATGTCAGTTTTACTCCTCTCTCTCTTTCGGACTAACATGGTTTGGGGGGATCTGGTACAAATTTGCAGAGAAATAAACTGGACATACACAAGTGAGGTGCCTTAATGCTTATAACAAATCTGCAGAACTAGTCTCTCCAAGCCCTGGAGGATTTTAATTGTATGTGGATTTAGAGGATTCAAAATTAGGTCCTAATGGCTTCCCCTGGGTGTGACTTAGCTGCAATGTAGCCAATATCAAAGTCTTGTCAACTTCTGCATGTGATGCTTATTTTCTTTAGACCCAGTTTCATGTTCATAGACCACTCAGTATGGCTAATCCAGCCTGCATATTTTCATGGAGAAATATTTTATAGAGGAGGAAAGAGCTATTAAGGCCCCATCATCAAGGCTTAACCAAAAAGTTTCAAGGCAGGCATGTTCCCCAGGACATGGGAGAATTTAACTCAAGAGCACTAGTAGAATGTAATCCAGACCATCGTCAAACATCTACAATCACCTGCATGAACACAGGCAACCAATTTTGGAGGCACACCTGGAAGGAAAAATCAGAGGTGGCCCTCCTCACAAAAATACTTTCACAATCAACAGTGACATCCTTCCTTGTAGCTCAGGATGGAGGACATGTAGTAAAAGAGCCTTAGTCCCTCAGTGCCTGATGTGTGCCTTTGGTAGCACAATGGAGGCAGGTGCCTGGAAGGGCCTAAACAGAGAAATAGCCCCTGATCTAACACTTGAAAATCTCTGGGGCCAACAGCTCTAAGCCTTCCCTAGACATTCTCTCCCTGTTAAAGTCTTTTCACAGATTCTTTTAAAGGTACAAAATTTTCATTGTTATGAATTTGAAGTTATTTGGTGAGACACAGATTTCCGTTTAGCCTATTGCTGAAGGATTCCTAAAGGAAACTATTATAATTCTTTGTTCTTAAACAAATAAAGTATGTTCTTTATCTTCCAGGAAGCTGATAATACGATAGGTGCAGCTTTAAGGACTAATTATACTAAATAGCAGGGCATAACTCAAAAGAGAGACTACATCTATTATGTAGAATTCCCTAAAGAAACATTAGGAATTTTACATGCATTGATTGCTAGTTAGCATTAGAAAGACGTTTATGAGTTGACTCCACCAAAGCCACAACTATTTGCATTAGCAAGCAAGCAACATAAGCTAACTGATAAGAATTCAGTGATATAATGCAATTAATACAGTTATGTCTGTTAATTAGCTTTTTCCAACTGTCAAAGAAGATGCCTTTCAGGAGTCAAACTTATTTTACTGATTAAAAATGAGAATCCATCTTGTAAACCTAAGATGGACTTTCCTTTGATCTAATTAAAGGAAGAGGTGGCATACTCAAAATTTGGGCCTCTCTGACATAAATTAACATATTCATAAATGAGATAGATGGATATTTTGCAATTAACATGGGACAACCAGAATAAAGCCTAATTAGTAAACATGCTTTCTTTATTAACTTGCAGGTCAAGTTCTGTTTTATTATCAACCAATAGTGATAGAACAGTGTAATTTTTTTTCAAAGAAAATTTATTGGCTCAGAAATTCTGAGCACTCTATCACAGAAATGTGACTTGTTTCTTCATTTCCAGACACCTGTTAGCTCATAACCAGAAGTATATACACAAACTGCTGTTTTTTATGCCCAACTGGAGAATTTCAGCCCGGAGCAGGTTTATGGGTTTCCTGAAAGAGTCCATTTTTACTCTTATAACCCTAAAGGCATTTTTATACTGCCTGTAGACACCAAAGGCCCTCTTAATCCTCTAGTGGATCTGCTCACTTCAATGTTGCACCTCTGTAGTTCTCAGTGGCTGAATTTCTTGGTTAGATTTTCAGTCTAAAAAGGTTAATAGATACAAACTATTACATTTAGAATGGATAAGCAATGAGGTCCTGCAGAGGGAACTATACGCAATCATTTGTGATAGAACATGATGGACGATAATATAAGAAAAAGAATGTTATGTATATGTATGATCGGGTCACTTTGCTGTACATCAGAAATTGACAGAACATTGTAAATCAACTATACCCTAATAAAAAAATTTTTTAAAGCGGCCTCAACTAGATCATGCACCAAGTATAAATGTCTATCTTCCAAACAAGTTATTGATTAGAAGCATATTATGGTTGTTGGTTTTTTTTTTAATTATTAACAATGAAGTCCAAATAGGTCTTAAAATATAATGCCAACAGTCTTATTCCTTTAACTCCCTGGCCCCCACACTTCATCCGTGCCTGTCTTTCAAAGCTTTCAATGAATCCAGGGCCTCCCACAGAAATCAGTGCTTGGAGAAGGATATGGACGTGCCTCTACCACCCAGAGCATGTCAGATCCTGACTAGATGCCAAGCCAAAGCAGCCAGGAGGCTTGGGAAGTTCTAAGTTGAAATACATGTTCCAGGTTCAGTCTTCTGTAGTCTCAGGGAAGAGACTAGTTAAGATCACCACAGGCATATACAGTTCGTTAAGGGGTCTATGTATCCTAAAAATCCTTATCACATGAGATATATGCCAAGGAGTTGTTTAGCAATGTTAATTGGAAATCCCAATACCTTTTAAAATTGTACCCTGAAAAATCAAATACCTGGGAATACACCTGACCAAGGAGATAAAAGACTTATATGCTGTGAACTATAAAACATTAATCAAGGAAATTAAAGATGTAAAGAAATGGAAAGATATTTCATGCTCCTGGGTCAGAAAAAGTAATATTGTAAAAATGGCCATTCTACCCAAAGCAATCTACAAATTCAATGCAATCCCTATCAAATTATCCAGGACATTTTTCACAGAACTAGAACAAACAATCCAAAAATTTATATGTAGCAATAAAGACCCAGAATTGCCAAAGCAATTCTGAGGAACAAAAACCAAGTAGGAGGCATAACTCTCCCAGAGTCAGGCAATATTACAAAGCCACAGTCATCAAGTACCAAAACAGACAGACCAATAGAACAGAATAGAACCCAGAAATCAACCCAGAAACCTATGGTCATTTAATCTTTGACAAAGGAGGCAAGAACATAATATGGGAAAAAGACAGTCTTTTCAGCAAGTATTGCTGGGAAACCTGGACAGCTGCATGCAAATCAATGAAACTAGAACACAAACTCACACCATGCACAAAAATAAACTCAAAATGGCTGAAAGACTTAAATATAAGACAAGACACCATCAAACTCCTGGAAGAGAACATAGGCAAAACACTCTCTAACATCAGCCTTACAAATTTTTTCTCAGGTCAGTCTCCCAAAGCAACAGAAATAAAAGCAAAAATAAACCAGTGGGACCTAATCAAACTGACAAGCTTTAGCACAGCAAAGGAAACCAAAAAGAAAACAAAAAGACAACTTACAGAATGGGAGAAAATAGTTTCAAATGATGCAACTGACAAGGGCTTAATTTCTAAATATACAATTTATACAACTCAACAGCAAAAAAGCCAACAACCCAATGGAAAAATGGGCAAAAGACCTGAACAGATATTTCTCCAAGGAAGATATACAGATGGCCAACGAGCACATGAAAAAAAATGCTCCACATCACTGATTATTAGAGAAATGCAAATCAGAACTACCATGAGATACCACCTCACACCAGTCAGAATGGCCATCATTAAAAGTCCACAAGTAACAAATGCTGGAGGGGGTGTGGAGAAAAGGGAACCCTCCTGCACTGTTGGTGGGAATGTAAGCTGGTATAACCACTATGGAGAACAGTATGGAGGTACCTTAGAAAACTGTACATAGAACTACCATATGACCAAGAAATACCACTCTCGGGCATACATCCAGACAAAACTTTCCTTAAAAATGACACATGCATCTGCATGTTCATTGCAGCACTATTCACAATAGCCAAGACATGGAAACAACCCAAGCATCCCTCAACAGACGATTGGATTAGGAAGATGTGGTATATATATACGTATATATATACACACACATATACACACAATGGAATACTACTCAGCCATCAAAAAGAACAAAATAACGCCATTTGCAGCAACCTGGATGGAACTAGAGACTGTCATACTGAGTGAAGTAAGTCAGAAAGAGAAAGACAAATACCATATGACATCACTTATATCTGGAATCTAATATATGGCACAAATGAACATTTCCACAGAAAAGGAAATCATGGACTTGGAGAATAGAATTGTGGTTGCCAAGGGGGAGGGGGAGGGAGTGGGATGGATTGGGAGCTTGGGGTTAACAGATACAGACTATTGCCTTTGGAATGGATTAGCAATGAGAACCTGCTGTGTAGCACTGGGAACTATGTCTGGTCACTTATAATGGAGCAGGATAATGTGAGAAAAAAGAATCTATACATGTATGTGTAACTGGGTCACCATGCTGTACAGAACACTGTAAACCAGCTATTATGGAAAAAAAATAAAATCAATTTGTATTTACTTCACATCAATACATCATTACTCTTTACTACAAACTCTGCATAGGAATGCCTCTTCTAGCTACCTTTCTTCTCTAAAACTAAAAGCTACTCTTTCTTGTTTCTTGTTTCTCTTATTTGCTCTCACATATTTGATCTCTACCACACAACTTTCTTATTTGTTTCCAATTGCTTTTTGTTCACTAGGATTTTCTCCATCAGACTATGACATTTGGCACATCTAGATTCAATCATCTACTAACTACAATCTTAGAAAAATAGCTGGACTTTGAGTACATGTTTCTTCATCTGTACAGTGAGGATAATGATGTTATCTACTGAAATAAAATGATGTATTTAAGAAACAAAGTGGAATGTCTAACAGATTATTTATTAAGTACTTTATTAACACTAGCTATTGATGGCATTATTTGAAATATTCAAGGGGCCTTGACAGATGTTCATTTCTCCAAAAATTACTTTTTATTAAAGAATTTCTGGCTTGACAGAACCTAGGTCGCTTGGGGTAGAATGGACAACAAACACATCCAATTAATCACATGAGTGTTTACTGAGTATATATTAACACTGTGCTGACGTTTGGCATAGAAGTGCCTCTTCTCAATAATTTCTCTAGATTGGGGCAGTAGAATAGTTATACTGACAGCTAAAATTCCAAATATGAAAGGAAAAGACACACTGGAAAGGTTATTCTCAGCAAGAAAATTGGTTAGCCTCTTGCTTCTAGAACATTAGGCACACAGTTTAGTTCATTGCAGAGAACAGCTTTAAGAACACACGTTTTCATACCACAATTTAATTTCCCTACTAAGTAAGAAAAGCTTATCTCTGCTGAAGTTGTCTGCTGCCGATCAGAATATTCTTTTGAAAATATTTCAGGACAGGGGTCAGGATAATGTCACAGCAAGTTTCCAACCTCTTAACAGACATGAAATATTCATAGATTTCTATTCAGATGTGTTCCTTCCATGGCCTCGACTCTCCTCTTTACATTCCAAATTCCACATGAAAAGTTTATCTTTAGGTAGCCAACCTTTTTTTCAGTGATAAAGGTCAATTATGATCTTGCTTCACTGACAGTTATCATGCTATCCGGGATTCCGTAATATATCCAGTAATATAGTACTGTGAATAAATATGGCTAAAAAAAAAAAAAAAAAACCCACACAGGTAAAATTTATATGCAAAATGAGATGAAAGCATCAACTTTTCCCTCCAGTTACCTTTATTTATTTGAACAAATGTCATGAGAAAGAGAGTCTTGGACTTAATCTCCTTCAATCAATGTCAGACACATTACCACTTAATGGGAGTTTATACTGCATAATATTATTTTCTTTGTATGAACCATTTTCTGACACCTTACATTTAGTTAAATGATTTATCCATGTACATTTTACATGAGGATAAATATGAGAAATGGTTTCTGCTTCTATTGAGTTGGATAAGGAAGCAACTCTAAAATACAAAGTCAACTGGCTTAGCCACTCAGGCCCTGATGTCAACAGGAGTTACACCTGTGTACAAAGAAAATCTATCTGAATAGCAGTAGTGCCGCAAGGGATATTATTATTTCTTTCTTTTTTTTTTTCCCCCACAGGACCTAACCAAGCCCTCTCTACCACAGTGTGTTATTGGTTAATAAGCACTAGCTTTAGATGTTACGTGTGCTAGGATGTGGATGCCTACTCTTTGCCTATTTGTCAGTGCTACCCAGGAAAAGGTGCCTAGGCTGTGAAAGGTTGTGCTGTGAAATTTATAAACTCTAAAGCTGAGTTGAGTGGGTGAGTTACAGAATAAAACTTGTCCAAAAATCATTTTGCTTCCCCTATTATAGCTTATATTTTTGGAAATTCGGAACAAGATCTTTTGCGATTTTTTTTTTAAGGTCACTAACTGAAAACTCACCTTGTTGAGTTGAGGTTTATTATAAAAATGAAAATTCCCCAGGAAAAATGCACAACTTGGGAATTTTTCAGATTATGTGATCTGTAATTTATTATTTACAGAGGATTTTTTTACATAAGGATGGATAAAATCCCATCAATTTTGTTTTGTTATTAAGCATGAGTTGATACATGCTAACAATTCATTGTTAATATGTTTTTTTCCTAACATTTTCATTGTTAATATGGTTTTTTTGGTTTTGCTTTTGACTTTTAAATTTAAAAATGAATTGAAGGTATTCATTTGAAGGAAAAGCAGAAACTCTTTTCTTTTCCTTTCTTTTCTTTTCTGGACATGTCCATGGCAGGTGGAGGTTCATGGATTCCTGGGCCAAGGATTGAACCCATGCCACAGCAGTGACCAACCTGAGCCATTGCAGGGACAATGCTGGATGGACCCTTAACCCGCTTCACCACAAGAAACTCTGAAATTCTTTTCCAATTAAGCTTTTGGATGCTATAATAAGAGGAGCACACAATCCAAACGACATCAAAATGATGTTCAGCCAATTCCTGCCTCATCCCCACAGCCACATTTAGTCCTCATGAGTTCTCCTAGAGTTTCAGACTGTTTCCCCTTTTGGGGCACACAATCAATTGGAATGAGTCAAGATGAAGTAAGGTCTAACTCTGACACAAATTTGAACTAGTAAAAATATATTTGGGAAGGAATATATAAGTCTCTTTATGAACAAAAACCTTCTTTATTTCTAAATTTCTCTTATTTAAAGAATATACTTTCAGTGTATGCTGCAAAATGCAACTTAAATGCCAACTACACTCAGAAGCTATTTGCTCCCTTCCTGGGCAGAATCCACTGCTCCTACATCCAGATTCTCACAGCAGGATTCTTGTACTTTTATTTGCCATTTTCTTCATTTTGCCTTAATCTAGAATCGATAGTTCACATACCTGGCTTCTATCCTGAAACTCCTTGGGGGCAGTCTCCAAGTATCAATTCATGCTTATCATCCACCCAGCTCCTGAAGCAAGGCTATCTTCTTCTAGGGACCCCTGGCATGCTTATTCTGTTCCTCTGTCCTACTAGACCTAGGTCATTGAAGGAAAGCATGGAAAAATACTTTATCTGACTCCTCTTTTGCTTCTCTGGGCCTCATATCACCCCAAGGACAGAGTAAATGTTTTCTGAGGAATGAGTAAATAAATAATTTCTACCAACTTCTCCCAAAACTTTTAGGGCTGTCCCAGAGCATTAGTATGCCATATGTCTCCATCCCAAGCCCAAGATGTAAACAAGCACCTGAAGAGGAGAGGCTTTCATCTGATCAAGTCAGTTTGTCCATTAAAACATCCATTGCTTTGAGTTCCATGTCACTCAGAAAACTCACAATAGGTTGGACTTGGCCCTAGGTTTCCTAATGCAAGAGCCACTCAAACTGAATATCATGGCACCTTATAAGGTTCTCCCTCCCCAAAAGAGCTCTCTCAATTTTCTGTCTCTGAAATTATCCATCAGGCAGCCCTCGACACAACCAAAGTTCCTTGTCTTGAAAGGTAATACACCTGGGGTTGAGCTGCCACTTCAGCAGGGGCTTCAGCCATTTCACAGAAACCCTGGCTCCTGAGCAGGCCTTTGATCTTTACTTGGGACCTCCGAGTTGGATTGGCCAAGTGCCATATGTAAGGCAAGGCCCCCCATCTCCTTGGTAGGTGGAAGCCCCTCCCTTTATCCCTGCCACTCTACTCTGCTCTGTGGCAATCACATAGGCTTAAGAATAAAATCAGCTGTGTTATTCTGCTGTAGGAAATGCAAGAGTCATTTTCTAAAGGATGCAAAAAGACGGCCAACTGGAACTGTGTGAGTCGGCAAAGCCATCCTCTTGTTTCTCAGTGCAGCAGCATTTCCGAGGATGTCGAGCCAGCTCTATAACCTCCCAGCTGGAGAAACCAGGTAGCAGAGAGTTAAAACACTTGCTCATTGGTTTTCCCAGATCCTATTTTAATTTTCTCCCTCTTTTTGGACAGCTCTGTGAAGGCAGTCTGGTTCGCTGCCTCGCCATACTAATGAGACTCATCCATCTGCCTCTGTCATTGCCAGCCTCTCCTTTCTGCTGGAAGTCAGAGATGAACGCTCAGGACAGGTCCTTTCTAGGCTGCAGTACTTAATCATTTCTAAACACGCTAGATGGCCTCAGGCAGTGAAGGCAACAAGCATTTAACCCAGGCTTGGCAGCTCTGGCTTCCCCATACTCTGCCTGTGAGCTCTGATAATGAAAAGTTGCTGCGCTTTTACTCTCCACTTAACCAGATGCTCTTTGCTTCTTGGGGCAAAAGGTTAAACAGATATAAGAACCCATGCTAGTTTTGAAGGCTTTTATTAGCAGTCCTTATAGAGTGGGAGAAGAGGATGCTGTTGTTCCTGATCCATTTGTCCCTTGGGATTCCTTTTTAGACTTGTATCCCTGCTTTTTACCAAAGGAACGAGGCCTTTACCCACCATGCATTTGTTGTTGTTTTTCTGCACAAGAGTTAACCCAGGCAGGTTGGAGCTCTGCCATTTAATTATTTAATGTTCAGTTTTTATGGAAAGAATGGACAAGAGGACAGTTATCAACGTTGCTGAACTGTGGCAATACCTTTATTAACAATGTAGATAAAACATTTTTTTTTTCCAGAGTGGCTAGAGCCTCTGATTTATTTTTCCACTCCATCTACTGCTCCATATGTCTGTGGAATCTGCCTTTTTCCCAGGGCTCATGTTAGTATAAAGCAATTGTCTGGGATGTGTAAGAATTAAGTATCCCATCATTCAGGCTAGACATGCAATTAGAAGAGTTGCACTAATTTCCACTGCTGAGACCCTGTCACTTTAATTTATCCTTACTTTCCTGCATTTAGGCCTTCTCTGGTTGGAGGCCAAGGATTTTATATAGTTTCAGTCGATGGTGCTTTGATGTAGGAACTAGAGTATGTATAAAGTTTGGGAAAAAAGAACTGAGGGTTTACTTAGACTGGCTGGAAGAAACAAAAACTTTATAAAAAGAAACATACAACCACCTGGATTCTACTTTGCTAGCAAAACAGTAGAGAATAGAGGTTTTTAAATCCAGAAAAGCTCATTGAATTATGATATCAATATCCAAGCTATTCTTCATGATTATTTTTCTCTGATGTTAATTATAAAACATTATTTTCTGTTTTTACTATCAATAATGTGAAAAGATTACTATTTATCTGGTAGCTTAAACTACCATCTTGAAAGAAGTGCTGAAATTTAATTATTGACTTGTTTTTCCAGTCCACACAGCTATCACCAGACTGTTCAACTCCATCTTTTTAAAATACATATAAAACTCCATAGCTTTATAGCCACCATCAAAATCCCTTTACATAAGTTTCAGACAAGCATAACTCAAAAATGCATGGAATGTTCCCATGAATAAGCACGAAATGTCTCTTCCTAAACATTTCCCCATAGAGAAATGATAAATCCTATGTGGGCCAATTATCAGGCTTTCTTGCACATTCTATGCTTTAAACCAGTCCCTGGAACATGAAAACTCCCAGAGCCCAAGCTAATTTCACCCTCAGCTTAGAGTGGCCAAATTCAAACTTCAAAAAGTAGGTGTCCAAAGAGAGCTAAACTTCTCACGATTTTGAAATAAAGATGTGAAAAAGTTCAATTATAAAGGAATTTTGCATTCAGACAAATATTGGAAAATGTTTGCCATTTCTAAGTTTTAAATAATTAAAATATGCACATGTCCTGATTCTCTGGGATGAAGACTTCAACAGGGTGAGAACCTAGAGCCCAGACCCCTGGCCAGACCCCTGTCTTGCTCACGTTATGACGCCATCAGCTTCAATGTCAGTTCCACTCTGAAAATTTAATATTTGCCTCCCTCAACCTCTGGGCCTCACTTTTTCTCTCTAAAAAAGAGAGTAACAATAGCTAACCCAGTAGATTTTGGTCAAAATAAATCCTGATTAACAACATGTACTGTGTCTCTCATAGAGAAACTCTGATCACTTTATCAGCCACTTACTCATGCTAGTAAATTTGTCTTCCAAACTTTAATAGGCAGAGAAGCCATAAAAAGATGTTTAAACTCCAAGTGGCAACTGAGTAAGACTTAAGGACCCTGACCAGGAACACACTTATTGAATAGAAAATCTCTACATCAACTTTACCTCTGACTCTTAAATTTTAGTCTTTCCCAAAGGGCCATGAGTTCATTGCTGTTTGGAACAGAGGAAGTAACCAAAAAAACCTAATAATTTATCTGAAGGACATAATATAAAGGTCATATTAAAGTTTTTTAGAGCTTCTACGAAAGACTTTTTATAATATTTTATAGGTTTCTGCTACTCAGTTGAATATTAAGTGTGATTATTTAATATTTTAAGTCAAGTTTTATATACAATATCAATTCTAGAATATACTATAAATGCCTGCGTTACATCATAAACATGGCAAATATATTAGTTATTCATAAGCATATATTCCTGCCAAGAAACAGAAAACACATATCCAGAAACATGGTTTTTGAAGCTTTATAGATTTATAATTATTCTTGAAATACCTGTAATTATGTGATCATACCATAAGAATGGGCATAAATGGATTAAGATCAGTTAACAGATAAACACAAAGTCTCTGTCTATGTCCTGATAATAATATTTATGAATAAATTTTCCTCAACAGCAAAATAAACCCTGGTTAAAAACAGAAAACTTATTTACGGTGACTGGAAAAGAAATAACTTTGGTTGGGAATAACCTTCATCAAAGATGAAAGAAACAATCAGAAATCCAGATGTTATTTTTAGCAATACCTTACAAAAATTTTTTGAAGTAAATTTTTTTTTACACTGGAAATGTAGAGCATGAATGACACAAAAAAAGAACTGCTTATAAGAAGGATGTTACTGAAAATTTTCCTGTAAGGCTTTGTAGCTCTTAAAAGTCAATGGACTAATTAAATATGGGAAAATGTGGTAGCAAAAAGAAATAAAAAGACCAGATGTGGAAAATATTAGATATCCCTGAATAATCTTAGAACCAATAAAGAAACTCAAAAATGAAAAAGAGAAGAAAAAAATTACCTCAACATATTCTCTTGCATCAGATCACAACAAAAAGTAATATTTTGAAAGAACAGGTAAGGCTGCATTCTTATCTTGATTGTTATGAGTACTGCATGCCTTTGCTTAACTCTTGGGATTATTGGAGAAACAAAATTCATGTACTTGAACATGCTAATACCATTCATTTCCTCAGCTACAACGTTGTGGTACAGAGACCATCATTTTATAACAAAATCCTTGACATACTTCTAGTAATTAAACTAAAAGGGGCCTGGGTCTTACCTACCTCAGTATTAGCAATTTGAAGAAGAGGGTATGCAGGTAACACATTTGCCCCTTTATAACTGCAGTCACCCAACACGGTGTATATAGTCTTTTCTACTCTCTTTGGGTATTTCCTGACATTAAAATCCTGTTCCTGTTGTGGCACAGCAGACTAGTATCCATGATGATGTGGGTTCTATACCTGGCCTCACTCAGTGGGGTCGGGGATCCAGTGTTTCGGTGAGCATGGTGTAGGTTGCAGACGTGTGGCTATGCATGGCTCAGATCTGGTGTTGTGGTGGCTGGCAGCTGTAGCTCTGATTCAACCCCTAGCCTGGGAACTTCATATGCCGAGGGTGCAGCCCTAAAAAGAAAAAAAAAAAAAAATCTGGATCACTATGCTGTACAGCAGAAATTGACACAACACTGTAAATCAACTATACTCTAATTAAAAAAAAAAAAAAAGCTCCAATCTGGCCACGTATCAGATGGGCTGGAAGGAATGGTGAGAAGTCATCTAGGCAGTCAGTCAGCCAGTCAGGAAACAAATGTTTACTGAATGCCACAAGGTACAGAGTTTGGTACTAAACAGAGGTCTATCTCCCTGCCTTAGGAGCTCCACATCCACCACAGCAGACACATAAGGTTCAATTGGCACCATCTTATATTTTTACTTATTCAATAGCTTGTTAGTGTCTAATGGACTAAACAAACACTTCAGCACCACATAACACAACTCTGTATGCATATATATGTATCTATCTATATGTGCTTATGTATAGATGGATATGTAAAACTTGGCATCTCTTCCAGGAGATATGCCAAGATATATTCACAGCTTTATATACACATGTAATTCATGTATTTCTGTGCATATGGCAGTCAAGGGAATATTTCTAATCAGTAGAATATGTTTTATTCCAGATGTTTTTTATCGTATTTTCTCACTATCACTAATAAAAAATCACCATAGCTGTTCTACTTGGACAGTTTGATTGGTCTTTAATCCCAAGTCTCATTAAAAGAAGGAACACAAAGCATTTTATGTTCTCTAGGACGAGACAAAAGTGTTGGCATATCAGCTACCCCTGAGATGTTGTAGACAGAAAGTCCATCTTAGCTCACACCATGCTATAAACCAATCAGAGATGCTTTGTTTTTGATGACTTGCACTTCTATCCTCTAGATTTACCTTCCAATAGTCACCTCTGCCTAGCCCTTCAATGCTATTATCTTCTTTTGTCTTCCTTATAAAGGCTGAAAGTCTCCTTATCCTGTCCAGCTTAGGAGCACACAGACTGAGTTCTGGACTTTCTCCTAATACTTCTTTAATGCATCCTTTCACTCCGTCCTAGAATTGTCACCACCACACATGCCCAATGGATTATCTGGCTTTTTTACCAACAGCTGTGTGGTCCCCAAATTCTTCCATTTCTTCTACCAGTGACTTCCCCCAAAAGTTACACAGTCTCCTATACCCTTACTTCTAAATAAGGACTTTGCTAGAGTTGGATGTTTATCCCTCTATCTCTATTCCCTACTCTTTTTATCCAGAATGGTTTCAAAAGACTATAAAAATTAACTCTCTTTGACAAGCTTCTGGTTTAAAATGTTCTTCTAACTCCTTGATTCTCCTTGGAAGCCATCTGACTTGTTCAGTTTAATTTCCAAGCTCTCATACCAGTTAGACAACCACCCCTGCCCTCCAGCCGCCATAGAAAAACATATTTGTTCTCAACCCTTTCACTCACCCTCCACCATAGACAGAGGCCATTGCTTCTCCCATCCCTAATCTCAAGGCGGACAACCTCCCCAGTCCGGGTAGCTGGAATAAAGGTTTTCATTTTCCTAAAGTTCATGTAAGAATTCTTATTTTCCAGTGTCATTCATTTTGTCTTTAAATGATCCTTTTAAAGTACAAAGCAGAAATAAAAAGTGAGAGCCAATCTCGGGAAGTTAAGCATCATAGGGGAGGCGGACTACGTCACATTGTGCATGCTCCTTTCAACACCTGGCCAGAGCGACTGCTGTTATGTTCCCGCTTTGCCACCTAAATTGAAAGGCAATAGCTCAATAAATATTAAACCTCCCTACCGATAATTAACTGAGTGCTGTGGTGAAAGTTGCTTTTTGAAGACCACTGTAAAGTAATGATCTTACGAAGGAAGGAGGTTTTTCTGATTAGTTTTATGTAAACTTTGATCATTCTAAAGCAATTCATTGTGACCCAGCAGGGACAGAGCTGAAAAGGTGTAAAAGGACACCAACTGAAAAACATTTAAGTAGATAATCTATATAACAGGAAGCAGCCCAGGCTAGTCAGGGGGGATAGAGTTCAAATTCTGCCTCCAATATTCATTACTTCTGTAATATTGGTTGAACAAGTTGCTTCATCTTTATTGCCCTAGTACTCAGGTATTTATATTAAAAAGGAACGCCATAACTGAATATCAAATGTTAATGTGTTTAAAGCATCCATCGGAGTTTCTGATCCAGAGAGGCACCAAATAAATGGCGGCTTTTAAAGGAAAGCGGTAATGTTTGCAAATTTAAGGTAAATGACTTTTTTCTTTCTCTGAGCGTTTATGAGTGACAGAAATGGGACTGAATGCCTTCAAAAAGAAAAGAGGTAGGAAAATATTTCTTTGAAATTGTGGCAACATGGTTGTCAGTTGTATGCTCTGAAGGGGAAGAGTACTGTCTGCCTCACAGAGAAAAGCAAAGCAAAGCCTCTACAGAAGCCACATAAACTGCTGCAGCTGACTGATGGTGTTGGGCTGAAAATTAAGACCTTCTTTTAATTAATTTTAGCAATCTAAGCAGTGGTGATTATATGTGACTGAGACCAAGACAAGTCAGTGCCAAAGCTGAGAGAAAAGTGATTGGGCCTCTAACCCCTAGCTCACCTCAAATACAGGGCTGTCAAAGTCTGAGGAACATTTTGGCTTCAAGTTAAGATGAGATTGGCTTGAGTTTTAAAAGAAAAATTCTATCAAGGATTGCATATAAGAGGAGAGTAAAGTTTCATCAATAATGAAAAAGATAATTATTAGGAAGAAAGATTTCAAACTTATCTCAGAGTTTACTTTAAAAGCTGACACTGATATTTTATTCTTAAATGTAGTGACTGGTTAATGCTGTTAAAATGTCGCCATTTAAAAAGATATTTTTTTGGATGGCAAAGAATGGCCAATCCTGCTTTCATGCAGTGGTCTTGGTTAAAAAGCTACAGAAGAAGCTGAATATACACTCAGTGTTTAGAAAAGGTTACATTAATGTATCTAACTCATTCTCTTTTTTGTGAGAAAGCTGAATTTGAAAATCAGGAAGAAAAGCACTTGTAACTATCTTGGCTGATACTTTACAACAACAACAAAAAATCAGATGTCAGTTAAAATGCCTTGTATATAAAGTTCATTCATTGGACATAGCAACTACTAAGGTACTGAAGTTTCCCTTTTTGGTCCTATATTGCTGTTTTATTCAGTCTTAGTTGCTAAACAGTTGGATCTGTCAAGATTAACTATTTCATTTTTAAGTCTCTGTTAAGTTTCTGTTACCTTTTTGATATCTGTAAACTTGGATGTGCTTTGGCAGAGGTTTTGTACTGTGGGCTCATTCGTACCAAATCGCTCCTTTGTGGTCCAGCAGTTGATTTGTTTTCTTTTTATTACAGAAAATTTCAAACAAATACAAAAACAGACAGAACAGTAAAATGAACTTCCTTGTACCCATTACCCAGCTTAGGATTTGGTCTCCGCAAATATCACAGACTTTTAAAAAATCACCATTAGTTCCAAAGCATCACTTACAGTACATTGTAGAGGAGAAAAGAAAAAAGAAAAAAAAAGTGCTTAGTCATAAACTGATAGTTTAAAGAGGTAGAATATCACTAAAAACATGGGCTCTAAATTCCAACAAAATTGTTTCAAATTCTGGCCCTGCCGTTTCCTATCAATATGATCTTGGAAATGGTGTGCTTATAAATGTTTAGTTACTGGTTTTAGGGATGAAAAGCGCCCTGAATTGCAGCATTTGCCCTTTTCCCTAATGTAAATGCTCCTACCATAGTCAATTTCAAGTTACCACCATGAAGTCACTGAATGTGGGAGCTAAGAAAAGATTAAACACAGTTGGCTCTCCCAAGCTAACACTAGCTAGCTCCAGCCACTACTGGTTCTTGGGTAAATTATAAAAATTCTCTAATTCCCAGATTCATTGATTTTAAACTAGGAAAAAAACAGTGGTACTTGCCTCATCATATTACTTAGAGGATTAAATGAAATACTGCATACAAAGCTGTTACCAGAGTGTCTGGAACTTGTAATGCTTTTTATGCATTCAAACCATGTTAGCCTTTTCTATTATTAAGCAGTGTGAAGGCCAAATGTCACCAAAGATAGTTTTTTTAAAAAATAATTCTTTTAAAAGAAATTTGACTATACATTTTTATTAAGTAGGACCTCTAAATGGTTATCTGCAATATTTCTAAACATTAAGGCAAGAAAGTAACATAACATCATGGAATCATCCAGAGAGAGAATATGACTACATTCAGCACGTTGGCATTAAAAATGAATTCAACCACAACAATTCTTGGTTAAAAGGGATTTGAATCTCAGGGAAAAGCCACATTTCACTGATTTCTATGCCCTCAGCAATATTACTTTGATGCACTACAATGATTTTTCCTTCCATTTCTTTACTCTCAGCCACAGCCTAAATGTGGCATGTACAAGAAAGCACAACTTGTTCCATTTTGAAAGCTAAAATTCTGTAAATGATCATTCTGACCAGAAAGTACAATTCCAATGGTTTCCAAGTGTATTTAAGTGGATGTTTTAAGAATATAAAGTTGACTTTATTGTAAATCCTTGAGGATGTAAAATTTTCATTTGTTAATCATGTTTTAAAGCACTTTCTCTAAAGGTGATGATTTGAAGTCCTTATGTTTATTAGAAGCATCTTTCACATGGTTCATTCTCCTCCCAGCTCTGAATCTTGGTTGTAAAGACTTCCTTTCCCTTTGCTCAGCTACATGCCTCACACATAACTCCTTTTCTCAGAAACTCAGAGAATGTTCTCAGAAATGAACCAAACAGAGGCTTGAGCTCCATTCTGAACCCAGATCTCCAACCTGGCAGGCAGGGGGAGGGAACCATCCATCAACCCTGTTATGGAGCCTGCTTTTATTAGCTGTACTGCAGAGGAGAGTCTAAAACTGGGACAATTTTATTTTATTTACTGATGGCACAATGTCAGTAGCTTAATCAATAGATACAGGCTAGAAAGAATGATGCCAACACCTAACCCAGGCGACTAAAGGTTTAAAAGAAAAGCCCGTTTTGTGAATTAAGAGGAAAACACATCAAATGAAGGTGAATCCTGACACATAGCCCACTATTTAGAGGTAGGAGAGAAAGTCTTAAAATGTAACTCTTTTATGTGTTTCCCCTAGATACTCTTCAGGCAATAAAATAAGGCCTTGTGAAAAGGGATTTCCTTTGGTCCCCTCAAGGAAAAAAATAATCCTTTCTGAAAATAGTTTCTGCTAACCATGGAGGGTATTGTTTATGAAGACTTAACCTACATAACAACATCCTCAAGTTGTTCCATAAAGAAAAAGTTCATCAGATAAAGAAAAACGTTCAAGAACAGCAGTGCAAGAAACCCAAACCTCAAGGGATACTGGCTAGGTACCCTTTCTCTGAAAAGTACAATCAGGGTGCCATTTTCTTTTTTTTTTTTTTTTTTTTTTTTTTTTTTTGTCACCACCTCCTTTACCAAGCCCAGAAGAACATGTAGGACTTTTCCAGGATGCCTCTAATTATGGTTTGAAGAAACAAGTTGTGCTCTCTGCTTCTGTTATTTCAGTTCTCTTTCTGTTGTCAAGAAAGAAAAGGCATCCATCACTTTTATTACCACACAAAGCCAGCCAGGGTTCTCTGAAGCCATGCAACCGTCATTTAGCATTTTTAAAGTCAGATCTGAAAATCTGGCACCCAAATAGCAATATTTGAACATTGCGTTTCCCGACTAGACATAAATCTTCCACAGCCATGCACAGCAGTGAGCTAAGTCTTGGACCACCTTTTTGGCAAGGAGAAAACATCCTCAGGACACCTCAACCCTACCCTAATTTTGCTTTATGCAGAGACAGATCCTCATTTGAAAGCACCTTGTGGGCCAGAGGGTGTGTGCCTTGCTCCTCGCTGAAATGTGCATTTCTACACGGAGAGACAAAGGAGCTGGTTTTTACTCCCAAGCCCTTTGCTACTTAAATAAAGTTATTGGCTGCCTAATGAATGTTAGCTGCAGTACTCCCTGTGGTCAGCGGGGCTCTTGTTTAATGAATTGCTTAATGTGCTTGATTACTGTTACAATGCTGAATGAGGAAAAGGCAAGAGAGATTTGAAAGATTCACTGGAGGATATGATGAAAATGAATTGGATCAATAGGAACTTTTTGCTCATCTCTGAACGGCACATTATGGGCTGTATTGTTAGAGTTGGGGGATAATGCAATTTTGTGGCTTGTTGTCTTTTTATAATTCACAAATATAAATCTCCTTCGACAGTGAGTTTTAGGGCTGGCCTTCCCGGAGTTATAAATGATCCCCAGACTCTAGCCCTGGTTACTTACACGGACAGATAAATTAATTAGGAAAACTTTTATGCCAATTACTTTATGCCCTTGGCTTTCATATGTTTCTGAAGAGCAGCAGCTAATTAAAGATATGATTCATAATTACTGGTCGATCGAGTAGTTGAGTAATGGAATCAGGAACTGTTCCAAAGAAAATTATCCATCACATCATTACTAATTGTTACATAATACATAAGGACGTAGAATTCAAATAAAAAATTACTCACTTTGAAAGGTTCATTCAATTTTTTTTTTTAAAGTTAACAATTATAAACATGAAATGAGGTCTTGCAACGCTGAATAATGTAGTGTGTTGGGGCAGGGTTTTTTGGAGTTTGGGGTGGGTTTTTTTTTTTTCTTTTCTTTTTTTTTTTTTTTTTTGCTTATTTTAAGAAAATACTTCTACTGAAGGAATGCAAAAAACAAGGGTCACATAACTTCAAGGGTTAGTAATCAGTGAGTTCTTTCCCTTTCCTAGGAAAAGTTCAAAGTCATTGAAACTAGTGGAGGTAAGAGTCACAAGGCATTGTCCTGTCTCCCAGCCCCACCCTTAGGATTTGCTGAAGCCCCAGTGGGCCCAAGTGGGAGGGGCTATGAGGGACCACCCATTGGCACGCATTGGATTAAGAAAGTTCCCAGGCTCAGAAAGCCTAAGAAGGTTAATACTTGGAGAATACTGAAATCTCCCCAAAAGAGACAGTTGTCAAAGGTTATGTACATCTCAGATCTGTCCTAGCTTAGGGTAATTATGGGTCTTTGAAGGGAACACAGGACCAAAAAGGTGGGGATAATCTAACACAGAAGGGAGCTTTATGAAGACAGTAAGGGGAGACCACAGCAGCAGTGGACGCCAGCTTACACGGGGAAATTAGGGCCTCCCCTCTGTGGGTGCTCACCAGCAAACAGCTCCTGATACAAAAACACCTCCCATCCCCCCCAAGGGCTTCCTTAGAAAACCCCTTTCCCCTCCTAGCCCTTCTCAAGATTTCCCTCCCTCCCCCTCTTGCTTTCTAACCCCTGACTCTAGTGCCAGTGACAAGCCACAGTGGTGTGTTTAGTGGCAGCAGAATTGGACCAGAGAACACTGGGGAAATAGTGAATGAAGGCTGCACAGCCCTCCTCTCATCCAGTGCTCAAATGGTTGCAATCTCGCTGAAGAATCCTTTGTCTGAGTCCTATCTCCTCCCCAAAGCCTCTGCCTAGATCCTCTGACTGAGTACCTAAGGCGCAAAGAAGGATATTCTGTGTGCTCATCTGATCAAAAAAAACTGTCTTGCCAGGTCCTATGCAGGGATGGCCCTGGGGAGAAAGAGAAGAAGCAAAGTCAGGGGCACTGAATCCCTTCTAGTCTCCCAGAGCAAGAGTATGAAGGTTGCACTGACGGGGAACTCAAGGATTCGAGAGAAGAACAGGAGGAGACAGTGTTCTTGGCTGCAGTAGACTTCAGATATGAAGGAAGAGTGCGCTGGTGAGACAGAATTCAGTATGTCAGAAGAGCCTTCCCTATGTTATTGAAGAATCCTTGCAAAAGGATGGTTTTAACTTTCATTTGAATGTGGGGAAAATACAGACCAGAGCATGGAGGCAGGTTCTGAACTACATGCCCTGGGAGCCATAGATGGCTTAGCGGGGAGCAGCCTGGAGAAGAGGACCCAGGTGAACACAGCTGAAGAGAGTGAGCAGAAGACCCCCAAGAGGAAAGGATGAAGCGCCAGAAGCGTCCACAGCCCAAATGAGGTTGGTTGGTTGGTTTGACCCCCTCCAGCCAGCCCCAAGCCAGCTGTGAGCTAGAGCTGTCAGCTAACCCAGGTGAAAGGCAATGAAGGTGACCTTGGGCTGGGCTCACACATAGGGAAGAGGATGCAGACAGGAATGTGAGTAAATACTCACTGTGGGAAGGCTAGTGTGTATTCTCTTTCTACAGGGAGCCAAGTGCAAATAGCATGCATTCAGTCTTTAATTAAAATACTTCATGGTTTTTTTCAGGGAGGTCCCATTTGTACTCCAAGTAGGTGAGGGTTCTTCAGTAGTTCCAGGCACAAACCTTAGGGCCATTTAACTAAAATCTCCTCTGCAGAGAAGGGGTGGGACTACTTAGAAAGCAATTACTGCATCCAGAAGGCTGCTGGTTCCCTCTTGAAGGGAGGCAGCCCTGTCTCGAGATGGGAGATCTGACCAAGCAGCTCTGGTTGTCTTTGTGTCAGTTTCAAAGCATCATGCCTTGGCAAGAGCAGCAAGAATCAAGTGCAAGAGAAAAAGCAAAAAAAGGAAAAAAAAAAAAAGAAAAGATTTCAGACACACCACCTGCTGAGCTTTCCCAATTTAACAAACTTATGGGAGGTCTGGAGAGAGCAAATGAGTGCTTTTTGGATATCAAATCAGGCCTGTATTCACTTGGCAGCAGTTTCCAAAAGCTGTTCTATTCCTAACATTACCCTAAAGCACCTGAGGGGCACCTGCGTAGACCATGAAGGCAAATTTAATCAGATCCATCCAGGCACTTCTTCAGTTGGTGAGAAACGGAACTCTAAAGTTAAATGTCTTCTGTGCCTGAACAATGCCTCAAAGGCTGTTGGTTTGGAAAACACAATTTCATAAACGTTAGAAACCATTTCCTTAGCTTTAACACGGGACCCAATACACAAGGGTGCCCTCCTCCAGACCAAGCCATTTTAAATAATGATAAAATGAAGCTAGCTGAAATCCCAGTTTCGATTCCTCTTAAAACCAGAGTTTCTGAGCTGGAAGGAAGGAACCTCAGAAAGTCTCTTGACTGGGCACCCTCCCCACTTCCCTCCACCTTGCTACCCCTTGGAAGCACAGCCCATTAAGATAGATGGATGTGTAGCCGCAACAGAGCCCTCATTAGTATTCCCTCTACTCTCCTCGATGTAAATGAGAAAAGTTGTTCCCAGATTGTGCTCTCTGAAGGAACAGATCCCCGCTCACCAGTGATATGCACTCAAAGAGTGCCCTTGTGCGTGGCTGAAAACAGAGTGGGAAAGGCCAATCTGTTGCCAGGCTTCATGCCCAGGCCTCTCTTGGTTCCCATCTCCCAAGACCTCGGTTCTCCCCCACCCCCGCAGCGTGGATCCAGCCCCCATAGGAAGCTGGTGCTCAACAGAACAGGGCAAGAGAAACAGGTTACAATTTACATTATTACAAGGGGAGGAAAGCCATCCCTGAAAGCCTGGACCAGGTTTCTTTCTTCACCTCTCACAGAGAGTTGAGCCTTTTGGTATCTTTCTAGCCATTGACCTTTGACCTAGGCCAGGTACTAAGGGCAAGTTTTATATTCATCCCTCGGTTAGGCATTTTCAAGTCTCTGTGAAAGAAGGCAGCTGCTGTCATATTTTCATATTTTCATGATTGTTTTATGGACAGGCTCCCCCAGGAAGAATTATGCTAGGATTAGCCTCAGCAAAATCTTGTTCTCTGCAGTTTTTAAAAACTGGCATTCTCTTTTGATGGGCACTGAAAATTCAAATGGTATTTCTAAGGCTCTTGATGGTGGCCACTCTGTCAGGAGTGTAATATTACATGAATCTGTGCCAAGGAGAAATCACAGAAGTCAGCTTGACAGTGTTAGAACAAGTGTCATTCAGTTGTGGACATTTGAGGCATGTCACCAAGGGCATGACCGCAGAGCCAAAAGGCAGACACTGCGTTTTTGTCCTTCTCTGCACCCATCCTGCCGTGTGATCTAAAGATAGGTTTTTTTTTTACCCTTTCTATTGTTGTATGCTCAAAAGAAAAAGATTTTCCAGTATTTATTGGAATTACTGTTTAGCACACTCTTCTTTAAATAGTCTTCTGACTCAGAAAGTCTTATGTAGATTGTTATTTTGAGCCAGATTCTCCCAATGTGGAAACTCCTTCAGATTGCATTAGGCTTTGGGGAGACATAAACTAACTCTTTCAGGCCTGCAGTGTAGTGTCTAATAACTACCTCACAACAAATAAATGCAATATAAAAGTTGAGTAGGTTTAACTATTAAGCAGAAGAGTCCTTTTTTTTTTTTTTTTTCTTCAGACCACTGAACCTGCAAGACCTCTGATCTTGGCTACAGAGATCTAGGGCATAGTCACAAAAGTATGAGAGAGTTGCAAAGAATTAAGAGAACTTTGGATGCAGAAAGCTGGTGCCTGCCTGATTCTGAATTCTCTAAATTAACTTTCGGTTCTCTGAATCCTTTCCACTTGAATTGGAGCGCTGAGGTCCGTGTGATATCAAAGGGCACTTTTATTTTTTTCTTTCAATATCACTTTTCAGCAGGAAAAATGTTCATCATTCAATGCTTCCCTTTTAAAATGCTAACCTTTATGGAATCTCAGACTTGACCTAGAAGAAGAGCTCAACTTTCACGAAACTTTGAAAAGTCCCCTTTTTATAGGCTCTGAGCATGTCCCATGAAAGAATACACTCGGGCTGTAAATGCCACCTCCAAGTTGTCAATTTCCAAATGTGTATCTCTACCATACACTTCCCGCAACGGCAGAGTCACACATACAACAGTGTCTCCACCATCTTCTCTTAGATTTCTATGACTATTCCCCACTTAAGGTCTAATTAAATTAAATTCCTGATCATATCCCTTCCCAACCTGCTTTGCCCACTTTTCCCATCTCGGTAAATGGAAAATTCAGCTTCTTGTGAGCTCAAAGCCCTGGAGCTGTCCCTGATTCGTCTCTTCCTCTCACACTCTACCTCCAGTCACCTGTAGAGCATTTTGGCTCCTACCACGTCTCTACCTCCACTGGTGTCACTTGATCTAGCCACCATTACTTCTCACCTCGTAATCACAAGAACCTCCTAACAAATCTCCCTCCTTGCCCTTTTGTCTCCCAAAAGTGTCTTTTCTCAACCCAGCAATCCAAAAGATTGTTTTATACCTTAAATCATAGATTACCCTTGTATTAAATCTTCCCACAGCTTTCTAGTCTCTCAGAGAAAAAGCCAAAATTCTCACAGTGCCTACATGGCAGGAAAACTCACTACCCAAGCTCTTTCTGGTCATGTTCTCTCCCCAGCTCTCTCCCTTCCTTCCTGTCTTTCTTTTCCCCTCCCCTCCTTACACAGAGTCCCTCCTCAGAGCCTTTGCACAAGGGCTGTACCCTTTACTCAGAATGTTCTTCCTCATACTATCTGCTTGGTTGCTTCCTCACCTCTTCAATGTCTTTGCTCAAAGAGCTCCTCCTCAGTGAAACCTACACAGATCAACTGATCTAAACTTCAGCTCCTACCCCACTACTGTCCCACCCAATCATCCTTACTCTCTTATATCTATTTACCTTTTCACCTCCTCACACCATAAATTCTTTATTATGTGTATTATCTACTACCTCTTCCCTACCACCAGAAAGTGAGTTTCCTTGGGGACAAAAAATCCCTAGATTTTGGTCTATGTTTTTACTAATGGAACCACAGACTCCGGAACAATATCTCATACTTGGTCATTTCTCTATATATATTGGGTGCATAAAAGAACATCTTTTTCTTTTGAAATAATTGGCTTAGCGATGAAAATATTGGTGCCTGATTTCTCTGTGTAATACTAATTGCCACAGAAATTAATTAGTGTGAACATATTAATTGATAATGTTATTATTAATATAATCTTTCATTAAACATTATAAACCTCCCAACTGATGTGTTTTAATGGAGGAGTAGGAGGTGAGAGTTAGCTGATTAAGATTACGATTTTAAAATATTCTTAAAACTAGAAGTTTCAAAGATATAAAATGTTATTTGGCCTTTCTTTAGTATTTAAATAAGTATTAATATGGAAGAAGTGTTATGTTTGGAAAAAAAAAACTTGTTCTCAGGGATCTGTTATTAATAGCAGCTATTCTTGAGGAGCTCAGTATGAATATAAATACCAAATAACATTTCATCTTAATGGTGAATGTTGGGCTATCAGGGAGTAGTAAATAGGAATGTGCATTTCCCTCAGAGTTCTAAGCCACCTGAAAGATGGACCCTGAATATGGATAGACAGGGATCAACAGTGCAGTTTTATTTTTGGTAAAGTAGGGAGGAGGCTACGGCTTAACCTGTGGCTAAAATCAGCTGTCCTTCCATTGGCATTACCCCACCCTCACAGTCTAGACTTTGGGACCATCCACTGAAGAAAGAGCTTAGTCTGCAGAGTAGATTGTGTGTTTACCACACCAACTAAGATGAAAAATGCTGCTGAGCCTGGCCCAAGGAGCAGGGAATGAGATGCCAGGAGCAGCAGGGCTGCCTCTAGAAGGCAAGTCTGGACCAGGATGAGGTGCGCTTCTCACCTAGGGGACAGGAGCCGAGCAGAGTCAGTCATGGGGGGCAGGGAGCAGGTGGATTCAAAGGAAACAGAAAGGAAAGGCCAAATCATACACATCCACATCCTTCTCCCAACCTCATGGGTCAAACAAAAGACTCCTCCAGTGCTGCATAGAAGCTTATGAGAGAAAAAGAAAAAGTGGGAACCCCTCTTCTCAGTAACCTGGGATTGTTAGAAAATTGTGCCTACAGTGAGATGTAATACAAAAAAAAAAAAAAAAAAGACAACCTTATTATGTATATTCGAATTTCTTATCTCTTTTAAAGCAGAGGACACTGGACTGGCTACAGATTCTTACTTAAGATCTGCAATTCCAAGTAGTGTTTGCTCCCGCCCTCGCTTGTACATGCATATATACACAGCACTCCTTCAGACTCAGAGTAGCATATGTTTTCCTCACCATCTCTACCAGCAAACCAATCCCCCTGAACCATCTTTTTGCTTTTCCTGCCTGCTTCAAGAAACCTTACATTCTGGGAGTTTCAGATGAAATATCACAACATTTGTTGTCATTGTAAAAGATCATTTAATATTCCGTGGGCACATGCCATATGTTTTGAAGGAAGATGATAAGTACTGTTTTGTCACTTTTTCTTGGCAAAATGCGAAATGGAGTGAAAACAAAGACACTTTCCATACATGAAGCTTTAAGAAAATATTGGGGAAAATATTGCAAACCGAGTTACAATGTGCCACTTCTGAATTTTATTGGTTAGAAGAGAAGTTCACAGTTATTCTCCTACAACTTTATAATAGAGAGTTGTTCCCACAGTGCCTTGGCCACGTGGCGTGACGTCTTCTGCAAATACGTGTGGTCTGTTCAATGAATGAAAGAGGGTCTGTTTTTCTAATTATGATGAATTCAGCACACAACTATTTTCCTAAATAAAAGCAACTACCCCCCTAGACCTACACTAGGGAGTGAACTGTGACAACGTGACACATAGGCAAGTGCTCTGCAAGGGGATTAAGGTTCCCACCATAGAATTAAATGCTTTAAAATAGCACAGTTAATATCCGGGGGAATAATAAAGAGACACATCACATAATATATAACCACAGTATCATACGGGATAGAAAATCAATGGAAAATCTAGGTAAGCATTCTACAGTAGTCTGTTTACATCATGGCAATAGTGCATGGAACCATAAAATGTATAGAGACATTAGGATTTAAAAGTTCTAGTCACTCACTACCAAAAAAAAAAAAAAGATGATCAATAACTGGAATCAAATAAATATTAATTAAAATATGGTAGAAATAGGATGTGCTAGCTGCTGTAAGTGCTCTTAGTGACAGTACAACTCTATTGATCTCTAACATGAAGGCAATGACATGCAAGTGTCAATCAATGAGAATCACTCTTAAATGGCTAAAGACCAGCTTTGACTCGGTTAAGTTGTTATCAATTTCTAAAATATTCATTTGATTGCAAATCATATTCTTAAAAAATAAGTTCTGATTGAATATGCTTCTCACTCTGAGGCATCCTCAGGGTGCAACAACTTCAGGAAGAACGACACCCTAGAGGAGTATTTTATGCCTTTGTGATTGATACTGAGTCCTGGCTTTTCCCACAAAGTGGCTCACTGTATGACCAGAGAAATGAGACATTTTGCCTTGACTTTACAGCTGTAAAATGGGCTTAGATGTAAGGAAACCTCCATCTCAGTGTGAACTTGTCCAGAACTCAGAAGAGATCATCCCTTAAATGAGACTTTTATCAGGAAAAAGGTATGGATGAAAGATCATTCTGAAAAAAGCACCTGGGGCTAGAATTGTAGGTGGGGGCATATGGTTCCTACTGGACAGAGCCTGATCTGAAGGTCCAACTGACTTCTCTGGGCAAAGCCTGTGTGGCAGATCTTGGGGGGGAACCATGTTTATCATGCCAGACGTAATTTTAGAAGCACGAACCCTATAACTCCTTGGTATGTATTCCATCTCTCTAGAAAGTATGATTAGAGACACCAATGTAATGTCAAGGGGGAAAAAAACAATGAAAAAAGAAAAATGTGTTTAAACAATACAAAAATAATCATTTGCTCTAATTTTTCCGAATACCAGACTAATATTGGAAAATACAAAAAGATAAACCAGATCTTGAGATTTTTAAATTGCCAACAATTTGAGAACCTTAATAAAGAGCCTGGAAAAGGCATCCTAGCAAAACGGATTTTTTTTTTTTTCTACCATGTGTGTTCCACTGGCTGTCCTGGCCAGAGCTGACTTCTTACAATTTGCTTTGCCAGACATAAGAGAGACAGGCACAATCACTGTGATTAGCATCATGTGAGGAATAAACAGTCTGTGGCTGAAGCAGCAGGCTCTAAATAGCTTTCTAACCTAGGTTTGACCAAGACATGCAATATATCCAGAAATTTGCTCAATTACGTATATAGTCATTTTCTCTCAGACTTATCATGTCCTTTGCAGTTTCCGAACACGTAAGTCTAAATAATATCGACTGTAATTTTCGTGCAATATAGGTTGGAGCATATTGTGTCTGGTGCAATGCATCTCACTGAATTTTTTATAATAAGTTGGAGAGCCATGCCTATTGCTTTTTTTCCCCCATTAAATTTTAGAAATCGAGAAAAAAACCATATTAGATATCTATAAGATATAGCTTTAATGTATTCAGCTGTAGATATTCTGAAATCACAAGAAAAACCATATTTTTGATGCTATATTTAATAGTATTTAAGGATATTCATATATATATAAGCATATATAGAATATGTAAGTGTCAATTCAAGTCACTCTTTTGAGAAATGTATCAAATTTAAAGAACATTTTTATGTGCTTAAATTTGCATGTTTCTCAGTTTTTTTGAGCAATATTTTAAAACCCAAGCAGTTAAAGAGCTCCATATCAGTTATTAGCTAATCTGAGAAATGTTTACTAGAAGTTCCTAAGAAGACACACCAGAATATGTACCTTGTCTGCGGTTCAGCAGAGGCATCTTCAGTTGGGATCGAATGCACATTACCCAATTACACTCCCATTCCAGTTTCATCATTTACAAAGTGTGAATGCTCATCAGAGCAGCTGTAATACTGACAATAAATTCAATCTGAAGTTTTGGATTTAAAGAAAAGTTCCTGGAGTTCCCGTCATGGCTCAGCAGGAACGAATCTGACTAGTATCCATGAGGACAAAGGTTCAATTCCTGGCCTCAGTCAGTGAGTTAAGAATCACCGTTGCCGTGAGCTGTGGTGTAGGTCATAGATGCAGCTCGGATCTGGCGTTGCTATGGTGTAGGTCAGCAGCTCCGGCTCAAACTGAACCTCTAGCCTGGGAAACTCCATATGCCTCTGGTGTGGCCCTAAAAAGACAAAAAAAAGAAAAAAAAAAGAAAGAAAAGAAAAGAAAAAAAGAGAAAAGTTCCTGACTTTTTAAATGTACAAAAGACTTTATGACAAAAACTGGACTGAAAAACATTGGCTAATAAACACATTGGGTAATTAAAATTAAATAAGTTAGCAATTCTTTTGTAAATTTTTAGAAAAAATTGATTCGCATATTAAAATAATCTCCGGGAGAGAGGACAAGATGGCGGAGGAGTAGGGGGACACGCTCGCCCTCTCCCACAAACACAACAAAAAAAGCACATCTACAGAAGAAATGACTCGCACAGAACAACAACCAATCGCTGGCAGAGGAACCTAATCTCCAATAACGGCAAGAAATTCGTGACATTATTGGGCAGAACGGGAGAAAAGAGGAGAGTGAGAGAAGGTGAATCCGAGCGGGACGGGCGCTCCCGAAAGGGAACTGCGGAGGGGAAAGGGATCCCGCACCCTGGAAAGTCACCTACCGGGCGAAAGATCAAACGAACCGGAGGAATCTCCAGATGCAGAGAAGAGTGTAGCAGTAAGTTGGAGTACGGAAAAACGATCAAGAACCCAACGGACCATCTGAACTACGGGCACAGTCACCAAAAATTGAGACGCCTGGGTGGGGGCTGGGCACCGAATCCTCGGCTCCAGAGGTTAGTCCCCGGGAAAGGGCCGGGGGACGCCTGGGTGGGGGCTGGGCACCGAGACCTCAGCTCTGAAGGTTGGTCCCCGAGAGGGGGCCGGGGACGCCTGGGTTGGGGCTGGGCACCGAGACCTCGCCTCCGAAGGTTAGTCCCCAAGAAAGGGCCGGGGGACGCCTGGGGGGGGGGCTGGGCACCGAGACCTCGGCTCCAGAGATTAGTCCCCGGGCTAGGGGGGCGGGGAAGAGCGGAAACTGCTTGGGAGGTCTCTAAACCATTTGACGGGGCAGAGACTGCCTGGGAGACTAGAAAACAAAGCTGTCGCAGAGGAAGGGAGCAATACTCTAGGGGCGGGGAAGTGGAAAGCCGCCTCAGAGGGAACCTGGGAGAAGAGCCTGGTCTGCGCCAGTGCTGGGGAGGGGAGAGAAGAAGGGGTGGGTCCCCATAGAATACCCCCCACGCCACAACAAGCTTACAGGCCCGCTAGCTAGCAGAAAGCTGTGCTTCCCAGTGCATTCCCTCCCCCCACCCCCACCACCCCCTACGCTCTCGCCGAACCTGGGGCTGCCTGCCATCCAGGAGGGCTGGCCTCAACAATTGCCTGAAGCCTACCACCGCAGGGGCTCTCCCTGCACAGGCCTGCTTGCCCTTTGGAGGGGCTACACTTCCACAGAGCAGCACCAAACACCACCAGCCCCCTAAAAAAGGCCTGCAGCCCAGAAAAGCTAGAACAAGCCTAGCCAGGCCGTGAATAGATCGACCTAATTCTCTGACGGTTTTTCTGAGACGGGCTCCCCCGGGGAGGAGCCTCTTGAGTCTCCAAGGGCCTTGCTACACGCCCAAAACCCTAGGGGGTGCTAAGACCTAGTGGACCAGCTGCATAGGACTGCCAGCTCCAGGCAGGACCCCCTGCAGCCCAGAAAAGCTGCAACAAGCCTGGCCGAATCGGGAAAAGATCTCAGACGGTCTTTCGGAGTCGGGCTGTCCTGGGGAGGAGCCTCTTGAGTCTCCAAGGGCCCTGCTACCCGCCCAAGACCCCAAGGGGTGCTGAGACCTAGTGGACCAGCTGCATAGGACTGCCAGCTCCAGGCAGGACCCCCTGCAGCCCAGAAAAGCTGCAACAAGCCTGGCCGAATCGGGAAAAGATCTCAGACGGTCTTTCTGAGTCGGGCTGTCCTGGGGAGGAGCCTCTTGAGCCTCCAAGGGCCCTGCTACCCGCCCAAGACCCCAGGGGGTGCTGAGACCTAGTGGACCAGCTGCATAGGACTGCCAGCTCCAGGCAGGACCCCCTGCAGCCCAGAAAAGCTGCAACAAGCCTGGCCGAATCGGGAAAAGATCTCAGACGGTCTTTCTGAGTCGGGCTGTCCTGGGGAGGAGCCTCTTGAGCCTCCAAGGGCCCTGCTACCCGCCCAAGACCCCAGGGGGTGCTGAGACCTAGTGGACCAGCTGCATAGGACTGCCAGCTCCAGGCAGGACCCCCTGCAGCCCAGAAAAGCTGCAACAAGCCTGGCCGAATCGGGAAAAGATCTCAGACGGTCTTTCTGAGTCGGGCTGTCCTGGGGAGGAGCCTCTTGAGCCTCCAAGGGCCCTGCTACCCGCCCAAGACCCCAGGGGGTGCTGAGACCTAGTGGACCAGCTGCATAGGACTGCCAGCTCCAGGCAGGACCCCCTGCAGCCCAGAAAAGCTGCAACAAGCCTGGCCGACTTGGGAAAAGATCCCAGACGGTCTTTCTGAGTCGGGCTGTCCTGGGGAGGAGCCTCTTGAGCCTCCAAGGGCCCTGCTACCCGCCCAAGACCCCAGGGGGTGCTGAGACCTAGTGGACCAGCTGCATAGGACTGCCAGCTCCAGGCAGGACCCCCTGCAGCCCAGAAAAGCTGCAACAAGCCTGGCCGACTTGGGAAAAGATCTCAGACGGTCTTTCTGAGTCGGGCTGTTCTGGGGAGGAGCCTCTTGAGTCTCCAAAGGCTCTGCTACCCGCCCAAGACCCCAAGGGGTGCTGAGACCTAGTGGACCAGCTGCATAGGACTGCCAGCTCCAGGCAGGACCCCCTGCAGCCCAGAAAAGCTGCAACAAGCCTGGCGGAATCGGGAAAAGATCTCAGACGGTCTTTCTGAGTCGGGCTGCCCTGGGGAGGAACCTCTTGAGTCTCCAAGGGCCCTGCTACCCACCCAAGACCCCAGGGGGTGCTGAGAACCAAGTGAAATCTGCTACCATCGTGGGGTGGACCTCCCAGTCCTGTCTGCCCTCAGGAAGCCCTCCTTTGCTTCAAAGAAACACTGTTAGTCCCATCAACACTCCAGAAAAGCCACACTGCCTCAAAAAAAGATTGACCAACAACGACAGCCCTCAGGAAATATTCCAGGGCAGTGACAAGGCAAACACTACCCGATAACAGAGAGTACAACTCCCTCAGGAGAAAGAAGACAACAAGCAAGATGAAGAAGCTGAGAAACCACCCCCAGTCAAACCAACAGGAGAACTCACCTAAAACAGTCAACAATGAAACTGATCTCTGCAGTCTGACAGACCTGGAGTTCAAAAGAGAAATAGTGAAAATACTGAAGGAATTAAGAGAAGATATGAACAGCAATGCAGATACCCTCAGAAAGGAGCTAGAAAATATAAGGAGGAGCCAAGAAAAACTAGAACATTCATTTGCAGAGATGCAAACTGAACTAGGGGCAGTAAAAACCAGAATGAATAATGCAGAAGAACGAATCAGTGATATGGAAGATAGAATAATGGAAATCACTCAATCTGGTCAACAGACAGAAAACCGAATCAAAAAACTGGAAAGCAATATAAGAGACCTATGGGATAATATAAAACGGGCCAATCTACGCATAATAGGAATTCCAGAAGGAGTAGAAAAAGATAAAGGAATGGAAAATATATTTGAAGAAATTATCGCTGGAAACTTCCCAAATCTAAAGGATACTGGATTCAAGATACAAGAAGCACAGAGGGCCCCAAACAAACTGAACCCAAACAGACCCACACCAAGACACATCATAATAAAAATGGCAAAAGTTAGTGATAAAGAGAGGATCCTAAAGGCAGCAAGAGAAAAACAGAATGTTACCTACAAGGGAACCCCCATAAGAATATCAGCTGATTTCTCTACAGAAACACTACAGGCCAGGAGGGAATGGCAAGAGATATTTAAAGTGCTCAAAGGAAAAAATATGCAACCTAGAATACTTTATCCAGCAAGAATATCATTTAAAATAGAAGGGGAAATAAAAATTTTTCCCAACAAACAAAAACTTAAAGAATACAGCAACACAAAACCCAGGTTAAAGGAAATATTGAAAGGGCTTCTCTAAACCAAAAAGAAAGGAAGGAAAGGGAAGAAAAAAGAAAAGAAAAAAAAAAAAAAAAGAAGAAGAAGAAGAAGAGGAAGAACTAGGACTGAGGAAGATACAATCAGAGAGCAGTCACTCAAATAAGCCAGCATACAGATTTAATCATGAACATGCTTCAAACAAAATAAAATTAAAAAGAAAAAAATAAAAGAGTCATCAAAACCATAAAATGTGGGCAAGGGATGTTAGGAGGTAAATAATCCTTTTTGTTTGTATGTATGTCTCTCTTCTTAATTTTAATATAATAATGAAGTGTTTGAACTTACAGGACCATCAGGCTAAAACACACAATTATGGGAAGGGGTTAGCATACTTAAAAAACAGGGCAACCACAAGCCAAAACCAAATATTGCATTTGCAAAAAATGAAAAAAAAAAATACACTCAAGCAGATAATAACAGGAGACCATCCAACCAAAAAAAAAAAAAAAAAAGAAGAATGGAGAACCATAGAATCAACTGGAACACGAGGATCAAATGGCAATAAATAATCATCTATCAATTATCACCTTAAATGTCAATGGACTGAATGCCCCAATCAAAAGACACAGAATGGCTGAGTGGATAAAACGGCAAAAACCTTCAATATGCTGCCTACAAGAAACTCACCTTAGGACAAAAGATACATATAGATTGAAAGTGAAAGGCTGGGGAAAAGTATTTCATGCCAATAGACATGACAGAAAAGCAGGAGTTGCAACGCTCATATCAGACAAAATAGACTTTAAAACAAAAGACATAAAGAAAGACAAAGAAGGACACTATTTAATGATTAAGGGATCCATCCAAGGAGAGGATGTTACTATCATCAACATATATGCCCCAAACATAGGAGCACCCAGATACATACAACAAATATTAACAGACATAAAGGGAGATATTGATGAGAATACAATCATAGTAGGAGACCTAAATACCCCCCTCACATCAATGGACAGATCCTCTAGACAGAAAACCAATAAAGCAACAGAGATCCTAAAGGAAACAATAGAAAAGTTAGACTTAATTGATATCTTCAGGACACTACATCCAAAAAAATCAGAATACACATTCTTCTCAAATGCTCATGGAACATTCTCAAGAATCGACCACATATTGGGACATAAAGCGAATCTCAATAAATTTAGGAGCATAGAAATTATCTCAAGTATCTTCTCTGACCACAATGCCATGAAATTAGAAATCAACCATGGGAAAAGGAAAGAGAAAAAACCTACTCCATGGAGACTAAACAACATGCTACTAAAAAACCAATGGGTCAATGAGGAAATCAAGAAGGAAATTAAAAACTATCTTGAAACAAATGATAATGAAGACATAACCTCTCAAAATCTATGGGATGCTGCGAAAGCAGTGCTCAGAGGGAAATTTATAGCAATCCAGGCCTTTCTCAAAAAAGAAGAAAGATCCCAAATTGACAACTTAACCCTCCACCTAAATGAATTAGAAAAAGAAGAACAAAGAAGTCCTAAAGTCAGCAGAAGGAAGGAAATTGTAAAGATCAAAGAAGAAATCAATAAAATAGAGACTCAAAAAACAATAGAGAAAATTAATAAAACCAAGAGCTGGTTCTTTGAAAAGGTGAACAAAATTGATAAACCCCTGGCCAGACTCACTAAAAAGAGGAGAGAAAGAACCCAAATCACCAAAATTATAAATGAAAAAGGAGAAATCACAACGGATACAGCAGAAATACAAAAAACCATAAGAGAATACTATGAACAACTATATGGCAATAAGTTTGACAATCTGGAAGAAATGGACAATTTTCTAGAATCTTACAGCCTGCCAAAACTGAATCAAGCAGAAACAGACCAACTGAACAGACCAATCACTAGAAATGAAATTGAAGAGGTCATAAAATCACTCCCTACAAATAAAAGCCCAGGACCAGATGGCTTCACAGGTGAATTCTATCAAACATATAAAGAGGAATTGGTGCCCATCCTCCTTAAACTCTTTCAAAAGGTTGAAGAAGAAGGAATACTCCCAAAGACATTCTATGAGGCCACCATCACCCTCATTCCAAAACCAGGCAGAGATACCACCAAAAAAGAAAACTATCGCCCAATATCATTGATGAATATAGATGCAAAACTTCTCAACAAAATCTTAGCCAACCGAATCCAACAACATATCAAAAAAATTATACACCATGACCAGGTTGGGTTCATCCCAGGTTCACAAGGATGGTTCAACATACGCAAATCAATCAACATCATACACCACATTAACAAAAAAAAAGTCAAAAATCATATGATCATCTCAATAGATGCAGAAAAAGCATTTGACAAAGTTCAACATCCATTCATGATCAAGACCCTCGCCAAAGTGGGTATAGAGGGAACATTCCTGAATATAATCAAAGCCATTTATGATAAACCCACAGCAAATATAATCCTCAATGGGGAAAAACTGAAAGCCTTCTCACTCAAATCTGGAACAAGACAGGGATGCCCACTCTCACCACTGCTCTTCAACATAGTTTTGGAAGTCTTAGCCACAGCAATTAGACAAACAAAAGAAATCAAAGGCATCCATATAGGAAGAGAAGAGATCAAACTGTCACTGTATGCAGATGACATGATTCTATACCTAGAAAACCCTAAGGACTCAAACCCAAAACTCCTTGAACTGATTAATAAATTCAGCAAAGTGGCAGGATATAAGATTAACATTCAGAAGTCAATTGCATTTCTGTATACCAGCAATGAAGCATTAGAAAAGGAATACAAAAATACGATACCTTTTAAAATTGTACCTCACAAAATCAAATACCTCGGAATACACCTAACCAAAGAGGTAAAGGACCTATATGCCGAGAACTATAAAACCTTAATCAAAGAAATCAAAGAAGATGTAAAAAAATGGAAAGATATTCCATGTTCCTGGATTGGAAAAATCAATATTGTGAAAATGGCCATCCTACCCAAAGCAATCTACAGATTCAATGCAATCCCTATCAAATTACCCATGACATTTTTCACAGAACTAGAACAAACAATCCAAACATTTATATGGAACAACAAAAGACCCAGAATCGCCAAAGCAATCCTGAGAAACAAAAACCAAGCAGGAGGCATAACTCTCCCAGACTTCAAGAAATACTACAAAGCCACAGTCATCAAAACAGTGTGGTACTGGTATCAAAACAGACAGACAGACCAATGGAACAGAATAGAGAATCCGGAAATTAACCCTGACACCTATGGTCAATTAATCTTTGACAAGGGAGGCAAGAACATCAAATGGGAAAAGGAAAGTCTATTCAGCAAGCATTGCTGGGAAACCTGGACAGCTGTATGCAAAGCAATGAAACTAGAACACACCCTCACACCATGCACAAAAATAAACTCCAAATGGCTGAAAGACTTAAATATACGACAGGACACCATCAAACTCCTAGAAGAAAACATAGGCAAAACACTCTCTGACATCAACATCATGAATATTTTCTCAGGTCAGTCTCCCAAAGCAATAGAAACTAGAGCAAAAATAAACCCATGGGACCTCATCAAACTGAAAAGCTTTTGCACAGCAAAGGAAACCCAAAAGAAAACAAAAAGACAACTTACAGAATGGGAGAAAATAGTTTCAAATGATGCAACTGACAAGGGCTTAATCTCTAGAATATACAAGCAACTTATACAACTCAACAGCAAAAAAACCAATCAATCAATGGAAAAATGGGCAAAAGACCTGAATAGACATTTCTCCAAAGAAGATATACAGATGGCCAACAAACACATGAAAAAATGCTCAACATCGCTGATTATAAGAGAAATGCAAATCAAAACTACCATGAGATACCACCTCACACCAGTCAGAATGGCCATCATTAATAAATCCACAAATAACAAGTGCTGGAGGGGCTGTGGAGAAAAGGGAACCCTCCTGCACTGTTGGTGGGAATGTAAACTGGTACAGCCACTATGGAGAACAGTTTGGAGATACCTTAGAAATCTATACATAGAACTTCCATATGACCCTGCAATCCCACTCTTGGGCATCTATCCGGACAAAGCTCTACTTAAAAGAGACACATGCACCCGCATGTTCATTGCAGCACTATTCACAATAGCCAGGACATGGAAACAATCCAAATGTCCATCGACAGAGGATTGGATTCGGAAGATGTGGTATATATACACGATGGAATACTACTCAGCCATTAAAAAGGATGACATCATGCCATTTGCAGCAACATGGATGGAACTAGAGAATCTCATCCTGAGTGAAATGAGCCAAAAAGACAAAGACAAATACCATATGACATCACTTATAACTGGAATCTAATATCCAGCACAAATGAACATCTCCTCAGAAAAGAAAATCAATCATGGACTTGGAGAAGAGACTTGTGGTTGCCTGATGGGAGGGGGAGGGAGTGGGAGGGATCGGGAGCTTGGGCTTATCAGTCACAACGTAGAATAGATTTACAAGGAGATCCCGCTGAATAGCATTGAGAACTATGTCTAGATACTCATGTTGCAACAGAAGAAATGGTGGGGGGAAAAACTGTAATTGTAATGTATACATGTAAGGATAACCTGACCCCCTTGCTGTACAGTGGGAAAATAAAATAAAATTTAATAAAAAAAAAAAAATAATCTCCGATATTTCCATACAGAATTAGAGAAAGTTGAAATAAAGAGATAAACCATAAATTACTGGGCATTCTTTCCTAAATATGCTTTTTCACAAATGTCTTATGGGAAAATGCACAAAAAAAATTATCTTCAGCTCAGAAAGGAATTTTCTTTTCTTTTCTTTTTTCTTCTTTTTTTGGAATTGGCAAGCTTGGAGAATCTATCCAGGATCCTCTATGCAATTTCCCTGTCACACTTCATGTGATTTCCCAATATCTATCGTATAAACTCAAAATGATAATTTCATAAAAGCTTACTGTAAATTTTAAGTATATCCCGAACAGTCTTTGAAACCTGCTACCATCACGTCCACCTTTATCTAGCAAAGCTCAAACCTATACAGTAATATGGAAGTTCTGAATCCTTTAGTTTGGGTTGTTGGTAATTCAACTGGGAGCCTAAAGATATACCATGATTCTTTTATTAAGTATCTTATTGCTTGTTATAAACAGACATTATTAATCCTGATAATATGTAATAACCTGTAATATGTAATAAAGAATAGAATTGTTGTTGCTACCAAGGGGCCTAGTTTGTCACCCAGAAGCAATTTTCACAGTGGCAGAATTGGTTTAGTGCAGGTAAAGCTGCTTTAAGCTCTTCAGAGAAGAGATGTCTCTTAAATTTAAAATACTAGTGTACTTTTTTTAAATGAAATTATTCTTATTAGTCAGGTACAAGACCCTGAAGAGGAAAAGAGCTAACTGAGAAAGCAGGGTCGCTGCTGGAAGTCAAGGCTGAAAGTCTGGAAGATTGGCTCAGGTTCTAGATCTGCCTCCAAGAAGCTGAATTACTCTTAGTAAAATCACACAACTTCCTTTGGCCTCTATTTCTTTTTTCTTTTCTTTTTTCTTTTTTTTTTTTTTTTTTTTAAATGAGAGAGTTGGGTTAGAGCACGGGTGTCAGCAAATCTTTTCTATAAAGAGTCAAAGAGTAAGTTTTTTTTTAGGCTTTGCAGATCAGATATGGTTTGTCACATATTCTTCTTTGCTTTTTTTATTTTCTCTCAAAAACGTAAAAATAATTCTTAGCTCACATGCTATACAAAAACAGGTGGAAGACTGGTTTTGGCCTGCAGGCTATGGTTTGCTGATCCATGGATTAGAGGATAACTAATTTTGCTCATAGAGCGAAAATTGAATAATACTGTGAGTAACCATGACTTCAAATCACTCTTCTATAGAATAGGACCAAACATTAATACCAGGAAATCCTGGTAACCAAAAAAAAAGAGAGAGAGAATGTCAACACCATCTCAAAGATGTTTCAAACTCTCAAATTACCATGGAACTTTCAATCCAGCATGCATTTGCCAATCCTTACATTTCAGATAATTGTACACCTACACTGAGAAGGTGTTCTTTATTCCACATGGATGATTTCTTGTCCTGGGGGATAAATGTTATTTGTACAGAAACAAAATAACAAGATGAAAGCAATCCATGTGTCAAATATAGCTTGCAAAAGCGACTCACCAGTATATCAACAGTATATGACATCACCATTGGCAGCATCCCAAAGCAAACGCCCAAGGTAGCTTCTGATCTTCTGCAGTAATGCAGATGGATCGCTGACCATTTATAGATATACGGATCCTTGGAGCAAAGGTAACTAAAAATTCTGTCGACTTATTCTAATTTGTTTAGAACTGAAAAGAAAACTATCACTTACAAGCATCCACTCTGCCAATTCTTTTAAATATACTAATGGTGGTAATAACAAATACTCATAAAGCTTCCTATGAGCCAGGTATTGCTACAAACACCTTACAAGCATGAACCCATTGAAACTTAAAAACCACCCTATGGGTTAAGTACAGTTGACCCTTGAACAATAAGGGACTGAACTGCTTGAACTGCTTAGGTCCACTTATACCCAGAGTTTTTCCAATAGAAAATGCCAAAGAACTGCACAGTCCAAGATGGGCTGACTCTGTGGATGCGGAACAGGTATAGATGGAAGGATGACTACAAAGTTACAGCTGGATTTTTAACTGTGCAGTGGGCAGGGGGTTGGCTCCCCTGATCCTGCCGCCATTGTTCAAAGGTCCACCATACTATTATCAGTTCCATGAAGTAAATATTATTCTCACTGGCATTTAATAAGTAAGGAAACAAATGATGAGGGAATTTAAAGCATTTAGGGCCAGAACCAAAGCCAGCCACCTCAAATCTCCTATCTATTTTTTTCTCCTTTCCTTTATTATCCTTCTCTGGCTTGGAAGTGGTGACAAGATGCATTTATGCATATTGAATTCCTTAAACATAGGTTAGTGCCAAAATTTGAGTTCAGCTAAGTCCAAATCCAAGGTGCCAGCTACCTCTGTAACAGCAAGGGTAGGATAACAGCCCAAGGGCCAGAATTACTTGGAACATGGCTTCCCCTGACACACAGGTTCTGTGTGAGTCCCCAGATAGTGCCATATTTTCAGTGAGGCCTGAAATATGACCCTCTTGAATCTTATGCCTCTAAGCCTGTCAAGAACCACTTATGTGGATTTTAACCAGTAGGAAGGACAACAATACTTGAGAACTTGAGGTTCCTCGATAAGAACTATTTCAAAATGCACACATGACTCTGAAATGTCTTGGTGGGTTAGGAAAGCTAATGTGATAGCTCTGGGTCTAATCTGAAAACAGGAAGTAGCTTGGCTCCTCTAAGCATCTTATTTCTTGCACACAAGCATTGAGGACTGAGAATAACACTTTATCCCAAATATTGAGTTCAAAGAATTTATAGACTGAGCTTTAGTCTCAGGATCTGACTTCAAGCTTAATTTCCCTTCCGTGTGTAAAATAAAACCAACCACAGAAACCACAGGAGGAGGACGGGCTTTGGATCCAGGCAGACTGAAGGTTGAATCCCAACTCCATTTCACACTATCTACATGCTTAGACAGAAAGCTTAACCTCTCTGAGTCTCAGCTTCCTTACTGATAAGTTGGAGACACATTTATACCTGCTTTGTGGGGTTGGTGTAGGATTGGAGATAATGTAGGCAGAGTGCCTAAAATATAATAGGTATTCAATAGCTCCTATTGTGAACTAGCTACAGGCTTCACATTTGTGTAATGCTACCAATCTTCCCAACATAATTGTTACAACCTCATAATTATCCACAAATGATTATGCAGTTCCCCAAGTATATAAGTCAGGGAACAGTGCATCTTTAGATCAGATATGTCTATTATCTAAGTGTAGAAATGCAAAGAGCTTTTTTCTTATCTAAACGTGTATGCTTCACATATGCTGGCACCCAATACTCATCTCCAGACCTAAAAGAAACAAAACCACCATGAATGACAGGGCATGTACAAGTGATGGCTTCACCTGCTAGAGAAATGTTTATCTGGAGACTTAATGCTTCACAATATGATTGAAGCTAGCAGGAAAAAACACCTGGAAGAAAGTATAATGACAGGAAGCAACTGCTTGTGAAAATCAAGTCATCAAGTCATCCTGTGGAAGAACAGTAGCTATCTAGGTGTGGCCAGTACAAAGCCAAAGTGTGTTGCTCTTAACAGACTGATATTATTTGCCTCGCTGAACTGACAACTGGAACACAAAGCTAAGGCATGTCCAACATGAGTACAGTTTTAACTAAGACATTATGATACCACTCTCCCTTGGCCCTTTCATTGAATTTTTTTGTTTCAAATATTTTAAAACTATAGAACATTTGTAAATAGTTACCAAAAAAAATAAACATTTTCCTCTGAGCCATTGGAGAGTGGGTTTACCAACATGATCATTGCCCATCACTTCTGAATATTTTTAGTATGTAATTCCTACAAAGACATTCTCCTATATGACCTCAAGAAAGTCACCAAAATCAGGGAATTACATTGATGCATTATCATGATCAAATCCATAGATTCCACTCGAGTTTCACTAGTTGTTCCCACAATGTCTTCAGTAACAAAAAAAAAAAAAAAAAAAATCCACCATGATGCATTGCATTATGTTGATACAGCTCTTTAGAATCCTTCAGTCTCAGACAGTTCCTCCTCTCTTCCTTTTCCTGCCTACTTTGGCATTTGTAAATAGCACAGGCCAGATCCTAGAATCTCCACCAAGCTAGGTTTGTCCAGTATCTCTTTATGATTATGATTTTTTTAAAAAAACATTCTGGCTCAAATGTTACAAGCTTTAATGTTATTTCTTCCTTTTACATCTTACCAGGTGGTACATGATTTTTAGTTGCTCCATTATTGGTGATATTATCTTTTTTTGGGGGGGAACACACTTGAGGCATATGGAAGTTCCCAGGCTAGGGGTCAAATCAGGGCTGTAGCCACCGGCCTACACCTCAGCCACAGCAACACCAGACCTGAGACGTGTCTGTGGCCTACACCACAGCTCACGGCAATGCTGATCCCTAACACACTGAGCAAAGCCAGGAATCAAACCTGCATCCTGATGGATACTGGTTGGGTTCATTACTGCTGAGCCACCAGAGGAACTCCAATGACGTTATCTTTGATCATTTGATTAAGGTGGAGTTGGCCACACCCCTCCACTGTACAGCTTCTCTTTGTACTCAGTATTCTGAGGGAGATACTCTGAGCTAAGGTAAATATTCCATTCTTTGCTAAACTTTTACCCACTGATCTTAGTATTCATTGATGTTTGACACATGCTGATTTTTTTCTAATTCAATCATTTATTCTGCATTATCAGTTAGGAAGAGCCCTCTCTTTTCACCACTTATTCATTTATGCACATATGTGTGTGCTGGCTATTCTGAAGATCAGATTATCCAGATTTGGCCAGTGAGAGCCCCTTCAAACTGGCATTGGTGTCCTTTTGTCATGTTCTCATCATTCTTTGAGCCACCTCCTTCATTTCTGGTACAAGAAGATGTTCCAGTCCAGGGTAACCCTTAGTTTTCCCAGTCCCAAACGTAAAGCCTACTGTTTTTCCAAGTGGCCCTGGTTCCTTTTAGAGGATAATTGTGTTTAAGAAATCAAGATCTGGGCATTAAGTGTGCTTCTTGTTTGGGGGTGTCATTGCTCCCAGGCCCACATCCATATGGGTCCCACTCAGCATCACAGAATTTATTCTAGCTTTTTTTTTTTCTCTCTTCATATGTTTAACTCCATTCTCTAGTTCCTGTCATCTTTATTTTATTAACCAATAGACTTAAATGTTACTACTTTCACTAGTCTAAACTCTCCTACATTTAAACATCTCCTCATCCAGGCTTCAACACCTCAGTCTGGGCCTCTGCCATTGTCCACCCACAGGGCATCCTTTATAAGTCCATGCAGACTCTGACACACTGTGCCAGGCTGCGTCTGCCACTATCCTCCTGCCTCACTATTCCCTGTGGACACCTCCTTGATCAGCCTCACATGACAGCTTTTGAACAATTATTCAGGAAATAAGGCAGGCAGGCAGGTAGGTGGTAAAAAACATCTTGCTCTTCTACTTGATTTTATTGTGGGTATTGTTCTTGTTTTAATAGTTTCGACAATACACATGCATCTCTCAGAAACTGCTTTATAGTCTATTTGAAGGGTATAAACAATATAAAATGAGGCAAAAAAAGTTTCACTCAGAAGAATTTCAGAACAGTTCTGAACTGTATGAAAGTAGAGTCTTAATCAAATCTGCATTTTAAGACCTCTCAGAACATGAAAGTCTATTTTCAGTGACATGCTCTATGCCACAAAAACCACGGCAGATAAAAGGAACGGCCCCAGGAATGATAGTGGCATTTTTGATTCCATACACCTTCATGCCCACGTGGATAATGTGCACTACCTGTGTGATCTTGAGCATTTTGCATAAGGTTTCTATGAGCTGATTTCATCACCCATGAAAGGGAAAGGCTTGTTCCCTCATCAACCTCAAAGGAATGTCATTTTGATTTTTATAAAGCACAGACCAGTTTGAATTTCTCAGCAGTAGTCAGTGTATTCTAAACCTGAGACCTTAACACACCATCATAGATCTGTGGAGCAAAGATCCCTGTGGATTTAGAATTGAAGGAAGGAATGATTTCTGTCTCCATCACACAGTGGTGCAGCCCTAAACAACCTGCTCCTGAGATCTTAAAGGGTAGGTGTTCAGGCTTTGAGTGGGCATGGATTCAGTAGCCAAGGCCTCCAGTAGGAGGAGGAATGCCATGGTTCAGGGCAAAAGCTGCTACTGAACAGGGCTGTAGACATGTCTAACTGGGTCCTATCTGCCAGGTGCAGATAGTAAAGGGTGGACCCAGCAGTTCTGCCTCTGCCTCCCCTGTCTATAACTTAAATCATAATTGGGAGTAATAACTCAAACTAACTGACCCTAGCTTTTTTGGGGAATATTCTGGGATCAAATGAGATAACCTATATGAAAAGACCCAATTTACATTGGGCTCAATAAATATTAGCAAATACTAAAAAAGTTTTTGTCTAATCCTTTATTTTAGACGTACAAGGAGATTTATTGAAGCATTATTTATGGTGGCAAAAACAAAAAATTAAAAAAGACAAGAAAAAAGTCATAGTTCATCATATGGATAATGGCTACATAAACTCAAGTATATCCACCACTGAATACTAAGCAAATTTTTTTTTAAAAAATCACAACAAATTGAATGAAGGAATAGGTATGTAGTTACCTTCTGCTTAAAGAGATTTGAAAAAAAAAGTCACTTTTGATGTCGATTTTTATTTTTAAAAATATATGTATTTTTCATTCAATATACTAATTGTATTAACATGTATAGGTTTATCATTTTTAATGAATTAGTTCATAAATATTTGTTAACAGTTCTCATAGAATGAGAACTGTAAGGAAACTACAATTTTTTACTGAGATTTAATTGATACATAACATTATATTGGTTATAATTTTCTTAATTAGAAAAAAAATGACAGTACAATGGAAAAAAAAAATTGGCTAATGACCTGAACAAACACATTACAAAGAGAAAATCCAGATGATCACTAATTATATAAAAATATTTCTTATCCTTTGAAGTAACATAAAGCCAATTGTTTTTCTACCATCTATGAAAGTTTTTAGTTACTGGAAAATTAATCTCCAATGAAATTAAACCTAATTTGAATCTAGAAGTAAAGAAAGAGAGAGGAATTTTCCAGCTATTTAAACCAGAGGATTATATTGGTTACCTTGCCATTGAGTGGTAGAGTTGAAATGTAAACATACTTTTAAAATAAAATAAAATAGTCATTATCAGATAAGCAGGTGTTCTGATGATCACAAGAATACATTGCTGACACTCATCTCTGGAAAATCAATGCGAATACTTGGCCAGTCCCCCTCAAGATTGCTGTAAAGAGCAAAGAAGTACTTACATGTGAAAGTCATTTGGTAACTACTTAAATGTAAGAAACCATAATTTGTTTTAGAATTACTTTTTACAAAGAATCTGAGGTACTGGCTGAGTATTTTGGAACTGCCATGTAGTTCAGCTAAGCCAGGGCAGGGTCAAGAAGAAGCACCCAAGCTTCCTAAACCAGCCACATGTTAAATGAGATCTTGCAAGTGAAAAAAAAAAAAATGTAATCAGAGGCTGCACAATGATATTCATAGCTATTCAACAGTGTATACGCACATCCTCCGAGAAACATAATAGTGCAATATTAAATTCAGAACACAAAGTTATAGAAGAAGAAATTTCAGGCAAAAAATAAATGATAACCACTTTGGGGCATCTTTGATCATAATTTTGGAAGACAGAGGGTTAAAATGCCTTTGGATGTCACTTGTGCTCATATATCGTGCCTGCCTAATTCATGCACTTGAGAAACAAACCTGCAAACTTCCAGATACCTGGGGACACTCTCTGCATTAATTCAGGAGCAGTACTACCTTTGCAAAAAGAAATCTAGGAGAAAAATTAATGGCAGGGTATGGCCTTTACTCAGTAGAACAGGGACAATAGTGACTTGTGGTATAAGGAAAAAACAATTAATGGCTGCATTAGTGTCTGTGCCGAATTCCCAGGTCTTACCATGGAAACACTCGTTCACTAGAGAGAGGCTTCAGAAACAGTCAAGGGAAATGCACCCAAGACTGGTTCCTAAGGAAAGCGTATCCAGTTAACTGTGGGCTAAAATGCCTTTGTAGTGAGTATTTCTATATCCAGACACTTCAAACAGTGCAGGGTAATGCTTTCTCCTATCCCGTCCCAAGCCAAGGATTTAACATGATTCTAAATGCTTCTCCTTTTCCGTTCTAAAAACTCTTACACAGCAGAGTACCTGTGGGTTTAGTCATTGAAAGTTATTGCACTGCACGGCAAAGAAAATTTCACTCTTCGAAAAGGTATGTTTCAGGAATTCACTTAAAGATTTTTCCATTTGTTTATGCAATAAGAACTTCTATTGTGTGTGCCTGCTTTTATACAGGGGAAATCAGCTAATCTAATCTCGTATAATTACTTCTTATCATGCACTGTATCACTGACTTTCCCTGGAAGCTACCTAAGGTCTAACTAAGTAAGAGATACTGGCTTGAGAGATCTGCATCAGGAAACACTAGGATAAATTGAGATGCACTCTCTCTTTGTGTCTCCGCCTCACTTCTATTCAAATAGGAAATAGGATGCCTCCAATTTCACTGATTACCAGTTTCAGTATCAACTTATCAAGACAATGATAGGTCCTTTACAAATGTTCCCCTAATGTTATTTTCCCAACAGAAGTAGTAGCTGACCTATAGTTCTTGGAGCTACTGTCAAAGAGCACATTGTATTTGCCTGCTAACTCCTTTAGCCTTGTTAGCTGGCTGCTAATTTTAATGTAATTGAGCCTTTACCCAAAGAACTCTGATAGAATGTTTAAAACTGGGCTTTCCTATGCTGTCTCAGAATCTGGATGCACTTACACTTGACTTATTTAATGCGTCATGTCAGTGAAGTTGATCCCAGTTCTTAAACTTCCTCAAGAAACTCCAGCCAGCACAGTAGGGGCGGGGGGGAGAGGGAGAGAGAGAGAGAGAGAGAGAGAGAGAGAGTGTGTGTGCGCGCGTGTGCCCGCGCGCTTATTTCTGCAAGTGATTCTGGGCAATGGACTGTTCACGCTCTTCTGACAGAAGACTGGATCCTTGCAAATGCATGTTCACCATCACAGGGGATAATGGAAAGACCAGAGGTTTTCAAAATGTCATTATTTTTATTGCTAGATGGGCTGTACATATACATGTCTTAGAGTCTTCAAAGAAGCTGCATTCTCTCATCTGAAGTTCCACAACAGGCTATGTTGCAATGTTGTACCTCAGAAAGAGGAGGGCCAAACACTAAAGAGAGATGTGACACAGATAAGAAAAATACGGTTCTTCAAATGGTGGGACAAGAAGTAAAGAGGATGGGAAAAGCAATTGATTTGCTATTAGGTGATTTGGATTGAAATCCAGGCTCTGTGACTTTATTAGCACCTGTCTGTAGCTTCAGTATCTTCCTTAAAATGTAAGCAATTAGACCTAGATCTCAGTATTGCTAATTTTATTGATTTTATTGAGCTAAAATATGTGAAAGAGTTTTGTAAATAGTTAAGTAAGACACAAATGTTAGGCCTCTATTTTCATGGTTTGTCAATGCTATTAAAAATTAGAGATTAAGGCCATGAAGTCAGATGATGTCAAGACCAGAATATTTCTTGCTAATTGTCTTGTTTTATTCCAAGTGTCTCATGTTATAAATGAGACAAAGTCCTCTTCTATTTGGCAATCCTTTACTGAGTTTTACCAGGAGCCTGGCTCTGTACTGAAGATGGGAAACAAGGTTGAATTACAGGGATCCCTGGAGGAGGGTTCTTAAGATCCAGAACTAGGAGGCATTTGCCCAAGGTTTTACAGCTAGGGTCTTAAAAACCAGGAATAAAATCAATAGAAGCTTCATCTCCTGAGCTCCTGCTCAGGGCACTTTGCTTTCACCATCTTTGCATTAAAGCTTTTCCACCTGCCTAAAATCATAGGAATTTAAGTTCTTTTAACACTTTAAAAATACCAACCACTTCTCCAAACACCACACACTGTGCCTCAACAAGCCACTATGAACGAGGCAAATGCTTGGTTGCTCATAGAATAACCAACATGTCTGTGGTCCTTGCCCAGCCCCTATTAATTATGACCATTTTAGGAAGAAATTTTAAGTCCGCAGTGAGGGGAAGAGCTAGAAATTAAGGAGTGGGAATTCCAAGAACAGGTTGGAGAAAGGAACACAGCTGCAGAACTGACAAAGGACCAGACCTAGGCTGTTAACAACTCCAGTGTACCATTAGGACTTGCTTCCTACGGGAGTGTGGATAGATGAGCTATTTTATTTTTTAAATGATTTTATTTTTTCCATTATAGTTGGTTTACAGTGTTCTGCCAATTTTCTACTGTACAGCAAGGTGACCCAGTCGTGCATACACATATACATTCTTTTTCTCACATTATCCCCCATCATGCTCCATCATAAGTGACTAAATGAGCCATTTTAATGTACAGGACTGGGCAAGACAGTCACAAGAAGCAGTCACAAGACTCCTCCAGGAAGCCTCTGCAGAGGGAATCTAGAAATACTACCTGAAAAGGTGGCTCTCTTGGGAAGAACTAGACTTCTCCTTCCCAGTCACTATCCAGGAGCACACCGCCACCCCCTGCCCCAGCTTTAACTCACTTACTGTTAATAACAGTAACAAATTAAAAAGTGATTTCAGGGAGTTCCCATCATGGCTCAATGGGTTATGACCTGACTAGTGTCCACGAGGATGCAGGTTTGATCCCTGGCTTCACTCAGCAGGTTAAGGATGCAGCATTGCAATGAGCTATGGTATAGGCTGCAGACACAGCTCAGATCTGGCATGGCTGTGGTATAGGTTGGTAGCTGCAGCTCTGATTCAATTCCTAGCCTGAGAACTTCCATATGCCTCGGGTGTGGTCCTAAAAAGAAAAAAAAAAAAGATGATTTCAAATTTCCAACACCTACCCCCCATCCCAAGTGCAATGATTGTCAAGACTGAATATTCTAGTCCAACATTCTAATCAACACAGGAATCCTCCCCATACCAGCCCTAGCCAACAAGGCACTTTGTAATTTTTAGGACTATGGATGGGGAAGTCATGACTCCCCTAGGTAAGGGAGGATATCGGCAAACTGGAACAAGATATATATGTTAATTGTTAGAATCCCTCCTTAAAGAATTTCAGGCAGTGTCTGGTCAGGTCTATGACTCTCAGCAAATTACTTAACTTCAGTTTCCTATTGTATAACACAAAGGTGTTCAGCCAGAGCAGCACTTTCAACCTTTAATAAGTGTATAAATCACTCTGAGATGGGGTCTGAGATTCTGTATTTCTACCAACTCCCGAGGGAGGCTGATGTTGCTGGCCCATGGACCACGCTTAAAATAACAAAAGTCACTGGGTGAATTCTGGGAATTATTTTAGTTCAAGAATTTAATCACTTGCTATGTTCTGTGATGTCAGGATATCCTCGTTTCTCTCTCATGTGAAAGCTGTACAGACCATACTCATCAGTTCCTTCCACAGTAAACACCGGGATTGTTGTTTCCTGCACTTATTCCAAGTGGTCTGTTGGTTTTCTCACTTTTGCTTTTCAACAACTACCGTTCAACTAAAAGCCTTAGCTTGGTGGCTCTCAAAATTTGGTGTCCATCAGAATCTTTTAGAGGATTGCTAAAACAGGGTCCACCATGGCTTTCCCCCTCCAGCCCTCACTGGCCCTCCACCAAGTTTCTGATTCAGTTGGTCTGGGGTGCTGCACAAGATTTTGTATTTCAGACAACTTTTCAAGTGATTCCAATGGTACTAGCCCAGGGACCACACACTGAGAGCCACTGCCTTGGTTTTCTTTGTAGGAACTATTGGTAAGTCAGATGTTGACTTTTAAGTATTAACCTAAATAAAACATATGGATTTTAGCCCAGTTACTATTAGCTTTTAAAAACTACTTCATTTCAGTTTATTCATCTGATGAGCACTGGACTTGGAATCGAAAATGCTAGATTCAGGTTCTGATTTTGATTTCATCAGCTCTGCAAGCATAGGTGAATTTTATAAGTGCCGAGTCTCATTTTCTTCATCTGAAAAGTGAGCTGAGAATGCTTAATGATGCCACAAAGGTATTACTGAGTTCTGGAGTCAGACAGAATAGGTTCTGGAGTTCAACTCTGCTCTTTGTTAGCTTTATAACATTGATTCACTGCTTAAACTCCCTGCCCCAGCTTCCTCATCTATAAAGTGGGAATGCTAATAACAGCCTTGCTGGTTGGTTGCAAAAAGTAAAAGATATTCTAGCCATGCTTCTAACAAATAGTACAGTCTTAATAAACTAATATTATTAAAACTGTTAAGATAATAGATTTGAGGACACTTTGTCAGCCATCAGTTCTATAGAAATGTGATGTTTTGACATTAGGATACAATCAAAGATAGTATGCTATGACATTCCAATGAAGCCACTATTTCAAGTTAATGCTCAAATAATCCATTCTTTGTTCACATTTTCACAATCCTGTTGTCTAGTCCATTTCTCTTCACCTTTTCCACAAGCATATTGTTAGAATGTTGTCAAATATCTTTAAAAAATCAGGTTTCTTTATATGTGTAGCATTCTCAATCTATGAGTCCAAAACCCTAAAATCCAACCTGATCTTCAAAAACCTAATAAAACTTTGTGGAGACTTTATCTTAGTGAATTAATTCTTATATCATGTACCTGCTACTTAATTTTCCAGGTGCTCAGAAATCTTTTGCTTCAATATCTTTTATAGAATTTTTCCAAGACTGTCATAAAGCCTCAGTGATCTGCAGCATCTATAACCTAACTTCTTCCCAGTTTTAAAATTCAGAATTTCATTTACTTATCTTGAGTCTTCCGGCATCTCCCTCAGTCCCAGGGTTCCCCAGTGATTTCCATTCGTGACTCTCCAGTTCTGTGATTTCACCCTCCTGGCCTGGAGATTAACTCATCGGAGCAGCAGGTGATCACCCATCTTCTCGTTCCTGGGTCTCCCCTGCATCTTAAAGCTCCCTGACTCCACTTCAGAGCTCATGTTTCCCAACAGAATAAGAAGGCAAAATTATGCTCAAGCAGCTTTACTTTTGTTAGGCTGGTACCACCACTCCCAAAGAATGGATTAATTCTTTTCCTGTTCATCTTACTAAGTTCATTTAAATATACTAGAAATTTTCTCCAAGGGGCTTTTCTCTAATGAGGCTGAACATTTGCATGTATCTCTGGATTTTGTTCCCATTTCTTCCTAACCCCCTGCTTGTGCTGTTCATGAGTCACAGAATGCTTCTTTCTTTTCATATTAATCAGGGCCACTCGCCATTTACCATCAGAACACTTTCCCCTGGACCCCTATTCCTCTTAGGGTCTTATCTATGAGGGTCTCAAGCCCTGAGGGAATATCTCTCTTGTCTCTAAACAGATTTTGAGCTTTGCTGTCCAAATCTTGAAGGCACACGTCTGACCATTCCTTCCACAGTTTTGTGGATGCTAAAACAACAAGTCCATTTTATCATACAGCTCTTTCAATGAAATAAACCTTCCTTATTGGTGAGAATTACATCCAGAGTAATGATTTTCCTCATTGCTTCCTTAAATTCATGAGCAATGAAATAGTCCACAAGGCAGGTTAAGAACTTACCTGATGATTTATATAAGTATACCCAGTATAGTACCAGGTACATTGTGGATATTTGATAAACATCTGCTGAATTAATGAGTGAATGGCTGGAGGAGGAAGATGACACAGTCACATGTTCTTCCTCAGTTTATCATTTGTGTGCAGATAGAACACCGTGAAGGGTGAATCTGGAGAAATTACAGAAATTATAGACATACACTCTAACTTACCAGAAATCAATGTCTTATACACTAAGTTAGGTCAAAACGTATTTTCTTCATTAGATATTTCAAAACAAGGCCAAATGAGCCGATGCCAAGTCCTGGCTCAGCATCATTGTCTGAATTTTACTGCGATGTCATTTGATAAATAAAGCGAATCCCTATTCCCCTTTCCTACCCACCTCCAATTCCCACCCCTACTACCAAATACTCACAATTCCCTGATTTCATGAAAACCAGAACCTCCTCCCTTTTTAGGATGAAGGGGAAAATCTCATTTCTCTTATGACTAATCTCCAGCCTCATTAGAGACAATTTACAGTATGGCCCTTGGAAGTAACCTTGAGGACAGATGGGAAAGTAGATGGAAAGAGAGGGAAGGAGGAAGGTGGTTAGAGCATCAGTTCAAGGGATCAGGAAGGGAGTCCTTCCTAGAAAAGTCAGGGGGAGTGAAGAAATGGGGTCCTGCATCATGTATGTCCACACAGCACCAAAGTGCCACGACCATGTTAGGACTGGAGTCCAGGAGAGAGCTCCAAAGTCATCTGTGACTGAAGCGTCATGGCCAGGGGTTTGTTGGCATCATCAATGAGGAGATAATAGAGGCTTCTCAGGGGAAGGCATGAAACCTCAAAGAATAGTATAGATCTTGCCCTGGGGGCAGGCATAAGAACCTGGAAGCCACTCTGGAGAGTGAAAATGCAGACCTTACTTCCCAACTCAACACTGAGTGTAGGGAGATGAGCAGCCTCTGGCAGAGCCAGTCTATGGTGGCAGCCAGGTGGCCAAAGTGCCATTTACAAAGCCTTCAGAGCTGTGAGCCAGAATGGGATTACCTGGCCCCAGAGTTCCCAGTAGGCTTAGTGGAACAAACCAGGATGTTTGGAGGGACTCAGGCCTCTCTGAAAAGAATCCACTGTGACCTGGATTAATTGGGATTCCCCAAGGGATCCTAACCCATATAGACAAGCAGATGGGTTAGTCAGGGTTTTAGGCTTTTCACTAGATTCTGGAGACAGCAAAGTCCCTGATAGATGAACAGCCTGTCTTGAAGGAATCCAGATTAGGACATGGACTGCAGAGACCCAGTGACCCCAGATTTGCCGCTAGTAAATAGCAGAGCAAAGGCTGAGACTCCAGTTTTTTTGAGGACCACCTCTCAATGGGAAGATCATATGCAAGAGTAAATTTCACCAAATTAAAGAAGGAAGGTGAGTAATAGGGAGATGTATCTCCTGCCATATCTAAGAGGCACTGGCAATACATTTCCCAGCTCCCTCTTCCCCAAATTCAAATTCTGTAACAATTACACAGAACAGTTTTCATCTGAAATTGAGAACCACAACTAGCTTTCTCCCCTCACCTCTATGTATATATAGATATATACACACATACACACACACACACACATATATATATACATATATATGTATATTTACCAAAACCTTTTAAAAAATTATGAACCTTTTGGTTTGTTTTTTAAATAACAAAAATAAGACTAGAAGTCAAAGCATAAATGAAATGGAGCTGATACCTATGAACAAAAATAACATAACTGTACAGAGAAGGCAGGATTTATCTCTTCTCAGAAATGAAAAGTTACGGCTACTTAACATCCATGAAAAAATTCCATATTAAAATAGTAAAGAAAATAGCTATTTATGGCTTTTACTGCCACGGATGTTCAAAAGCAATTTTCAATTTTTCGTAACTTCATTTTTAGTACATATATTTTTCCCAAATGACCCAAGAGAGCTTGCCATACTGTGCAGTAGGCAATACAAAGTTTAAATGCAAAGTTCACATATTTTGAGTCAAGGATTGCTTGGGGGGAGGGGTAGAAGGTGGAGCTTTTATAGCCAAAAAAAAAAAAAAAAAAGTATTTTTAAAAATTTTACCAGACTGTGTGGTTCTTCACCTGCCTACCCACAGTATCCCACTAAAATTGAGTTCAGAACAAATACAGCAGCCTCAACATGATCTAAGCAAAGGAAAGAAGATTTTTTTTTTAAATGCTGGGAGAAATCAAGATCCCATTCTACATTGTGAGCTCGAAGAATTCAGGCAAACTTTTGGCATTCCTGGTTATCTCTAAGGATTAATTCTTCATTAAGTGAAGCTTCTCATTCTCCAGTTCTACTCCACAACTCAGCAAATGTTTCTTCCAGAAACCACAGTGTCATACATGGTAGAAAACTAAACCAAGAGAGAGTACTCAATTCCCAACAAGCTGGAATCTGTGTGCGTGTGCATGCACACACACACACACACACACAGACACTAACTCACAAAAGACACTGAAAGACTCATGATCTTCACTCGGGCTGCTATAATGAAATACCATAGACTGGGTGGTTTAGCAGGAGACATTTCTCTCCCACAGTTCTACAGACTAGGAAGTCCAAGACCAGGGTGTAAGCATGGTCAGGGGCTGGTGAGAACTCTCATCCTGGCTTGCAGACAGCTGCCTTCTTGCTGTAACCTTCACATGATTCAGAAAGAGAACTAGAACTCTAGTCTCTGTCCAGGGAGATGAATCCCATCACAGGAGTTTTACCCACATGAGCTTGTCTAAACCTAACACCTCCCAAAGGCTCCACCTCCTTATCCTATCCCATTGGGGGTTAGGGCTTCAACACAAGAATTTGATGGGGTATAAACATTTAATCAAAACATTCATCATGATTAATACAGAAAAAAAGGTTCCAATGTTTTCTGACCTTTCAAGTCCCAATGAACTGTCTGAATGACCCAGTCCCTGATAAATGGGATACTGTTCCTTTTGCTAAGGAATCATCCAATACTGCAGTGAACAGCCTTGCCTAGCACTGTGCCAGCCAGTGGATTTAGCAAGTTTGCTAAAGAACCACCCAGCACACCAGCTGCTATAGATAGCAGCCTGAGGTGTCACCACAAACTGCCATACCCGAGTCCCAGAAGCCATTAGACTGGCTGGCTCAGTGGTGAGTCTTGCCCAATGCATTATAATTCAGATTATATTTTTTCAAAATTCACAACACATATTGAAAAAGTGAAACAGTTTTTTTAAATGTTATTTACGAGTACTCAGTTATGAATGTGGATATTCCTTTTTAAAGCATGTTGCTGGAGTTCCCGTCGTGGCTCAGTGGTTAATGAATCCGACTAAGAACCATGAGGTTGCAGGTTCAATCCCTGGCCTTGCTCAGTGTGTTAAGGATCTGGCGTTGCCATGAGCTGTGGTGTAAATCACAGACGCAGCTTGGATCCCACGTTCCTGTGGCTGTGACATAGGCTGGAGGCTACAGCTCCAATTAAAACCCTAGCCTGGGAGCCTCCATATGCCGTGAGTGCAGCCCTAAAGACAGAAAAAAAAAAAAAAAAGTATGTTGCTGAACTATAAATGAAGCAATGGTGTATGCTACATCTGTGCTTTCTAGAAGCTGGAATGATGAAAGTGGGGTGTCTAGGTATGGGGGGAGGGAGGCAAATTCCAGATTATATTGGTAACATTTGTTTTAGACTCTGGGACTCTTATATGATATTTTCTGCTTACCTTTTGAGATTTAGACGACTGTTAGAAGCATTAAATATTAAAATGAGCTTTTTTAAATGCATGTAAGACAGACACAGCAACCCTTTATGTTTTATGTAGGATATGTACAACACATTCAGATTATCTATTATAATATCTACACAGACAATTCAGTTATAAAAATATGCAATACAGCCAGTTTGGGGGTGATCACTCATAGGGAGCCTCATTCTCTTTTTCTGGGGGGTGAGAGATAAGAGAGATAGAGAACAAGTTTCAGACCTCCCAGGGAGGGCCCCCTCTGTGTTCTTGAAGGAGGATGGTCTCTCCCTTGGCCTTGAACCCAGCTCTGCAAAAGCTTCTTTCTAATTTCCCTGGTATATGACAGTTTCTAGGGGTGGGGCTGGGACAGGAGGGAGTCAAGATATTTTTAGATGCAGATGACCCTTCATCAGGGATGGTGGCAGAAAGGAAGATAAAGAGATGAAGAAAAGTGTTTTCCTTCTCTCTCTCTCTCTTCATCAGCAAATGAAGACAGAGTATGGCGAATTGAGACAAGAGAACAGAGTAAGGGGGGTATCCATAGGAATAATTCACTGAATGTCTTTAAAGTATATATTAAGGAGTTCCCATCGTGGCGCAGCAGAAACAAATCAGACTAGAAACCATGGGGTTGCGGGTTCAATCCCTGGCCTCAATCAGTGGGTTAAGGGATCTGACGTTGCTGTGAGCTGTGGTGTAGATCTTCGATGCGGCTCGGATCTGGCATTGCTGTGACTATGGCCTAGGCTGGCAGCTGTAGCTCCAATTTGACTCGGAGCCTGGGAACCTCCATGTGCTGTGGGTGCAGCCCCCAAAAGCAAAATAAATAAATAGATAAATAAATAAATAATAACAATTATGTGTCCAAGAACTCTGCAAGGTAGCTTCTGTTTTCCCCACTTTACAGATCAAAAAAGTGAAGGCTGAGGCAAATCTAAATACACACTGGATCAGATTTAGGATTTAGGTTTGTCTGACTCCCCAGTCCTCATTCTCTTCTACTCTGCTTCAGATTTCCCTTAAAAGAGAAGCATGAGCAGGACAGAGTTAAGCTTTCCAAGTGAAGGTGGGCACAGTTTTGTGGGTGGCACCTAGGATATGATTCTACTCTGAAATTTAAGAGGAAACCACTGAAGATGTTAGAGGAGAAGAGTGATGCAACCAAATACAAGATTTGAAAGGAGAACCCCAGGGGTGATGCTTGGGAGGGTGAATGGAGTGCTATCAGAACAGAGGTCCTGGGAGGATGGGTCCATGCAATCAGGCAGCACAGACCCAAGGTCTATCTGTGCTTGAAATGTCTGAAGAAATTCACAGCCTGACTGGTGTCGGGTTGGGCAAGTGATCAAGCCGAAGTGGCACTTCAAATAGAGGATTTGAATACAAATATTTCAAGGATTTAGGAAAATGCTCTGATGCGATGGAGGCATTTTCTGTTGTTCGAGGAATACAGTCACACATACGCACCACAGTTTCACATACACACACAAAAAAGAGAAAATCTGCCTAATCTGTGTTTTCTTTTAGCAGAAACATACCACTTATTTGCATCTTAAAAAATAGTAGTCACATCTATAAGCCAATACATTGCTATAGCCAGCAAGATTTTCTTTTCTTTTGGATTTAATATATAATGTAACCCAAGACAAACATTAAAGTCATCTAGCTATCAGCCAAGTCATGGCCCCAAATCATGGGTTAAAAATGCAAGTACCTTCATTGACCTCTAACCTAAAATCTAACTGGGTGTAGTAGGCTAGGTATTATACCAGGGAATAGTGGGGACTGTGGCAAACTAGAGAGTTCTGAAGACAGGGCCAACAGCTGTCCAATAGAAAAGGTGACCTAAAATAGCTAGACCTTCTAACATTGAACATTGAATGAAAAGCTGGCAATTTATACTTTTGCATGAGATTTTCCAATCTTAAACGCTGTGTAAACCAAATGAAATATGTCTGACCTAAAGAAAAAGAAGGCAACAGCCTTGTCTTAGAAACATGTTCTGTCTGAGAAACAAAGTATATAAGGGTATTTTGGAGCAAAGGGTGACGTGCTGATTTAGGCTATGGAAAGACAACCTAGGAAGTGACAGTAAATTTGTCACAGGTGTCAGCTTGGCATTGTTGAGCTTTAATTTTAAGGAAAAGGGAATCAAGACTGCAGAAGACGTGCATTTGTTCCTGCTAGGATTGTACTGCTAGGACTATTTTTTATTGACTAGTTGGGATGGCAAGCTTTGAAAACTTCAGATTTTGAAGTGAGATCAAATGAGAGAAACAACTTTATGCCAGGAAATGAAAAGCCCCATTTTGGTCTACGGGTCTTTTGAGAAATATCTATGCAAACATTGTGTCTATCTGTCATAAAAGGGTTGTGTAATTAACATATGCAAAACACCACCACCGTCCTGCTGGAAGCTAACTTCCCTCCCTGGAAATCCAGCCCCTATTTATTTACAACAAAATAAAGTGGACCCTTCTGGAAAGAAACACGGCTCCGTGGCGGCCCGAACACTGTCGCAGCGATGCTTTAAATCTTTTATATCTCCCATACCTCCGGGGGCTGGTGCTGGATGGTATTGAGCCAGGCCCATAAATAATTTATGCTAAGTAGCAATTTAGTTGTTTGGCTTGAGGTAAAGAAATCCAAGAAATTCATAAATAAAGTTCCCATTTTTGCTTGTGTTCCAAAGTTAATTTATGTTACTCTGCAATTAACTAACATAAAGGTGAAAAAATATGACAAGCCTAAGGTACAAACTTGTGCTCATAAATCTGCTCTATCTTAACTAGTGGTGTTTTAGTGATAGTCACCTAGTTCCCTCCATCCTGTGCTATTAAACAGAAACTTCTCCTTGATCTCCTTCCCTGTTACCTTGTCCATCTGTAAGAAGTATGACAATTGTTTTGAATGGACCCTCACGTGGGTAGAGGAAGAAAGAGAGATGGGATTTGGGACAGCTACAGATGGAGCTTCTCACATGTCTAAAATAGTTTAGTGCTTTGAAAAAGTACCTGAAGCTAACATGACAAATGCAAATAATTGTTCATTCCAAAGGGGAGAGTTAGACAACCTGAAGACTGGCTGCAGGACAGCCAGCCATGGTTGCCAGAGCAGGGGTGGGTGTGGTAGGTGTCAGGAGGAGCAGAGCTTGGCAATTCAGAGACTCTGGCAGATGCAAAGAGCAAGAAGCAATTGTGCAGACCTGAGGCAAATGGTCCTAAATCAGGTACAGAGTCTAGCAAAGCCCTGGATTCCCACCGTGAAACATCTGAGGGCATCTTGAGCATTCGGCTCTGCTCTCAGCCAACAATGCAGAAAACCTTCTTTTCAGGTTCTCACTGGTGACTTCAGCCTGCAGCTCTCTGCTAGTTTGTTGCTTTCCACATTCTGTCTGAGACCATTATCTGAGACGGTTTCTCTTTAACATGTGATCTAGTCAATCCTGAATATCTTACAAAAGTTATTCATGTAGTAAGACTGGAAAAAGCTACCTACTTAGAGCCCATTTATTTTTTTAATCCATTCAAATATATTTATTCAATGCCTACTGCATGCTGGGAGGAAATGTGGTAGACAAGGCAGACACTGAGATGAATCAACATCACCTCAGAACTTAGTTTATAGACAAAGGCAGAGAACCAAGACTTTAAATACAATGCAATGAGTGCTCTAGTAAAGTACAGTAAGGAGCCAGGGAAGCCAGCAAGAAGCAGCACAGAAAAACCTGGGAGAAGCAGGAGCAAGTGAAGAAGGAAAGGAAGCTTGAGCAAGCCTTAAAGAGTGAAGATTTAGATTTCACCAAGTGGACCAGCTAAGGGAAGGAAGGATGTGTTACAAGCCAGAGGAGGGAGTGAGCGTGACTCATTCTGAGATAAAAGTCTAATAGGATTGTGCACAGGGTTCTTCAGCCAAGGGGGTGAGTTGAGACTGGAGCGGTAGGCAGAAGGATATCCAGGAGCACATGCTGCTTAGATTTCAAGTCCAAGGCAATGGAAGCCACAAAAGGGTTTTAAGCAAAAGAATGGTATAATTGGATTTGCGGCAATGACAGATCATTCTACCAGGAAAATGATGAATGGATTGGCTATAAACAAATTACTCTCAAAGTTCAGAGCTGGAAGTATTTTACCTCCTAGTGACAAAGCGTTCTTCCTTCTTTTGAGCAATGAAAGATGTGCAGGTGGTGATGAGGGTTTTTTTTTTTTTTTTTCCCCCTCTCTGCACTGGTTCCTAACAGCGTAGCATCAACGTGTTTGGTCAATTGCCACTGCTTTCTTCAGTCAGATTAGCTTCAACTTTTGCTTTCTTCTTCCTTTTTATTTCTTTGATCTAATCTTTTGACATGGTAATCTTTTTTATTTCTTCATCTTATAAAACAGCTGTCATTTTAAGGCTCCTCAAATTGAATACGAGGTCAGTAAATCACTTTAAAATTAATACATATAGGTACTTTCCAGTTATAGATAATGGCTTGAACTCCCTTCTGAAACATTACTTGCACAACAGGAGAGGAATAAACACTAAACATATGAGTAAAAAAGATGAAGGGAAAGAAGACAACAGGGGACTAAATGGCAACAAATTTTGGAGGATGGAAAGCAGATGTGAAAGTGGAAAACGACTTCCTAAGTGAAGGAAGCCAAACACTGAGAGGAAAACATCCAAGAGAGGCAAGAAGAGGATTTCCTTCTTACCCCAGAAAATCTGAGCACTTAGAGACACCAGCTACTGAGGATAAGTAAGAATAAGGCGGGGGAGATAAAGATCTCTGTTAAGAATGTGTAGACCTCAGAGTCCCTGAGCAGCCAAACTCCCCTCCTACCCTGCGGAAGAAGGAAGTAAATCATCTCAAGAAATTGCACTCCAATGGTCTGGACTCAGAAATACCAAGTTTTTATAGTGGAAGACAAAAATGCAAAAGTAACATCAGACAGACTAGAGGAGTAGATGAAAGTGTACATTCCAAAAGGTCAAGTTCCCAGCCCTCATCCTGTCCATTCTTCTGTCAGTAGCCAGATATGAATAACTGTCTACCCAGATATTTAAAACAATTTTCCCTGGAGAAGCCCGAGAATGAGGAGCCTGAGAAAGAGGCCTACAGATATTTGCATTAGGGGCTTTCACATGAAAAAAAAAAAAAAAAAACTATTCAGTAGCTGATCACACTACATTTAAAAAAAAACAAGCTCACTTCCACACCTGGAGTCTCTTATTAGCTTTTAGAGCCTCAGTTTTAAATATTTAAGAAAACCAGGATTGCCAAACATTTGAGAAAGCCTCCAAAACAAAACAAAAGGCCTCCAAAACACAGAAACAGTAAAGAGGAAATCAGAAGAATCAGAGACAATACAGAAAGAAGAAAGAACACTTTAAATTCAATAATTGATATACATGAACAAAAAATAAATAAATATGCATTTATGAACTAAGAATAGGATGTTTTCGTAGGAAAAATCAAAGAATATGAATGTGATCTTGAAAGTTAAATATATGGAAGAGATTAGAAATTCAATTGAATGGATGAAAGATAACATCAAGAAAATCCTGCAGAGAGCAGGATAAGTACATCAAAAGAACCATTCTATTAAAAAGGGAAGATAAGGAGAACATTTAGATAATCAGCTTAGGAAGTCCAACACTGGAAACTAGGAATTCCAGAAAGAGACAAAAGATAAAATCAGGGGAAAATACAAGGAAGTTTCCCCAAATGGGAAGGTATGGACATCACGATTAAAAGGTCCCACTAAGAGCTCAGTTCTCTGAATCACAAAGAACAGACACTATTACATAATTTCAAAAGAATAATGATAAAGAGGAGATCCTAAAATTTTCTGTAGAGAAAAGTTATTTACAAAGGATCAGTCATCTGACTTACATACGACTTTCTATATCCTCATTGGAGGCTAGAAGACATTGGAACATTGCCCTCATAATTCTGAATCGAATTCTTTTTATTCTAGAATGTCCTGCCCAAGCAAATTACTAAGCAAGTATGAGGGCAGACTAAAGGCATGCAAGCATTTCCAGCATACAAGCTCTCAAAAATATTACTCTTTCTCAGGAAGCAACTGTGGTATGTACTTTATGAAATTTAAGGTTACTCAAAAAACGGGTGATATAGGAACCAGGAAAATGGGATATAATATAGGAGAACAGTAGATGAAACTTTAAGAGAACAAACAGCCCTGCATGGAGCCAGAAGCTGGAAGACTGAAGAATAGATGCCTTTAGTTAAAAAACAAATAATCCAATAACTAAGAAAAATAAGACAAGAGAAAAGACAGAGAAATAATCAATAGCTAATTGAGCTCAACTGATAAATGTTTGAGCATTTTGGAAGAATTACTGTTAGGCATTTGACAAGTCAATTAGAACATCGGGGAAAATAGGAATAGGTACGCAGAAAAAAAAAATGAACTTATAAAATGAAGAAATTATTACTTCCAGGAAAAACAAAATATCGCATAAGAGGGAAAAAACGTCACAGCCTTCCAATGTCCCAAATGTAGCATTATGGTCATGCTGCTATACCATGTAGTCATTATACTATAAACACTGAGTTTTCACAAAAAATTGCACTATAACTGTTAGAGCAAAGAGGACATTATGGTGGGTGTTGGGGAGAGACATAAAGAAGGTAAGGTCTGCATGCAAAATTGGAAAGTATATAATGTCAAAAGTCAAGAAAGTAATAGAAGTTTAAATGCACGTATGTAAATCTCAAGAGAAAGAAGGCTTACAAGTTGTATCTCAGGAGTGAAACCACAGCAGGAAGGTATAAAGATAGAAGAAACAATTATCCACATTATCATACATTATAGTAATTATTGTTTAATATGTAGGCATATTTTCTTTTTTTTGGAGGGGCAATAGAGGTGGGGTGGTGTATTTTTAAATTTCTCTTATTGGTTTGTTAAAAAATGATGGTGCTTTTTAAAAAGTAATTTAACAATGCAGAAATGTACAAAGCAGTAAATTAAAAAAGCCACTTAAAAAGCCTAACCATCCCCAAATTACTGCCACTAACATTAGGTGAACATAATTCCAGATTTTATTGTATGGCTATAAAAGATAAAGAGGAAGACAGTAACTAGGTAGATGTAGATAGATAGATAGATGGATAGATAGAAAGATAGATGGATAGATAGTGTTGCTTTTTGTTAAAATGGGATTATGTATGATACTATTTTTAATAACAAATTATTACATTTAATTTTACTTTAATAATAAAAAGAGACACTAAAGCAAGACTAAAGGAGTTGTTGATTTTCAAATAAACGGTTTCTTACTATAAGCTTTAGAACTCCCTAAGCTTGAAGGGGTGGGGGAGTGGATATAAAAAACAATGAGTTGGAGTCATTAATGTTTTTATTATATATTTCAGTATTAGACAATATCAGTAGACTCTTGCTTAGAAATATGAGAGTATCTCCCTTCCCCGCACTTTCCAATTATCTTTATACTAATTTTACATTGTTCTGATTAATAACATCCACATTTTGTTCTATAGCAATAATTCTCTCAGTTGTTTAGCCTTTAATTCTATATTTAAATAGATTCAAACATCATCAGTCCTTTTTATCACGGCTTCTCAGTTTCCAAGTTCTTTATTTTGATTTATCTCTTAATTAGCTAGAATTCATTGTCAAGCATTTTTTTCAAGAAGGATTCAAAAATGCCATTTTCCATAGGTTCTTTCATGTTTTTTAATGTCTGCCTCTTGCATATTTTTCTATTGATAACTTAGCTTTCTTTCACTCCTGTAGAAAGAACTCCATCATCATCTGTCTTTGAATGCTGCCATGAAGACATTGGAGGTCTAACTCCTTTTTAAGCCATAGTAGGTGATTTGCTCCACCTACCTGTATAACTAAGTTTTTTTTTTTTTTTGATTTTTTTTTTTTTTTTTGATTCTTGAAGTTCAATATCTTAATTAGGTAATGTATCCATGTTGAGAATCCCATATCAAAATTCTGGAACACTCAATCCAAATGTTCATTTTTTTCCTTACAAAAGAAATAATTATGTACTCTATTCATTAATTCAACAAATATTTATTAAACTTCTATGTACCAGGCACTAAGCTGTTGGCTGTATCTCCAAACAAACCAGACCAAAAGACATCAAGGATTTTGCTGGGGGCAGGACCAGATGAGGGCAAAGGAGTAAACAGGAAACATAATAAAGAAGTAAATTATCTAGTAACATAGTGTGACAGACGTGACAAGTGCTACAGGAAAAAAAGGAAAAGTGGAGCAATGTAAGGGAGATCGGGAATGGGAGTGGGGAAGTGGGAAGTGAATTTCAGTTCAACAAGACAGGCATGGAAGGCCTCTTTTAGAAGATGGTATCTAAGCAATGAATGGAAGGAATGAGCTCTGTGGATCATTAGGGGAAAAGTGTTAGAGCCAAAGGGAACAGCCAATGCAAAGGCCGATGGTGAGAGCACACCAGGAATGTTTGAGAAAAAGTAAGGTAAGGAAACCAGTGCAGAGGGAGGAAAACAAAGTGTATGCTAAGATCGAGGAAGTAAAGGAAAGCTAGATAGTCACAGTTTTGCAGTCCACCAAAAGGCTTTTACTCTGTGTTTCATAGTTTTACCCAAGGAAAGTGCTCTACATGGCAAAAGGATTTCTTTGGCTAATCTGCTGAGAGCACAGTGTAGGTAGACAAGAGTAAGACGAAGACCAATTGGAAAGCTATTGGAATAATGCAGATAAAAGATTTTGATGATGTAGTTGTGCTTTTTCTTGGGTATTAGGGGAAAAACTCTGTGAAAAAAAGTTTAAAACTCATCTAAACGCAGAAGCATATTTATTTTTTCAAATTAGGTGTATGTATTCTTTTGCTAAAAATATTTTTTTTAATAATTTTTAATGAGTTCCTGCTGTGGGACAGTGCATTAAGAATCTGACTGCGGTGGCATGGGTCACTGCAGAGACACGGGTTTGATCTAGCCCAGCACAGAATCCAGCATTGTCACAGCTACAATATAGGTCATAGCTAAGGCTTGGAGTCAATCCCTGGCCCAGGAACTTCAAAAGAGCACAGGTGCAGCTATAAAATAATAATAGTAATAATTTTTTAAAAGATAGATGAAGCTTGTTTTATGTTGGAAGACTTCCAGTGAAATAAATTAGATAACTTGCATCAGTCAGACACCAAAATCTCAAAAAAAACATAAAGATAAATTTAATGCCTCAAAGTATATAGCCATTCACTAAGGGCAGAGAATATTAGAAGATAATTCTTCTTTCTCTTTCCTTTTATTATTAATGGGAATCTTCTCTATATGATTTTATCATCTCCAATCAAGTGTCAGCTATCTTTTCCTCATACTAAAGGCCTTTTCAAATCTTTCAGACTTCTTAGGCAAATGCCATTGGGGTTAAAGACATTTTCTTACATCTGGTTTGACCATTATGTGCAGAGCTTCCCATATATTTATCATGATTTGATCAAATATTTCTAATCTGGTTGGCTTGAAAGATAGTGTGACATAGGAATTTCCCTACTGTCTTCCTTACTAAGATCACAGCTACCTTCTCTGTCTTGTGCTCATTAAGGACCCATGGCATGGAGCTGGCTTCCTATCTTTCTAGGCCAGTGGATAGAAATCCACAGTTCTCAGAAGAAGAAGAGGAAGAAAAAGGAGTTCCTGTCATGGTTCAGCAGTAAAGAATCCAACTAGTATCCATGAGGATGCAGGTTTAATCCCTGGCCTTGCTCAGTGGGTTAAGGATCCAGCATTGCTGTGAGCTGTGATGTAGGTTGCAGATGTGGCTTCGATTCCTTCATTGCTTGTGGCTATGGTACAGGCTGGTAGCTGTGGTTCCGATTTGACCTGGGAAGTTCCATATGTCACAGGTACAGACCTGAAAAGAAAAAAAAAAAAAAAAAAAAAAGAAGGAAGCTGCCAAACTCATATCCTCTAACAGTTCAGTGAAACCAACCTAGAATTCATCTTCCCCAGAAGATCATGGAACCAGCAGGGCAGATAGAAATCTTAGAGGCTCCCCGTTGATCTCTCCTGTCAACCAATGCACACCTGCTTTGCCTGAAGAGTTAAATCTAACTTACCTTCAAGCTCAAATGTGTGGCTGTATTTCCATTGCCCTCTCCCACCTCCACTTCAAAAACACAACAGAATGCTACTTCTTTATTTCCCAAAGGAGTGGGAAAAATATTCTGCCACCAGAAAACAAAACAAAACAAAAACAAAAACACCTCATTTAAACACCTACTTGAGGTAAAACATTTAGGATCAGTGATTTTAGTCTCGTTAAATGACTTTAATCAAAGGCACAAATTAACTGGGGCAATGGAAATATTTGGGAGTTAGAAACAAGAAGGTAACAAAAAAGCAGAAAATTGTGAAACAAACTTCACCTTTTTTTTTTTTTTTTTGAGAACAGAATTAAATGCCACTAACTAGAGCCAAATAACAGTTGCAGGCAGAAGTAGTTCTGTAAAGTAGATCTAGAGATGTAGATGTCTACATTTTCTTTTAAACCTGAAATTCAATCACTTTAATAATATGAAGAAGGAGGAGGAGTAAGAGGAAAAGGAGGAGGGAAGCAGCAGCAGCTTATGTGAGTAATCCATTTCCACAAATAAGAAAGTCTTAAATAAATAAACTTTGAAAAGTTATCATTAACTTAGGAAAAAAAAAAAGCAAAGAAAGTCTTATCTGCTTCAGGCAAGGACCAGGTATATACCTCCTATATCCATTTAACAGCCATCTTTCAGTAGCATGAGAACTGCACCAACTCTGATTTTCTCCAGCCATTCATTATTTACTAGAAAGACATTTCCCAAAGCAACTTTCAGGGACATAGCCCCTCCCACAGCACAGCCACCAGTGTTTATGGAAAACTGTTATTTTTTTCAAGCTGGCTCATGGCCTATGCCTAAGGAAATGCTTATTAGACATTAGCATCATCTAAACGGAACATAAAGATGATGGAGACAGAAAACCAAAGCAACAAAGTACATGGTGCTATTTCATAATTTACCTAGCAGCTTAGTGTTTATGGAATTTCACCTCTCCTCTCACCTCTCATCTTACCTCACACAGTGAGCCTAGCATGGGATGTTTCCAACTTTATTCAATTTCCTGGAAGCACTTTTCTTAATCAGTAAAATGGAGTTAAAATGAGGCACCACCACTACTGCACATTTATACCTCAGGAACTACTGACTACAAATATCTGTTTAAATATAATTTATAAAATATAAACCTCTAATAGAGTGAAAATTTTATAAAGTGCCCTTGGGTGTCCAGTTTATTTTATATGGGATAAAAAACGAGATAGGTTTCTCTCTACATGAGTGAAGCAGCCTAATGAGAGTTTCAGGTCACTCAACTAAATGCAGTACTATTGCTAGACCCTGTATAGCAGCTCAGCAGCCTGAACTGGCCAGTCCAGCACATCGTCTTAAATGTAAATTCCAGCAGATAATGTCATGCACATTTGAGCCACTCTTTACAAGATTCCTTATATCAGTGAGATGGCATCTGTTCGTCACTGTCATCATCCTCTAAAAGCATCTGTTAAGCAGAGGGCCATTGATGGTACTCCCCCAGGTCGCCTACAAAGTGAGGTAATATCCAATTTCCTGACCCCTGGAGGCCTTTAGACCAAGACCAAGAATGCTAAAGCAGACAAATGTAAAGGAGATTCAGGTAGCTGAATAAAAGCTTTAAAGCCTTGCATGAATTAAGTGTAGGGATAAATGCATAACATTTTGCATAAGCAGAGGATAAGTAAGGGAAAGAGAGGTAAGTAAGAGTCCTGTGCATTTTGACCAAGTGGAGATGGCAGATGAGCAGGAGAAGCAAACAAATCAAAAAGAACCAGATTTCACTTTTCAACACTTTTTTTGGCTTTCACTTTATGTTGCGCCTCAGCAAGTGGAGGGGGAATGCAGAATATATTCTATTCTTTAAAGAGAAAATAGAAAGAGAGTTTTGGTTTTCAACTTAATGAGCTAATAAACCCTTGTAAACGTAGAAAATCATGTTGAACATTTGCTTTAAACTACAGTAAAAAAAAATCCTTAAAATAAGGCAGAGAAGTATGAGCTCCTGAATTAGCCTAAGAAGCCAGTTTGAAAGGGACTTATTTAATGAAGCTTGTTTTAAATTGCCCATCCCTTGTAAGGATGTGTGCACTTCTCAGAGTCCTTCTGAGACTGGGTTTTGTTTTTGTGAACTTGGTGAATAGGATTTAAACTTCTTAGCTTTTTTTTTTTTTTTTTTTCAAAAACTACAAACGCAATCAGTTTGAGTAGAATCCATTCAATTGGCCTCTGCTTTCTGAATGCAAGAAAGAAGCTACTTTTCCTCCCCTTCGTTTCATTCCAGCTGAGCGCAGTGCTGCAAACATCTCATGCTGAAATCAGTGCCTTTTTAAAACTTCAAGGGGCTTGAAAGCTCCCAACCTGTTCAGAGGTGAAGTGGCTCCAAGAGATCAGCTCAGACGCGCCCCATTTGCACTGCCCTCCGCTGTAAAGGATCTCAGTCCTTTATCCGCAGGCCTCATTAGGAAAGTTCGCTCACTATGAACGCAATGGACCAGGGCGGGTCTCCTCTTTGGTATTGTAGCATCACTGTCTATTTCCCTCACTGTAAAGAATCCCGGCCACTGGCTATAGTCTGCTGTGAGATCAAGAGAAGCCTGGTTCTCTACAGTTGAGGAAAGGAGTTAATTGCTTTGCTCTCCCCAAGTGCCCCCTCACAATCCTGCCTGCCTTCATATCGGCACCGGCTGCTTTCTCTTCTCTCCAAGGGCTGTAACTACAGCGGCAGGAAGGGAGGGTCCTAGCTCTGTACAAGCGCCCAGCTGAGTTCAGAGACTGAGAGTGTAGACCTCCCAGCCACTTTCTGAACCTCCGGTAAAGTCGAAGGAGCAGCAGCCCTAACACCCTTCCGCAGGAAAACAAAGTCTTCCGTTTGGGGCTTCTTCCCTTCTCAACAGGTGGAGTTAGTTCTTAAAGCAGCAACTTAGAGCAGAATAAAGTCAAAATGTCCATGTACTGTGTTGAAACACACCTTGTAATTAACTTCAAGGCGAGTGAAGTGTGGATGAACTGGGTAAGTGACTCATGAGATACTTCTGGTGCCTGAGGGCTTTCTCTTCTGCAAATAAACCCTGGTGCTAGATGTTCCACTCTTTCCTCCTGAAGTCTGGAAAGCAGCAAGAGGCTGTAATCTGAGATCTCCTGGAGAAAAGTGCCTGCTTTTTAAAAATCTGTTTAGTGGCCTTTCTTCTCTTGGTGCCCAAATCACTATTACTTGTTCAGTTTATTACATAAGGACCCACATTAATTCTTGTGGGTGACTAACATAACATCTATCACTGATATAGATGCCTGAAAAACAACGACTTTTTCCCCCAATACTTAAATTTCACAATAGTCTCTGGCCCAGGGTAGAGTTTGTGTTCTCAGCTTCTTTGGCCAGATTTCTGGTTTGGCTGAACATTGACAACAGAGCTCTCCCCACAGACTCTGCAGGCAAAAACTAGCATCGCTTTAAACAACTTTAGGAATTTTCATCCCCAAACATAGTTGGCTTCTCACTATTTTATTTTCATATAGCATCAAACATAACCTTGCTCTATGAGAGCCAAAGCTAATTTCACTGAAATGCTAAAAAGAAGCCCTTTAAAAGAAACATTTATGGGATGCCTCTTATGAGCAGCAATATTTAAGAAGTGTCAAAGGTTTCAAATATAAGGTTCTTCTCCAAACTCTTTGCTTAATACAGATATTTTGCTTATTATAAGATTCGCATTTTAAATGTCTTGTTCCAAACACCCAAGACGATGACAAGTGCACTTTGAGGGAGAAGAGTGACATTGTGAATGACATTGAGGATCAGACCTCAAATACTCCCATCATCGCCAATACCAGGCTTCCAAAAGTGTTTTTATTTGAATGAATTATTTTCTCTCCACAATTAAGTGGTTTATCTTTCACCACATCCTATATTTAATATCAAATATAAATGTTTTCATTGAAAGTGGATTTCTGCATGGAAGTTGGGGAAAATGCAGTGGATGTGATATTATGCAAGTTGATAGTTTATGTAACTTGACAAAGAATTTGGGAAACCAGAATTTTTTTCTTAAGTATGGCAAGGAATTTAGGAGGTTCACTAGTCACAGTGACTAAAAAGCCATAAACAGAAGAACCAAGATCTCCAAACTCTGGCACTGGGCTTACAACACTAGCTAAAAGTCAAGCAACATCAAGGATGTCCCAAGGAGAATCTTACCTAAGTTCCAACCTTAGCCCAACCAGAGACTCACCAACACAGAAAAGATACCCAGGCATCACGGTAAGAGGTAGGTAGGGATAGTCCCCATTTCAGAAAGGGTAGGGATAGTCTATTTTGTACTTTGATTAAGTCTGTTTCCCTTTTCCTATTGAAGTTAATTGAACATAATTTTCAAAACTGTTGACATGAGGGAAATATTTTAGTTTTATCTTAAGGATTTTAAAGTGAAAAACTAGACACTGTGGTATAGCAAGGAGACATGTGATCTTGATAGGCCAGAGCCAAACAACTGGGACATCACCACCCCCTTTGGTGGCTAATGATGTAGTACAAGATCTAATTCAAGTCCTTACAACATCCAAATGCCTGCCAAATGCATTCTTGTAACTAACATGTCTCTCAGATGGTTCTCTGTAACAAACGACCTTGAGCTGAGTAAAATTTTAAGAAGATGCTTCCTTCATTTATTATCCCCAACACTCAAACCTCTTCATCTCCAGCTAAGAGGCCTTGAGTTAGCATGTTCAGGAAAATATGCAACACTTCTCTGCACATCTCTGTGTTTTGGCACGCAGCCAAGCCCGACTTGTCACCTGGTATCACACAGGCGTGGGTCCAGAGCACCCAGGAGTTGGAAGAAAAGGAGGCTATCTCCTCACACATCTGGTACTTGAGCTAAAGGGTCCTCTTTCATGTGAATTAGGTAATTGGGACAAGTGCTGGAGATGGCTCTCCTATAGGCTCCTTCAAATGGACTTTTCTAAAGTATTTCTAGCAAGGAAAAATCGATGTGGGGATAGGAGACTTAGAAAAATTCTTATTTGTCATCCACTCATTGCTTCAACCAATACTTTTTGAGCTCTTATCTACTTAGTTCTTGGCACTATCCTTGAAGATCATTTTAAATATGTTAGCATGGGTTTCTTCCCTCCTGTAGTTTACAATATAGTACGTAAACAAATAAATACACAAATAAATATACTCTATAATTTCAAAGAATGGCTGTGCTATGAAATAAAAGAATAAAGTCACGGACATAGAGAACAGACTTGTGGTTGCCAAGGGGGATGGGGGAGTAGGAAGGACTGGGAGTTTGGGGTTGGTAGATGGAAACTATTACATTTAGAATGGATAAGCCATGAGGGCCTACAGTACAGCACAGGAAACTATATCCAATTTCTTGGGCTAGAACATGATGGAAGATAATATGAGAAAAAGAATGTATGTATATTTATGTATGACTGGGTCACTATGCTGTGGAGCAGAAATTGACACAACATTGTAAATCAACTATAAAAAAATGCTTAAAAAATAAAAGAATAAGTTGCCATGAAAGAGATTGAATGGCAAACCTGACTTAGGCTGAAGAGCTGGAAAAAGGCTGTGATGGGGGACTGGATACCTAAACTAGTTACCACAGGACTGATTCTAGAATTAGTGTCCTTCCTTATCATCACTTGGAAATTTTGCTTCAAGACTATAGTCTCTGTTGCATTTGAATAACAACCTTACCTGCTTCTTCAGCTTTATGTCCTGCTCATGTTACCTCAAATCTCCCCCCTCAGAAACACTGAAACTCTCGTTCCTCAGAATGCTTTGCCAAGCCTCTATTGCCTGGTGTCTGCCAAACCCTCTGCCTTCCCCACTTTTTCATTACAGTGACTTCTCCTCACCTTCCATGGCTCATCTGGGACAAGACTGACCCTTCTAAGTCTCAGACTCTTCCCTTTTCCTCATGCAAGACCCCATGTGAGTCAGCTCCAGCGGGCACATTCCCATTTTCATTTTTATTATGTCAGTGTATGAATATCAGCCATTTCATATGGTTCAGCCCAGAAGCTTATGTCAATGGCAGCTGCACAGTGCTTGCTGTTCATTCAGACTACAATGTGCATGCAGTTTCTGAACTTGTGCAGTATGGTGGCCCAGCTTACCACATGGCCCTTCCTTGTGTTTCCCTAGCACCCTGTACCCACCTCTAAAACTTAGTTTACCATTTTGAAGGAAGTGATCTGCTCATGCTTCTTTTTTCCCCCTCAGTAGTGTCATCTGGTATCCCTAACAATTAGCACAGAATTCGTTGTTGCTAAAACACCAAGAGCAACTATCATTTACTGAGCCTCTGCCAGTACAAGATACTATAATACACCATCTTTAATTCTTTTTAAAAAAATTTTTATTAGGAGTTCTCGTTGTGACTCAACGGAAACAAATCTGACTAGCATCCATGAAGATGCAGGTTCGATCCCTGGCCTCAATCAGTGGGTTAAGGATCGGCATTGCAGTGAGCTGTGGTAGGTCACAGACACAGCTCGGATCTGGCGTTGCTATGGCTGTGGTGTAGGCTGGCGGCTACAGCTCTGATTTGACTCCGAGCCTGGGAACCTCCAGATGCCATGAGTGCAGCCCTAAAAAGACAAAAAAATAAAAAATAAAAAAAAGATTAAGAAGTTATTAAAATATAGTTGATTTACAATGTTGTGTCAATTTCTTCTGTACAGAAAGTGACCCAGTCATATATATATATATTCATATTCATATATACATTCATATATATATATTCTTTTTCTCACATTATTTTCCATCATGTTCTATTACAAGAGGTTGGATAAAGTTCCCTGTGCTACAGTAGGACAGCATCTCACAATAATGCTGACAGAAAACTAATGGTGTTCACTCAACTTTTACAATTGAGAAAGCAAGGCTTAAAATTTATATAATTTAATTTCACACCATACCTAAAGATGGCAGAGCTCAAACTGGAGTGACACTTTATCTGATTCTGGAACCCATATTCTTTCGCCCATGCTATGATAGGTTTCACTCTTCCTTCATTCATTGAACTAGTGTGCATAAATATTTCTGGGCCTATATATTACTGTCACTGGCACACCTGCCAATGATAAAACCCGTCTTGACTTCAAGGAGTTTCCGGTCTAGCAGGGAAAGTAAACACTGAACAACAAATTACAAGTGAGATTAAATTGGGATAAATGCTTACCGAGTTGAGCTGAACATTATGGGAAATAAAAAGTATTACGATAGCTATTCCTAAAAAAAATAAGTATGTTAAACTTTGTTTTGTTTTCAAATGTTTTAAAAGTTATCCCTAAGAAGCTGCTCAAAACTGGCCTATTGAAACCTAGGACTCTGAGCTTTTGGAATATTGGTGGAAAAATATCAAGAGTAGCAACACCTATGGAGATTAGAAATGGTGGTAAAGATTGCAGAAATCCCCCATAACCTGAAAACAAAGCACAATTGAGAATGTCCCTGATTCAGAGCTGATGTTTTGCTCATTTCAATTCTACCTCTGCTCATACTAGTTTTCCTAGAAAATATAATGCGTTTTGTTTTGTTCGTTTTGCTTCAGTTTTCAGTCAATAGGCTGTGAACACTGCTTGGCATCAAGAGAAAGAGAATTTAAGGAGTGGAACCTTATAGAATGAAACAATCAGAGAACAACAGGAATTGCAGGGGCCCAGAATGTGGAATCAGAAGAGATCTTAGAAATCCTTTGCCCCAGATTCCCAAATGGTGCTGGAAATTCAAAGACATTTCTATCCCATCCCAGACTTGTATTATCTACCTCCACAGACACAGACCTTCTAGCACATTGTAACTCCAGTTACAGCAAGTCCTCCCCTGACCTCAACAAACAGGATCACTTTCTCTCCTCAGAACAGTAAAGTCCTTGTTTAATAGAGCAGTTTGCCAACTTACATACCTTTTAAAGCTTTTTTTCTTTGGGACGTAAACATCTTCAGTGTATATTTTTCTGAAATGGCTGGAGCCAACCGACAGAAGATCATTGAGAATATGGCTCCTGAGGGAGGGCACGGGATAAGCAGAAGGGAATGGGTGTAAACACTGCTCCTCAAGGAACAAGGATTCAAATATTCATTAGTTGATATGGATGATATCCTGTGGCATAGTTAATACATGGCTCTATTCAACAAGAGCAGAGTTAATGCAGTTACCTGGCAGCAAAGCATTTCCAAAAAATGCCAGCCTTTCCTCTCATTGACTATTGATGACTGCAGCCCAGGGGAAAGTAGTACATTCATAAACATCAATCAAAGCAGGTGCCTTCAAGTCTCTGTGAAATGAGATAATGTATGGGAAAGCTCTTTGTCAACTGTAAAGCAGTATACAAATGTAAAAAATTTTTATCATTGTTTTGAAAGGAAGTTGGAAGAGAATTACACGGTTTGTTTTAAAGTTTTCTATGTGGCCAACTCAACAGATAACCTAACAGGAGAACTTTGCCTCCCTTTCCATTTTCTCTGAGTAGATATTCAACAAAATTGTTTTAGAATAGTGAGTCAGACTTTTTGTTTAGGTAGGCTCTTTCCAAGTTTTTAATTTTATTTTTAAAAGCAATTTCCTTTAGTATTTCCTCAATGTACATTTTATTTTGAAATGATAGATTACAAGGACACTTGCTTAGGACCATGAGAGGTAGGTCATCTGAATTAACAACAGCTCTGTTAAAAGATAAACTGAGGCATGTTAAAAAGGCTAAGAGTTTACTTGAGTGAACATCAATTTAAATGAAGTAGCATCTAATCTAACAGAGAGAAAGGATCTCCAAAAACTTTCATAGGCAGAAGGGAGCAGGAATAAGGAAGTTATACTAGGCAAAAAAATCAAGTTGGTTATTTCAAGTTTACTTTCCCTTAGGGGATAACAAGTATCTATCAGGCAGAGTGGCTAATTCTGCTGATCAGAGGATTCCTTCACTGGTTTAAGATTACATTTCAGAAACAGCCAAAATTAAGTCTCATTTGGTGATTTGCAGCTTAGCATAAGGAACTCCATTTTGGCCTTGTTGACTTGTTTTTTTTTTTTTTTTTAGCAAAACCTAATCTCGTTAAAGACAGGGATCTGGAGTTCCCATCCTAGCACAGTGGTTAACGAATCCAACTAGAAACCATGAGGTTATGGGTTCGATCCCTGGCCTTGTTCAGTGGGTTAAGGATCTGGTGTTGCCGTGAGCTGTGGTATAGGTTGCAGATGCAGCTCGGATCCCGAGTTGCTGTGTCTCTGATGTAGGCCGGTGGCTACAGCTCCGATTAGACCCCTAGCCCGGGAATCTCCAAATGCCGCGGAAGTGGCCCTAGAAAAGGCAAAAGGACAAAAAAAAAAAAAAAAAAAAAAAAAAGACAGAGATCTACCATTTGTAGAGTAGCTGTTATGTGTTGGAAATTGCTAGGAATCATATGTGTAGTCATCCTTTCGCAGCCACAGGTTCCATATCCTCAAATTCAACAAACCACAGGTCAAAAATATTGGGGAAAAAAAATCCAGAAAGTTCCAAAGAGCAAAACTTGAATTTGCAGCACTGTAGCAGCAACTACTTACATAGAATTTACATTGTATTTACAACTATTTACATAGAATTTGCATTGTATTAAATATTATAAGTAATCTTGAGATGAAAAACATGTATGAGAAGATGTACATATGTTCTATGCAAATATAAGGGACTTATGTAAGTTTTGTATGCGGGACTTGGTGGGTATCTGCCAATTTTGGTAGCTGGGGAAGGGGTGGTCCTGGAACGAACTTCCTGTAGATACTGAGGGACAACTGTATATTATCTCAATTAATCCTCACAATCACCTTCATCCTGATTTACAGATATGGGAAGATTGTTAGGTTGAAAAGCTACTAATTATCAGAACTCAGAATTTAAACCCAGTTATCGCATCCCAAAGGTTTTAACTTCCATATCTCTAAAGATACTATATTTGAAATGCATGAATGAAAGCCAGACTATCATTCCTACAGTGATTTTCATGTATTTCCACAAAAGAATGGGGTTTCTATGTATTTTATGAGCATCTAGTTGATAAAACATCATAGACTATTATCTAAACTTCTACCCACTTAATTATATCACATTTTTACCATAGAAACTTAGAACTTTAGGTGTCCTTCTTGCTACTTTGTCAGTGGTAATCTTAGTTGCTTCTTTCTCTTAGTTAAAATTAAATAATCTGAAACTATCACACTTGCCAAGGTAATTAAGGATTAGTATAAAATTGACCAAATGTTTTTAAAACCTTTAAAAATATATCCATAGCACATTATCTTTAAAACTGAGGTTGGACTACTACTTTCAGGCGAGGGAGTGGACATATCCTTCCCACTAAGTACATTAAAAACTCTGGAAATTATATATAAAACAAACATAATAAGACAGATAAAGAGAGAGGGATTATTGATGGGAATGTAAATTGGCATAGCCCCTATGAAAAATAATATGGAGTTTGTTGAAAATGGAACTACACTATGATCCAGCAATCCCACTCCTGGGCATCTATCCAAAGAAAATGAAAACACTAATTAGAAAAGATACATGCACCCAATATTCATAGCAGGATTATTTACAATAGCCAAGACAACATAGGTGGACTTGGAGGGTATTATGCCTAGTGAAATAAGTCAGAAAAAATGCAAATATTGTATGTTATTACATGCGGAATCTAAAAAAAATAAAACAACAAAACAGAAAGAGACACAGATGTAGAGAACAAACTAGTGCTTACCAGTGGGAAGAGAGGAGGAGGAGGGGCAAGACAAGGGTAGGGGACTAAGAGGTGCAAACTACCATGTGTAAAATAAATAAGCTACAAGTATATATTGTACAGCACAGGCAGTATAGCCAGTATTTTATAATATCTATAAAACGAATATAATATTTAAAAACTTAATCAGGGAGTTCTTGTTGTGGCTCAGCAGCGACAAATCCAACTAGGATCCATGAAGATGTGGGTTTGATCCCTGGCCTTGCTCAGTGGGTCAAGGATCTGGCATTGCTGTGAGCTGTGGTGTAGGTCGAAGATGGGGCTCTGATCTGGCATTGCTGTGGCTGTGGTGTAGGCCAGAGGCTACAGCTCCGACTTGATCCCTAGCCTAGGAACCTCCATATGCCATGGATGTGGCCCTTAAAAAAAAAAAAAATGTGAATCACTATGTTGTATTCTTGGAACCCATACACTATTGTAAATCAACAATACCCTCATAAAATAAAATAAAACAAAACAAAATAAAGAATTATATAAAAGATAACCAATACTCAAACTTCATCACCAACTACTTATTTTACATTTTACTAGAACCTATGCTTTTGAGGTTGTTTACATCTATTGTATCTATTTAATGGAAACACTTTGTTAATAATGTGCTGCTGCATATCTCTGCCCAATTCCACAAATAGGGACAGCACACTGGTTGCTTGAAATCAGCCCTGATAATTTACACCATGAAAACCAGCAAATGCTACAAATCGGGTCTTTGATTCCCCAACGAGCTGGTTGTTAAACATTTACCAACCCACCACTGTTCCAGAGATATCCGTGGCTCATCCAATACCACTGTTGCTTCCTTTCATTGACTATGGAAATTTCTTTGCAGTCCCTCTCAATCCCTTTTCTTGTGAAACCTCTGCCTTTGGTCTGACCCCTGGATGACTGGCTTCCATTCTCAGCTTCTCCAGCAAAGCCAGCTTTGTCCTAGGTGAGCCCCACTGCATACCTCTTGGCATTCATAGTGTGAATGAATGGAGGAATGAATTAATTAATTGCTTCAGGGATTATTTACAAGCTATGATCATGCCATTGTTTAACTCCTACTACATACATAGCCAGATGACACTATTTATGACTCATAAATAGCAACTTTGCTCCCAGGATTCTGGGTGTAACCCCTCTGTATCCCAAATTGCCGTCTGGTTAAAAGAAGCTCTTAATTCCCTTTTCTTCCTACCCCATAGGATGTAAAGCTTCATTTTCATAAGGCACTTTGAAAATAAGTGCTGCTGTACAAACATATGGCAGTACTACTATTATTATAGTGAGCTTCAAGTCCTTGAAGGCACAACTTGTGCATGTTCCCAAGAAACTAGATATACGGTCGTGATAACTTGCATTGGAAATTAGTGTAAAAATAGAAAGCGCCATAATGTAAAATATTTATTGTGTGCTTTTTATGTATAGTAATTCATTTTTTAACAGTGATTTTAAAATGGTCTTATTACATCCTCTCTGGATATAATTGTTAAATAATAATACAGATATAAGCTAACTGAAAAATAATTGTGGTTGTAGCAGCATTGAAATGCAAACTCTTAGATGCAGAGAACAGGCTTCGTGGTAATTATACTTGCCATTAAATGATAACATCCAATTGGTATCTAATCTTCAGGCTACAAATAAGCATGTAATACTGCAAATACACTCTAATTACATGGCTGTTTGTCCCCTGTAAAAGTAATAAGATGAACTACAAGTAGTGTTGCAAATTCCAATGAAGAATTTTATTCAGACTCTAATGAAAGATGCCAGGTGAAGCTTATGGCTTAATACTCTCCTTATTTCTATCTTCAGCGCCAATGATTTTACTACTTAGTTCCAGATGTCAAAGTTTGTATTCTAATATTATCACAATTATTTGACATTGTGTTACCTAACGAGAACGGACCTAATAGCCTACTGAAGCCTGTACAAGTCTTATTCTGAATATTAAAGAAAAATGTACAAAATATTTGTCTGATAGAGTTTCAATAAGGAAAAGTGACTAAATTCTCCATCTTAAATCTTTGAAAGACAATTTTATTATTTCAAACCCACGACTTGGACATTAATCTAGAACCATAGTTCTTCTTTTTTATTATTTTGGCTTCAACATAAAAGTGCATCTTCTAATTGAATTTCTGTGTTCAAATGTTCAGACATTGGTACCTGGTACAGAACTTAGTCAATATTTTGAATGAATGAATGAAAAAATAGCTGAATAATAGTTTATAAATCTCCATTTATTTCTTGCAAGTAAATGAAGTCAAATGTATTTGTCTAAATTTTTCATGGGGTTAATAAATCATTTTGTACATGTTTTGTGACTTTTGTACACACATCAGATATGCTATAGAATGAAAACCTAGAATATTGAAGTGGATAAAACATTATGAATTTATGTATCTTAATAGACAACCCTCACTCTTATGGCTTTAAGAGTATATATACTTGAATAACCCCCATCAAGTGAACCTGGAGGTGATAAAGAAAAAGTAACATTAAGAATTAAGACAGGAGGTGGGCAGAGAGCAGAGAGGTAGCTTCCAAGTTTGATGATTTATGGCCCTAGATACCTATGTTTTCTAGGTGCTTCATCTAGGCTTTACAAATGAAAAATTCTAAAGTCAGTTAAAATCATTCTATACCACATTTTATTTAATCTACCTTAAAAATGATTTTATTTATAAAACAATAGTAGCTAATAGTTACTGAGGAGGTATTTCTCTCTGTCACGCTTTGGTGTCTGCATATGTTAAGTGGCTCTCCCAGGGTCCTACAACTAGGGGAGCAGACACCTGAACCCTAAGCCAAACCAAAGAATACACTGATCGATGCTTTTCAGGGGATGGCGCAGCCAGAGTTCACACTAGTTTCATATTCTGCCTTTGCATGCATCTCTTCCAGCTAGAACTGCTTTTGCCTCCTGCCCAATGACTCAAACCCCACTACTTGGGATCCTACAGGAGTTCTCCCTTTCCCACAATATTTTTATCACCCCTGCCTTCTCCCTCACACAGTATGGAAAGTCTAAGCACAGTGTGTCATTCCCACTTAGGTGGTTCTGTTCCCTTTGCTACCTCTTAGGCAAGAACTTTTTTCTGATGATTCTCTCTCACCATTCCCACTTCTCCATCCTGCCTGCACCCCAGCACCTAACACATCACACATCAATAGAAAGTAACTCTTTGTTAATAGAATGAGATTTCTGAAGTTCTTAAAGACCTCAGCAGGAGTCGATGTACTTTCTGAATTTAAATACTGTTGCTTCGTAGTTATTAAGAGAAGCAAATAAAATCTAGATTTTTTTATAGGGCACACATTTTAAAAGCTAAAAAGTCACTTGGCACAGACACTTCCAGATACTAAAGGGTGTGAATGAAGATGTGGCTCCCTTGATCCTCAGTTTTTACTTTCCCAATATCCTGCCTTTCCCAGAAGATGAAGCTACCCAAACATCATGTCACTTATGCTGACAGAGCCTCCTCATCCTGTGTTCCTGATACATAGTAGGGTGTGACTGTTCTGTTTCCAGGGACACTGTATATTAAGGATGGAATTTTAATGAGACCAAGTCCCACAGAATACTAGTCTTTGAGAAATATTTTTATCATATATATAATGATATATATCATATATATTGTGTACATTTTATATATATATATATTTACTTTTGCTCAGTTCTCCATCACACCAGAGAGATATTTAAGGGACCTAAGGCAGGCTATTGTAAAGTATCACTTTTTCCAGCTGGTGACAGAAAAAAAAAAATAAAGACAGCATTTCTCATGCCATGGCACCCCCTTCGAAGTTTAAAAAAGCAGATTTGATCTTTACAGAAATATTCAAAACACTTTAAAGAATGGCTTTCTCTCTCTCTCTCACACACACACACACCACAAAAAAAACCACCCACTGTTTATTTGATATCTTTTTTTGGTTTGTTGGCTGTTCTGTATCTAAATCTGAATTTTGTTCACAATAGAAATGTTAAATCCTTTCCCTACCCACCTCCTGTGAATTACATTTGCTGTGAGGTTGTGCATTTACCGATTCCAGAATTTACTGATCCAAATTTTGGTCTGTGTTGTATTTGTCTCTTCCTTCTCTCTCACATTTATCATCATTTTCTGCTTGTATATCTGTCCATTTGTCTTTCTTTCCTTTAATTTCTGTTCCATGGTCCCCAGATAGAAAATGAAATATTAGGTTTGTCAAGCGTATATCATTGTTTAAATGCCTGGAGATGATGGGTTAAACAGACCAATCAATGAAACAAACCTCCAGTGCATTGCAGAGGCTGCAAGGGATGTTCCCTCTGGCTCTTTAAGACCTAACAAGTCAATAACCTATTAATATCATATTCTGCCAGTCACCTCTACACAATTCACATGTGACCCTTTAGGATAAAACTTTACGGATTTGCTGTGAATTAAACAGAAGAATGTTTGTGGCATTTAGTTTGTGGCATCCAAACCAAAAACAAGATTGTAAATAAATTTGAAAAGTGAAATGGAAATAATAATCACATAATTTTATCTCTAGGATACACCACAATTATTATGGCTCTACCATGAATATTACATACACATGAAATAATTCAAATTTTTAAACAATGAATTCAATTATTTTTCAGCACATTACCATATGCAATACCCTGTGAGTTAAATGCCCAACACATAAAAAGATAAGATACTTGCACTTTGGGGAGTTTACATTGAAAAGAGATGATCAAATAGACAAAAAACTTTTTTTTTTAGTTTTTCCTACTTTATGCAATTTTATATCACAGTCAAAATTTAATAATCTAAATATCAAAGAAATACATCTTGAAAACATAACTCATTCTGTATAAAGTTGTCTAATGAATGTATCTGATAGTCCTGTGTATTTATAAAATCATGTATGCATATTTATATATATATTAGGCGTCACAGCACCTGAGTTGAAAAATTGACAGCTTGCTTTCAGTGATTCAGATTTTGAACGTCTCTTACCTGTTTGTTCTTGTTTCTGAAGTGGAAAAAAAAAACCACCAGACTATTTTAACATAATTCAAAATCTTCTTTATTAGTTAATAAACTAATTCCAAAACTGATGTTGCATCATTAGTTTATTTGAAAGGGAAATCAATAAGTCAATTAGTGCTTTTTCTAGAAATAAAATTCTTCTTTATAGTGTATCTGAAGATTGAATGTATTCTGTCACAATAGAAAAATTTAGAAGCTGTTACTATTACCCTTCCCAAACAGAACTACTCTTAACATAGTGGTTAAGGTCCTAGTTTTGGAGTCATACTGATTTCATTTTTAAATCATGGCTCCATTACTTAGATATCAAGTACCTAAATTTTTTAATCACCAGATGTAAAATGAAGGCTTTACCCTCTATCTCAATATGTTTGGTGACTATTAAATGAAATGTTGCATCAAAATGAATGCAGAGCACTTTGTCCAGGACTAGGCATGGAGTAATAAGCATTTAATAAGTGGAAAAGAATGGAGTTCATTCAACGAACCCCAATCAGTCAAGGACCTGGGTATAATTTGCTCAAATATCCTTTCCTGAATACTCCTTATATATCCTGTGCTCATCTACCTATCTCACTATAGAGCTTACTTTTGAGCTGAACATTTTACAGCTATTCAAACAACCTAAGATCTACTTTTCTTTTGTGCTGGTATTAGCCATATGAAGCTTGTAGTAGTGAAAATAAAGAATCATCTCCCATTTCAGATGAAAGCAATGAGGCAAGCAGTAGGAAGAGGATTCATTTTTGGGAAAAATACTATGTCCTGAAAGAAAGAAAATTATAGGTACAATCACCCAGATTATAAACTAGGTAGATAGCTTTTCTTGCCTATATATGATACTCCAGCTTCTCTCTCAAGTACACCCAATCATTTTCATTCATTCAGCATTTATTGAGCATTTCCTTTGTTTAAATCCTTGAAATTTAACTGAAAATTGCCAACATTCCCTACCCTCCCAGAACGCTTTCCCTCCCATTCCTTAGCACCCCACATACATCCACCATTTGCTAATCAAGTGACTATCTATCCAAGGGTTTCAACAATAGCTTCAGTTTGATTTTGATTTGGGGGGAAAAAAAAAGTTCACTATCTGGTCTTTTTTTTTAATTATTTTTTTACCCAGTTTCCCATTCCATCCTACCCTTTGACACAGCTGCCATAGTAGTTCTACCCTTTTTATAATTCTACTCTTTCTGTAGTTCTTTACTCTGTCTAAAACATAGTCCTCAACTTTGTGGCACTTTAGAATCACCAAGGTAGATCTCTTCAATCTTGAAGCCCTGGTTGCAACCCAGACAAATTATGTCAGAATCCCAAAAAGTGGGGCCAAATCATCAGTTGTTTAACTCCCCAGGTAATTGCAGTGTGCAGTCAAGGCTGAGGCTTCTCCAAAATCTTTCTCTCCACATACCACCCTTACTTCACAGATCACTTCTCTTTTGTGTCACTCCTACTCATCCTTCAAGACTCGGCTCAGCTATTCTTTTTTCCTGTGAAGTATTTTCCAAACATAACCTACCTAGGATGGTGTAAGGTCATGTGTGGGTTTTCTATTGCTGTGTAGCAAATACCATAGACTTAACCTAAAATAACTCGCTTATTAGCTAAGAGTTCTGTAGGTCCAAAGTCCAAGTACACATGGTAGAGTTCTCTGCTCATGGTGTCCATAAGGCTGACATCAAGATGTCAACCAGCTATGTCCTCATCTGAAGTCTCCTCATAGGGAGAGATCCACTTCCAGCCACTCCCCCATCCCAGCTTGTTTGCATCAATCATTTCCTTACAGTTGTAGAACTAGAGTCCCTGTTATCTCATAACCAGCAGCCAGGGATGGCTATCATCTTCTACAAACTACTCTTGGGACCATATGGCCTCCTCCATAGGGCCTCTCCCACTTCCAATATCTCTCACTTCAGAAGGGACCCAGTGCCTGTAAAGGGTTCTCCTGATTAGGTCAGGCCCTTCTGGATAGTCTCCCCTTTGATTAATCCAAATTCAAGTGATTAGTAACCTAATTATAAGACTGCTATCCAATCATATTCATAGGTTATTCACAGGCTCAAAAGGAGGGACTTGAACCAGAAGATAGAATCTTGGAAGCCATCTTTGAATTCTGCCCAGCAAGTGCCCATCCTGTTACCCCAGAAGTCTGTCAGCACTACTTCTCCTGACACATTGACTCCTAGGAGGTCAAGGACCATGTTATATTCATAGCTGTATGCCCAGCATATATAACTCAAAGCCTGGAATAAGGTACTTGTGCACCAAGGGTTTACTAAGTATTCATGCAGTGCATATGCATAAGTCAGACCGTTTGCATATTAGAAAAATAGAACAAGCACAAATTTGGATAAAAGCCTGATCGAGGGTCTTAGAGAAGATGCAACTAATTCAGTAATTTCAAAAGTTAAGAAAGGGTAACTTCAAAAGCAGGCTAATAAACATAACAGTATTTTTTTCTTTGAAGATTTTTAATTAATTTCATTGTTTCTAAAATCACTGTTGTCTCAAAATATGTATGAACTTTTTTTCATACTCATTGCCTTTGAACCCAAAGAGTCCTTTTCCATTTTGCATCTTTATTTTGATGGTTTGAGGAACGTTTTCCCTCTGTTGACCAACTTGCCAAATGCATCATTCATATGATATATAATACACACGCAAATTAAGAGTAATGAATTGATCTTTACATTATGATCATAAAGTTAATTGTGTAACACAGTTCTTCTGCCTGGATGGTGCTTAGCACAGTGAAGAATGGAGACTTGGGCACTTACATTGCCATTCCAGCACCCCTAGCCCCTAGCCTTGGATAGGTCACCTCTACCATTTTAGTTTTTTCTTTCTAAAATGGAAATGGCAATACCTTTTGAATGTGTAAGAAAGAATTTGAGATAAGCTATGAGGAACTAGCACAGAATAAACAGTAACATGTTGATTAAAGGCCAACAATTTTCCCTATGCTCACCCTACCCAACAGTGAGACATCTATAGGGAAGAAGGGAAAATAAACTACATACTTTCCTCTCTAGTTATAGGAACATGTTAGGAGAAGAATGTCTACCTACATAAAAATTTAATCTGACCTAAAATAAAGATAAAATTGTAAATTCAAAGCTTATTCTGAGGGACATTTTTGATCAAAGTCTCAAGAATGAGAAAAGGGTAAATAAAATTTACTTTATATAAAATTAAACAGGAGAAATCATTTCTAATTAAGCTATTGTTAAGAAAACATTTCTCTTCTGTAATATAGCTCTGGACCAGGGCTGTCCAAAAGAAATATAATGCAAACCACATACATAATCTTCTTCTAGAAACTTCATTTTCTAGAATTTTCTCGGAGCTATATTCAAAAGATTTTTAAAAGTGTAATTATGTATTTTAACACAATATATACAAAATATTACTCAATATGTAATCAAAATAATTATTAATGAGGTAGTTTAGTTTACTTTTTTTTTTTTTTTTTTTTGGCCATGCCCAAAGTATGTGGAAGTTCCCTGGGATTGAACTTGTGCCATAGCAGCAACTCAAGCCTCTGCAATAACAACACTGGATCCTTAACCCACTGTGCTACAAGAGAAATCCAGTTTACATTTTTTTAATGCTAACTGTTCAAAAAATCACACACATTTTTTACACTACAACCCACTTCAGCTGGAACTAGCTATAATTCAGGTGCTCAATAACCACATGACATGTCTACAAGCGTGTGTTTCCTTGTGTATGTTTGTTTCTGTGTATATATTTCCACCTAAAAACTCCAAACCACAAGGAAAATGAAGGAGAGAGTTTCCCTTTACACAAATGAAGGGACTTAACTCAGCTCACCAATATTCACCTTGGACCCTTATGCTTGACTCGAGGGCTCTTGTGATCTCTCTCTCTCTCTCTCTCTTCCCTCTCCCTTTATCCTCTCTTCCTCTCTCTCTGTCCCTCCATTTCTCTCTCTCTCTCTCTCTCTCTCTCTCTCTCTCTCTCTCTCTCTCTCTCTCCCCCCTCCCCTCCCTCCCTCCCTCCCTCCCTCTCTCAAAAATGTGCCTCCAACTAGGGACACAAGAGTAGGAACTGGAGCATCCATAACAACCTATACCTGTGGAGGGTTTGATACTTTTATCTCTTTGAAAAGTCACATTAAAATCTGTTTTGCATTATTGTTTTTCTCATCTCCCCTGTAATAACCTCTAGTTTCCTCCCAAATTCCTACTAAGGACACTAGCTTTGTTCTGGTGGAGTGGAGCATTTTATAGAAAGGGAAATAAAGTATGGCCTTCCACATATCACCCCTCTGCTGAGACCAGAGTATCATTTTGAGAGAAGAAAATTTACTGAAATTCCATAAGTGACCAGTTGCCATAACAGGCCTAGGAGGGATGGGAAAAAGGGAGCAAAAAGGGAGAAGCAATTATACTGGGGGAGGGGGGCGTCTATCCTTTTTTTCAGATGTGTTGTAAGAAGACCCTTAAAGAGAAGGCATACTTGGGCTATTTCTTTGCTTTTATTGATACTGAAAGATAATTTATACACTTTTCTCAATGGAAGGAAAGGGGTTGGTCAAATGGATGGACTGAGAATCTGTGGTGCCGCCCAGAGATTGGCCAAAATTCTTACTGTAACTCTTCTTTGTGTGCTAAGACAACTTTCTATGAAAAGTCGATTTGATAAAGCAGCAAAGTCTCTACAAAGAATATGGAGACGTCAGTGCTCTAGAAATAGTCTGAGGGGTAGAGAATGTCAAATATTTGTCCAACTATCCTGGTTAGTGATTTTTTTGAAACCTTCCCGGTATGGGAACCACCTCCGCCCGTGCCCCCTCCAACCCTGAACACACACGCGTGGACATGAAACACACATGCATGCCCAGTAAGAAGAGAGAGAGACAAATATTACTGTGAATTAGGTAATTTAATAGTGTCTTGACTGTTTTAGGCCACTAGGTTTCTACTTCCTCAACTAGAGCAATGTTAATAACCCCCTAGTGATCCAATTAAAAAGAGAATGAATGTACTATGCAAAAACCAAAAAAAAAAAAGAAAAAGAGCTTCTCTAACCATCATGATCCTGTGGGAAATACACTCCACAAAATACATATGCAGTTTCAATCAATACCCTAACCTTGAAATAATTCAACAAAATATTTGATAAATAGTGTAGATGTGTGGGCATATGAACACACATACATACACACACACACACATGTGCACACACATACACACACTAACACATAAATGTGCTCTTCATATATAGAGAGATGGAACCACTCAGAGATTGCTCCTGGTGGGTATAAAAGTCAGACGAGCAGGCCACAAATGTCTCGTCCATGTGTAAATATCACCCTTTTATCTGCAGCTACAGCTGCTACTTTTGAACGCTTAAAAGAGACAAGACTACCCACAGACAAAGCTGCTGCCAAAACTCCACCCAAGGACTTTGAATCCCAAGGAAAAAAAAAGGCTTCCTCCTGTCAAAAAGATGCTTGGGAATATGCTGGATCAGAAGGAAGACACTTTTTGCATAGCCTTTTGAGAAAACCACAATTTTAAAGTATTAGTCATAATTAATGCAAGAAGATCCTCTCCTTGTAGACAGGTAAAATAAGGCTAAAATCGTTTCACTAGTCATCAAGGAGCTGAAGTCTGGCTAATGAATTATGTTGCTGAGTTAACTGAAGGGAAAAAAAGGGAAATGAAAAAAATCTGTGATCCACTCTGAAAACATTTAGGGATAAATTTGAAGTTCCAATTCACTGAACATATCTGTAAAGTTTATTATAACTCCAAAGTTACCAGTTTAAATTGGCTTCTTCCTGAAGATTGGAGTGTATAAATTGCCTAGAGATGGAGAAAGAGGCGTTGTTTCTCACCAAAAATGGAGCTCAATTTCAAAGAAGCTACTTCATAACTTGAATTATTCTATCTAATAGAAGTTACCTTCCACAGAAAGATAGTGTGAAGTGTGGCAATCACAGGTCATGTGTACCCTCTGTCTAAATAGTTCTCAGATTCTTTCAGTTAAATATATATTCTTGAGCCTACCAGTGTTCCTGCACTGTGTAAAAACTGTGTTTCCTGTGCTTTAAGATATGAAAGTTTAAAACACCAAGAATGTTTCCATGTCAGTGCATTTAACTGAGTGTGTGTGTGTGTGTGTGTGTGTGTGTGTCTTTTTAGGACTGCACCCATGGCACATGGAAGTTCCCAGGCTAGGGGTCAAATGTGAGCTACAACTGCTGGCCTACACAGCCATAGCCACAGCAACGTGGGCTCCAAGCTGGGTCTGTGACCTACACCACAGCTCACAGCAATGCCAGATCCCTGACCCACTGTGCAAGGCCAGGGATCAAACCCACATCCTCATGGATACTAGTCGGATTTGTTTCCACTGTGCCACAACGGGAACTCCCTGATTTTTATTTATTTTTTATTTATTTATTTTTTTGCTTTTTAAGGGTGTCCCTGAGGCACATGGAAATTCCCAGGCTAGGGGTCTAATCGGACCTGTAGCTGCCAGCCTATGCCAGAGCCACAGCAATGCAGGGTCTGAGCCGCGTCTGTGACCTATACCGCAGCTCACAGCAATCCCGGATTCTTAATCCACTGAGCAAGGTCAGGGATCAAACCCATGTCTTCATGGATACTAGTCGGGTTTGTTAACAACTGAGCCATGACGGGAACTTCCCCTAACTGATTTTTAAAGGTCTACTTTATTTTTTCCATACAAGGAATAACCAAAGGGCTAACCTATTTGTATAATGCACATTTAATGAATGTAATCTGTCCATTTTATGAGTCCAAGTAAAAATCTTTCATATACTAAGTAACTGTACAATAAATATATATACTTATATATTACTATAGAAGACACTGCTATAATTCTTATGCAAATATATAAATATACATCTACTCCTATCTATTCATGTGTAAATGAATATACATTTATAGGTGAATGCTGGGTCTTTATAAGGAATATTTTTGAAAATAAAAAAGAAATTCAAGAAATATTTTAAGGGCTACTACCAAGAAAATTAAAGCGCTAATTTTAAGAATTATCACGGTTTTATAAAAGAATAACCAGGGAAAATTTGAAAAGTAAGAAGAAGATGTTCTAATCTATCCTACAAGCTATTAAAACATATTAAAAAACCTACCATAATGAAAACAATTTGGTGTTCAAATTGTTTGTTTCTTCCTTTGAATGCCTTTAATCTTTAGTTGGGATCTCTGTTCTCTCTTCTCTGTGTCTGTTGCCTCTCTCATGATTTTAATTTATTTGCTACAGTTTCTTCTGTTTGAGAGCAACTGATTGGGGAGCTTAAGAAAAATAATGTTGGCTACTTCTGAAGTTGTCTGGTCTCAATAAACTACCTTGCCCTGTCACCATTGCAGAATTAACATTTTGCAATGCATAGGATAGAAGCAAAGTACCTCACGTTCAAAACGCTGTATGTATGTCAGTGTGGAACATCAAAAGCGCTGGTGCAGCAATTCATCGATTCTGTGAGTGCCAACCAGAAAACACTGTGCCTACATGACTCAGCAGCCAGCCAAGGAGAGGTCATCCACCAGAACAGGCTGGTAATTAGGTATGGTTCCCAACAGCTGGTTGACCCCCATCTCACTTCCTGTAATTAAACCTGTTGCATGCGTCCCATTTACCACCGAGTCTTCATGTAACGTAAAAAACGGATCAATTTGGGAAGAGCCACCAAGCAGTAGATGTCATCAGCAATAACTTTATTCTACACCAAGCTCTCCACTCCACGCCTTCGCACCTGTGCTGTCCTCTTGTCTGGAACATGGCCACAGTACCCCTCCCCTCTCTATTACGCTTTCCTTAATATTGCTTACTCATGGCTTCTGTTTCTTTTAAATGGTAAGTTATTCCCGCTTATGAACTTAATTTCACAGTCATCTTCAATTTCACTGCAGACATGACTTACTTCAAAGCCATCTCCCCAATATTATGTCACTTGGTTCTGTAAATTGTCACTCCTCTCTTCTTGGACAGCACCCTGGTGCTTCTGTTTATCGCAAGCTCTTATCAGTAGACAATGTGTGAGCCTCTTTGTTTCTCTAGCTCCTTCACTGGACTGTAAGCTCCAAAGTACTAGGCAAGTGTTAGCTAATGATACCACTTTAGCACCTAAAACCAAAACGAACAAGCAATTCATATTTTAGCTTGTTTGGGAATGAAATTACTCTTGACTCTAAAGGTACTTATCAAAAAACAAAAACAACAACAACAAAAAAAAACCCAGAATATGCCCTAAACTTTTTCTTAAAATCCACTTACTTTTTCTAGCTAGGAAACCATAAAGCACCATCCCCTTACACCTGGATTCTGAGGACCCTCCTCGCTAGCACCCCACTTTCCATCCTGCTCACCTTTAGTTTTAAAATGCAAACTTAATCATCATATCAGTCACTTACTTAAACCTTTCCTTGGCTGTCCACGGAACTTAAGATAAGCTAACAAGTCTTAAGTATGACTTGCAAGCTCAGCCTATCTGGTCCCCGCCTACCTCTGCAGCTCCATCCTCTCTATACAACCTGATGTTCACCAAGTGTGTTCCCAGCTCAACTGCTGTTCCTTCTATACCTGGGCTATCCCCTGCCCTTCAAAACCCCTCAACACAACCTCCCCTCTCCTGGATGATCCATTCTCACCCTTTGGGTCTCAGAGGTTACCTTGTTTCTCAATATGAAAATAGCCTCGCCTGTTATTTTCATTCAGGGAACATGCATTTTTTCCCCTCAGAGCATTTTTCCAATTTGTAATTGTATTCTCCTAGTAAACTTTAAGTCCTATGAGGGCAGGAATCGCACCTACTCTCCTTACGTACCCACAGTGCTCAGCTTGGGACCTATTTTTTTTTTTTTTTTTTGTCTTTTGCCATTTGTTGGGCCGCTCCTGCGGCATATGGAGGTTCCCAGGCTAGGGGTCTAATCGGAGCTGTGACACCAGCCTATGCCAGAGCCACAGCAACGCGGGATCCGAGCCGCATCTGCGACCTACACCACAGCTCACGGCAACACCGGATCGTTAACCCACTGAGCAAGGGCAGGGATCGAACCCGCAACCTCATGGTTCCTAGTCGGATTCGTTAACCACTGCGCCACGACGGGAACTCCGGGACCTATTTTCTTGTGAATTCTGGATACATGCTTTGAATGAACAAGTGAGTAATAAAGGTGGCAAATGCAGGAGGACTTCAGAATAGAGAGTGATAACTGAGTCAGCTCCTTCCTGCCAGAGGACTTGCACCAAGGATGACATTGTCAGAGATGTCGTAGATTTAGAAGAGTGATTACAAGATTTCATGAAATGTTAAGAAACTTACAGAATGTTGCTGACTCAATTTTTCTGTATAATACTATTAAAACCAAAAATAATTCCAACTGGAATAACCATGACTTTATTTAGGAAGACAAATTTTCACACTAAAAACAAGGGGAAGAAAACCTCAAAATAAGGACAATTTAAGGATGAATCTAGCCTTATGAGACATAAAATCACCATGGTGTGCATGTGTGTGTGCAAGTGCACACACGTGTGCTTCTTTGTTTCCCTTTGGAAAATTTCAGCAAGGACTGACTCAAATCCATGGACCAACTCTTGGCGAATACCAACCTGGATGAGAGGAGGGGATGCAGAAGGCAGACCAAGTGTGCAGAAGGGCTCCAGCCAAGATGCAGGTTTCATGACAGAGAGGAAATGTTGACTAGAAAGACAGCAGAGACAAAATGCCTGGGCCGTTAAACAAAAAAATGCTTCCTTTCATTGTTCACACACAGAAATACCAGTGTTTCCAGTAGGAGGAGGAGCCAAAATGAAAGGGGGAGAAAAGGCCACTCAACTGTTGATCAAGATTAGATTGAACATCTACACTGTGGCTTGCACCAGGTGGGGGCGGGGGGGGGGGGGATGTAGGAGAAATACCTGCTGTGCCTTCTGCACAAGGGACAGTGGGACCGGATGAAGGGCAGTGAAGTAGCAGCGCACTGGATTCAACACCAGCAGAGAGGCTGGAAGTAGACACAGAATGTTCAAGTTTGTCACTACAGAGAAGAAAATGAAGGCTACAAAATAGCAGTGGGAGTGACCGCCATTTTCTGCCCTCCTTACGTCCTCGTACCTGCCCCAGTGATGTGGTGCCCAGTGATGTGGTGCCCACTTCAGCTAACCTTGGCCCCACCCCCAAACATGAGACTGATTATCGCATTCTTCACCATTACACAGAAAGGAGGTTTAGAGTGGTTACCGTTCCAATTTATTAAGAATTAGGAAAAAAGGGAGGGGTGGGGAATCAGCCTGAAATAGGATTATGAACTCAATCCAAAGTCAAGATTGAAATTCTACCTCACCAAGATAGACTATTTAATCAAATACTGGCCACTATTAATTGTATTACTCAATGTACTTTGCCACAATTCAAGCTTTCCATTTTCAGAGAAGACTTTTATCCTTGCAGGTCCATAGTGCAGAATAAAGATACACCTCACTTTGTCCTAAATCTCTTCTTTTTTTCCCTGAATCAATTTTGTTTTAAATGCACTTCCAGGGTGTTCTATTTACAGGAACTATTGGCTATGCCAAGGAAGATATGAGTCAGCATTACAGTTTGTTCATTCTGAATGTGTATAGTTGCGGGTGCTGAGATGTAAGGTGGTTTAGTGTGGAGGCTCTCTCGAAGCCATAGACAGCACCGTCATGAAGCCCTACTCCTGGGCCATTCACTATGGCAACTTTACTCCCAGAACTTACGTCCTTTTGTAAAGCAGAGTGTTTATGGATGTGGATTACCACCCCTCAGCTCATTCTTTGCCTCTATTCAGAATTTAAAATATTGAGTGTTCTTCAACCAGTATATCCCTGTTCTCCTTTGAGCATTAGAAGACCTTGTTTCCAATTCTTCATGCCTCCACTCTCTTTGATATACAAGTGGCCTCATATCCCACTCATGGCTGCTAGGATGACTGCAAAGGACTTGGCCTTTCATGGAAGAAGGGACCATAAAAATACAAGTCCATGCTTACCTCTAAGTTTCTGTTCAGTGGTTTCCCGAGTCTCTGAAAATCCTATTTCAATAATGTGAACTTATATAGTTTAGACACGCACCTCTTTTCACATAGAATCTTGCACATGTCTTTATATAGGAACTTTAAAACTAAATTCCTACTCCAAATGCACCTAGAAGAGCAATTCTTGAAGCCTGCTTCATGTCCAACTATGTTTCATATTAACTGACTTGAAGTCTTCTAAAACAAAAGAGTAACAAATAGTATAAAATATTTCAAGAGGTTTTTCCACAGCACTTGGATGGAGGGGATGGTATGAAAAAAGTACCTAACATCTGAGGAATGGTTGGGTGGATTCCATGCTGTGGAATATTGTTACGCAGCTGTTAAAAAAACAGTGCTTTGAGCGTATACCTAACCAAAGGGGATATTCTTAATATGTTACTATTAGGTTAAAACAAAAAAAGTTTCAGAGAAATTTTTACAAGATGGCATCATTTTTGTAGAAAGCAAAAATACATATGCAGAGATGTATCTGTACATGCTGGTATGAGCTTGAAGAAAGGCCTGGGAAAAGTACACCAAACCTTTATAAGGCTGGTCTCGGTGAAATGGAAATGTAGGTAGAAGATGAGAAATTTTTCATTATCTATCTTGGTACTGTCTCATATGTTACAGCCAGCATGTGTTACTTGTAATTATAAAATAACATAACAAATACAAACTGAGAGGCAAATAGTTGCCTTATATCATGGGTCTATAAAAAAATCTCAAAGCAGGAGAGTTTGTCTGATTTAAAATTTGTGAATTCTGATCACTCTATCGATATCTCAAAGATTGTTGGTATTTAGATGGGAGCAACTTTAAACTGTATGCCAATTTTGGTTTCGAAGCTGCAGTTTTCAATATAAAGAAAGGAATTCTGATACCAGCCGAGCATTTCCCAGCTCCTACTCTCTGATGTTTCTCCCCATGACAGAAAAAAATCCGAAGCTTGTAAATCATAACCAGGATATTCTGAGAGAATTTCTGTTCTTGGTTTTCTCTGCCAATTATCTGTCCACTGACAAAGAATTAAAAAATAGTATAAGTGATTTGACATTTCGAAGAGCAAGAAAAATAACAGACAAGCCTGCAGTAGGCTGCCAGGTGCACGGCTCCTTAGCACCTTTACAGTCTTGTCAGGAAGTGAAGTGATGACACCAAGTTTTCCTATAAGAGTTTTCTTTCTCTGTGGACTTCTGGTTCCTACAAATGACTCTGTGATACTTCCTGTTCTTCCGCACATGATCATGACTGACCATCCCATTTCCCTACCCTTTCCCCTCACACAGAGACAACAAAAGTCTAGTTTTTTCCCTTCCTTCCTAGATGAACTGCAAACACATGATTTTGCAAAAATGAAGGCAGTGCTTCTAACATTTTCAGCAATGGTATGAGACATTCTGTAGTTTCAAAATTATACTCTCCTAGAGTTCCAAGACTTAGTAACAATGGTATTCCAAGAAGGAGAAGACCGCTACCATGTTCTTCAGGAGGATTACAATGACTTTCTGAGGATTAAAATGACCTTCTAACAGGCATTGCATCACAGGAATTCAAGTTTATTGCATAATTAATCAAAATCAAGTTAAATGGAATCTTTATCCAAATTTTAATTTCTTCATATATTAATGTACCTTGCCCTAGTCCAGAAAACCTCTTGGACTTTCCCCCTTTCTGGCCAAGATGAGCATCTGCAACTCATCCCTACACAGAACAGTTCACAAAGACAGACTGCCACATGACCCATGCTTTATTCCCATCTTTCCTCTCCTACCATCCCTCACCCAGTGCTCTCTTCCTCCTACCCTCCCTTCCTTTCTCTCTTTGATCTTCCCCTCTGTGTCTCGCATTCTGCTCCCTCACAAAGGTCCTGTTTCTGCCCATCTCTTCTTCCTGAAGGAGCACCATCTTTGTCCCAGTTTCAACGATGTCCTCCAACAGGTCACTCTGGTTTGGAGTTCTGAGTTGACATTAAAGTTTTGATGCTGAGGTAGAAGAAACTCCCACACAGGGACCAGGCTGTGGTCATGGAAAAGGCACTATGGCCAAGTCAGGAAGCATCATTTCATTTCCCTTGGAGAGGAATGGAAAGAAGGTTGTAGCATGGAGTCGTGCTTCCTTTACCAAAAGTCCCTATGTACACCTCTGTAGGAGTTGTCACAAATAGGCTTACATTTGCTTATAGATTATTTTTTAAGCCTTTGAATATCTTATATAAATTCATGTGAAAGGTTACAAATGAACAAACAACAAAATAATGATAGTCATGCAAGAGATCCTTTGCGGTGATGAAGAAGAGAGAAGAGATGGCATTGCTGAGCTGGGAAGAGGAGTTACTTAGTGGACTCCTACAGAATGGGGGTGAGGCTGGCAGTAGGGCTATTCCGCCCTAGCCTCTGCTCCTTTGCTGCACCCGATTCCCTCAACCCACTTCACTCTGAGGGGGGTCCTTAGAAATACTTGACCTTGCAGGCAGAACCCTGAGACAGGAAACTGGGGAAAATCATAGCCCTTGTCCCTGAGGTATTTCTAATATCACTGATAGATGGATCAAAGGATTCCCTCCATGCCCCCAAATTATTAAACACATAAAAATAGCATCTTCTCTCATCTTTGTTTTTTAGCAACATAAACAATGATGCTATTTTTTCCTGAGTTATCTAAACTCGAAGAATCAAGTGATCTATAGTTTAGATACAGAGGTTCTTTATTATCGAACAGTTGTTTTTAATTCAAGTTATTATTTTCACTTTAATTTGGGGGTTATATGTATAAAACCAGAAATACATATTTTAAAATCTTAATGGAATAATTAGTCACACAAGTCACTGAGATATTTGGTGAAAATATACTGTATTCTGAGCAGGATAATCTTCCTTTATTGCAGATGGAGGAAAAGTTGTAAAGTCTTGGGAAAGAAAATGGTTTTGGTGAACAGCTCCTGGGTATGTGGGCCAATCACAGCCAATTAGAGGCTATTCATTAAGGGCCCAAAAGTGTTGCCTGGGTAGCAGATTAATAATGGCACAGACCTCTTTCAGGTTTCATGACAGGGCCTATTCTTTGCCAAATGTATCACATTTGAGAGTCTGTAGCCTGTTAAGTGTATTCACTAGGGGAAAAAAAAATTATAATTTCCTGAGTTTTAGGAATTATCTTTATGAAATTCCCCATATTTCCACAAAACTCCAATTTCTCAATAACTTTACAGAAAACAGTGCAAATTCACTAACTAGTAACTCATTAGAAAAATCTAGTATTTGTTGTACGAGCAAATGATGTGGTAAATCAAAGTGCTGCTCACACTTAAAGCCATAATTTATATTTTTCTACTTTCTGAGTTTCTCTCTTCTCATGTGTCCTATTTCCCCTTTTGACTAAAATAAAAGAGCAATTTGAGATAACTTGAGGAGAGAATCTGCAGTTTAACTGGATTCTCTGCTCTAAATTTTCCTTTCTCTCATCTCTTCCCTCCCTGGTTTCCTCCGTTATAGCTGCATCCTCATCACCATCAAATAGCCCCTGTCGTTACCCCATGTAACCTGCAGGAGCAGAATTCTGGGCACCAGAGGCAGGGCCACCAAAGTATAACATACCTTCTGTGCCCTCCAGGAGCTGGCAGCCTAATCAAGGAGGCAAAACACATACATATAGGTACACACATCTTTCCTGCCCTCATTCTTTCACCCTCCAAATACCTACTGAGCACCTCCTACACGTCATACTCTGTGTTAGGTGATTTTAAAAAAAGAAGATCACCCTAGCAACAATGACCAAAGTAGCTAACACAGCAAAATACAATAATCACCAAATGTCTCACAGTCCAAAAGTGTTATGGAAGACCAGAAGAAAAGAGATTTAAAATTGAAGGAAGGGATCACAGACTCTAAACAGAAGAGACAGAGTGGCAAACTATAGGATGAGGATGAGCATCATCAATTACCCCAACCTGTGAGAGTTACATCAGAAAGAGCTGTCCCTCTTAAGACCCTCATCAGTGATCTTTAGGACATATAGCCCAGTATGTGGGGCTAAAACCTGGGGTGACTGGAGAGTTAATATTGAAATCTGCTCTATATAAATAAAAATAAATTTGAAATTGGGGCTCTATGTTCCTTCTCTACCATAACTCATATTTTGGGGGTTGATCTGGAGTTGGGGATAAAGAACTAGAATTCAAAGACCTGAGCTTAAGCCCTATTTCTGTTTATTTACATGGCATTAAGGATGATTAGAAATTCCAAATTGCACTGTAGATGGTTAACTATTATTTGTCCCTAAAATGCTAAGTGATTCTGCTAAATTTCATTTGTCCTTAAAAAATGGTATTTATTAGTCTTTGAAAAAAAGAATTATTGAGAGAGGAGGTAACATCATTTTTAGGAGTCTCTGTAGTACAACAAAACTAAAGAGTTTGTATTTACAGTAATTACTAGAAAAAGGAAAAGGAATTCCAAATATGAATGTATTTTATGACATTTTTCTTTCTCCCTCATAGGTGGAAGACCAAGTGAAATGACACATTCGTAACTATCACCAGAAAACACCCCCCACACACATATACGTTCATCAGATACTAGAATTCTTGAAAGACAAATCGTTGTTGTTGTTATTTTAATTCTAACTCAGCCTCATTCCAATATTTTTTAAAGAGTCCTTATGCAGTTTTCAAGCTAATTATTTACCAAGTAGAAATTGGAAAGGATTCAGTCTGGACAAAGTCCATTTTAATGTAATTGTTCTGGTGTTTAGTGCATCCTAGTATTTGTCATCTGTTGCTCTTGCTTTGCATTCAAAGGGTTTTGGATATGATGCCCTTAAAAAAAAAAAAAAAAAAAAAAAAAAAAAAAAAAACCTGCAGTATTGTGTGGTACAGCACCACTTCATTGTAATGCAGAATGCATAGCTTCAAGTGTTTGCAACACTCTCCAGCCAGTTCCTTTCACACTGAAAATAGACACAGGGCCAATGTGAGTGCACACTTTTTTTTTTTCCAGCTCCACTAATCTTGCAGCTGACATCTTAGCAAACAATTAAGCATTCAAGAAAGTTTACGAAATTTAAAGCCAAATTGCCAGCCACTCCCTACTGATAATCTCAGTCACACATTTTGCCAGAAATTGTAAGGAAATATGGTCACTTTAAAGGGACAAACTCTATCATTATTCAGCAGCAGAAACACCTGGACCAACCAATGGCTGGTATATTTCATTTATTAAAATTCTTTTTTGTTGTTGTTGTTAGAGAAACAAAGACTTTTGGGGGAAACCCAACAGGGCTTTACCTGAAATCTGTGTCATTTGTCAAACATTAAGTATTTATTTTTAAAAGATCTGCAAAAGCCACAATGAATCCCCTACACAGCTTTCCTTGGGAAGTCATAGGTAAAAATATTTAATATAAGAGGCTACTAGAATTTTCCATTCCCAAGGGGGCTGTAAAGAGATTGTCATCAAATTCCAATTTTGGGTGGGGAAAAAAGATCCTTTCTTTCTATTTTCTTTCCAGTCATAATTCACCCTAAGAGTATTACACAGAAGTGCTTTTCTGGACCACAACTTAACTCTCCAGTCACCCCAGGTTTTAGCCCCACATACTGGGCTATATGTCCTAAAGATCACTGATGAGGGTCTTAAGAGGGACAGCTCTTTCTGATGTTACTCTCACAGGTTGGGGTAATTGATGATGCTCATCCTCCTACCAACACAACGGGACTATACTCTGTGCCCCACCTCTGCCCTCAGTCACCTGACCATTTTCTAAGATCATTTAAAAATCAGCCAAAGCCAGCTTATCATTGCTGACAACCCTGCAGGGCTCCACTACCCCTGGCATAAAAAGCAAAATCACTACTCAGGAATTCTGGTTCCAACCTTTCTGCATCAGACAAACAGATTTACGGAGCACTGAAACAGCCATCAGAGTACAAAGTGCTTTCTAGATGCCCCTGTGCACATGGCATGTCTGTGCATAAAGTGTTTCCTGCATTTTAACCACCTTTACCATTCCCAAACTTGCCATTGCTCCTTTCCTCAAGCAGGTCAGGACATTCTCTAGAAAGTTTTTTATCTCTACTCAAGTCCTTGGCACCTCCTCAGAATTTCAGCAGCATGGTATTTTAAATGCTAATTGCCATTTTAGGCAGAAATCTTTTTTTTCCCCCAACTAAATTATAAGACAAGATAAAGGATCCGTAGGCAGTTTGTAATATAGTGCCTGGGAAAGGGCATTCTTGGTTTTCACAGAACTTTATTAATGATATTTTTTTAAAAGCTACACCCTGAAAGGGAGAATAAATACATTGATTCAAGACTGATAGTCTTATAGTGACCCTAAAATTTTCAGAAGAAAAATCACATTATAAATGTGCAGCCTGTGGAATAAGGAAAATAGTTTGCTGTCTCTTCACGTACGGGACAGCCTATGTGACCTGAAATCAGCACCAAAGTCCAGTCTCATCCTTCTTCAATCCTGATTCTGTGGCTTTGGGAACATAAGTTTATCTTCACTTTCTTTCAGTTGGCCTTTTTCAAGGAAAGGAAATTAAAATGTACCTTTCCCAGGAATGTGGTGACACGTTATAGTTTTGGAGAAATATTTAAATAATGGGAATCAGGCTCATAAAAGTTTCCTTATTCATTTCAGATGATATTTCAACAGAAACAAGATTGGCTGGTTCTTACTGAGTTGCTTTCACTCTGTGACTCCTTGTCTACCAAACCTGGAAGCTCTCAGTCTCTCCATGTGAGTCTGAATCCCTGTCCATCACTTAGTTCTCCACATTATCACCAAGAGAGAGCCTGTTCCGGGCGATCTAGCTACTGCCAAGCCATTAAAAGATTTTATCTTTTTAAATCTTTCTCTACATTCTGCATGTAACAATTTATTTGTTTTTTTCACAGAATACTTACAGAGCTCTAATGGCATTAGATACCCGACATTCAATAGGTTGGATGGCACTTGGTGGCACTGGCCTCGGAGCATTCAATGAGAATACTGTTTGGTTCTTTTTCATTTTAATTGCTGGAATGGCTGTGGATATAAGTTGCTTTGCACAAAAGGGTGACAAATAATGATGAAAGACACCAGAGTGCTCTCATGTGTGGCTTCGTCAAGAAGGAGAAAAGAGATTATTGCAGCTGAACTGATCACATGGAATTTGCTGGGCCCTCTTTTCCCCCCACCCCCACCCCCCATTGCCACCGGGTGCCTCAACTGAAATGCAGTTCTTACAGACTAGGAAGGATCCAGCTGAATAACACACAAAAATTGATCCAATTAACAATGATCTTTAGAATGTTCAAGGACATAACGCCGCTTTTGTGAGGTTCCAACATAAGCATTCTCAAATCCTTAAAGGAGCAAATTGTTTCTGGTTCTGTCATTTTCTTCCTCGGGAACTGTTGCCTCAAAACAGAGCTGCTTCGGGAGGGGGGGAAGGGGAGGGAGAAGGAGAGCACAGCCTCCAATTTAAGACAATGCTTAAGCCAGGCTTCCCCCCCAACAACTGACCGGCCCTTATATTTTTAATTAACATTTTAATTCTTAAGATCATTGAAGATTAGGCAAATATGTTAATGTTGCAAAATCAATACTAAAAAAGTATCAGAAGAAATAAAAGTAAAATTAATTACTTTATGATCTACCAGGTTTTCAATTGTTCTTTTGTTTAAACACACACACACACACACACACACACACACACACACACACACACACACACACACACACACACACCAAAACAACTCTTCATTACTCTTACAGAAAGGATCAGTGATCTTCGAGAAAAAAAAATCCGTGTCCCAATTTACTGAACATTTATGTGCTTGATAAAGTCTGGATCTCTCAACCCTCATCCTGGTGGCAAAGTAGATTTTCTGTTTGGCAGCTCTGGGGAAAACTGGGTTCCTTCCTACCGCAGGAGTTACTACTTTTTTCTCTCCTCTTCCTTCTGTTTTAGGGACTTGCCTCTGATACCTGAGAGGCTGTTTTTCTCATAGTTGCATCCTCTGCCTTCAACTGAGCTCTGCTCCCAGTGTTCAGCCTCCCTACTCAGCAGCCAGATTTCAGGCCCTCACCACCCATCCCTGCCTCAAAGTTTCTCTGGTAGTTTCCTTATTTAAGCCATTAGAAGCATCCTATAAAAACCGGTAATTCCTGACAGGATAAATAAATATATGTGCATATTGCATCAACACTTCTGCAAGAGGATGCTGGCTCTTTTGGACCCTGATTTTAGATCTGTCAAAATAGAAGCACTCTTTCTCCCCCTCTCTCTCTTCTTCCTTCCTAATCAAGCTGCTACATGCAGGTATTTTCATTATGACATGGGGAGCCTTCTCTACAAAAATGTGGGCTTTATGTTCAGAATATATGCTGCCTGGGCTTACAGAAGCCAGAGAAAATTGACTGATGACTACAGGTTGTGGTTTTGAACTTCTCTCAAAGGATACTTTATAAATAAGGCCAATAGTGACAATCCTGCCTTAAAAGAGAATGCCTATAATTAGGCCTCGGACACACATATTAATAAATGAGTTTCAGCTCTGTCCTCCCACAATAGAGCCCCATCATTTCCATCAAGGAATCTGAGTCTAGAGAAATGTTTTCCTTCATTAAATTCTGCTCATTCAGTGTGGTGGCTTTTTCCAGTTCTTTAAAATCCGGGTAGAAAAGATTTATTTGGAAGAAGGGCAGCTTCTCTATACCCCTCCCCAAGCCAAAATCTGGGAGTAGGAAAAATGATGGGCCTTTATCATTTTCTCTAACCCACGCTCCCTTTGTGGGACAATATGGCTTTCTATTGAAGGGGGCAACAGTGGGGGAGGATTGGGGTCTGTGTACAGCTGAAGCCCCCAGGGGCAGACAAGATAAGGTTTAGTATTTTAGTGCCACAAGAATGTTTTTAAAAGATGGAAAATGGATAATGAAGAAGAATCTGGAATTGAGAGGGGAACTCTGTGATCAAAGAAAGGGGCTTTCCATCGCACAAGTCCTCCTCGATGTGGTGGGAGAGGGTACAAAAGCCCTCACATGGAAACCCCTTTTTATCCTGAGTGACCACAGTTCATTTCTGGAATGGCCGGTTTTAGAGTTTCCCAATCATCCATGGTGAATAATATTTTATGTCTAGAAAGCACTTCTATGTATAGCTGTCAATACACGTAGTTGCTGATAATGAGTCAAGTGGCTTGTTCGTTGTTTGTTTTATGGTATGCTGAGAGAGAAAAATTTAGAATTAAGGATTTGCTATTGTTAATCAGACTTTCCCACCTTCCTTGCTCTCAAGTAAGAAGCCAGAAAAGACTTTATAAATGCTAAGACAGTGAAAAATGTTACCAGCGTCCATTCTCATTTCGCTTGGCCCAGACACTTCTCTTTTTGAAATAGAAAACCTGGTTCATTGTTGAGATTAATGCTGTAGTTTTTAACAGGATCTTTCAACACCTAATGGGCTCAACAGAACCAGTAACCCTAACTCTTCTAGTAGGTGTCCCCATAACATTTCTTTACAAGTTTAAATTTCAATTTTTTTATACCAAACAAACAAACAAACAAAACTGGTGTTCTGTATAGTTTAAAACCATTCTTATCGACAGTGGGAGGACTAGCTCTTCCATGTCAGGAAAAGGTCTTTTTGGAAGCCTCGGAAGAGTCCAAGGTTTTATTCTTCTGTCCCACGTACAGTGGGAGGGAAAATGAGAAGTTTGAATGGGCTCTGAAAGAACTGTTCTTTGTGCATCTCACTCCCTCCTGATGTGGTGTGTGTTCCAGGAAAGAGGACAGGCACTGAGACGAAACACAAAAATCAAAATGGATTTTACTCCGCCTTCAGTAAACAGCATGGCACAAAAGTCCATTGTGCTAAGAGATAACCGCTAAGATGAATGGAGTTGGCTGTCACGGAGGTGACTGTGGGGCTGGTCTCTATTGGATCACAGTCCAGGACTGAATTCCTTTCTGGTTCATCAGGGTCTGTTGGTACCACAGGAAGTGTCATGATCCTTTTTTTCACTAGGGCCAGATGGTGTCCTTTTTGAGGCCTTACTAATGCCCAGTTTTCCACATGTAAAACTCCTGGGAAAATGACCTAACTCACAGCTGCTTAGTGAGGCTTGAGCAGATCTTTAGAAAGACTTCTGTCAAGAGCAAGAAGGTTGTACCACTAACAGGATAAGGGGGGAGGCTGCAGCCAGAAATGTATCAATTACAAACTATTTTTAAACTACTATCATACTTTGAATTGTAATTTGCACAGTGTATGTCTTCATAGGCAGTGGCTGAAAGGCGAGTTCACAAAAGCTGCTAATTGCTAGGGCTGCTGATTGTTTTCTCACAGAAGTTGTACCTTCCTTGAGAGCAGATGGCCTGAATAAGAAGAGAAAATGTGGTCCAGAAGGGTCGGGAAAGGACAAAAAGTGAAAGATTCCCTAGATAGCTGCAAGGAGCCTGGGGAGAGGGGAGGGACCTCGGTGTTCAAAAGAGCTGGAAAAAGTGGAAACTTTTGATGTATGTGGCTTGTGTTTACCAATGAATTGAATGATTCCCAAGGGCGGGCGACTGCAGGTGTGATATTCAGAAAGCAAGATGTCTTTTCTATGAACTGAGTTATGGTGAGAAGACATCCACATTGTGATAGAGGTCAGTGAGATTCACTGAAAGTTACTGTAGGATTTTCCTCCCACCCCAGAAAGCACTGGTAATAATTACTTTGGGGATAAAGCTACTCTTAATAACGTCATTGAATCTTTACTTATTTTTGTGTGTTGTGTAGTAATTGATTCCTGCTTCTTTGTGTGTTTTTCCCTTTGTGGAAATTTTTTTTTTTAATCTAGATTGTTTTCAGCTTGTTTCAAAAGGCTCTGTCTAGCTGTTAGAGTTTTCATTATATTTTAATTAATGTGTGACAAATGGCAGATTTCTCCTGTCATGTTTGAATAGTATGTTGAAGTTTTTTCAAAAATCTAAAGCCAGGTATAAAATAGGTTTGTGGCTTTTTTATTCCAACCTGTACAAAAAAAAAAATTAGTACCATCTCTTTGCAAACAAGTGAAATATCAAATAACTGTGATGGGAATCTACTTCCTTAAAGTTACTTTTTTTCCAACTCTGTAAATTTATCCAAATTTGCTTAACTTTTATGTTACAAAAATCTAATAATGTATTACTGGGGAGGAGAAGAAAAACTTATGTGAAACATTTGGCTTGTGTTTTCAATCAAGTGCCTAACTTTATGATTACTGAAAGAAATATCTCAATAACACGTTTTAAATTGAACAATTGCCGTGTAGCAAATGGCAGACGAGTAATATGAGAAGGATGTACTAACTTAGCAATTTTTATTCTCTCTGAGCTTTTTGATAAAGGCATACAAGATGGTGATTAGCTCTCTTTACTACTCAGAACCTAAAAAGCATCAATATCAATAATTTGTAATTACTGACTTAATTGCTGAGGAATATCTCATAGAACCCTGCCTCCCTCAGGTAACTTATTATGGCTTATGCCCAGATGTGAATTGTTATAAAAGTAAGGCAACATCCATAAAGTACATTTAAGTGAGAGGCTGCCAACCTCAGAGGATGACTGCTATTTTGCTCAAGTGGTACCAGTTTTGTTCACACTTTAAATGCCCATCTCCTCAGGGCACTTGGAACTCTAAGTTTAGGACCCTCATCTGAGAGGGTAGTAGGCAAGGAAGGCCATTCTCCTCTGGTTAGCAATCAGCAGCATTTGAACAAAGACCCCAAAACTTTAATTAAAGGCATCCCTTATCAGTTTGCTAGTCTTTAACTTTCTCTTTGGACAATAATACAACTCACTTGAATCAGCTTCAAAAATAATTCTGCTGACTGGTATTGGTTTCTCTTTTGTTTTGAGAACAGATGCAGGTATCCTGCGTGCATGTAGGATCCATGTTGAACAGCTAAGGAGCCCTAGAGATGGAACCAGGATTTCCTCCGCTGGGTCAGTTACATGCAGCCAGGCTTTTAGCAGAAACTAGCCTTCTGTCTCCTTCCTTTCATGGGCAGGGTTATGTTTTGTTGTGGCACAAAGAAATTCTTCCCTCTCTTGTTCACAAAGCCCCACAGCACTAGCTCTCCTTTATTACTGCTCTTTTCTTTCTCTGAATGCTATATTTTTTTATTTACATAAGAATTCTTGTAGATGTTTTATTTACATATGCATTCGCTCATTTTGGATGAGTGAAAGGAAGTGTGGAAAGCCTAAACCCCAGAGCACATTTTTACAAAGACTAAAAGCCACCTCTGAAGCTGTCCATGTCCCAGAAAGTAACTCTAATCTTGCTTTTATTTGTCTTAATTATTGAGTCTTCCTCTTCATATCTTGAGTAGAAATTTGGAAGGTTTTCAGTGTCTTTCCAAGCATCAAGTTTGATGCTATGTAGTTTTGTTTTACGGAGACAAGGAGGAAGAAAAGGGTGTCCTGTGAAGAAAGGCTCTCTGAATTGGGAGATGCTGTTCAATTATTACAATGAATTGAACAAGAAAGAAATAATGATGTTGAGCCCCAGATAAGTGACCATAATAGTTTTATCTATAAAATTTTAAGATGTGACCAGAGAAAAGCATATACTTTTAAAACCATCAAAACTTAGCCTTTAACATTAGTCATGATTTAAATAAATTCTGACGTTTTTTCAAAAATATCCAATCTACAGAGTTTGGAAATTCAAATAGTCAGTGCAGTGTTAACTGATAGCAGAAACTAGAGCCTCCATTTTTTTTCAATATTATAACTTCTGGGAGGTGGGGTGAGACTCCCTTACTGAAAATTGTATTGAAATTTTTTATATTGACTTATGAAAGTTATTTCTCAAACAAAAGAGTTAATCTTGAAAAAAAATCCCTTCATTTAGCTTTCATGTTGTGGGAATGCGTGAAATATATTTTGCCTCATTTTTAAAAGGTGTACTAAATAAAGAGCTAATCCTTCCTGTCTCTTCAGAATTCACATGTGGTTGAAAAAAGTAACTTCTTAAGAATTTACCCTATGAACAGTTAGAATCTTCCAGATGAAATTTTACTCACATTTTTTTTTTGTTTTTTATCAACAAATATTAATTGGAGCTACTACTCTACCAGGAAATTAGGTTAGACATGAGCAGTACAGAAAAAGAATCAGACATAGACCCTCTTCCTATGATGTCAAAATAGGATATGATGTCAATGGGATCCTGTGATGACAAGTCCACTAGGGAAAAAATATAAAGACTGGAGGATGTCCTAGATATCAGTACCTCAATCCCATCACATCTTTTTCCTCTCCTTTAAGTTTCTGAAGACATAGTAGAAGCCTCAATGTACAATAAGAGCTCAGCACATACTAATGGTTATTAAGTTTTAACTATTGCCACTCAATACGCCACCAAAAAGTATTGCTTGATTCATTCTTTACAGTATTCCTGGACAAGGCTGCTATCGCTTGATGCTGCTGTTATTTAATCTGTTTTCTGGATTATTTGGAGTACTCCAAAATCTTCATATTAATTCAAATTGTAGAACGACTTTTGGTTCATTAAAATTGCAGTTTTGTTATTCGTGGGTTGTGAAAGAGTCTTAAACCTAGGTCACCTGCTCAGTCTTTGGATCTTGCATCTTTTACTAACACATTCACCTGCAAGTTAGCTAAGAAAGACCTGCTGACCACGCAGGCACCCCCATAGCAGGAGCATCATTAAGAAGCAAGGGGTTATAAACCCACATATTTTGAAAGTGGAAGGAAATTTCAAGATCATCCAACATTCTCATTCTACTTAAAAGTTAAAGGTGAGGAGGTGCTTTATCTTACTCATCTATGATACCCGAAACATGAAGATAATAATAATACCATAAAGTTTGTGCCTGGCATAGTGTTCAGAATTTTGTATACATTATCTCATTCTTACCATACAATCTGAAATGGTGCTCATTTCTGCATTTTTGTGGATAAGAAAACTGAGGCTCTTAGAGGTTAAGTAATGTGCTCAGGTTCCTTGGTCAGTAAAGAAAAGAGCCCAATGGCAGTCTGACTCCAAAACCTAAATTCCACCTCCCACCATTACTCTAGCATATAATTTTACCCGAGATGCAAATAAATGAGTTGAATTTATAATATTAAAATGTCCTGGTTGATATACTCAATGAATGTAGAAAGTAAGAGGGAGAGAGGAATGGAGTGAGGAATATTGGAAGAAAGAAACCTCATTCAAAATATCACTGAGTACCACCATAACTTCCATGTTTTCTAATTTAGGTCCTTTGGTCCTTTCAGTCCAATATTACAATTCTTAAAACCAGATTGTATCAGATTATTATTCCATGACTCTTAATTAGCAAACTCAGGAGATTAAGTAAACTGTATCAGGTCAATAGGATAAAAGTTATTACATAATATGAAAGGCTTCCTGATATTGATCTAAAAGTATTAACATTGTTACCTCACCACACACTGGAAAAAAAATCACATTAAAACCTTTACAGTTAGTTATATAAACATTGCAAACTTTAAAATAAAATTAACGTTGTTAAATTCAATAATCTAAATATACTTTATAAATCAAATAGATTACCTTCTTTATAATGGATAAACATTACATTTTACATAAATTTATTACCTAAAGATATTTAAGGCAAAACCCATTGGCATGAAAATTCAGAATTTATTTCTATTTATGAATGAATGCTTTTTCATGTATTTTAAAAGTGATATTGTATTTTTTAGGTAATTCTAGTGTATATGTATAAAATATGTATACTATATTAATCTTTAAAAATAAAATCAACAGATTCTTCCAGTAATTTTTCATGAGACAAGCTATGTAGGGTATTATATATTAAAATTTCACTACAATGTAAAGCATTGATGAGCACTTTGTCATAAATAATTGTTTTTTCTCCCCCTCAGGTATTCTTTATAAAGCATTTTGAACTTGTCAAATAGTTTCCATATTCACTACTATTGTTATTATAGTTAAACTACTGCTTTAAAACACATTACTGTTGCCATTACTTAATAATTAGTTCTATACCTTGTATTAAGTACCTACTATGTGCTTTACTTGAACCAGGAACATAGCCTAATACAGGAATGACATCAGACTTTTTTTTTCCCCCTTGGGGATTTATTTGCTGGTTCTTTATTAAATATTTTAAGTTTCTAGTTATTTAAAGAGAAAATGACAAAACCAGCAGCCACCATTTTTAGGATGGCTATTATTTATTTTTATTACTCAATGAATTTATTACATTTATAGTTGTACAATGATCATCACAATCCAATTTTATAGGATTTCCATCCCACAACCCCAGCACATCCCCCCACCACCCAAACTGTTTCCTTTGGAAACCGTAAGTTCTTCAAAGTCTGAGTTTATATCTGCTCTGCAAAGAAGTTCATTGTGTCCTTTTTTCAGATTCCACATGTCAGTGAAAGCATTTGATGTTGGTGTCATTGTATGACTGACTTCACTTAGCGTGATAATTTCTAGGTCCATCAAGGTTGCTGCAAATGCCACTGTTTCATCCCTTTTAATGGCTGAGTAATATTCCATTGTGTTTATGTACCGCTTCTTCTTTATCCACTCCCTCTGTCAATGGAAATTCAGGTTGTTTCCATGTCTTGTCTGTTGTATACAGTGAACATCGGGGTACATGTGTCTTTTCGAGTCATGGTTTTCTCTGGATAGATGCCCAGGAGTAGGATTGCTAGAGCAAATGCGAGTTCTATGTTTAGTTTTCTGAGGCATCTCCATACTGTTTTCCACAGTGGTTACACCAATTTACAATCCCACCAACAGTGTAATAGGGTTCCTTTTTCTCCACACCCTCTCCAGCACTACTTGTTTGTAGACTTTTTGATGATGGTGATTCTGGCTGGTGTAAGGTGGTACCTCACAGTGGCTTGGATTTGCATTTCTCTAATAATGAGTGATGTTGAACATCTTTTCATGTGTTTTTTGGCCATCTGTATGTCTTCTTTGGAGAACTGTCTGTTTAGATCTTTGGCCCATTTTTTGATGGGGTCGTTTGTTTTTTTGGTATTGAGCCATAGGGGGTCTTTAAAAATTTTGGACCTTAACCCCTTGTCAGTTGATTCATTTGCAAATATTTTCTCCCACTCTGTGGGTTGTTTTTTTGTTTTGTTTTGTTTAGGGTTTCCTTTGCTGTGCAGAAACTTTTAAGTTTAATTAGGTCCCATTTGTTTATTTTTGTTTTTGCTGTCATTACTCTAAGAGGTGGATCTGAGAAGACGTTGCTGTCGTTTATGTCGGAGAGTGTTTGGCCTATCTTTTCCTCTAAGAGTTTTATAGTATCTGGTCTTATATCTAGGTCTTTAATCCATTTTGAGTTTATTTTTGTGTATGGTGTTAGGGAGTGTTCTAATTTCATTCTTTTACATGTACCAGCAGCCACCATTTTACCATTTGTTTCAGTTCAGACTTTACATCAGTCAGATTTTTTGGCAAAGTTTTCTTACTGAATAAACTTATTTGGCTTTATAGACTTAGCCTAGAATGCTTTCCTTGAAAGGGGAAAATGTTGTTTGAACTAAGGTAATTTTGGAACATCTGATCCATGAGACTATGAATTTAGAAATTATTTTATAAAGTCAAACCAATAGTCCTGTGTAATTTCTAACTCCATCTATAGTTTGATCAGATATTCTCCACATAAATTTTCACATTCTTATGAAAGCAAAACAAATAATTTTTTTCCTTTTAAAACTTTTAGGTGACACTCTTTAACAGGATTAGAAAAGCCTTAGCTCTAATTGTGGCAGTTAAAAGATGATCCAGCTTACATCAATTATACTCTGTGCAGAGAACTACATAATGTGATGGAAACAATCATGCCTAAAGGTCAATGGAATTGAGATTTCTTCTTCTGGGAAAAAAAGAGAGAGAGAGAGAGAATACTAGGGAAGAGGGCTAATGATTCATTATCTTCAGGAGTATACACAGTGTTAATGAAGAATCCAGATGCATTCTTTTTTTTTCAAGAAAAGAAAAGATGAACAAAAAGAGCAAAATTTCAAGAAGAGAAAATTTAATTAGAGATAAGGTATAATGTCTGGACTAAAGGATAACGAAATACTGTAACAGATTCAATAAAAAGGTATTTTGAAAACTCTATATTTGTTAAAGACTTTGATCCATCTAGGAGCAGAGAAGTAAACCAGACAAACTCAGCTCAACAAAATAATTATGTAAATTAGATTATCTGCCAATAAATTCCTCTCCTAGTAGAAATTCAGGGAAATTTTTTAAAATTTTATATTAATGATATTTACAGTCCTTTTTTTCCTCCTCTCATACTACATGTATTGCTATTATTGGCACTCTAGTCGAACTATTATTGATAAGTAGCTAAGGACACAAAATTTGACCATAAAAGTTTACTTTAATTCTTGCCATGTAGGTGGAAACTCCTCTGATGTAGATCTGATTTTTATTTAGTTTATCAGTAATTGTAGACACTTCCCTAAAATTCCCATGCTAAAGTTTTCCATTATTTTAAAGATTCCAAAGATGGCCTAAGATAAATGGCAGTGATGTTGCAGAACAACAGTTCTCAATTTTTTCCACCCATAAACTCCTGTATCAGTCAATGACTAGTTAATAAAACAGAAATGATGCCAGGTATTTTAAACATCATCATTTCAATACAGGGAATGGATCGCAAACTAACTGGAGGAACTAGAAGTGCAAGAAGAATATGAGAAGGAACTAGAGAAGCACAAGGCATCTTCAAGTCTTTACATAAAGATTTGGAAGTTGTGATGGCCAGGAGCACATACTCGCTGCTGAGTTCTCAAGAGGCATGGCCTCTGCAGCCACCCCTGCTATTGAAGTCACACTGCTACCACAGGGAAAGACATCAAAAATCCAAAGTTCCAAGGAGGCTGTTGAAGTTAGTATAGTTGCTGCTGAAGCTGATAGGCATTTGCGATCATTCCCACTGACACACAACTGTTGCTGATGAAAACCGATAGAGAGGAAAAAGAGCTTTTCCTTTTTCCTCCCCTTCCAGTGAGAACATGCATCCCATTAGCAAAAACCTAAAAAGGAGCCATGTTAAGGAAATCAGGAACAGAGAGTTGCAGACTTCCAACCCTAACAATGCAAAGGACAATCTAAATGGTGAGGGTAGATCTAAAAGTGTACAGATACCTATCACCTGGCTTGTGCCCCAGGGATATGTATCAAGTAAACAATAGATGGGAGGAAGGAATGTTCAGGCATTAATAAAACATGCTGCATTTTTAAAAATCTTAGTCATTGTCTTTCTTTTTCCTCCAGATGATCTGAAGTTGCTTGTAATAAAGATATCCGTACAATCAGATAATGAAAATGAAGATAAAATAATAAGATCCACTTAATAAGAGAATCAAGAGGACAGCTTTAGAAGAAAGCTGGGTTACAATTAATCAAGGCTTTAGATTTTTCACTGATGCCAAAGTAGGCTTGTCAGATAAAATACAGGCTACCCAGTTAAATTTGAGTATTATATAGGACATCTTTACATTTAAAAATGTTCATTGTCAGAGTTCCCGTTGTGGCTCAGCAGGTTAAGAACCTGAAATAGTGTCCATGAGAATGTGGGTTTGATCCCTGGCCTCGCTCAGTGGGTTAAAGATCTGGCGTGGCAAGGTGCAACATGGGTTGCAGTTGCAGCTCCGATTCGACCTCTAGCCTGGGAACTTCCATATGCTGCAGGTGTGGCCATAAAAAAAACTTCATTGTTTATCTGAAATTAAAATTGAACTGGGTATGTATATTTTAATCTGCTGCATTTGGCAACCCAATGCCAAAGGACACCAAATTCTTTTCTGTGTTCCATTTCTTATTATTTAACATCACACCGTTAGACTGTACAGAACATAGAGCAGAACTTACTTATTACCAAACTATTCCATATTACTAAATTTAATTTCCTTATGTGCCGGTAAGACCTTAATGTTTGGATCTCTCCAAAGAGAGACAAAATATATATATATATGTGTGTGTGTGTGTGTATATATATATGTGTGTGTGTGTGTGTGTATAAATGTATAAATATGTATGTATGTATGTGTATACATATGTGTGTGTGTATATATATATCATGATAATTCACATTTAATAGCATTTTATATATTACAAATAATTTCACATATATCCTCATCTAAAACTTACAATTTCATAAGATCACCTAACTATTCTTATATTTCATATTTTTAAAAAATAAGACTCAGAATGTATAAGTAACTTGCCCAAAGTCATAAGATTAGCATAAATGCTGCTACTTGAGTGTCCTTTTCCTCATCTCCACAAACTTTTTGCAGCCCCATATATTTTAAGCACTAAAGCTAAAACTTGGTTAATATAAACATGAAGGGTGAGCCCAGCAGAAAAAAAAAAATTCCTAAGAGACCAAACATCAAAGGAAAGAGGAGGATTTCTACCAGCTTTTCCTTAGGAAACATCAGTTGTAGGTTTTATTGGTTTACCACTTGCGTATCTCCAAGCCTAGGTCTTTTTCTGGGTGAATTGGCATAACTCTACATGTTGAGGACTCGAAGATAAATGAAACACTGTCTGTGAAATTGTGAATTCACAGTCCAGGGGGAAGATAATGCTTATTGAGAAAAGTTGAATTACTCCATCTTTCTACTACACATTGCTAAAGAGACATGAACTGGACATTGTTGGTTGGGGCTTCCCTTAAACTTCTAAGGGATCTTGTCTGTATGATTCCATTCATCATCTCAGTATTCTTATGGGTATAGAGCTAATGACATTATTTATGGGGAAATATATAAATTCTGAATATATACATAAGCATATATATACTCATATATATAAGCTTTTTTATTACTCAAGTATTTCTGATTAATCTGACTTTACAGACCAACTCTGTAATGATGGTGGTTTCTGTCATGTAATGATTACAGTTTGGATGGTGAAATTTCACCTGTGGTATGTTAGAGCAATTCTATGATGAATCTCAACTGTATTTAAGATATTGCCACTGGGAATCAGCACTCTCACAGGGACCCCCAGAGGGCACCCCTGTTCTACTGGCCTCAGGCAAAACTACTTCCAACAATCCAAGACAGAGTTCTCGTCCGCCCTTCTTAAGAATTACCACACATGGCTATCTGGTCTACCCTCTCCACAGTCATCCTCATTTCCAAGCAGATCAGTTTGGAAATCCAGATTCCATTTAAAAATACGAAAGCTTTCACCATCTTCCAATATTTAAAAGAAACTACATTTGTAAGCTTGCACCACCATTTCAAACTCATGCTTAACCAAAATCTGTTCTAAAACAAATAAATAATTGTGGCCAAGTGTATCTGATAAAATTTCCTACGTCATTTCAGTAAGGGTTACTCTTTCTGTGTTAGCCTTCTTTGGATGGCCTGTCTGTGATTAAACAATTTCTTCCCTTAGATAAACTTCCCTTTCTATAATCATCTTGCATTCACCCAAGTTTATCAGCATAAATGATTGATTACAATTTTTGTAAGGTATTTACGTGTCGGTTACATCTTCTTGTTGAGCTAAATCAGTATGTGTATATATATTTTTTTTCTTTTTTCTTTCTTTCTTTCTTTTTTTTGCTAATTTCCTAGGTAGATTGCATCTGGTCTGTGAGTAAACACAGAGGAGATGTCCCCTCTTCCCAGGCTTTATAATGAGAATATTCTGTCTGATCAGGTGCATGCATCCTGCTGTCATTTGCAGCCTGACCTGTAGGTCAGGGGTGATGTGAGCTGGCTCAGGGATGCATACAAATCACATCCTCTTGTCTGTCTGTTTTGTTGACTGGTTCTCCTCAGGGTCGTGGCTATCTTAAGTAGCAGCCTGAAGGATAAAGTGTGCCCTGTCTGAGCTGTAAAACTTTGACTGTGGACCAATTGTATCTGACATAGAGCAGCATGAGGTTTGGTTTAGCCTTTGGATTCGGAACAAATCACTGGCTATCAATGGCTGATAGTGACATGCAGTTTACTGAGTCTCTCCTTCTTTCTGACAGCTCTACGTGGGGAAGAAATGGATTGTTTTTAACTTGGGGAGTTTGTGCTTCAAAATATAAAACATACTCTGCATGAATTTTTTTTTACATAAAAACCAAACCACTAAATCATATTTAAGAAAAGGAAGTATTTTATTTTAAGACTCTGGTTTCAGTATGCAACATGTAGGCTATAAGAGGGCACATTATGGTAGATTCCAGCGGGGATCTGGGAATGTAGGAGGTTGTTAAATGTTCTCAGTGAGATTTCTCTGTACTGACTTATATATATAAGTTATAACTTTTGCTGCTTTCACTTAAATGACTCTTTAATCACTGAATTATGTGATGAGACAAGTTTAATGCTTTTCCAGTGTCACTCCATCTGACACCAAAATTTGTTAATACCAGACCAAATTAGAGTTTATCTCTAGAATGCTTTAATAGTTACACAAAGTTTGCATAATTCAAGTTTTAAAAATTTAAGTCTTCCTCGCCTCCTGTAAGTTAAGACATCATGCCAGTTGCTATGAGGGACATAAAAAAATAAATAAATGATGTGATCAGAGCCCTCAAAAGCTTAGAATCTTGCCAGAGAGATAAAAAATAAAACAAAGCAGACTGTAATAAGTACTATGAAAAATACAAATTTATAAAAGCGTAGAAGAAAGAGTATTTACTTCCAACTGGACTTTGAGGAAATAGCAAGATTTCCAAAGATGAAAAGGAGGGATGAGCAAGGAAAGGCATGCCAGGAGGGAACAAGGTCAACACTTAGGAGTATAGCTTAGAGCAGAGGGTAGATGAAGGGGTCAAAATGGGGTGACGACACTGTGCTCCAGGAAAAATAAAAGCGCCAATAATTGGGAAGGGTGGGTTGCAGGCAGGTGAAATTAAAGGTTAGGAGATTAAGCAAGGGCTAACTGCAATAGACTAAACAGAAGGTAATGTCTTCTACTTGATCATTGTAGCCATAATAGAGAATAGAGAATGATTTCCAAGAAATCTTTCAGAGATGAAATGAATGTAATCCTTCTTTGGAAAAGGGATGTAAACTTTCCCCAGAGTACGCTCCCTCACAGACTGGTACACATTCAAGATCTTTGGGTGCCTTTCCAGGATGTGAACAGCCCACTGCACAAAGATTTATCATGGGCTTTAGGATACTGTTAACTTTTCTACCATGCCTTCTAGACTGAGCTCCTTTGTGAGACCCTCTCAGCCTCATTTGTCTTTTTTTTTTTTTTGTCTTTTTGCCATTTCTTGGGCCACTCCCGTGGCATATGGAGGTTCCCAGGCTAGGGGTCTAATCGGAGCTGTAGCTGCCAGCCTACGCCAGAGCCACAGCAACTCGGGATCCAAGCCACGTCTGCGACCTACACCACAGTTCACTGCAAGCCGGATCATTAACCCACTGAGCAAGGCCAGGGATTGAACCCTCAACCTCATGGTTCCTAGTCGAATTTGTTAACCACTGCACCACGACAGGAACTCCAGCCTCATTTGTCTTTATCTCCTGGATGGTAATGCTTGATAAATGATCACTGATTAGAAGAATGGATGAATACATCATTTCAATGTTTTGTTTGTGAATCACTGGAGAATTATGACATTTTTGATAAAGATTAAAAAAAAAAAAAAAGCAAAGGAAGGGGAGCAGTTGTGTCAAGGGCTATGAGTTTAGTTCTAGATCCTTCTGCTCATATCAGAGATCCAGAAACAAAGTAAGTCATCATGAAACTTTGAGACAGGTTTTTGAGTCAGTCTTTTGGATAATTTACAATCAATTATGTGTTAATGATACTGCACAACCCATAACTCTGACATGTCCAGCTCAGTCTCCATGTCCACTGCCACTGCAACTTCTCTATTGATATTTATAGTGAAATTACATTATAATATCAATTACATGTAAAGAGTGATTTGAGATTAAAACATGACTCTAAGCTTGTAAAAATTTAGGCTTCAAAAGCAAAAGTGAAGACAAAAACACTCTGCCTCAAAGGTTCTAGATGAATGTAGAATATAGACCAGATTAAAACAAGTTGATTCCCAACCATCCATGTCATCTAGTTGTCTGATGTTTATATTTTCAGCAAACTACTCCCAAATTGGTGTGTGTGTGTGTGTGTGTGTGTGTGTGTGTGTGTGTGTGTGTGACACGCAGGCCAGGTTAGATTTTTATAAGAATATGAAGAATGCTTATAGAGGAAATACTTGATACGTTATATTCAGGACAGGTTAATTAAGCATGTTGTTAAGTCTAATCTTTATATTTACAGTTTATCAGCATAGTATCAGAATTATATTAAACAAACTAACAAAGTTATGTGAGTAATGCTAAGACATACTATATTTTTCATGGCCTAAGTAGTACTGTATGTAGCTGAGTTCACTCTGGAGCCATATGTAAATTCTGGAAAAGGAGAGAGAGGGAGAAAGAGAGAGAGAGAGAGATTGATGTTGTGATGGAAGGTTACCTTGTTTTCTGGCTTCCTCTTGGGAAGTACAGGCAAAAATAGAAGGGAGGATTGAGATTAACTCTCTATGGGGTCACTAGGGGTACCTTGAGCATCTGGCCCCCTTTGTCTCCAGGTTCTAGTAAATGTTCTCTTCTTTTGCCCCTTCAGGCTTAGGGATGATAACAATGCCTTGTACCTCTAGCCGTAGGCTATGACAATATCCCTTGTAAGCACTCTATCTTTACAAACTGTCCTCTCATTAAAATCCTTTTGAATTATCCCCATTTGACTATCCTATATCATTGCTACAAGGACACTAATCGATAGTTTTCAAGAACTTTTATAATTTTATTCATATTTAAATTTTACTCATATTGAAAGTATTTTTGGCTTTAGCCCATGAAGGAGATTGTTAATAAAATGATGCTTTTTGGCTCATCTGGTGGAGAAAGAAAAATTATTAGAAGAGTCCCAAAGGAATTTGTGCCAACTGGGGTCCCATATTTAACTGCTAATCAGCTAATCGTTTGAAAAGAAAAAAAGCATGAATACTGAAAATACATAAAAAGTGATAAAATTAAAAGATATGATCTTCTCAAATACACTTCAATATCATACAGATACGATTTATTGCCTTGTATTTGGGGATACCTCTCAATTTGGGGATGCGGTAGAGAACTGCAGTATTCAATTTTTTTCTCATCTCATGTATTCCTTTTGATATCTCAACCAGTATCACAATTTTAAATATTATCTGAACTCTGGATGGCATGGAGTGGGTAGCAGAAGACCAGCACTCCACCAAGAACAACTATGAAAGCAAAAATAAATAAGTAAATAAATAAATAAAACAATTTCAGAAGTCGTTTCTGTGAAGCCAGAAGAGAGCTATGGAGGCAACAAGAAATAAAAGCGATAAAGCATGAAAAAGATAAGAATTTCTTAGAAGTGATCTGACTTTCTTAGCCATTTATTTTGGCCCACTTGTCAGTTCAGAGCAAATAAGAGGCTTAGAATTAAGCCTTTGTTTCTATGTTGCGGGGGGCATTAGGAGAAACTAGCAGAGACTGCGCAGAGATTTGGAGGAGCCTCATGCACGTCTCTGGTTATCTCCTCAGGATATACATATTTTTTAATTCCATTGCTAAATGGGGCAAGAGACCCAAAGCATAAGCAGGAAGCCTTGGAAAGCAGAGCAGAGCTTCCAACAGCCTTACAAGACAATGGTTAAAATTCGGGATCTGCTAATCAGCTAATCGTTTGAAAAGAAATGATTTCCAGGAGAGAGGTTCACAGATCAGCCAGAGATAGGCTGAGGTTATAAGGGTGACAAGCCAAAGTGACCATACTATTGTTAAGACAAGGGTGGGGTGAATCCTCTATGGAAGAACATAGCATTATCTATAGCTACTGTCATGTGTGGGGTTTCTGAAGTAATATCTAGCATTCAGAGAAAAATTACTAAAAATTCCAAAAGAAAATACCACATCATTTTAGAAGAAAAAGGAATAAAAGACAGCCAGTTAAAAAAAAAATCCTTAGAGGACCTAGATATTGGAAATAGGTGAAAAAATATTTTAAAATAACTAAATCCTATCTATACTGACTATTTTTCAGAAAAGTATCACCAGCCAAAATATCTGCCCCAGGCACTAGACCTATATATAGAAATATCTACTTCATATCTTCAATTACATGGCTAATACATACTTCAAACCTAACATGTATAAAATAAAACTCCTGATCCCATCACTCAAAACTCGTTTCTTCCTGCTAATCAAAACTACAATGAGGTGCTTCCTCCCACCCATCAGAATGGCCATCATTAAAGAGTCTACAGATAACAAATGCTCGGCAGGGGTGGAGAAAAGAGAACCCTCCTACACTGTTGATGGGAATGTAAATTGGCGCAGCCATTATGGAGGACAGTATGGAGGTTCCTCAAAAAGCTAAAGATAGAGTTGCCATATGATCCTTCAATCCCATTCCTGAACATACATACAGAGAAAACCTCTAATTCAAAAAAAATATATGCACCCCTATGTCTAGAGCAGCACTATTTACAATAGCCAAGGCATGGAAACAACCTAAATGCCCATCAACAGATGAATGGGTAAAGAAGATGTGGTGTGTTTGTGTGTGTGCATGAGTATAAAATATGGAATATTACTCAGCCATAAAAAGAATGAAATAATGACATTTGCAGCAACATGGATGGAACTAAAGATTATCACACTAAGTGAAGTAAGTCAGTAAGAGAAAGACAAATACCATATGATATCACTTAATGTGGAATTCAAAATACGGCACAAATGGTCCTATCTACAAAACAGAAACAGACTCATAGACATAGAGAGCAAACTTGTGTTTGCCAAGGGGAGGGATAGGGAAGAAGGGATGGATTGCGAGCCTGGGATTATCACATGCAAACTTTTATACATAGAATGGAAACAACTCTGTAGCACAAGGAGCTATATTCAATGTCCTAGAATAAACCATAATAGAAAAGAAAAACAAAAAAATATTTCCTCTATAGCCATTTCCATTAAAATATAACACAACTCCATCTTTCCAAATGTACAAGCCAAAAACTTAGATGTCATTTTAAAAATCTCCTCTTTAGCTCACTTCCCAGATCAAATACATCAGAATATTCTATTTGTTTTGTTTCAGAATATGCTACAGTTCTACCACATTTTGCTACCCTCATTGCTATTTCCTTGGTCTGAACTACAATGATCTCTTGCTTTTATGAATGCAATAGCCTCCTTCTTATCTCTTGTATCTGCCCTTGCCCTCTATGGACAATTCTCAGTGCAAAAACTAGGATTATCCACTTGACACAAAAGTCAGATCATGTAACTCCTCTGCTCAAAAAACTCCAAAATTGCCTGTGTGAGGAGCTCCATTATGATGTACTAACAGACAACCTCAAAATCTCAGTGCCTTAAAATAACAAAGCCTTATTTCTTATTCCCATTATCTACCTGTGGGAGTAACAGTCTATTTTATGTCATTTCATCTTGGACACCCCAGGACTCAAATTAATGTAAGAGTCACCAACTCCTACATTATTAGTAGCAGTTCAGAGGGAAAGAAAAGGAAGATGAGGCACACATGAGTTCTCTGGAGTAACAATGTCACTGCTGCTCACATTCCATTGGCCAAAGCCAGTCAAGTGGTACATCAAAGCCCTTAAGGTCTACAAGCCTCTACATTATCTTCTTCCTCGGTCACCTATCATCATATCTTATTACTCTTCCCCTCACTCATGTACTTTGGTCAAATTATTCCATCTGTTGTTCTTCAAAATACCACACATGCTCCTGACTTAGAACTTGCTTTGCCTTCTGCTTGGAACAGTTTCCTCATAGCAATCCCTTCCTTGGCCTTTTTAGATCTTTGTTAAAAGTCATCTTCTCACAAAACCTTCCCTTACCATTCTATTTTAAATTTTAGCTCTCTTTTTCACCCTATCATTCTCTATGCCCTTTCTCTTTATTTTTTAAAGAATAAAACTTCGACATTCTTATTTTTATAAGACTTACTGCCATGATATACTATATATTTTACTTTTTTATTATCTGTCTCCATAGCTAGAATACAAGCTTCATGAAGGCAGGAATTTCTTTTTTCAGCTAGCTTATCTCCAGAACCTATAGGAATATCTGACATACAGTGAATGCTAAATAAATATTTCTTCCATAAATATAATGTCCCATCTTATTTTTATAGGACTTTAAAATGTGAAAACCATTCTGAGATATATCTTCTCATTTAATATTTACAACCACCTAGAGAAGTACTAGCATGTGAATATATATTTAAAAAAAAAATAAAAACCTGCCTTAATAAGATGCCAAATGTGTAACTTGGGCAACTGTAGTCTGAAGTACCTACTGATAATCACCAAGTTTAATATAATGAAAAATGTGTGAGAGGGGTGGCTCAAATCATCTACTGAAATGTAAACATTTTACTGCCTGCACATCTCTAATAAGAATTGATGTGGTGTGTCATCTGTAATTTAATCACCAGCATTACATCTTGATAGTAAACGAGGATCACTAGACTATTCCCTATAAAGTTAGATTACCACACATACAAAATATATACTGAATTTGGGTAGTATTTCAGGTGTGACACAAGATGATAAATGGAAAGAATTCAAACTTAAAGTAGCACTCTTATGGCTGATCCTATCACGCCTCTAAATTTTACTGCTTACTGCAGTGTATCACCAGTCAGGTCCAACCTCATCCTAAATATCTGGACAGAGGAACAAATTAACTCCTGAGTTTTATTTCTGGATTTAAAATTATTTTATTTACTTGCTGTGTTGTTTTCATAGATTTGAAGAATTGTATCAGAATCTATGATACAATGACAGTGGAAATAATTGATGTAAATGACATCCCTATCGAGATTAAATAGTTCTTTAAAATTACTTATGGGAATACTTCAGTTTTTAAAATATTTTAAAAGAAATTTAGGTTTTTTTACTTAGTTAAATTTCCATGTATATTATGTATAAAGCCTTTCTGTTAATTTACTGACTCCCTATATACAACAGGGTAACCTAATCCATCTGAATGCAGAAGCTGGACAAATAAATGAGACACACACACATACACACAAGATATTTAACAAGCCACTGTGGTCTTCTGAAGAGTTAATTATTTGTTTAATTGTTTTACTGTTACATAAAGTTGATTTTTCAGCTATATAAAACCACAGTGCAATATGTATGACAATGAACAGCTGGTTTTAAGAAGGATCAGTGTTTATAGTCTATATAGGCCAAAACTTTGTATGCAAATGAACAGATAAGAAATTAAGCAAAATAGTCACCCTTGAATTGAGCGGAAAAGTAAATGATCATAAGAAGAATACTGCACAATGACGACTTCCCCTTATGTTTCTTTCATATCTAGGATTTTGTGGCTCTAGTGTTATGTGAGCATCAGGACCATGGACAGCATCTTGGGTTTCAATATGACTATATGCCTCTACAGTAGATATTACTAGTGGATTCTTAAAAATACATTATAAGTGATGTCATTTGATGTTTGCTCCATTGCTATAAATTAAAAATCAGTTATTATTAAAAGCCTTCACAAATTCACAGAGGACACTGAAGTGCCAATATAGCAATTTCTTTCTTGAAGGGATGTCAAACCACATTTTACATGTTCCCATACATAGCAATAATCAAATAACTACTTTTAGAGGAAGATTATTAGATTGTCAACAAAAGGAAAATATGGATCATCAACTGTTTGCTAATTTGATTTTAAGGGAGAAGAAGAAAGAGAGGGGAGTCATACATCATTTCCTCTGGTTCTCTCACCATGTTTTCATCGTAGTAACATAAACATGTTCTTAAACATAAAATGATCTCAGATCACTTCTCAAATTGTGCAGCTATTATACTTTTTCTTATATTGATCTTATGAAGCACTCTTCTGATCTTAGTTCAAATAAGAAAAGTGAACTCATTCTGAACATACAGAATCAGGCATTCAAATCACAAGTCCCAAGTAGAGAAGCTGATGTTTGATAATCTTCACCACAGAGCTGGTGGTGTTTGCTTGAGAGCATGTTAGCATTAATGTATTTGTCCTCACATTTAATTCACAGCATCTTACACAGACACCATTAATGGTATTTTGCTAGCACTTTCAAATGACTTCTAATGTAATTTAAATCAATTCAGTTTAACAGCCATTTATTGTGCAAAGGTCTGTACTTTGTGTGTTTTAGGTGATACAAAGCATAGTCCCTATCCTGAAGGATATTTTGTTCTATGGAGGAAAATGGCTGTAGGCATCACTGACATTACATAAGGGAGATTTTTATAAAAAGTGCTATTCTGAAGGCTCAACATAGGGGAGCACAAAGTAGATAGATGGATTCGAATGGGGATTTTTTTAAAGGGAAAAGTTGCAAGGAACAGATTAAAGATTTAAAGGAAAATAGGATTTCAAGAGCCACAGATATTGAGTGTATAAGAATGAGATATGGTAAACAGAGTCCAAGTTTGAGATACAGAATGAAATTGCAGAAAGAGTGGTATACAGAAAGTAAGGGAAACAGCAAGTCATCCTGTGTAGGACACAAGATGTATCTTATATTCTGGAAGAGACACCTGAAGAAATAAATTGCACCAAAAAAGGAAATATTTCAAACACTCTGCTAGAGTTGGAGTTCTAGTCTTTAGACAATGTGGTTATTGGAGGAACTTCTATACTGTTTTTCTATAATGGCTGAACCAACATACATTCCCAACAGCAGTTCACAAGGGTTCCCTTTACTCCACATCCTCATCAACACAAGTCTCTTGCCTTTTTGACAAGAGCCATTCTAAGAGGTATGAAATTTTGGATATGACACCAAAAGCACAAGTAGTGCAAATAAAAATGAGTCTATTTCAAAACAAATACAAATTTTTATCATAATTTTGGTAGGCTTGTTTCTTCTTGGTGAAGAATCTTTGGAAAACTTTGATTTTTCTCTCTTTGTGTCTCTCTAAAAAGCAAGATTAATTTGGGTACTTTTTTGGGAATAATATTCATCACCTGAATTACAATGATGCCTATTTTGTTTTACAATTGTCAATTAAAACTGACAATTTCATGACAAATACAACATTTGGATGGTGCTTACAATATGTCAAGCACTATTCTAAAGCTTTCCACATACTAACTCATTTAATACTCTCAACAACTCTAACAGATAAGTACTATTATTATCCTCATTCTACAGGTGAAGATGCTGTAACTTATCTTCATTTTACAGGTGAAGTTCAGTAACCTGACCAATGTCACTGAAGTAGTAAATAGAAGACCAAGGTTTGAATCTAGGCAATCCAGATCCAGAGACCCTGATTGTAAATACTGCTTATTGTTTATTTTTTCTCCCTTTCCTAAATCGACTTATTTCTTGCATTTTATTTGATTTCAAAGCTCACATGGCTCATTCTCATAATCACCTAGGTTCATTTATCAAGCTCTAAACAGTCTTTTTTGTTTCTAAGAAGCACTGTGCACAGCAAAGAACTGAAAATAAATGTGGAGGAAATCCAGAACTTCAGAACTTTTTATGTTGTGCTGACTATCAAGAGGTCAAATTAGAAACTGAAAATTCATTGTTCTAGGAATATTAAAGTGCTTCCTTAAACAAATGTAGATTTTATTTATACATTGTATATAAATTAAAGATCTATTTTTAAAAGCTGATATACCATCTTACTTATGCATATCGCTTTTTTGTGTGCACAACTTGTTTTGGAAATCAATTTATTTTCAGAGACTGGCCATAGTTGCAGCAGAGGAATGAAAATATATGTATATATGTACATTAAATACATATTAATATATAATTTTTCATTCTTCTGGACTAATGAATGTGTGTATATATACATATATGTAGTATTTATAATATAATTATACATTATATAATATAATATATACACACATTAGGTTATATATATATAATATTTTCTTGCACCTGTGGGATAAGCACACATTGAAATAGACAAAGATGAGATCTGAGTGTTGCTTTCTATGTACTGGATTGGACACTCAGCTCTTTAACCAGAGCTGTAAATTTAGATGTCTTTGTTCGGTCTGCTTTTTGGTTCAGCACACATGGACCAGCCAAGCCAGGGCTGCGGAAAGCACTCTCACCGCCCCTTTGAGAGCTGCCAGACTGATTCCATGTGCTTCAAGCCAGAGGTAATGTAATGTCCAGAGTCTTACTCACTGAGCCAGTCAACCATCCTTTCAGTCTTGGGCTTTCTGGCCACTGCTAATCTGCAGACCTCACAGAAGTCTCTAGACAAGGGAGGTTTTGAACATGCACTCCAGCCTCAGCAAAGAGGCCTCTGGTGCATGCAGCCAGGCAAAGGCCCACACCCCTCCTTTATATGGGCCTTGCTCCTAGGGTGTTAGACAATCTAAACACGGACTTGACTATGAAAGTCAGAAATCACCACAATCCATTAAAAACTACAAATAAGGAGTTCCCGTCGTGGCGCAGAGTTTAACGAATCGTACTAGGAACCATGAGGTTGCGGGTTTGGTCCCTGCCCTTGCTCAGTGGGTTAACAACTCAGCATTGCCGTGAGCTGTGGTGTAGGTTGCAGACACAGCTCGGATCCTTCGTTGCTGTGGCTCTGGCGTAGGCTGGGGGCTACAGCTCCGATTAGACCCCTAGCTGGGGAACCTCCATATGCCACGGGAGCGGCCCAAAGAAATAGCAAAAAGACAAAAAAAAAAAAAAAAAAAAAAACTGCAAATAAAACATTTTTATAACTTTTTCCTAATTTTGCAAACAAGTGATTGTCCCGCAGTACAAATATTTTCCGATCCCTAATAAAGGTAAACTTTTTCACTTCTGTTTTGCTCAAAGGGGCATGAGGTTTATGGACACACCACCACTTCAAAGAATTGCCTCTGTTCGCCTTTTTTAAACCAGTTTCAGAGTGTTAAATTGTTCAATTTAAGCTACAAATACAGTTTTTATGAAGGCCTTACTGCACTGTTTTCCTTAGACTTATTTAAAAGGGTTTATTAAAAATGTGTTTATTATCCTTCAGAAATAGAGAATTCCCCCAAAAATAAGTTTTGCCCCTTTTAATTTTCCGTTACCAGCAAGCCTTTTTAATAATATGCCCTAGAATATTACCTTCAAAAATACATTTAAGCCACTGTATTTGATTATATCAACTATTGTATTAAATATTCCCCCAAATACTATCTTTCTGGGGGAAAAAAAATCACCATTGCTAGAGTGTTCAAGTCTAGAGCTTAGAATCTTTAGTTGTAAAAACAGTTTGATTCCACAAATGTCTATTGCCACCGATGTTGAAAAGGTAAAGACACAGCCTTCATTTTCATTAACTCACAGTCTCATTGGTGAGATAAGAGACAAATAACAATGTGAAACAAAGGGATAATAAAATCCAGGCTTAAAATAGGAAGGCTATTGTGACCATGTCTATAAGTAAATATGTTAATTTATAAATGGAGAAAGGTAAACCTGAAAGCTGAATGAACATACTAGGAAAATCTGCTTTCTGGCTACATCTCTGCCATAAGGATGTTTGAACTATGCAAGGGGCACAGAATGGAAATTGAATCACCACTATCTTTTGCCAACAGGGGAACCTTCTAGAACACATCTTCCAATAGAACTTTCTGTGATGATGACAATGTCTCTATTTGCTGTGCACTGTTTCATAAGGGCAGCCACAGGCCACCTGTGGCTGGCAAGCATCTGAAATGCAGCTGCTGTCCTTAGGGACAGGATTTTCAACTTTATTTGATTTTAATTCATTTTCACCTAAATAGCCACGTTTGGCTAGAGGCTACTGCTCCACAAGATGTGTTCAGTATCACTTGAGCAAGAAATTGCACCGTTGCTCTCGTGCTGGGAAGTTGACAGCCCTGGAAGATGCTCAGCCTGCAAGAAGAGCACAACTCTAGAATTTCACATCAGAAAATGGTCTCAGATTTGCCTCTATGAAGTACCTATGTAGTGTGGTCTCTTGATCAGTGTTTCTCTTAATCAATATTCCTCTTCCTCAAAGTAGAATGATCTGTGTTAATTTTCCACTCTTTAGCTGGGAAATGATAAAGCAAGTTAGCTACTAATTAAATTTTTTCCATAAGGCACAAATGACTTCACAGGTTATTGTAGAAGAAACTAAAACTTTTTAATTTTTAGATTTATTTATTTATTGTCTTTTTTTTTTTTTTTTTTTTTTTTTTGTCTTTTGAGGGCCACACCCGCAGTATATGTAGGTTCGCAGGCTAGGGGTCTAATTGGAGCCACAGCTGCCAGCCTACGCCTGAGCCACAGCAACGTGGGATCTGAGCCACATCTGCGACCTACACTATAGCTCACGGCAACGCTGGATCCTTAACCCATTGAGTGAGGCCAGGGTTCGAACCCGAAACCTCAAAGTTCCTAGTTGGATTCATTTCCACTGTGCCATGACGGGAAGTCCATTTTTTTTTTTTTTGAAAACTTTTTAATATAAAGCATTAAGAAGATGAAGATATATGTGGTTATAATCATTTACACTTGGGAAAAGGTTTTCTTGCAAACCATAACTATACTGAACATTTCTGCCACACCCATAGAGACATTTTGAACCAAAAGGATTTAATACAACATTACAGGCAACTCTCAGCTACAGCCTGGGGGCATTTATGGCAAATCGCTGGCAAAGGTATTGCTTCCTACTTGGGGACAGTGAGGTTATCAGAGGAGTGTTTGCCACATGTCTTCATGTTCAAAGTATTGTTTTATGCATCACAGGTAAAGAACATGAGTCTTGAAGGCTGGAAGAGGGCCAAAAAGATGTGAATCTCTGGCCTCGCTTTGAAATGTTTCCCTAAAAGCCTGTTCTAATGAGCCAAGCAAGGAGAGCCAGCCTCCTCGGCTCCTGCACGCACGGCAGACATTGCTAATGAATTGTGCTATTTTTTCCCCAGTGATGGTCTCAGCACAGGGCCCCACTAACAGTCTATCGGGATTGGCGCTTGCGCTGAAACCTATTTTCCAACTCCTGTGTTTCTGTGTGTACCTTGGTCTTTCTGAAGTGTGTCACAAAAGTGGTAAACAAGTAGCAAGGTCTCATTACATGTTAAATTGTGGGTGAAAAGCTCTCTGGAGAATCTGGGTACACTTTATCAAAACACATCAAAAGCAAAGTTTCCTTGGTGTTTTCCACAAATTGTTTCTAAGCAGGCAAACCATCTAAGCTCCAAAAACAGCAGGAATTATGAGTTGAATCAAGGAATTTCCAACCAATGGGGGGGGGGGGGGGAATCTGTGAAGTAAGGTTTTTAGAATCAGTGAAACAGAAATTTTTTTTTTCTTAAATCTCTGGGGTCTGTAGGCTTGGGGAACTTCAAGGTGATATTACTATAACATTTTTTTTTACAGTAGAAACTATAATTGAAATTTACTATATACAAGGATAACTAAAACTCAATCATTTCACAGTCTCCCATTCCTGCCTGAGGATATTGGGGGTAAATAGATTTCTTGGAAACAGCCACTGACTATGGCTAAATTACATCTTACCAAGTAAACTCATTGGCTTTTTAATTACTCTGCTGATGTACACACATGCTGTAGCCACTACCTCATGCTGAAATGATATTGATTCAATTTTTAACTCTGATGCACCAAGGGGGGAAAAAAAGGCAGAGAGTGTATTTTATTATTTTTTGGTCTTTACTTCCTAAGTAAGAGCCAATTTTTAGAAGCACAGGTATAAGTTTATTTTTCAAAAATCTGTCTCTACTGAAAGTGTCTACATCTGATATTTGCTTTAGATGGGTCTATTGTGTACAAGCAGTAGAGTAAGAGTCACATGATCACCGTCCTCTATAGAATTGTCACAAAAAAAAACCAGAGGCACAGACAGCAGAAATCAAACATTTAAATAAAGAAAACATTCACAGGTAGAAGTACCCATGCACAAAACTATATTAGGAAATAAAACCAAGGGGAAAGGAAGCTGTCCTCATTTGGTGTGGAGTAATTTGAAATTTTTTAGCAATTTAAGCATAATTAAAATAGCTGATTTTCCTTAAAATTAGGATTTAGTCTCAGGTTGACAGCATTAAAAATATAGTGCTATTTTTCTTTTGGAAATCACCCCATAACTGCCATCCCTGGGCTTGTCAAGTGCCCTTGGAATGGTTTCTGATCATCTTTGCTGAGAACTTCATTTCCTTTTCGGTGGCCTATTTAGTCACAACATTGTAGCATGCTGGCAAAGCAAAATGGGGAATTGGAGGCAACTAATCGCTTAATTAAAGTCAAAAACCTCAGGTAATTCAGGTCAACGAGGGCTCTGGGTGTCAGTTACTCAGACAGTTAGCTCAATCCTTCATTTCAATAGAGTGACCCTATTCATTAATTATCCTTAATTAATAATAGTGCCAGATCTATTCATTATAACTTTTTAATTTGCTTCTGTATGGTACTTACCATTCTAACTATTTTGGTTTCAGCTTTTAAAAAGCCAAATTCTTGAATATTTATATCAATCATAATTGAACAATAAATAATTTTATGTCAACTAATTGCCTGTTCATGACCCGAGCCTTATGCATAATGAAGCAGAGCCTCCTAGAAAGAACAACTGGCTCAAAACTCAGGTCAAGTTATTGTTGCACAGACATTAACGAGTTGAGTTCAAAACTAAGGTTTCTCTTCCCCATTCTAGCATAAAAGTATCTTCACAATCTGGCCCCAGTTTACCTCACATGCTCCATATCCCACCAATCCCCTGCCTTCAAGAATCTGAAGCCCAGTCATTCACAAGAAGCTTTTCATTCTTTTTTTTTTTTTTTTTTTTTGTCTCTTTAGGGCTACATCCGAGGCATAATGAAGGTTCCCAGGCTAGGGGTCCAATCAGAGCTGTAGCCACCGGTCTATGCCACAGGCACAGCAATGTGGGATCTGAGCCACGGCTGCAAACTACACCAGAGCTCACTGCAATGCTGGATCCTTAACACGCCGAGTGAGGCCAGGGATCAAACCCACATCCTCATGGATACTAGTCAGCTTTGTTTCCACTGAGCCATAAAGGAAACTTGCTTTTCACCATTTTCTAAACAACCCATGCTGGTGCTTGACTCTGTGCTTTAGCAACCCTGACTGCCCCCCTGACCGTGGGAAACTTGTATTGATGCCTTGACACCTGTACTTTTGTGCATGCTCCTTTTCCTACTCCCTTAGCACTCTACATCTCTATTATCTGTCTTAACACACATGCTGTTCCGGTCATCAAGTCCCTCTCCTCCACGTCCTTGTGAGCTTGTTAAGGGACACAAAGCTGTGGCAAACTTTAAGAAAACATTTGATGAGGAAGCCAAGGAAGCCTAGGATGAAAAGATGATCTAAGAACAGTGAAACATGCTTCCTCTAGGAATCATGAGGATCTGGGCTATTTGGCACTCTAGGGTTCTCAGATTTGGCTAATGCAGAGCCTGGGCTAGCTACTGAATCCCTGGGTGTGTGGTGCAAGTATTTCCCCATCATTTAGTTGGAGCTTAACCACAAGGCTCTCTGGTAACCCATACCATTCAGGCACAAGTACAGTAAACTGAACAGTGACATAAAGGAATCAATATATGTCTAGAATGAGTATTATTTAAACAAAAGAGAGTAAAAGTATGAGTTAACTCTAAAAAATGGAATCTTGACCCCAAACAAATTCATCTAATGTAGACCTAATGCTTTGTGCCAGAGGTGACAACAAGCTAGATAGCGAGAAATTGAATTTCTCTTCCTCCTTGGTTCCTAGGACAGCAGCAGGTAGCTAGAGGACTTGTTCCTAGGACCCTTTTCCAATTAAGTTCTGTTGTGAGACTTTATACAACCTATCGTTTCTCTACGTTATTTTTTGGCTGTGCCTGTGGCATGTGGAAGGAAGTTCTCAGGCCTAGAATCAAACCCATGCAATAGCAGTGACCGGAACCACAGCAGTGACAACACCAGATCCTTAACCCACTGAGCCACCAAGGAACTTCTGTTTTTCTACTACACTTTTGATGAAATTTATTTAACAGAGTGGTAACAGGGGATAATTCACTAATCACATTTTTGTGATTTTATTGCAATATGAATTATATGTATTCATGACTCAGATGGCTCTATTTCCTATAGCACCAATATATGTGGACTGTATAAGAAGGTACTTTGAATGTAGGTAAATTTCAATGTGGTATGAATTACATAAATTAAGGAGCATGTGGCCTGAACCAATTCAAAAATAAGTTACATATGATTTTATTTGTCTGCTACATTAAATAAGGAATGTATGTAATTATAGAGGACATTTCCAGAACTGAATTATGACTCACATAACCAGCATTTCATTGATGTCAATTAAAAATGAATTGCAGGAGTTCCCATTGTGCCTCCACAGTAATGAAACTGACCAGCATCCATGAGAATGCACATTTGATTCTTGGCCTCACTCAGTGGGTTAAGGACCCAGCATTGCCCTGAACTGTGGTGTAGGTCGCAGACACAGCTCGGATCTTGTGTTGCTGTGTCTGTAGTATAGGCTAGTGGCTACAGCTCCCATTGGACCTTAGCCTGGGAACTTCCATATGTTGCAGGTGTTGCCCTAAAAAGACCAAAAAAAAAAAAAAAAAAAAAAAAAAAAAAAAAAGAATTGCAAAAATATCAGTATGGCAAGGAAAGTTTGGGTGCTGCTATAATAAATATTTTACTACCTCTCAATATTCGTGGTCCAATATTCACGTATTATTTTCCCTTTCCCTCACATCTCCATTCAATAAGACAAGTTCTACAATCCTAAGTGGTGGAGGCACTATTACATAATCATCCTTCTACAGCCAGGAGACACTAACCTCCAGTTCATTCCTCTGTGAAGTAACTTGGGTGACCTTGGCAGCTCTATCGAGGCACATTCCACTGAGCAGCCAGAGCCCCAACAAAGAAATACAGAATCCTGGGAGGGCCCCTATAGCAAATTAACATTCAAGGACCCTTTCTGAAGTGTTGAAGGTTTCCAGTCAGCTCGATGATTTTTGCAAAGATCAGTACAAATTGTTCAGAAAAATCACCTGGAATATTCTGTAGGGTGTTTCTGATATATTTTAGTTAGAGAGTGTAGGGTGTAGTTAGGGTGTTTCTGATGTATTTTAGTATTTCATTGGTGTTTCAGGTATCCATGTAACCCCATTAATAGCTTAAAACCAGAACAGTGAGTCATTTCTCATCATTTTGTGTGTTGACTGGTTGGCTCCTCTGCTCATCTTGACTGGGTTCCCTGCGCAATTACAGCTGGTCTGGGTTGGAAAGCCCAAAGTGGCCTCACTCCGTGGCTGGCAGTTAGTGCTGATGGTTGGCTGGGGTGACCAGAACTCTCTCACCATATAATATTTTTTTTTTTTTTGCTTTTTGCTTTTTCAGGAACGCACCTATGGCTTATGCAAGTTCCCAGGATAGGGTCCAAGCAGAGCTGAAGCTGCCGGCCTACGCCACAGCCACAGCAACTGGGGATCCAAGCAGCCTCTGCAACCTACACCACGGCTCAGGGCAACACCGGATCTTTAATCCACTGAGTGAGGTCAGGGATCGAACCAGCATCCTCATGGATACCAGTCAGATTTGTTACTGCTGAGCCACAGAGGGAACTCCCAGCATGTGATTTTTTTATTCTAGGGTTCTACAAAGCCTGTGGTCTCAGGGTTCCAAGGAGGTAAAGGCAGATTCTTCAAAAAATCTTGAGATCTAGGCTCTGGAACTCATATAATTGTCACTTATGCTACATTCTATTGGTCAAAGCAATTTACAAGCCAAGTCCAGCCCAGATTCGACAGGGTGGGGAAACAGACTCTACCTCTCAGTAGTCAGAGCAGCAGAATTACATCACAAAGTGGCACAGACCAGTGTGGCATGGTTCATTAGAGGCCATTAATACAACCATCTACTGCAGTAGGAGTCAATCTTAACTAACCTAAGAATAGTGCCTATCCACCCCTCCAAAAAGGAATGTTACTTCTGATTTCAAAAACAACTAATATGAAATGAGACTAAATTTTATGTACATATTCTATCTACCATTGTCTAAAACTCACACTTAAACCATGTTACTTAAAAATTTGCTCCCAACATACTAGCATGGTTCTACCTACACTGAGGAGAACACCAGATGGTTGGGAATGATCTTTTATACCAGGAGCTACAGTAATATATTCACTAGACAAGAACATTCAGGTGGCATCAGACTTAGATCATGACAGGGGATGTGATCTGGAGACATTTCACAGTAAAGAATCAACTGCAGGTGGAGGAAGCAAACTTTCAAATTCAAAGCATTAATTATTTTTTCTATATATTTATTTATAATGTGTAACTTTAAGAGGATGGCCTTTTAATTAATTATGCCATAAAGTCTACTAAGGAGCCTTAAAATGATAGAGAAGAGCTGAGGTTTCTGTGCCTATCTCTTGAGGTGTCAACAATGGCCTGTATCATCACATGAAAATAATCCTTAAAAGAATGTACCAATGAAACTTCTGCAATAAATGCCTCGAAGAAATGATCAGGCTTTATCTAAGTAAAATGTAACTGATCAGAATTCTGTACGGAGTACAACAGTAACACATTTTAGAGGTTACTTAGTAAGATGAAACCATTCTTACAGAGTCCTCTAAATTACTGGCTTTATCAATATAATATATAACACCTGGAGTTCCCTAGTGGTCTAGCAGTTAAGGATCTGGTGTGGTCACTGCTATGGCACAGGTTCAATCTCTAGCCTGGAGAACTTCCACACACCGTGGGTGCAGCCAAAAAATAAGGGTATACATATACTTAATATTTCATTTAATGTGGACCAATGATAAATCCTTTGCAAATAGATTGCTACATTAATTTCCCCATTTTAAAGCATCAAATGTAATTTCATAGACTTTGCAGCTTAAAGAATAGAAAAACACTAATTCTAGTTAATCATGGGAAATGTCCTTCTTTAACCTTTGGTGATAGAAAAGGAAACAGATTGCTGGCGGGTAACACTTAAATTTGTATTTTATTTGCCTAATTTTCAATTTCCTTCATGCCATGTAAATAATTATACATGCCAGATCATCAGATAGAATAATAATCTCACTTTTCAATCATTCAGTTATTCAGTAAACCAACCTTTATTGGGTACCACTTTTACAAAACACTGTATTCAGCCCATAGGATGATGTGGTAATGAACATCACCGTGACAGAGTTTGCGCAACCACATTGTGTTTAAAACCACTGCTGTTTGAATGTACCAATGAAACTTCTGCAATAAAGGCAGAAGTAACATCTTTTCATCTGCAATATCAAAGTTTACTTGGGAAATTCAGCTGAGTTGAGTGGTGGACCTGAATTCCGTTGCTATGTTCCTGTACACTCAAAGATCGCCTTCCCCTCCATTTTCTATCTTAAAGCAAAGTTCAAGTCTGAAATCTGGTAGTAATCAATCAGATTAAAGATGTGCTGCTCCATTTTATTTGTTTAAATTTTTTTATTAAAGTATAGCTAATTTACACTGTTGTGCCAATTTCTGCTGCACAGCATAGTGACCCAGTCATATATACATTCTTTTTCTCATACTATCTTCCATCATGTTCTACGCCAAGAGACTGGACACAGTTTCCTGTGCTGCACAGTAGGACCTCATTGCTTACCCATTCTAAATGTAATAGATTGCATTTACCAACCCCAAACTCCCAGTCCATCCCACTCCCTCCCACCTCCCCCTTGGCAACCACAAGTCTGTTCTCTATATCTGTGAATCTGTTTCTGTTTTGTAGATAGGTTGATTTGTGCCATATTATTTTAGATTCCACACTTAAGTGATATCATAGGGTATTTGTCTTTCTCTTTCTGACTTACTTCACTTAGTATGATAATCTCCAGTTGCATCCATGTTGCTGCATATGCCATTATTTCATTCTTTTTATGGCTGAGTAGTATTCCGTTGCTATGGTATTTTTAAAAAATAACCAATGCTTGCTGTGGCTGTGGCATAGGCCAGCAGCTATAGCTCCAATTAGACCCCTAGCCTGGGAACCTCCATATGCCAATGCAGAACTCATGGAGCAACTTTATGGGTTGCAAATTATTTTCTGTAACAAAAAGCTTAAAGTCTAGCTCTCCAACTCCCCGCCAAAAAAAAAAGTGGTTTTATAAGTCCACACCTGATGTTACTGGCCAGCACAGTGCCACCACCCCTGAGACATCACCACAATACAAGGGATATAAAGATTCCCTTTATAAGACTCCCTCAGTGTTTTCTAAAAGGCTAGGAAAAAACCTATGTGCACAGAACACACTGTAATCTCTGCAAGGTTAAATGGCCTATAGAGGAAAACTCAGCCTCAATGCCATGATTTAACTGAATTACCCAGCCAACACACACACACACATACATACACACAAAATTGTATCATTTAATAAGGCCTTGATTTTTTTAATTAAGTAAAACAGATTTGTGAAGCATCAATGCTATAAAGACTAAGTGGCAGTGGAGGGGGGTCAGCCATGGTTCTAGGAATACTAAAACACTTATCTAACCAAGCAATATTAAAATGTTCACCAACAAAGGAGGAGATATTATCCCCTAGATCACTATGTACAGGATGATATCCCTTTTTTTCATGTAATCTAGTTGGCAGACCCTAGGTTTTTTTTTTTTTTCTTTTTATGGAACTTTATAAAGATTCCATAACTAGGTGTCAAATTGGAGTTGCAGCTGCCAGCCTACACCACAGCCACAGCAACACCAGACCCAAGCCACATCTGTGACCTACACCACAGCTTGCAGCAATGCCAGATCCTTAACCCACTGATTAAACCCACATCCTTACAGACACTATGTCAGGTTCTTAACCCCCTGAGCCACAATAGGAACTCCCAGACCCCAGAGATTCTAACTTTCAGGATGGGAGACTAAGGAAAGTGCAACTACAACTAATTTGAAATAAGGCAAAGAAAAGAGAAGCCTCATGAAGTTGAAGCCAGAGCAAGACATCCAAACTCTGAGAGAAACAGACAGTGACCAAGGAGTGATGCCAAAGATAAACATCCATACTCACTAACTGGTATACAGCCAGCCCTGTGTGTCCCAAAGATGTGTCTTTCCCTTTGCAAACCTGCCACCCTCTCCTGGGTTCCACTTGGGGGACCCCAGTGGCTGCCAACCTGCTTGGCCCTGTAGCCCCATTAGCCCCTCCAGACCAGCAGCAGGAGGCAGAGCTTGCCCTCAGTCTGTGACTCTTCTAGCTAGTTCTACATGTCAGAGCATTCCATCATTTGTCCTGTGTTCATTTGTTTTGATTCTTCAGCTCCAGCCCATGCCCAGGACATACCACATTCACCACGCTTGCCAAACTTCTGCTACAGCTTTGTTTCTCTTGATCCAAATCCAGCCCTTCCTTTAAAGTCCAGATCAGGGATCATCAGTCCCACAAAGCCTTCCCCAATGATCCCAGACCCTGCTCTCCTTCCTACTCTGAGCTCAACCAGTGCTTTCCATCAGAGTCAGACCATGAACCCTTAAGCTTCTTCACAACTACCTGCTTGAACGTCTATGATTGTCATTTCTGAACCATGGAGCCCTGTGTGTGACCTAGGCCCACACACAAAGAAGCTGTTTATTAAATATTTATTGTTTAATGGAATGACTCTGAGCCTGTATTTCAATTTCTACCTCAATTCCAACTTCCCCTTCAAAGAACCCTTCATGATCAGAGCAATAAAGTTTAGAATCATACTTCTTCTTTTCCACCTATCTACATATAAATAGCTAATCTTAAACAATAACTTACTGGAGTTCCCATCATGGCTCAGAAGTAAAGAACCAGACTAGGATCCATGAGAATGTAGGTTCGATCCCTGGCCTCGCTCAGAGGGTTAAAGGATCCTGCCCTGCCATGAGCTGTGATGAAAGGCACAGAGGTTGCTCAAATCCTGCTTTGCCTGTGTGGCGTAGGCCGGCAGCTGTGGCGTAGGCCAGCAGCTGCAGCTCCGATTCAACCCCTAGCCTGGGAACTTTCATATGCCACAGATGCACCCTAAAAAGCAAAAAAACAAAAACAAAAAACAATAAGCAATAACAGTCTGCCTCCCCGAAAGCTGTCATACTACCAACTAAATGTTTACAATGCACATACATACCTAACTAAAGGGTTAATGCTCAGTGAGGGGTTTATATAATTCATTAATTGTTATATTGTATCCTTTTATCTAAATCATTAGTGTCCTGCTTAGTCAATTGAAACATACAGCTTTGATGTTAAGGCTGCGATCCAGAGCTTTATTTCTGGTATATGTTCTATTGAGAAATGCAAGTGAGAAATCACCAAGCAATGAGAATTGCTCTAGTGCAACTCACTATGCTGCATGCTCAAAACCATGACCCCAAATTCAGTCCAATGACTAACATACATAACAAAGCACAACAAAATACAGTAGTGAGAAGGGCACACAGTTGCGAATCAAAGTTATATGATTTCCTTAGTAATAGCTCTAACGTCCATTGTGGATTGAGTATCACATCCACCTTCCCAAATACTGTTATTTTTTAAGGAAGAGGGGGGAAATTGGACAGAAGGAGGAATTAATTAGAGCAGCCAGCTAACTGTCGACCAAGGGTAGGTCATGTTTCAGTAAGCTAAGTGTTTAGTCTGAAAAAGATTACATGGCATTTTATATCGAGACTTAATCATGAGCTAATGGGCATTACAGTGAGAGTAATGGTTCAGAAGGGGTAAGGTTTTTTCTTCCAATTATATAATAGAAATTAAAAGTGAATTCATTTAACTTAACTCACAGTATGTACACTGTCTCTTCACTTTTGGAAACGCCACGCATTCAAACATTCTCAGCTTCTCTTGCTACTCACAGTTTGGATCTGCAAAGAAAACTCAGACCATATAAAAATGGCTCAGCTAATTGGACCCATGTCTAGCTACTTTATCATTATATTGTCTGGTAAGATTTCAATGGCATCATTAATTAGGTATCATGCAAGTAATCTAGTATAACCAGTAAGCAGATCAGAAAATAAACATGTTGTAGAATCACTGATATCAGCCTATCATATGTAGAAAATCTCCGTTTCCTTACAAATTCAAATTCGCTAATAACCATTTATAAGAGGACCAAGCTTAAAAATATACATACACTTTATTGCTCATTAGGCATGCTGCCTAATTTCTAAAATCTATCCTAATTTCTTTTAAGTCCCAGGAAATAATGCAGGCAGATTTAGCAAGTAAGTGAACAGGCCCATAAAAACCAAGGAGTTCCAAAGAATGCTTAGAGAACAGAAGATGAGACTCGAATAGAATTTGAAAAGAAAGAAACAAAAAAACAAAAAACCAGAAAAAAAGTCAGAGGACATGAGACAGTGAGTTCTTCCAAAACTGAGAGAATAACTTGTCTGGAGCATTTCGGTCTCCCCTCAAAGAATTTGCAGAGTAGAGGCCTAGGAAGGTCAGGGCCAGGGAGACTGCAATAGCAGGAAGTAATGAGTAAGGGCCAAGTACAGGTTTCAGTGGCAGAAGAGTCAAGTAAGGATAAATTCCAGTATCATTTCTAAGGCAAATGCTTCTATCTGCCTTTAGGCATGCTTATTTGTAAGCACAAAGTGAGCAAGAGTGCCAAGATTTCTGACCTTGGCTGTGGTGTTCTCAGGAACCATCCTCAGGGAGTTCTGAGCACCCGTGCTTTCCCCCATAAATGCGCTGGGGGGAGGGGGAAGGGCGGGGAGGACAAGCACCCTGGGCACAGGCAGGAGACTCATGAGTTCAGGACAGAACGTCTCTTTCTCTTGCTGACATCCTTCCTGATCTGAGGTTCCTTCTAAAGTCGGCCAATGTTTCTGAAACAAGGCTATCACATTTCTTTGCCAGTGTTTCACATTTCCACCCCCACCCCACCCCAGGGACTTTGATAATAAAAGTCATAGGGGGAAAATATATGGTTGGTAAAGAAATATTTTAAAATAGTGTGGATGGCTCAGTGTTTGTGGTTAGTGGATATGAGTTTTAAAAAAAAATAAACAAAACACATGCCATTTCATAGAGACACATCAGGAGCCCAGTCCTGCTATAACCTAGGCCATTCGGAAATAAGTCAATAAATAAAAAAGCAATGGCATTTTTAACCACATATGCTAACTAGGTCATCTAATAATGATGACATGATTCCAGTCATGCCAGGGTATCATCTACTCATTATGATTCAAGTTATGGTCGATGACATTGATATAACTTAGAAGAGTATAAGATAGAGGGAATATTTCATAGTAAATAGGCCCAGAACGATTCCCCTTGGAATAGTAAAGGGACAAATTGCTTCAGTTTTCATTTCCATGGCGCTAAATTTGTATTTCATGTGAAGGTCTGTAATTGATGACTGCTTACTTGTCAGGGTGAAAAGGGATAAAAAAATAGATTATTATTGTCAAGTTTGTTTGTGTTAGTGTCTAAAATTGTAAGCAGCACCCAGAAGTCTTTGTAAATAGCACACAGATATTTTCTTTTTAAAGGAAACAAAGCACTGGACAAAATGTTGCAAACCAAAATCCTCCACATCACCCAGCTGATGTGGTTTGTGGTTTTTCTTGGAACAATGACTGCATCAACTAACAGCAAAACAAACCTCAGCGCATCCATCTAGGATTAGTCCTAGATTTTCTCAAGAGCTTTACAGGATTGTAAATTTTTGATTTATTTATTTTTGAGAATATAGAATACCTGCAGTTGTTCTACATTTTGGTATGCTTTTTTCAAAAAAGAAAATTCTAAGTTGGTTAACAAAAGCATCTCGATGTTGCTATACTTAGTAAATAATTTAAAATTCATAATAATTACTTCCATATGCCAAATTCTCCTCTTCCCCAAATTCCCAATTGCCCCTCATTATCTTAGACAGTCCTATTTCTAAATTTCTCTTGATGTGTTGTAGATACTATTATGTCCTACTTCTGAGAATAATTCATTACCATTCTGTGTATTGAAGTATTAATTTATATAAGCAAAGGGGTAATCACATTTAGTTAAGAAAAATAAGAAGCTATTGTTCTAGTGAGTATTCATTTTGATCCCTAAGTACACAAGAGGTGTGTGTGGGTGTGAACTAAATAACAGACAAATCTCCAAATAACTTTCCCAAACACTCAGTAGGTTGATTTCTCATATTGTGAAAATACTACCATTTTAAATGGTTTAAACTCAGGTCTACTTATGTCTCACACTATGAAAGCACTATCATTTTAAAGGGTTAATCCTGAAAATTATAAACTCTTTAGTGACTTTCCACTCAATACAGCAGTATTTCTCAAGATTACAATGGTTTAAAAATGAAAGAACAATTTGTTTGAAATTTCAGATTCACTATGGAATACCACTTTTGTAAAATACAGTAACAATGACTATTGCAATCACATCTGACGATTATGAAAGTTTCTAAATGCTTGTTCCCATTGTCTGTATCATCTCACTGCAGACCAGCTATCAACAAACAGTAGTGCTGCTTTAGCGCTTGGTGCCTGGTACCTAAAGGGCAATTTCTAAGTCTTCCTCAAAGTTTTATATGTCAACATGGCTAGACCAAGGTAGCCAAATATGTGGTCAGACATTATTCTAGATGTTTCTGTGAGGGGTTTTTTTAGGTGAGATTAATATTTATTTTTTTATTTTTTTGTCTTTTGTCTTTTTAAGTCTGCACCCATGACCCCTAGCCTGGTAACTTCCATATGCCACAGATTCAGGCTAGGGGTTGAATCAGAGCTATAGCTGCCGGCCTATGCCACAGCCACAGCAACTCCAGATCCGAGCCGTGTCTGCGACCTACACCACAGCTCATGGCAACGCTGGATCCTTAGCCCACTGAGCAGGGCCAGGGATCAAACCCACAACCTCATGGTTCCTAGTCGGATTCGCTTCCACTGTGCCAAGATGGGAACTCCCAAGATTAATATTTAAATCAGTAGACTTTGAGAAAAGCACATCATTCTCTCCACGGGTGGGCCTCATCCAATCAGTTGAAGGCCTGAATAGAAAAAAAGACTTCCCTCCCCTGAGGAAGAAGGAATTTTACCAGCAGACAGCCTTGGAACTTGAACTGCTACATCAATTTTTCCATAGGTCTCCAGCCTGCTGGCCTGGCCTGAAGATCATGGACTTGCCAGTCTCCAAGATCATGTAAACCAATTCTTTAGGATAAATGTTAAAATGATACATAGATAATAGATGATAGATGCATAGATACATAGATGATAGATAGGTAATATACATCCTATTATTTTTGTCTCCCTGAAGAATCCTGACTAGTACACATTCCTGATGCTCCACTTTCCTATCTCTCCTTCTCTTTCCTTATTTTCTCTCTAATTTCCTTCACTTGGATACCTGGACATTGGATTGCAAAGTCTGTTTTCTCTCAGGGTAGGAAAGTATTATCTCCCATCAGACCCCTTTGTATATGTGGAAAAAATTAACCTTCAACTGGGGAAGATCATTCCACACACTTCCTCCAGACAAGGATAAACACACACTCACACTTATAATCACCTTTGGGGAGTTCCCATTGTGGTTCACTGGCAACAAACCCCACTAGCATCCGAGAGGATGTAGGTTCAATCCCTGGCCTCACTCAGTGGGATAAGAATCTAGTGTTGCTGAGAGCTGTGGTGTAGGTAGGCTGGCAACTGTGGTTCCAATTTGACCCCTAGCCTGGTAACTTCCATATGCCACATATTCAGCCCTAAAAAGGCAAAAAAAGCACACACACAAAAAAAATCACCTTTGTTTTCATTGCTTTCCAGCTCACGTCTAGATATAAGAACCAGTTGGTTTTTCCCCCATAAAGAATGGGCTACAGCAAGGATCAAACCCCTCCCCTGCATATGTACAGAAATACATATTCTCAGTTCCTTCCTACCCACTGCACAGTTATTACTTGAAGACTTCTGATTCCCACAGTAACTGATTCCTGCATGAGGAACAGAAGGAAACTCTCCCTCTGACACACGGGTGCTAGAAAGCCAAGTCAGAGTACCTGCCCCTCTGGCTTCCCCATCAAAGTTGCTTCTTGCTGCTGTCATCTGCCTTCCTGAATAACTGCTCCATCCAGTGCTGTGCACCTTGGTGGCTTCCTGCTCACAGCTCCCTGCACTGCAGATTCTTCTGCAGCTGAAGGAGCTGACAAGAGCTCACCTCTTTCACAAAAGCTAACCAAACTATAGCATGCCTAACAAAATAACCACAACTTTTAAAATACATGTTACCAGTTTCTGAAGGCCTGCTATTGAGTGCTTTGAGTGATAACACCGTGTTTGTGTTTTGAAGATTCAGAAGTTGTATTAAATATCCCAGTTAAGGGGAAACATAGATACATATATAGATACACATATACATACATATACATAAACTTAAAGCATATTTATGAAGCCCCTAGTACGAGCAAGACAGTGTCTCCAGCACGGGGATGTTCTGCCTGGTTTCCTGTGTATTTCCTCACCCTCCAGCATCCCCTAAAATGAAAGCATGATCTGTTTTTCAGAGGTGTCAAAAGCAATAAGCGTGTAAAATAGGAATTGTGGTTTATTCAAAGTTTTTCTCAAGGCAGTTAAACAAAGGATTTCTTAGCCCATGTGACAACCACTGGAAAGGTTTTATCGTGCTACTTATTTCACAAGCAAATACTGAACACCTAAATGCCAGTCACCAGGCTGACTGATCAGGAAATAGAGAAAATGGACACATTTTCTGTCCACCAGCTGCTCCCAGTCTAAGGCAAAGAAAATGAGGATCCCATTTTATTTCTCCAATTAAAGTTGTACTACAGGATAATCTTTTTCACAGGTTCACAGGACTGGAAATTGCGGTGCACTAAGTAGCCACTGCTAACTACAGCAAAAATTATATAGATAGTAAGAACATCAGGAGCCTGCATCCTCTTTGGTTCTTTTTTCCTTTTAATGTGTCCTCTTTTGGCTCATCTCTTTGTTTTTTTTGTTTGTTTGGTTTTGGGTTTTTTGTTTTTGCTTTTTAGGGCCACACCTGCAGCATATGGAAGTTCCCAGGCTAAGGGTCCAACTGGAGCTACAGCTGCAGGCCTACACCACAGCCACAGCACTGCGGAATCTGAGCTGCATCTGCAATCTACACCGGCAACAACTGGATCCTTAACTCACTGAGCAAGGCCAGGGATTGAACCCAAGTCCTCATGGATACTAGTCAGGTTCGTTAACCACAGAGCTATGAAGGGAACTCCATTGGCCCATTCTTTGAGATTGTTTTTTTTTCATGAGCTGTGCAAGTGTTAGTATAGGTGGAAGAAAAACAAACAAAAAGCTCAGCTGAGTCATGAAATGTGCTAAGGAAATTCCATGATGAAATCGAGCCATTCATTCATGAATTGCATAATGGCCTAGCTTGTTAAAAAATAACTTTGCAGAGTTCCTGTTGTGGCTCAGCAGCTTAAGAACCCAACACAGTGTCAGTGAGGATGTGGGTTCAATCCCTGGCCTCCCTCAGTGGGTTAAGGATCTGCCATTGCCGCAAACTGTGGTGTAGGTCACAGATGCCGCTCAGATCCGGTGTTGCTATGGCTGTGGAGCTGCAGCTCCATTCCATAGGTTGCAGGGGCGGCCCTTAAAAAAATAATCACTTTGTGAGTGAAGGTGGGGGTTGGACCCAAAAGAAATTAGACCTGAACACTTCCTTCAAGCCATGTCTTTTCCAGCAGAAGAGCTTACAGCTTACATCAGTGTCTTTTATGCACTCTGTGTCTTTGACTCTTCCATGTGTTTGCCTTTGTACTATAACAAAATGGCATACAGTCTAGACAGATGCACACACAAAACTCATTAAGAAATGTCTTGTGGTGAAATATCTGCTAAGATGCAGTGCCCAGAGTGAGCAGCCGTGGCCAACGTGTGAACAGAGCAGGATCGAACATTCCCACCGTTCAGCTACTCTCCACCCTACTGTATTTATGAAATCATGATTTCTCAACTTGACATCTTTCAAGGCCATTTTTCTTTTTTTCCTTTGGTTTTAAATTTAAAAACTATCGTAGGCATTAGGTACAAGCAAGAATATTGAAATCTGTCATAAGCTCACATAAAATTTTGCCTGTCTAAATCCTGCCAGTTTAGAGCCAAGAGTTTGCTTTATTGACATGACTACCTTGTGAACTTTGTTTCTTGAGTCACAGCATTGGATGTGCACAGGGGCACAGGAGTCTCCTGCATCTTTCCACATCATATTCATTGCTTGACCAGAGCTGAGCAGCGCTGGCTCTAGGCTCGGGCTCCCTGGGCAAGGCTGCCCCCCAGCCAGTCATCATGCCTTTCAAATCTCCAAGGAAGAGATTCACAACTTCCCTGGCTATTTGTGACACCATCTGGTATCTCTTCTAGATGAAGCCATCTCTAGGCAGAACAGAAGAATGTTTCTCTGACTTCTATCCCGACCCCCTCCCATAGGTTTCCCATCTCTACATATCTTTACTTGCAAAACTGAACCCCCCAAATCCATCAATTTATCTATTTATTTATTTAGTCTCTTCAGGGCCGCACCCATAGCATGTGGATGTTCCCAGGCCAAGGGTCAAATTGGAGCTGTAGTGGCCGACCTATACCACAGCCACAGCAACGCAGGATCCAAGCCACATCTGTGACCTCCACCACAGCTCACAGCAACACCAGATTCTTAACCCACTGAGCAAGGCCAGGGATTGAACCTGTGTCCTCATGGATACTAGTTGGGTTCATTAACCACTGAACCATGACGGGAACTCCCAGAACCCTGTCAAACCTAAACTTGTAAAGTAAGATCTTACCTACCAGAAGTATTTCCATTTGAATAAGACACGCTGTAATATCCAAAAGCTTCCACCGAATACAGAAATAAATCTCTAATACCAGACTATGTGTAATATGGAATATGGGAATGATATTTGGAAGAAGGGCATGACATTTTCCCCAGGCCCCTCAAGACACAACATGTCAATGGCTGTGTACGACACCTATGCCATCTGTAAGAGATTTTTTTTTTTCTAGGACAGTCATAATCCAAAATATTCCATCCATCTGTCGGATCGTGTGTCAGACCATGTGTCTCAATTTCTAGTTCAGAAAATATGGCCCTGGTACCAACGTCAGTCCTCTTTACAGTCACTTCTACCCCAAATGTGGCTGGGTTCTTATTGAGTTTTGGGGCCTTGTCCTTAGTTGACATGAGGAAGGCTGCTTACCACCTTACAAGCAGATCATCCACCTCACCTTACTCCTGAAGCTAGTGCTAACTTACTGCTTCTGAAGCTTTTCTGCTCTTGCTAAATTACCCCTGTGCAGAAGCTTTTCTGCTCTTGCTAAATGACTCCCGTGCATTTGGACTTCCACCTGAGCGAGCCCAGTCTCTGGCACTGAGAAGCATTTAATAAATATCTCTTATGGAAGCAAATGTCAGTGTTTTTCCTTTTCTTCCCCTCATCCCTCTACCACCAGGAAGAGATGCTCTCGTGGATTTCTAGAACTTAATGGAATCTGCAAGAATGATCTATCAGGAAGATTTCAATGGGAGGAGAAGAAAGATGAAGGCTTCCCTTCCACATGACACAGATCTGAATGCTCCAGCAGACATGCGGCTTCTGAACATGTGAGGGCATTGCCTGTGGGAAAAGTGACCTTGATCTCTCCTACATGTCATTTAGAATCATGAAAGCAGATCCCAATTTGAGAGGTGATTAGATTAGCATAAACAGTGCTCTTGGAACATCAATTAATTACCTACAAATATTTATTCTATGGACTGCACTTCCCTGGAAGCTGTTTTGGCCAATGTGCAGAGGATACGGCTCTGCCCTTTCTAGGTCTTGGGCACCCAGTTTGTTCTCTGTATGGATCTTGATGCCATGTGGGTATGAATGGACCTGAGCAACATGAGCTCAGGGGGTCCTTCTGAGCTCACCCCCAACTTTGGAAGGCACTGAGAGACCCTAATCTGGGTTTCTAGCACTTTTTAAAGACTTGAGCTAAGTGAACATAACTTGTGCTTAAACAATAATAATCCAACATGAATTTGTTCATTTAATAATTAAAAATGCCTTTATTGAATCCCTACTATGTGCCAATTACTAGTCTTCCTGCTAGGGATAAAGTAATGAACAAGATAGATGAGGCCACTGCACTCATATAATTCACAACCTAGTGCAAGGAGGCACATTTAAACATACAAGCAAAGAAATAAGTAATCAGAGGAACAAAGGGAGAGAAAAAAAAACGGTCCTGGGACTCCATCCTGTACCACAAATGAGCTGTGAGATTTGACGAAGGTGAGGAGGAGGCCAGAGTACTTTATCTGCCTTAGGAACCACTGAGGGTCCATGGTGGCCCATGGAGCCAGCTCTGCTCAGGACCTCAGGGTGAAGAGCCACTTATGCTTTGGCCAGAGTCTTCTCCTCTCCCTCCAGATTACACACGCTGAGGAAAGAGGACATGGAGGTGATGGAGCCCTTGGAATTCACAAACAACTTAGCCAGTTCTCTGGGCTGGAGTGGAGAACAATGGTTCTTATCATTTGTTGGCCCTGACTTCTCTGGGATGTGATCAAAGTGATGGGCTATCTACACACACACACACACACACACTCTCTCACTCTCTCTCACTCTCACTCTCTCTCTCTCTCTCTCTCTCTCTCTCTCTCTCTCTCTCTCTCCATGTGCTGGCAAGGAGCTATGACTAGGAACTGCTGCCTGTCCTATGGTTCAGAGCATGGTGTGTATTGTACAGGCTTATCCTCAGGGGATCCTCCTGAGCTCACCCCCAACTGTGGAAGGCACTGACCCCTCACTGAGAGACCCTAATCCAGGCTCCTTCAATCACAGCACAATTCAAAACCTAAGATCAAAACCTCACCAAACATAAAATCACAGAGGAAAAATAGCCTTTTGTATCCATGTCACATCACCCTCATTATCCATCGGCATTTACTAAAGGCCCACCAGGATCGGCTCTGTGCTGGGCCAGCCACAGAGTATCAAGGACTTTAGTCCTGACTTCCAGGAACCTAGGAAGGAATTAGGGAGATAGAACTCATATGTAGAAGTGATTATCACTGAAGCGCTAAAGAAGAGGAATACAACTACAGAAGCACAAGAAAGGAAATATAGATGAGTATTTTTCAGTCTCAGGATGATGAAAGTCTTTCTAGGCACGACACCAAAGACAAAAACCATTACTAATAATGTTTATGGCAACGAGTATGTTAGGGAACCATTAACGGAAACTGCCCATCTTGGCCAGGCATGATAATAGCCATTTGCAGGAGTTGTCTCACAGCAGGAGGCGCTAATATGGAACACAGTGCTGCCCTGAAAACTAACCAGGAGGATTTGGGAGGGGCCGCTAGGAAGGAGAAGACAACCAACCTCCCATAATCCTTGGTGCTGGAATCCATCTTGGCTGAGAGGTGCGAGCACCACCAAGAAGGACCCTGAGTCAAACCAAGTACTGGCCGAGCAAGACTCGGTTGGCCAGAGACAACCCAGAAATTAACCCCCTTCCCATAAGATTGGAAACTGTGAGCCACATGGCAGAGCAGTTCTCCTGGGTTCCCTGACCCTCCTGCTCTCTGCCCTGGAGACCCTTCCCAATAAAGTCTCTTGCTTTGTTAGCACTTGAGTCTCCTCAGACAATTCATTTCTGAGTGTTAGACAAGAGCCTATTCTCAGGCCCTGGAAAGGGTCCCCTTCCTGCAACAAGTATACCAATGATGACAAGAATAAAAACTGTAGACTATCAGTTCTAGGCCCACTCTGGGCAGACACAGCCCTCCTAGTGACAACAAAGGCAAAGAGAGCACTCTAGACAAAGAGGAGCGTGAATCACTGAATCCTGACCCAACCCCCGTGCATCTGGGTACCACCACCTGGTCCTGCCTGAGGTTTCAGATGCGGCCACATCAACTGGACAAAAGCCTAGCAGGAGGAATCAGGAGTACACAGCCTCCCAGACATGTTCAACCAGACTGCTGATTTACATCTTTATCCAAAATCAAACTTGCCTCCTCCATTGGCACTTCTGACTCCAGGCCACCCTCTCCTTGGAGTACCCCCCAGGAGGTGACCTGGACCCTCCTGGGCAGTCCCTCAGTGCTGCCAGTCACCCACGATGGATCATACAACCCCTTCTATGTACGACTGTGATATTGTGGTTTATAAGAAACACACATTTGGTCTTTGTTTCCATTTCTGGCACAAAGCTCCTAAACCTCTTAGAATTTCATAAGTGATGAAAACTGTTGAGGTGTCTTTTGTTATGTAAATGAAGGGACAGTTAGAAAGTACCTAAGCATGGGGCTGGTTTCCAGAGTAGCCCTGGGATTTCAATAATCACCATGGGATTAGAGGGTCTGAACTACTGGTCTCACCCCAAGACCTTCTGGGAGGGGGAGGGAGCTGGAGATTGAATTCAATTACCATGGCCAATGACTTAAGGAGTCATGCCTATATAATGACGCCTCCATAAAAACCCACAAGAATAGGACTTAGCTTTCATGTGAACACGTGGAGGTGCTGAATGAGCGACTTGCCCTGAGAGGACAAGGAAGCTCTGCAACCCTTACCACTTGCCACACACCTTGCCCTGAGCATCTCTTCCATCTGACTATTTCTGAGCTATATCCTTTCACAATAAACTGGTGATCTTGTATGTAAAATATTTCTCTGAGTTCCGTGAGCCTTTCTAGCAAGTTCACTGTATCTGCGAAGGGAGTTGTGGGAACCTCTGACTTATAGCCAGTTGATCAGAAGCATAGGTAACAGCCTGGGCTTGTGACTGGTGTCTGAAGTATGTGTATGTTGAGAGGTGGGGATGGGGGCAAGCAGTCTTATAGGACTAGAGCCTTATCCTGTATTTCTGAAACTATCCTCCTGGCAGACAGTGTCAGAAGTGAGTTGAATTCTTAGACACACATCTAGTATCTGAGAATTGTTCGCTGGTATGGGGAACCACTGCCACCCATGTTGGCAACTGGGCATCAAGAAAATAACATTTCCAATTGAATAAAGAACAATATGGGCCACCTGTTCACAATACAGAATCAGACTGAGAGATGTTAAAACCGGATTATAGTTAACAAAGGGAAAATGTTGGAGGGAGGGAGAAAATGGGAGGTTGGGATTGACAGATACACACTACTATATATGGAATGGAAAAGTAACAAGGACCTACTGCATAGCACAGGGAAATCTACTCAATACTCTGTAGTGACCTCTATGGGGAAAGAAGCTAAAAAGGAATGGATAGAGGTATATGTATAACTGATTCCTGTTGCTATACACCTGAAACTAATGCAACATTGTAGATCAACTATATTCCAATAAAATTTAATAAATAAAAAAGAATAACCTTTTCATCATAATATGAGTCCTGTTTTGATGTTCCAGATTTTCTTATATGAAGCCTAGACACTTCTTCCTGGGAGACAATGCTAGCTGGTTTTCTTCCAAGTGTGGGCAAGCCATATTTTGCTTCTGTGATTAGAATGCTCAAGGTACCAGAAGTTTATTTTCTATTACAGTTTATAGATGGTATTAAACTGACCTCTGTGGTTTCCATGCGCCTTGTACTTTTTTGGTACTCCATTCTGCACAACTTGCTTTTCCCCAGATGGTTAATTTTCCTTATTTCTACAATACTATTTGTGCTTACAAATTATCTTATTTGCAATTTTGTTTGTCATATTTACTCTCCAGTAACAGCAACAATAATTATTAATACTTACTGACATACATTTATTGTGCCTGGCACTACTCTTTCTGTGCATTACTTAATGCTCATAATGAGGCAGGTGCCACTGTCATCCTTATAATATAAGGGAGGGAATTGATACACAAATAAAGTAAATGATCTGCCTGAGACCACAGAGGAATAAGTGGCAGAGACAGGATTCAAACTTAAGCAGTGTGATTTGAAAACTTAAACACTGCACTGTACCTGAAGAAAAATCTTGATAACTAAAATTACACAAATCCCTAAAACTTTCCTATTGGCCAAAAACAATCACAGCAAGACCATTAATAAAGTTACAAGACAGGCAACAAACTGAGAAAAAATGAATTTATAAGAGCTTATTATATGTTAACACATTATTATTTTAAATAATGTGTTAACATATAGTAAGCTCTTAGATCAAGTGCCCCTGTCTACAGGAGATAGGCAGAAATGGCAATGGACCACTCCCAAAGGAATCAAAATAACCATACAAGCACTTACAAAAAAAAGAGCCTTCTTATTCTACCTTCTCCCTGGGCCATCTCAGGCTTCCCATGGCACTGGCAACCAGTCATATGACACAGAGGTGGCCCTCGGGGCTTCCACCCTCTGCTCTAAGCCCTGGACCCAGCTCTTCCATTTGTCTGATCAACCTTTCCACCCACACATACCAAAGGTACCTCAAACTAAGATGTCAAAACCTGGATCTCCTCCAAGTGTTGCTGAGGTTTCTACCATTTTCCTTGCTCCACAAAATGGAAACCTCAAGTTTATTCTGGATGTTGCCTCCCCTCACCTCCAATGCTTCATCCATCAGCAAATCCTGACTCTTTTGCCTCCCTTTTCTCTCTCAAGTTTGCCCTCCTGCTTCTTCACCATTATAACCACTCTTTGTCCAAACCACTACCTCTTTTCACATCTTGTAACACCTTCCACCAGGCTCTAATGCCTATTCAGAGCCTTCTAATCTGTCCCCCACAGTGAGTTAATGGTAATTACATAAAAAAACAAATCCAGGTTCCACCTCACACTGATCAGAATGGCCACCATTAACAAGTTAACTGATAACAAATGCTGGAAGGGGTGTGGAGAAAAAGGAACCCTCCTTCACTGTTGGTGGGAATGTAAACTGGTACAACCACTATGGAAAACAGTATGGATGTTCCTCAGAAAACTAAATATAAAACTATCATATGATCCAGCAATCCCACTCCTGTGCATATATCCCGACAAAACATTCATTCAAAAAGATACATGCACCCCTATGTTCATTGCAGCACTAGTCACCATAGCCAAGACATGGAAACAACCTAAATGTCCACTGACATACAAATGGATTAAGATATGGTATATATACACAATGGAATATTACTCAGCCATAAAAAAGAATGAAATAATGCCATCTGCAGCAACATGGATGCCACTAGAGACTCTCATGCTAAATGAAGTAAGTCTGAAAGAGAAAAACAAATACCATATGATGTCACTTATGTGTGTAATCTAAAACATGGCACAAATGAACTTATCTACAAAATAGAAATAGACTCACAGGCATAGAGAACAGACTTATGGCTGCCAGGGAGCAGGGAGGAGGAAGTGGAACCGACTGGGAGTTTGGGTTTGGTAGATGCAAACAATATATTTAGAATGGATAAGCAACGAGGTCCTACTGTATGGCACAGGGAACTATATCCAATCTCTTGGAGTAAAACATGTTGGGAGACAATATGAGAAAAAGAATATATACATGAATGACCAGGCCATTATGCTGTATAGCAAAAATTTACACAACACTGTAAATCAACTACACTCTAATAAAAAATAAAATAAAATATATCTACTTATATTTAACAACAACAAAAAAAAAAGCAAATAGAACCCTGTTATCCTCTTTCCCACCCTGATAAATCACTCCAGCATGTGCCCTTTGACATACCCATCTTTTGGTCCACATGACTGGCCCCACCTACCTTTCCTGTCTTACCCTCCTGGCCCTTGCCCCCTGCACCCTGATCAGACTATTCCTCAAGCTCCAAACTGCCACACGCTGCTCTCCAGATGACTCTGCAAGGACCTTGCCAGCGGCTCTTCCTCCACACCCTCCCCTCAGCCAGGTTAATTCAGGTCTTTCACAGCATCTCAGAAGAGTCTTCCTTTCCTAGGGATGCTGTCACTGACCTTAACTGAGCTGCCTCTCCTTCAACCATTTTCTCTCATAGCCCCGTGTACCTCTCCTTCAGGGCAGTGACTCCAGATGAAATTTTTTATTTGACTAGTTAATTCATTAATGTCTGAATCACTGTTATGGGTTGAATTATGCCTACCAAAAAAAAAAAAATGCTATGTTGAAATCCTAAACCCCAGTACCTTGGAAATATGACCTGACATGGAAAGAAAACTCTTGCAGATGTAATTAATTAAAACAGAGTCATACTGGAGTAGGTGGGCCCCTAATCCAATATGACTGGTTTCCTTACACAAATACAGCTATCTGAAGACAGAGACACCATGGAAGATGGAGGACTGGGGTAATTAATCTTTGAGCCAAAGATCACCAAAGATTGCCAAAGAACCAACAGAAGTTAGAAAGAGGCCAGGAAGGATTCTCTAACAGGCTTCACAGGGAGCATGGCCCAGCCAACACCTTGGTTTCAGACTTCCATCTTCCCAAACGGAGATGATGCATTTCTGTTGCTTTAAGGTGTTTGGTTTGTGGGAGTTTGTTACAGCTGCCCCAAGAAACCAATATGATGTCCCTTTAGACTCTAAGAACTCTCTTTTTACCCCCTCCCTGTTGATTCCCCAGTCATAGCACAGTGCCTGCACATACTAGCCATTTAACAGATAATTGAAAAGGAGTGAAAAAATCAGCTAAGGAAGAAATGAATGGCAAGACCTTGAATATCACTGGGAATCAAAGACAATGAAATAAAACTACCAATTCATTGGCAAAGATCAAAATGTTGTTAATACCTTAGTTTTTAAATGTCAGATATGCAACAGTGATATATTCAGCGATGTTCACTGTGGCTGTGTTTACTTACAACCAACGATTTAAAAATATCAGAAACAACCCAAAAAGCCACCAACAATGGATAGCTTGTACCAATTACACTTCCTCTGCATTATGAAAAACTATGAGGCCATAAAAAGAAAGATTTATATTCATTGATATAGAGGAAAAACAAAGCCATTTGCCAAATAATTTGCATGGCATAGTCAAATTTTTAACACATGAATATTGTGTATGAACGAAAAGTTAAAGAATAAATGCAAAAAAAATATTAACAGCTATCTTTAGATAAGGAAAAGGCAAATGATTTTTAATTCATCCCTTATAGACTTTTGCTTTCTGCATGGTCTAAATTTTTCAGTAAAGTTGTATTCTTTTTATAATAATAATTTTAAAAACCTTATTCCCAGAAAAGTAAGTAATTGTGCAAAGTATTATGTATTGTCAAATGAATAATATAATTCGTGGCGAGCAGGCATCATCATTTTCTGTGCTTTCTGGATTTCAGGGTTAAAAATGCGAAAATGGTGATCCACTCTCCTAACTTGGGATTGTTATGCCTATTCAGTTAAAAGGGGCTCAGAAGCCAAGAATAGGGCCCAGTGCTTTCTAGGGGTATCCTGAAGCAAGCTGCACGGAGAACCCAAAGAGATAGCCCAACCCCCCAGAGGTAGTGGCTCACAAAGCCCATGACTCCCACGGGGGAGAAAAAGGGAGGCTTGCTTTTCTAACCAAGGGAGCCAAAGCTAGAAGTGGGAAACAGAGCAGGGAGAAGGGGAGAAAAAGCCTATTTCTCAAAAGTTTTGTTGTTAATATTACTGCCAGTTTTTCCTTACGTACTTTTCAGGTCCCGGTTGGTCATCTTCTTCATAGAAAAAGGTCAGAGACTATTCTTATGGCTTCACTAACGCAGAATTCAACAAATAGACACTGGTGAACTGTCAAAACCCTGTGAACTCCGGTGGCTGCTTCTTACACCTGTCTTTGTTATCCTGGGCATGTTCTCACAAGCCACAAAGGAATGATAGTGTCCCTGAAGCTGACACTGGCCAGAGCTCCTGGCTGTGGAGGCAGGACTCCGCCTAGGATGGCAAGAGGGAGCTGGCTGTCCTGGCCACATGGCCACTGCCTTTCCATCCTCCCAGCTCCTCATGGCACTGCTTTCTGCAATAAAGGAAAATCATTCCTGCTAGTACTCACTGAGATTGAAAATGACAGGACCACGATGATGCACTAAATGCCATCAAAGGGCCATTTGGGCGGTGCCTAAATTAACCTGGAGCCAGAGAAACAGCCTCCTTTGAAAAACCACAGGAGGGAACCACAAAGGCTGCCTTCCAACAGAACACCTTGGAATGAGTTACCTAGAAGCTGGGTCTCCCCTTCCAGAGTAAAGGAGGTGGTCAGCTCTTGATCTTTGCTTTTTCTCTTTTCTCTGCCAACATACCCAGATACCATGCCTTAGGTCATCATTGCATATTTGCAGCATTAAATTGAAACTCATTTCTGGTATGTCTTTCTTGCTTTGATGTGAAGTGCATCTCGCACATCAGACAAAATCCAAAGAAAAACTGAGGTGACGATCCAGAAGAGACATTTGCCCTTTGACAGAAGGGCAAGAACCAGTGTGAATTTCTGTCTTGCTCCATGTTCTTGGTGAGCAAAGCTGCCCTGGCCTGTGACCGCTTCTGTCTCCTATCCTCTCTCTGTTCCATCCTCAAGAGCAGCCAAGTCTCCTCCGCCAACCTCCACACAAAAGAAAGACTTTGATCTCCTGGTCCTCACCATGAACTGAGTTATCCTTCAACTCCATCTCCTGTTTCCACTTTCATCAAAACTCATCGAGCCCCAGTGGAGGCCTGTGTGTGTGTGAACATCAGGCCTGGCAAAGCTGACATGGACCGGCGTCCGCCTGTGAAACCCACCTGAAACGCTCCGATGCCTTTTCTTATTTTTCACATCAGATTTTCAGAGTAAGCTATTTAAGATTCATCTCCGTGTTTATGCCATAAACAGTTGTGTCGCTGACACCTTTCCAGAGGATGGTTCTATGCAGTGCCCTTTTAGCAGAAGGCCCTGCAGCCTAAGCAATTTTGGTCACAACACCAACTGCACTGATTAAATTAAAAGGACACCTGTGAGGTTTTTGGGTTTTTTTTTTTTTTTTCCTCCTTTGTTTCTTACGGAATGCTCCAATAAATAGACTAAATTATCTGTGTCTGAAGCAGGAGGTAACAACGGCTCCTTGGCTTCTTCCTCTATTACTCTGCTTTAATATAAACCAACTTCATCCAATTAACAAATTCACAACATCAAAATTCTTCCCGTAATTTACCAATAACTATTACTTCCCCCCAAAGTCACCCCGGTGCGCTTACTAGCCCTGTGTACTTCTACTCTCTCCTCAGACCTCATCTAAATCAATACCAGAGAGCATAAAAGGTTGTTTTCCAAAGCACTGGGTTATTTATTGGTCGTGCTTTCTGGCAACTTCCCGTAGCTTGTCGGAGTGCAGGCCTGAACTCGGCCAATTACCACAGGTGAAACAGACCAGTGCTCCTAAGGACAATTTGATCAGCTTGGTTTCTCCTTGCTATTACCTTTGGGTTAGAATTTCACAGGGCCTAAATCAAGCAGTATCTCCCAGGGACCTCAGAGCTGTTACTCTCTCTATGAGGGCAAAGGAAAGGGCAGGAAAATGGCACTCTAATCAAATTCAGACTCCATACAACTGACAATTGGTGGGTTTTCATGTTTGGGTCTTGACTGTTTGCTCAGCTTCAGGGCTAGGCCCATGGATAACAGTGGCCAATAAAGTGTAAAAGCATATGTCCTGTGACATTGCTTCTTCATGTTATCCTGAGGACTCTGGAGAGTCCCAGAGAATAATGTAATTAGTAGGAATGTGCCATTGTACAGGACGAATAAGAGCAAAGAAGACAAGTTTATTTCTGCAAATAGGTAACATTAAGTACGGCTTAATCCAGAAGCCCAGGGGACCATCGAAAACCCTTTCACTCCAAACGCAGGAGCGGTGGAGTCAAGAATTAGAGCTAATTGAGAGGCAGGAAAATGGAAAAGTTGTGTGTGGCTTAACCAGTCTATCTGAGTAAACACTGCCAAAACATTTTCATTTGTGGCCTCTCAGAAGGTTTTCATTAATATCAGTGTACCGTGCAAAAAAACATGCTCTGATTTTATAGCCAGAGAGTACATCCTTGGAGGAGGGGAGGCACTTTAAATAAGAGAGAGAAGGTTGAAATGTGTTATTATTAGTCATAACAATAGAATAATAATAACACCGGTTACTGCGTGGTCCAGTCTTCTGTCCACTTGCTCAGTCTCTGCACACAGATTCAGTCTCATCTTCACCGCAACCACAGGGATTGGACCTGCTGTTGTCCCCCACCTCCAGAGGAGGAAACTGAAGCCAAAAGAGGATAAATAACTGGCCTGGGGCACAGCACTGGTAAGGGGCCCAGCTAGGAGTTGACTCCAAAGCTATGCCATGAGTCACTCTTTATTTTCTTTGTTCCATCTTTATTCAAAGGGAGTTTTCAGAAATGAATCTCTTAGTGAAAACTTTTTCCAGTAGGAGTGTTTATTGCAACCCTATCAGCAAAAATATTGGCCTCAAGGTGTTCCTGTTTTGACTCAGTAGGTTATGAACCTGAGCAGTATCCACGAGGATGCGGGTTCGATCCCTGGTCTCACTCAGTGGGTTAAGGATCTGGCATTGCCGTGAGCTGTGGCGTAGGTCACAGGTGTGGGTCTGATCCTGTGTTGCCATGGCTGTGGCGTAGGCCGGCAGCTACAGCTCCAACTGAACCCCTAGCCTGGGAGTTTCCATATGTTGTAGCTGTGGCCCTAAAAAGCAAAGGAAAAAAAAAATACATATATATATACACATTGGCCTGGAGAGGTGTGGGGATGAGCATAGTTTTTTGCTTTCAAGCTACCATAGGAAAATAAGTGGTCCTGGCCCCCTCCCTCCATCACTGACTATGCAGGTTTGTTCCACCATCCCCTCTCCTGCCACTTTCCTCTTCTTTCCACTTCTATCTCTCAGAAAAATTACTCTTGTAAACTTTACGTATCATTTTATGTTCTGCATTTAAAGGGAGAGGAACATGTTTGGTAGCAATTTTATTTTCCTCCCCAGAGCAAACTCTTCCTAGATTTCTCTCGATGTTTCTCTGATGCTCCTACCCACTCTTGCTGTTTTATTACCTTCACTGCCACACTCTGTTCTTTGCTCTTTCTTCTATTTTTCTCTCCTGAAATCATGGCCCCCAGAGAGTACGTACATGACACATTCATGAAGTTGATCTCTGTCCTATCCCCTCTCCTGTGCCCATCCCAGGCTGTTTGTTTCTTTGGTTTTAAAATTATATTCCTAGCATGAAATCCATTAGTGTGAGGTGTCCAGGAAATGCACATGTGGAGGGTTATCCTTTCTATAAGTATATTTCCTATCACCTGGAATACATCCTGAAGGGCCCTGTTCCCTCTTTCTCTACTGTTGTTTTTTTTTGTTGCTAATTTTGTTATTTTTCTTCTTTTTTATTATCATGCAAATTTGAAAGTGACAGAGGGGGAAACAGAGGAGGCTTATAAAAAGAAGAGACAGAGGATATTGGAGGGTAAGCAACACAGTTTCTTGGGCAATATCATATGATCCTACATTCTCACTCCTCCCTGCCCCACACTTAACCCATCTCCCTGGCATCCCACACACTCAGAGCACTAAGGCATGTTCCAAAGTGTCAGTGAGTTGTTTTCATGAATAAATTCCTCTATGTTGAAATATGGATGAATGTCACAAATGACCATAGGGACAGAGAATTAGCCCTTGGTCTTCTGTATTCTGCTTTGATTTATTATCAAATGCTTCTGAGGACAGGAATTTACCCAGGTGTAGCATCAGAAACACAATTCATTTGTCTATGGGTACAGGCATCTCTAGCATCTTCTAGCTCATTCCCATAGATGGCTGCCTTGGCCAATTCTAAAATACTTCATTCTAACAAAGAATTAACTTTTCCTCTCACTGAACCGTCTCCTATGCTGAATTTATAGGTACTTTAGGGACAATTAGTGGCCTATGCCTGTAGAATGAAGGCACCATGCCTATTTCCAGTCTGAACATCCCCTCAATATCATTGAGGTTATTTACCAAAGGCCAAGAACCCAGTCTGGTCAGAAATTCTCAAAAAATTCTTGTTATGCTATGGTTTTAGTCTCCAAAGTTGGCTCCCCAATGAACCATGCCTCCTGGAATTCACCCCCTTGTGTAAATCCCCTCCCCTTGAAGCTATTCTACCCCCTATAACCCATTTCAGGCATCAGATACAGCAGAGGTGATGCTGCCTGGCTTCAGAGACTAAGTCATCCAAAGATTTCCAGCTTCACCTGGGTCTCTTGGAATCCTTACTGTGAGGAAAGACAGCCACTAGGTAGGAAATATGACCACTCTGGGATAACCTCAGAGTAGAGTAAACTTTGAATAAGGCCAAGCTCATCAAATAGAGAGGCTACACAGAGAGAGAGAGGCATGCCTGGCCAATCATGGTTTTTCCCACACTCCCAGCCAAAGTGCCAACATGTGGATACCATCTTGAACATCCAGAGACTTTAGGCAACTCCATCCGAACCTGACTGCAACTGCATGAGATATGGAGTCCAGTGAATCCAGAGAACAATGAGAGACCACAGTAAACAAAGGTTTTAAGCTACTAAATTTTGGGATGAGTTGTTACACAGAAAGAATGAACTAAAAGTTTTACTTTTCATCAGAGCCAGTCCCCATACCCTCCTTGGACTCAGAAATGACTGTTTTCCCCCAGGATCTCCTTTCAGTCTCATAAGGATTCATAGCATGTCAAAGTCCATGCTGAGAGCTAAGAAAGAGCCCTATGGAACTCCTCTATGACAAGGGACATAAAAGGTCCAAAAGGACACAACTACAAGACACAGTAAGTTGGCCTCACTAGTCTACTCCTTTTTTCTCTAGCCAATGTCTAAACCAGTAGCCTCCCACTCCTGAGCATCTATCCAGAGAAAACCATGACACAAAAGATACATGTACTCCAATGTTCATTGCAGCACTATGTACAAGAGCCAAGACATGGAAGCAACCTATATGTCCATCAACAGAGTGGACAAAGATGTGGTACACAATGGAGTATTACTCAGCCATAAAATGGAATGAAATAATGACATTTATAGCAACATGGACAGACCTAGAAATTATCATGCTAAGTGAAGTTAGACAGTGACACACCAGAATTATATGCTATTATATGTGGAATCTGAAAAATGGAACAATGAACTTCTTTGCAGAACTCTGGCTCACAGATTTTGAAGAACTTATGGTTTCCAAAGGAGACAGGTTGGGGGGGTGGGCGTGGTTGGGCTGGGGGTTTGGGATGGAAATGCTATAAAACTGGGTTGTGATGATCATTGCACAGCTATAAAAGTAATAAAATTCATTGAGTTTAAAAAGTAAAAAAAAAAAAAAGAAAGAAAATTGGACTCTGGAAAAAATAAATAAATAAACCAGTAGCTTGAGAAAGGTGTGTATCAAAATATCAAAAATCAGGTAAAAGATTTTGAGAAAAAGAGCCAATATAGAGTTCATGATACCCACTGTTTCCTCAATCCAGGTTTATAATTCTCATTTGCTTCTCATTTGCATAAATAGAATATACCATGGCTTGTTGAGTACATCATAACCAGGAATGGAAAGAAAGCTGTTCGTTTGAGACATCTGACCATGCTAATGCCCTCAGCCCTTGTAGAGGGTATGACATGAATTCTCCTGGTGTCTTTGGTAAAGCTGGTTGAGTGTATCTTCTAATTCCACTTTTGGTCAGAGGTCAAAGGAGATCTGCAGTGACCTAGGAGAGTCTGATTAAATATACCATTTCTAAACAGAATCTCTGTTGTGTGCTATTGAGTCCTCTACACACAAGACTCAATGAATTCCTGCTCAAATATAACCATAAGAAAGAAAACGGGGAAACTGTGGCGTAGTGGGAACGAATCTACTAGTATCCATGAAGATGCAGGTTCAATCCCTGGCCTCACTCCATAGGTTAAGGATCTGTCATTGCCATGAGCTATGGTGTAGTCCACAGATTCGACTCAGATTCTGAGTTGCTGTGGCTATGGCATAGGCCAGCAGCAACAGCTCTGGTTCAACCCCTAGCCTGGGAACCTCCATATGCTGTGGGTATGGCCCTAAAAAGCAAGAAAAAAAAAAAAAGAAAAGAAAGAAAGAAAGAAAGATTGTGAGCTGTCATAAAGTGTGACTTCTATAAAGCAATATCCTTATTTGGTTTTGCTTCTAGAAACAGAGCCAATATAATACCTGAAACCCCTGATGTCTTCTCCCACCTTGAAAGTTGATTTTATTCTGAAGCATTATGCTAGATTCAGGCTGTAAACTATCTTAAGCATTGTTGAAAGCAGGACAGTGTCCAAGTTTAATAAATTCAGTAGGCTCTAGCTACCAAACCACAGGCAAAACTAAACCATCCAAAAAAATGTTGATGCCGTGAGCACCAGTCCTAGTGCTAGATGGGTATTTCTGGGGCTCCTGATTATTCATGATGTCTTAAGGATACCTGCTGAAATCTGGACCCAGTGCCTCCACAGCAAGGCCTCCCACTTCCACCCTGCTGCCTCCCTGATGGTCTTTCAAACAAAGCATTTTTTTAAAGGGGAGGGGTACCCCCTACATTATTTATAGCTAACAAAGTTCCTCTTTCAAAATGCAAATATCTCTGTAGAGAATTCGATCTATGAGGCTTCCACGCTTTAAAAACAGCATCTGTGATCAGACTCTCCTGGATAACTTTACTCCCTGCAGATCTCCTGGATCCCCTACCTTTTGAAAGAATATGGGGGGGAGGAAAGAACTGTAACTCTGAAGCTAGGACAGCTTGAAAGTGTCTATGGCTATCCCATCATTTGTGTTCAGGAAAGAGACTTGGCTTGGGTGTCAGACAGACTTCTGGTGGTGCTACCAGGTATAAGAACCAGTCTCTGTCTTTCGGGGTCTCCTTCTCTGGAACAATGAGAGTAATAATACCCCTTCACCAAGCACAGACAGAGTGGGCATTCAATGAGGGTTTGCAGAGGGATTAAAGTCAAGGTTAAATTAACTTTGCTATTTAGCCATTAAAACCTGGGAAGGGCAGAGTTGTCTATATCAGAAAGGATGCAAATATTGGGGTGTGAGGATCTCCTTAAACTATACCCAATAATTGAATGGAGGTAAAAGAAAGTAGCACGTTAAATATTCAATAAAGTGTCCATCCTTTCTCTTTTCTACCAGAAAGGGTGGTATGCGCTATGGACAAGCAGAAAGCATCCTAAGATGAGTGATGGGTGAGAAAGGGAGAGAGCAGGTTGGAGGAATATTGTTTTCTATAAACCAAAAGTGGTATGACTAACATTTTCTAATTCCAGCACTTAGAAAAGTCAACTTACCAATGCTCTTGTCTTATTTCTATACAGAATGCATTCCAATGTAACCGACACTCATCTATTACTACATATCTATGTGATGCTGCTATTCTTATTTAGCTAAAAAGAAATCAGGGCACACTCCAGGGTATAACATCTGCAGCAGAAGCCCATATGTGCTGTTTATTTTTATGAATCAAGCACTCTGTTTATAGTTATTTGCCCTTAATTTGAGCCCTGAACTAGAATTCTTTCTTTTGAAGATATCTAGTTAATTATAAAAGCATATAAACTAGAGACTGAAACACATCCCAGGAATATTATCTATGTTTGTAATCTGTGTCAAAAGCAACTCATTTACTTTTTTCAATCTATATGAAAAAAAATGGCAAAGGCATCTATATCAGAAAATGAGTAAACAATGGATTTGAATTTGGTATTCTCAAGCTAGTTGCAAAAAAGAATACATTTATTTATAATAGATTGATCTCAATTGGGTAAAGGTTAAAGTGACCATAGTAATAAACTGATGATTTGATGTTTTTGAAAAAGATAGATGATATTTCAATGACGGGGGGGGGGGGGAAGCCATCCGGCAATAAATTTTAACTTTGGTTTGGTTGGTTTTCTGCTGATTGATGATCAGCTGTAATGCTGTAATGCATCAGTTCTAATTTTTTGATTTAGTACCATTCTTTAAGCCATTTTACCCCTTCAGATGAACTCTCTTCAATTAATAAAATATTATCAAGACCCGGAGTTCCCATCGTGGAGCAGTGGTTAATGAATCCGATTAGGAACCATGAGCTTGTGGGTACGATCCCTACCCTTGCTCAGTGGGTTAACGATCCGGTGTTGCCGTGAGCTATGATGTAGGTTGCAGACATGGCTCAGATCCTGCGTTGCTATGGCTCTGGTGTAGGCTGGCAGCTACAGCTTCGATTAGACCCCTAGCCTGGGAACCTCCATATGCCGCGGGAGTGGCCCAAGAAATGGCAAAAAGACCAAAAAAAAAAAAAAATATATATATATATATATATATATACACACACATATTATCAAGACCCTAGTTCTCATTATGCTTATTTTGTCCAGGGAGAAAAACTAGGTTTTTTGGCATAGAATCCCCACCTAACTCAAGTCATATCCTAAACATGCTTTCAAATAGCTGCTCCTCAACCCCTATAAATGTCTGGACTTGCCAGACATATATCCTGATTTATTTTAGGTCTGAAAATTTACTCCTTATTACAAGAAGACTAAGAAAGAATATATATCTAAACTTGTCACCACCACTAAAAAAATAAATTCTAAACCAAAACCTAGAGGGGGAAAATTAAGTTTGGAAATTTGCTTAATTCCAATATTTTGCTTGGAATATTTGCTTTTTTTTCTTTAATTTTCTAAACATTTAAATATTTTTACAATGTAGAAATTTCTTAACAACAGTTAACAGTATGTTCATCTGCTACACAGCCTTGATAACCGCAAAATATTTTCTCAAGAGTATGCATGCAGTATATACATCTCTATGTACTCGTTCCTAATCTTTACTTTGCCCAACAATGGACTCAAACAATGCACTTTATTTAATTATATCTTACTTAATAGTCTTGACAAAAAAACAATAGCTTAAAAAATATCTTAGGGAATGGACTTCAGTGGTTAACGAATCCGACAAGGAACCATGAGGTTGTGGGTTCAATCACCGGCCTTGCTCAGTGGGTTAAGGATCCGGCATTGCCGTGAGCTGTGGTGCAGGTTGCAGACGCGGCTCAGATCTGGCATCGCAGTGGCTCTGGCGAAGACTGGTGGCTACAGCTCCGATTAGACCCCTAGCCTGGGAACCTCCATATGCCACAGGAGCGGCCCTAGAAAAGGCAAAAAGATTAAAAAAAAAAATGTATTTTCCACTTGTTATGCAATACAAAGTGATTTCTTTATAAGATATTTTTATTTGAGGATAAAATGAGATCAAGTAGGTAAAAAGATTAAATTCCAAAATGATCTATAGACATAATTTTTTTTAAGGCCACACCTGTGGCATATGGCAGTTCCAGGATAGGGGTAGAATTGGAGCTGCATCTTGTGGCAACACCAGATCCTTAACCACTGAGCGAGGCCAGGGATCGAACCTGAATTCTCAGGGAGACACTATCGGATCCTTAACCCACTAAGCCATGATGGAAACTCCTATATATACACATATTTTTTTATCAATATCATCAGTTAATTCATATCACTGCAAACCTCAGAGCATGAGATGGGAAGGAAGAAATAAAAGGAGGGGTGGGGGGCGTGTTGGAGAGAGACCTTCATGAAAGTAGGTTATAGCAAAAAACCCTTTGGATTTAGAGGTGGGCAGAGGGAGCTTCTGCAGGTGTTGTGGCTGCTTGATAGCTATCTGCCAGGGACCCTCAGTTATGACTTGGGGGCAGAGCCTTGTCCGCCCACCCCACCTGACTCTCCCCAGCCTCGGACTCTGCCATCTGCTGCCTCACACAGAAGAAACAGGCTTTCCAACAAGTCAGGAAATAAACTAAAGTGATAAAGAGCACAGAAGGCTTTTTTCTTTTTTCTTTCTTTTTTTTTTTTTTTTTTTTAACAGCTTAGGAAAATCTCTGTCAGGAGACTGTGAGAGGATAAAACGTAGTATCAAAAGAAACTAGGAACAGCAGACTATGGATAGTTCAGAAAATAAGGCCACTAATGCAAAACCTGATTGAAACTACATTCAATTCCTCCCAGAAGTTGATCCTTATTTTTTGATAATTGTTTCTCACAAAATGTTTTTGGGATATGGGCTTAGTACTGCGGAGAGTACCTACTTCTGGAAACACCATCCTGCTCAAGTTCTACTGCAGCATTCGTGGTTGGTTCTATTTCAGATTTCGTCAATTTCTCACAAAGTATCGGAACTAAATTTAAAATGTGAGATTCTGGTATAATTCAGTTCAGATGACTAGGCAGGCTGGAGGCCCAGCATCCTAAAACCGATTTCATCGACACTTACCAAATCCACTTCCTCAAAATCTTCTCAGTCCCACTTGAGGTTATTTGACTTAGTCTCTCCTCATTCTACCAGAGCCACCTTGTTGGTAGTCACCTGGGACCTCTTCATGTCCCCAAGGGGCCATCCTTTCAGCGACCCTGCTTTTCTCCACTGAGGCTCTCACGGAGCTTTCTGACACCATCATTACTTTCCTTCTATTCTTTCCTCTTCGAATTCCTGCCTTTTTCTTGCTCCTTTAAATGGTGATATTCATCTGGTTTCCTTCCTCCATCTTCAGATCTTTCTTCATATCTTCTCCCTCAGAAAACCCATCAAGTCATAAGAATCCCAAGATCTGTGGTATCTGAGGATCAAATCTGCACTCCATTTTTTCAAAATGAAGTATAGTTGGTTTAAAATGTTGTGTTAGTTTCAGGTGTACAGCAAAATGATTCAGTTATATATATGTACACATATACACATATTCTTTTTCAGATTCTTTCCATTATGGCTGAATATAGTTCCCTGTGATTCCACATATATATATATTCCATTATATATGATAGATGTATCACATCTTATTTATACATTTCTCTGTTGATGGACAGAGGCTGCTTCCATATCTTGGCTACTGTAAATAGCTGCTCCATTTTTTTTAATCACTACACTCTTTAGGACAGCTCTTCCCTACAAGTGCTTCAAACATCACTTGTACTCTGATAAACTCCATATTCAAATCTCTTATATCCAAACTGTCATGAAATCTTACCTGTTAAAACTCTTCAATCTTTTTGACTATCCCTTTTTCCCCATTTCCACTGATCACTGCCTTAAAACAGATCCCCTTCATTTCTCCTTCATAACTAAAATGGTACCATCACTCATCACCCCCACCCCCAAGTCCAGCCTTCAGTCCTTCCAATCAGTTCATCATTCTGCTGTCAGAGCGGTCTTTTTATTTTTTTAATTTTTAAAATAAGAATTGTATGTATTTAAGGTGTGATGCATGATGAGTTGCTATACATATATATAGTGAAGTGGTTACTACAGTTAAGCTAATTAATGCATCACCTCCTCACACTTATCATTTTTTGTGTGTGATAAGAGTACCTAAAATCTACTGCCTTAGCAAATTTCCAGTATTCAATACAGTATTATTAACTGTCATTATCTGTACATTAAACCTCTAAACTTATTATTCTACAAACTGCTGCTTTGTATTCAATATCTCCCCATTTTCCCCTTCTCTTCACCCCAGTAATCACTGTTCTGCTCTCTGTATTTGACTTTTTAAGAGTCTATGTATAAGTAAAATCATGCAGGTTTTTCTTCCTGTTTCTGACATATCACTTAGCATTATGTCCTCCAGGTTCATAAATTGCTAGTTTGATCACATTGCTTCCAAGCTTAAATTAGAGAAGCCCATTCCTCAGAGGATGCAGGCCAGTGCTATTGGGCATCCCTATGTGGATATCCTGCAAAGCAGATCAAAGTCACCAAGAGCCCTGCAAGACCCTCCATTGCTTATCTTCCACTTCTCTCTCCAGCTTTACCTTTTTTCTCTCCTTCACATGTACTCATTTCTCCAACCCAATTCCAAATATTCCAAGCTCTCTCTTGCCCCTATACCTTTTCACATGCTGTTTCCCTAGCCTTTAATACTCTTTACTTGGCTCTCTTCCTTATTAACCTCTACTTGACACCACCTCCAGGAAGCTTTCCTAGCATGTCCCACTCTGAGTTGAGTGTCACTCCATTATGCTGCCATTCCTCCAGAAACATGACTCTCTCAGCCCTCAGCAAACTGTACTACACTGTCTCTCCATCTGCTTGGCAAGGACAGGGACCACACTTCCATGTCTTTGCATCCAAATGCCCAGCTCAGCATCTGACAAACCGTCGATGCCAATCACTTGGTATGTGAATAAAAAAGTTTATGAATTAAACTATAAATTCATCAAGTGACCCCCAAATTTACATCCTGAGCCCTGAACTCTACTGATAGTCCTACATTTTCAACCAAACAGCTGTACATATCTACTTTGGTATCCCACTGTCACCTCAAATTTCAAACACCTAAAAATAAATTTGTCATCTTCACTCTGAAACAAGCGCCTCTTCTGTCATCCCTATTTCTATTCCTGGTACCAGCATTCTATCAATCAAACCTCCTCAAAGCCTTCAAGTCATCCGGGGCTGCCTCCTGCTTTCACCTTGCAATGAAGTCTACTTCCACATCCACCCAACTCCTCTCTTTGGACACTTACCCCTTCCTTTCCCAACCCCACTGCCTCCATCCAAGCCTTTCACATCCAATCCTGAAACGTTCCCTTGTTGATTTTCCCAGGCTCTTCTCTATCATGTACACATAACACACAATTGTCAGAGTCTTGCTAAAGCATGACTTTCATTTCAAAAGGCCCTTTGCAAAAGCAGTCATTAGATCCCTACTCTCTAAGGAATAAAGGTAAAAAGTCCTGAATCTGGACTTTGCTCCACTTATAGTACCTGAACTAAAGATGAGCTCCCTGGGACAGAAATGCCGGTGTCGATGCACGTCTAGCAGAGTTAAATGCTTGAGATGTATTAGTCAAACAGATAAGCCTGGCCCCAGCCTGCACCGGTTTGGACCAAATTTCCTTACAAGAGGCATTAGCTTACCTTTTCAAGGGGACAGCACTCTTTCACACCACAAGAAACTTCAGTTTAAATTGAATGAGTCCTCCTACCATCTCCTCAAGAGTTTCCTTTAGATGGCTCTTTTACCTCTATATCATGTTTTCTAGGAATTCTCCTGCCTAGATAGCCTGCAGTGTCCTCTTCACCTACAGAAAACATTCCCATCTTTCAAGTCACTCTTTCTTACATAATCACAGTTTCTGAATCAAAGCAGAGCCAGGGCTTACAATGCAGGCGGTTCCCCCTGGAGTACCCAGCGGAGCACCCATTCGTGAGTGTATATGAGAAAACTACATCCTGTCCAGAAGAGAATCATGGGAAAGAATTAGAGTTAATAGTGCCCAGAGCTCATATAGGGCCAGGAATAGTGCCTGTTCCCACAACCAGCCTGGATACCCTCACAACCTACAGTGCATTTGATAGAGTACACAGAAAAGTCTTGCCTCAGTGGTGGGGTATACTTAGTCCTGGAGTAGACACTGCTCTAGACCCATCTAACAAATAAAAAGAAAAGAAGCAACATTCAAAATATAACTGCATCCCAGAAATACATAAGAATATTTTCAGGAATAGAAAAATACCTAGCACTGGATAAGTTAAAATTCACAATTTCTCATATCCAATCACAAATTACCATGTATACAAAGAAGCAGAAAAATAATGGCCCATAATGAGGAGAAAAATCAATAAATTTAATACAGATACTAGAATTAATATGCAAAGACATTAGAAATTAAAAGACCTAAGTCAAACCTGTGGAAAATAAAGTTACACCATGTTCAATGAAAAATACTAGAAGTAATATTGAATAAATTAGATACTGTAGAAGAAAAGATTGTAAACTTGAAGAAATAATAATTAAACTTATCCAAAATGAAATATAGACAGAAAAGAAAATCAAAACATTGAACAGAGCACTAGCCAGCTATGGGAAACTTTAAGAATGCAATTGGTATACAATACAAAAAAAATATTTAAAGAAGTAACTGCCAAGATTTTTCTGAATTTGAGGAAAATTATAAAGCAACAGATGAGGAAACTCACAGAACCACAAGTACAGGAAACATAAAGACATCTTCACCAAGACATATCTCAATCAAATTGCTCAAAACTAGTGACACTAGCCAAGATATGGAAACAACATAACTGTCCATCAATGGATAAATGGATGCAGAGCATGTGGCATACATATACAATGGAATATTGTTCAGCCATAAGAAAGAAAGAAAGAAATTCTGCCATTTGCTACAACATGGATGGGCCCTAATGATATGCTAAGTAAGATAAGTAAGAGAAAGACAAATACGTATGATATCACTTGTATGTGGAATCTAAAAAAGCTAAACCCATAGAAACAGAGAATAGAATTGGTTTGTGGGGTTGTGGTAGACTGAGAAGCTGTTGGTCAAAAGGGTACAAATTTAGTCAAAAGATAAGTTAACAAGTTTCGGAGACCTAATGCACAGCATTGTAATTACAGTCAACAATATTGTTTTATATACTTCAAAGCTGCTAAGAAACTAGATGTTAAATGTCACCAAAAAAAGAAATGATCACAATGTGATGTGATGTTGGCTAATGTTATGCCAATAATCCTGTTACAATTTGTAAATGTGTTAAATCAACATGTCACATCCCTTAAACTTACACAGTATTATATGTTAATTATATTGCAATTTTTTAAAATAATAAGTAAATAAAAAAATTATACCAAATCTACATAAACTCCTCCAGAACACCCAAGAGAAACAAATACTTCCCAGCTCATTACCCAGTATTACCCTGATAGCAAAACCAAAACATCACTAAAAAATATTGCTCATGAACACAAATATAAGAATTTTAAACAGAATTTTAGCAAACAAATCCAAAAATACATAAAAAGATAAAACATTGTGACCAAGAAGAGATGTCCCTTGGGATGCAAGGTTAGTTTAACATTCAAAAATCAATAAAATTTAAAAATATACAATATTAATGTTATTAAAATATTATTGTTTAATAATTTTATCTTTATGTCAAAAACAATAAAAAAGATTTTTAACACAGAAAAGTCATTTGAAAACCCCCACTATATGTTCCTTATAAAAACTCATAGCAAACTAAATCAATTAAGGGAATTCCTCAATCTGATAAAGGGTACATGTTTTTAAAAACCTACAATAACATCATACTTAGCAATGAATGACCAAATATTTTTCCTTCCAAGATCAGAAACAAGGCAAGATGTTATGATCTCATCACTTCTGTTCAAAATTGTAATAAAAGCGCAATAAAGTTAAGAAAAATAAAGGCACCCACATTGGAAAGGAAATCATTAAACTGTCTTATTCACAGACAATATGATTGCCCATTTAAGGATGTCTATATAAAAACAGTGGAATTAAAAAAAAAAACTAATAAGCAAGTTTAATAAGACTGTAGATGCAAGACTAATATACAAGAAAAAGTTATGTTTCTACATGCCAGGAATGAACAGTCAGACATTTAAATTAAAAATCAAAAGCAACAAAATTTTGAAATAGATATAAATCTCCCAAAAGATGTATGATACTTATACACAAAAAAATTATAAAACACTGCTGAGAAAAATTAAGTAACACCTAAATAGATACAAAAGTAAATGATATTCTTGATTCAGAGACTCAGTATTACTATGAGGTCAATTTTCCCCAAATTGATTTAAGGAATCAACATATTTCCAATCAAAATGTCCATAAATGCATTTGTATATAAATTGACAATGGTTATAAAATTTATATGTAAATTAGATGGACTTAAAAATACCTAAAATAACTGTGAAATAAAAAAGACTAACACTATTTCATCTCAAGAGTTATTTTATAGCTATTTATTATATCACAAGATAGTATGGTAAAAAAATAAATAGACTAATAGTAAAAAATAGAGTCCAAATATAGACTCCTACATGTATATATAAAACTAATTTAAACAAACATGGAAAGGCAGTTCTGTAGAGAATTGATAGACTCTTCAACAATCATTGTTGGAAAAACTGGATATGCATTTGAAAGAAAAATTAACTTCATTCCATACCTCACACCATACATAAAAATTCACTCAAAATGGATCATAGACCTAAACATAAAAACTAAAACTATAAAACTTCTAAAAGAAAACTTTTGAATTTCCCATTGTGGCTCAGCAGGTTAAGAACCTGACATAATATCCATGAAGATGCAGGTTTGACCCCTGGTCTCACCAGTGGGTAAAGGAGCCAGTGTTGCTGTAGCTGTGGTGTAGGCCGGAAGCTGCAGCTCTGATTCAGTCCCTAGCCCAGGAACTTCCATGTGTTGCAGATGCAGCCATAAAAAGAAAAGAGAAGAGGAGTTCCCGTCGTGGCGCAGCGGTTAACGAATCCGACTAGGAACCATGAGGTTGCGGGTTCGGTCCCTGCCCTTGCTCAGTGGGTTAATGATCCGGCGTTGCCGTGAGCTGTGGTGTAGGTTGCAGACGCGGCTCAGATCCCACGTTGCTGTGGTTCTGGCGTAGGCCGGTGGCTACAGCTCCGATTGGACCCCTAGCCTGGGAACCTCCATATGCCGCGGGAGCGGCCCAAGAAATAGCAAAAAGCCAAAAAAAAAAAAAAAAGAGAGAAGAGAAAAAAAGAAAAGAAAAAACTTCTGTTACCTCAAGCTTGGCAAAGAGCTACAACTACAACATAAAAGAATGAATTGACACATGGACTCACAAAGTCAAAACTTCGGCTCTAAAAAGACACTAAAAAGCATAGCAAGGGATAAAATATTCTCAAATCATGTATCTGATAAAGAACTGATATCCAGAATATTTAAAGATCTCTTAAAACTCAATAAGCAATTCAATTTTGTTTTGTTTTGTTTTGTTTTTTTGCCATTTCTTGGGCCGCTCCTGTGGCATATGGAGGTTCCCACGCTAGGGGTTGAATCGGAGCTGTAGCCCCCAGCCTATGCCAGAGCCACAGCAACTCGGGATCCGAGCCGCGTCTGCAACCTACACCACAGCTCACAGCAACGCCGGATCGTTAACCCACTGAGCAAGGGCAGGGACCGAACTCGCAACCTCATGGTTCCTAGTCGGATTCGTTAACCACTGTGCCATTACGGGAACTCCCAATTTTTTTTTTAATGTTCAAAAGACCTAAATAGAAATTTCACCAAAAAAAGATATATAAATGGATGATAAATAAGCATGTGAAAATATGCTGAGCAACATTACTCACTGGGGAAATGAAAATCAAATCATAATGCAAGACAACTATTTATAAAAAAAAAATATCCTAGAAAAGGGAATTAACCTATAGTGACAGGAAGTAGATTAGCAAGGAGTTCTCCTTGTGGCTCAGCGATAACAAACCCCACTAATATCCACTAGGATGTGAATTCGATCCCTAGCCTCACTCAGTGAGTTAAGGACTCGCATTACTGCCAGCTGTGGTGTAGGTTGCAGATGCGGCTTGGATCTGGCATTGCTGTGGCTGTGGTGTAGGCCAGTAGTTGAAGCTGAGACTTGAACTCTAGCCTGGGAAATTTCCCATGCCACACCTTGGGCCCTAAAAAGCCAAGAGAGAAGGAAAGAGAGAAAGAAAAGAAAAGAAAAGAAAAAAAAAAGAAAAGAAAAGAAAAGAAAGGAAAGGAAAGGAAAGGAAAGGAAAGGAAAGGAAAGGAAAGGAAAGGAAAGGAAAAGAAAAGGAAGGAAAAGAAAAGGAAAGAAAAGAAAAGGAAAAGGAAAGAAAAGGAAAAGAAAGAAAAGGAAAGATAAGGAAAAAGAAAGAAAGAAAGAAAGAGAAGGAAGGAAAGAAAGAAAGAGAAAGAAAGATTATCGACTGCCTTGGGAGGAGGGGAAGGGAAGCTGGGGGAGGGGAAAGAAAGGTTACAGAGGGGCAAGAGTAAACTTTAGGGAATAATGGGTATGTTCATTATCTTGATTGTGACGATGGTTTCACAAACGCATACACAGGTCGAAACTCAACAAAAGATACATCTTACAGTATGGGTAGCTTGCTGTTTGTCAGTTATACCTTAACGAAGCTGTTTTTAAAGTCTTTTAAAAAAATGATTAGAATATACACTACTCAACATGGCTCTCAGTGACCTCCTTCAGAATTGCAGAACTTATGGGTGGGTTTAACATCTTGCTGCAGCATTTTATACAGGAAGCTATGTAGAGCAGAGCAAGAAAGCAACTAAGCTTGAACTCTTCAATTAGACTTGGTTCAAATCCAGGCTCTGTCCTCTTTGCCTCTTTGAATTTCGGTTCTTTCAACGCTAAACTGAGGCTAACAGAAGCTTTGTGAGGGTTAAATATGATACTATCTGTAAAGCACTTAGCCAGCGTGTAGCATAGACTCCAAAACTAGTAGGTATAATTAAGAAACTGAAGCCCAGAAGAATGAAGTGACTTGCTCAAGGTCACAATGATGTCATGGCAAGAAGAACCTTAGAGGCATCTCACCTGCCTCTCAGTTCTGTGGGTTTTCCTCCATGAGCTGTGATCCTTCAGCTGTATTTTTTTGAAGTCAATCATATTACTTAACCACAGAAGAACTATATCAAGTCTCTTGGAACAGAACATGATGGAGGACAGTATGAGAAAAAGAATGTACATGTATGTATGACTGGGTCACTATGCTGTACAGCAGAAATAGGCAGAATTCTGTAAATCAACTAAACTTTAATAAAATAAATAAATAAATATTTTTTTAAATGAATCAAGAGAACCACCATAGAACATAGCACCAAGTAAATCCAGCTGCAACACCCAAGAGTAATAGAGTTGGCATCCAAAATTCTGCACAGCCACAGCACTGTGCAGCTGACACAGACATCACATTGGGACCATTTATATGTGATACCTAACACAGCTGTTAGCTGGGATTCATGTATGTAAGAGGTCAGAAAGTGGGACAGTAAAACTCTGGAACTTCTATATCACTATTATAAATCCTTCACTTGAGGGCCAAAAACCTTAAAGGATCCATGCACAATCTTTTAGGGGCTTAAAATAGTATGTAGAAAGTATATACCAGTGTATATAAAGTATATACAGGAAAGATATACAAGAAAGTATACACACACACATGCACATATACATATATACACACTTCACCTTTATGGCTTTAATAAAATTCTTTAAAAGTTAAGGGATCCTGATAAAATACTAAGAACAGCTATTATGGAAGTAAGCCAACTTTAGAGACAGGAATAATTAGAAAAAAGCCATAACTTTAAGAAGTCACATTGAAATATAACGTGAAGTAAGTTTGATCTATTTCCTTTGATTCAGTGTAAAATGAAATCAAGAAGCCACACCAACACAGCCTCTAGGTTTACAGGCAGAGGGAAGACTCCATGGCAGGAGCCAATATAAACAATTAGTCAGACAGTTAGGGTTGGCTTGAATAGTAGGCAGCTGGTGAATTTAGTCAAAACAAAATCGGTTAGTTTTTTGCTACCCTAAACCTAATTCAATCGTAGTAAAAATCCTTGTTTCTAACAACAACCCAGAATTGTTCCAAAGAGCTTTCAATGACTCTGGAATAGATAGTCATTCTTAATCTCAAGCATTTTTTAGACTGCTTTAATAAGAATCTATGAGATCTTTCGAAGTACTTAGCTAGCAATGTATAGGGTAAATTCTTGGTAGGATGAGAAAAGGAAAACACCCACTAGAAAGGAGTCATGATGAAAGCTTCTTCTCCACAGAATGGAGAGTGAAATCAAAGTTTAAAATGCTTCTACAGAAGGGACTGGTAGAAGATTAATAATTAATGCATGGAAGCAATGCTGAAATTTTGAAATGTAAATCTGATGAACAAACGTGGCATAATATCATAAACAGGAGCAACAAGGGGGAATGGAAGGAGCAGGGTCTTTTGCTCAGAGACAGACTAGAAAGAAATACTGGTTAGTCTTACAGGGTTTCCTTTATTTTAAGCACAAACTTTCATTTGGATGTGGACAAGGCCTCAAAGTTAGGAGAGTGTGAGGGGAAGGAGAACCAAAACAAATCAGGTTCACTTCTAGCATTCCGAACAGTTTTTCTCTTAAAATAAAAAAAAAATAAAGAAAAGAAAAAGAAGTTTAACATATCACTTTGATATGTGCTTTGCCAGCCAGTTCCCTGCACTTTCTATTTTCTTCCCATCCCCTTTGCTCCCATTCTTACTGTTGGCTCTTTTTAAAAATCCATTCCAATTTTCCTCTAATATTTGTGTATAATTTTTCCTCCTTTTAACTAAGCTCCTTTTGAAATGTCTCCCTTTGTGTGTCTCCAGGCAGGGGGCAGGGTCTTTGCTCTCCTCTTTGGCCCAGTTTACGGGGGCTTGGGGCTTCACTGGGAGCTCTCAGAAGAATTGTGCAAATTGCACCCGGGCTTCCGTTGGAAGAGCCACTCATCCAGGCGACCCCGTGCTGTGCCCGAGTGCATCAAGGCCATGTCAACCCCTTGATGCTGCCACACGCTGTGATCTTCCTTTGCACTGTGTCATATGTCACGATGGGTTTTCCCACAATGCATTCTTTAGTTCAGTGTCAGGGAAAAAGAACAAATAATGTGCTCCTGCGGCAGCCAAACATGCTACCTGCAAGGCTGGGGAGCAGGACACGTTTTTCCTCCTCTGGAGTGAATTCCCTCAGCTGAAGCTGTCTTTTCCTTCCCATTATTCTCACCCTCCCCACCCCTCCCCCTTCCTATCCAGACTTCAGCTCCTCTGCAAAGTGCTTTCTGCAGGTTGGAGCATTCATCCAGCATGAAAATTTGGCATTGCAGACAATCTTTGTGAGTTCATTGATCAATCTATTTGTGCTAAATGTATTTACCCAAGAAATAATGGCTTTAAGGTATTCTACATTGTCTGTACAGGGCTTAGTTGTGAAACCATGTGAAAATTTGCAGAGGACAGAAGATTCCAAAGTAAAGAGCCCCTGAAAAATCATCAATAAACTCCTGAAAATGCCTATTTTTAATTGCCAGTTCATCATCACTTTACCTTTTAAAGAAACGATCATGGAGACCCCTTCCTTTGCTTTTTAAAATAGCCAAATGCCACTTTGCTGCCCTTAACCTGCTTTTCTGAAAAAGGAGAGATGCCTTCTCCTTGAAAGTTTTATTTACCATCTGACCATCTAAGTCTCTTTTGCACATGCCACATGCTGTAGCACAGACAGTATTTGGATGTGTTCATGCAAACTTCCTAAACCCCCTTGCCTAGTAGCCAGGAAGAAGGAGACAGACAAGATGTTAATCCACAGAGCATCTGAAAGGATCAATGAAAAAAAAATCAGACTTCCTCCCTATCTCTGGAGTGTCCACGTCTTACTATAAAGTGTAAAAAAAAAAAAAATCAGATCAGATCAGACAACAATCACACAGTAAGGGGTCACTCTTCTGCATCCCTGCTATGCAGTATGAGCACCACCAGGAAATTTGTTAGAAATGCAGGAGCTCAGGCCCCTCCCCAGAACTACCAGTTCAGAATCTGCATTTTAACAAGATCTCCAGATGGTCTGTTTATACATTAAAGCTTGGGAAGTCCTGCACTGCACCACGGTGCTGTACAAGTTTCTGGAAAGATTTAGCCTGAGCCAAATGCATCTAGAACTTCTGTCCTGAGAAGACACACAGCCACTTTGCTATGATGGGTACAAAGCACTTCCTCAACTACAAATGGTATTATTCTCCATATCAACAAAGGGGGAGGAAGCTACACAGAAACACTAGGAGCAAACGTCTCTTTCCTATTTATAAAATGGATAAAAAGTGTACATAATTTTATATATATTAATGTGGATGAAAATGGCTTAGCAACAAAGAAAGACAGATCCTGGAGTGCTCTAACACTTTAAATAAATGGAGGATGGAGAACTCCGAAAAAGTTTAAATCAAAATAATTCTAAGGTGCAGGTTGTGCTGACTGCATAATTCTGGAGGAATTTGCAATATGATGTTCCACATTGAATCATTTAGATACTTATACTGTACCTAAATTGAAAATTGTTATTTTTTTCTTCTGAAATGAACTGCTGAATATGTGTGAGCTCAGCTCTGAAAAGCTTGCTTGCTCTCTCCTCTTTCTCTCTCTCTCATCACTCTCATTGTCAAACCATGAATGGGTGATGCTCTAGCATGCCTCCTCATTCCGCTGAAAGTATTCTTTAAACTCCTTGGTAGAATGCATCCTCCCTACAGCTCTGTTTCACCTCTGCCCTTTTAAATACACTTACTTTACCAATTCTACTCTAATGTGTAACAAGGAGAATTCTTGGGCCATGTTTATTGTAAGGTTTATACTTACTTATTGATACTCGTGTTTTATCATACCTTTCTAAACATGCAAATCTCATTTCACTAATGAAAAAGATGAGTTCAAAGAGCTCTTTGGAACTGTTACATATAAACAATCATGAAAGCTTGTTCCCAATGGTAGCAAGCTGAGCCTTCCCTTCCTACTCTTGAAATACCACTCATGACAAGCATTGGGTGAACTGTACTGATTAGATTTATTTCTTACCATTTCACCTTACTCATTTCCTTTTTCTATTACCAAAGGCCCATTTTTTTAATATATTTTGTTAATATACTTTATTGGGGGGACAGTTTCAGGTTACAAAAAAATTGAGCAGAAAGTACAAGCTTAAGAAGTCTTTTCCCCTTAACTCCTCCCACTTAGCTTCCCCATTATTGACATCTTGCGTTAGTGTGGTACAATTGTTGTAATAGAGATATATAACTAAATTTCACAATTTACATTACAGTTTGTTCCTTGTGTTGTACATTCTATGGGTTTAAATACCCTTTTTTTTTTTCATTGCCATAATCATTTTTGGCTTTCCTTTCCACCTAATTAAGAGAACTATCTCTAAAGAAGAGGGACATGCCCCAGCTGATTGCCATGTTACAAGAACTAAGTGACAGCTATTACTTCTTTTGCTTTTGTGTTCTTCTCAATTCTATACACCAGCTTTCTCTCATAGAGTCATTCATTCACTAATATTTATTGAGCAGCGATTGCCTTCAAACAAACAAACAAAACCCATGGTGGACAATACTGGAGATCCAGAGATTTATCCAACACGGGCTCCCTTTGTGTAACCTGTGCTCAATTGGGAGAAATAAGACATGTATATATGCAACAAGACAAGGATTAAAGAGAGCTCAGAAGGAAAGCCATGGCAAATTGAGTAGGTGGGGAAAGATGGGATCTTTGTAGAGAAGGTCATATTTGAGAGCTGGGAAGGACCAATATCATTGCAAGATGTGATGATCAAGTTTAAGAACTGACTGAGAGAACATCTCTAATGAAAACACTGGAGACAGAGAAATGCAGGTCTTCTAAGAAATTTAGAAGCCGTTGAGACGATTGACCATGAGATGAATGAAGGGCAGGAGTGGACAATAAAGCTGAGTAGATTATCCATTTCTGTTGTTAAGTGATTCTGGAGGAAGTAGAAAAGTGCTTCTCAAAGTGAGGTAACAAGACATCCCAGGGCTGCTCCCTGTGGCCAGGTTTCTCTCAGCCTATTACTAACCTAATGAGAATCAATTTCCTGAGATGCTTATTTTGAGCCCCTTCCTTATACTCACCAAATCCGGATCTGGGGGGTGAGGAGTGAATGCAGAGACAAGGACTTTGTATTTTTAACAAGCATTCCAAGTGATCCTTATGAACCCTAAAGTCTGAGAATTACTGATATTTACCTTAAGACAACTGGGAAATGGACAAGAGCAAAATATTATTTTATAATCATATTTGACTGAATACAAAATCCATACAAGTTTTTAAAAACAAATACACAAGGCTTCAAAAAATGGATCTATGAGGAAGATACACATTCACTCTCATCTCTCATTAGGGATATTTGGATGGAAATGTACCAGGAGTGCTGTACCAAAAGCAGACAAAAGATTCACGTATGCTGCTAGTATGTTGAAACATATTACTCATTCTTGGGCACAAACTCTGCTGCGTATATCTGTATAAGCATTGTCTTTATCTGCAGTGATCAGTTTTAGCCTCCTCCACACCTCCCCTGGTTTGATGACAGACAATAATAATGTCACTTGGCTATCCTTGAAAAACAGCTACTAAATGTTGATGATACTTACTGCTGCAATATTTATGTGAGAATCCTTAAATACTTCGGAAAATGTTTGGAGGGTGCAAAGGCTGGCATAACCATAAATCCTGAGTAATGCTGCAGTTGGGCAGGGACATAAAGTTCTATGGCCTCTGATTTTCTAGACATTTTGGTTCTTTGTTTTGCACATTTATGTAACCCTTCTTAGTCTTACTGGATATGGAGCACTTCCTAGTTGGCTAACTTTCAGACCGAAGAATTGAAGAATGTCCTTATTTCCCAAATTTAATTTACTTCTTGGGTGCTCCTTATGTACAATGAAGAAATCAGTTCAATGGCTAATCTGCAATCAGAATCATCAATCTATGATTCTGGGCCATTTATCTCAGATTCTTGAAGATTAAACCTTAAGACTTTTCTGTCCAAACTGAAGTAAAAACAGAAAGAAAATCAGGGTATTCAAAACCATGTCCCTAATAGAATGTGCTTGAACATAATGGCTACTAGAAACAAAAATACAAAACCCTCCCTTTGAAAGAGGTATACTAAATAGTGCAAACACAAAGACATACACAATTTATTATCAGAAAGATAGAGGAGTTATATCATCAAAAACCTGTCTTACAAATACCAAGTTATCAATCATGCACAAGGGCTAATGGCTATTATGCAACCCAGTTCTCTCCAACCACCAACACCCCAAACATGTGCATGCCCACATGTTACAGGAGCATGTGGATGACTTTGTTTCTTTTGAATATCTTACTGTGTCTTGAGGGATATTATATAGAATGTGGCCAAACTGTATAGGTGATACAGAAAGATGAATGAATAAAAATATGGAACATATACACAATGGAATACTACTTCTAAATTGAAATAATGCTATTTGCAGCCACGTGGATGAACCTAGAGATTATCATACTAAGTGAAGTAAACCAGACAGAAAAAGACAAATATAATCTGCTATTGCTTATATGCAGAATCTAAAAGTGATACAAATGAACTTATTTACAAAACAGAAATAGACTCACAGGTAAAAAAAACTTATGGTTATCAAAGGGGGAGAGAGGAAGGGATAAATCAGGAGTTTGGCATTAACATATACATGCTACTATAGAAAAATAGATAACCAACAAGGACCTGCTGTATAGAATAGGGAACTGTATTCAATATCTTCCAATAATCTATTAAGGAAAAGAATCTGATTCACTTTGCTATACACCTGAAACTAACACAACATTGTAAATCAATTATACTTCAATTTTTTTTTAAATTTTAAATAATCATAAAGAATTATATGGACGTTAAGTCAAACTAAATCTACAAGCTGTTTCAATAATCTTGTAGGCCATTCATCTCAGCTTGAAGAATTGGCTCTTCACTACCTTCCATCAATTGTGATAATGTTTATTATAATCTTTCTGCTTTGGAAATTATTCTCCTGAGGAGAGAGGCAAATCAGAAGTTGCAGGGAGAATCTTGCCTTTGTTTTATTCTTCCCGCAAATAAATATTTCAAGGTAAATAATTATTTTTCAAGTATGCTGTGTTACTATTTTTGTGTTTTCCACAAGTCGCTGCTCTAGTTTAGAAGACTGTGTCACTGTGACATTGGTAACACGTTCCCCTTGCCATCTTTAGTGCACATCTGGAGCTCATTTGAGAGTCCTGGGCAGCTACTGCTATCTCGTTAGCTATAATGCCTTCATCTTTTATTCAAATAAAGTAGTTTTTTACTGTCACATCAGACTTTTCTTAACAGAACCTCTTATCTTATGTAAGTTGCTGCCCTTTTTCAGTCTTTGGTCAGAGAATCATACCTACATTTTCTCCGAGCTTTAAGAAACTTACTTTCGCAAAATCTAAATGTTATCTGACCATAGGCAGTTTTCAAGCCTTTTTTCATGTTCTAAGATGAACAGGAATTTTTTTCCATGGCTCCATTAATTTTCACATTCTTGACTATTCTTCCTTATTAATTCAAACAACAGGCCAAAATAGCTACTTCCAAGCCCACCTGCTTCACCCTCCTCAGATTTCTCTCTCTCTCTCTCTCTCTCTCTCTCTCTCTCTCACACACACACACACACACACACACACACACACACACACACACACACACTTCTCTGTGTTCTATGATATTCCCAAACCAACCCTAAACAAATTTTCTTGAGTGAGGTCAAATAGGTGAAGTCATAGTCAGGAAAAGAAAGGGCCATCCCAGATTCTCAATAGCTTGTAACCTCATAAATAGAATCCAATTTTTGCAAGCCCACTGAAGAACACATCAGATTAGATGCTACACTTTGCATGAATGAGACTTCTAGCAGAAGGCTGAATATGTGAAGGTCCTCAGGTCAGCTTTACCATTACTGTTTACCATTCTTATCTGAACTGTAATAGCTTAGTCCACAATCTTCATCTGTTTCAGGCAGGCTTCAGTTTAATAAGAATAATATGCACTTTTTCCTTTGCACTGTAATATACACACATACATACACAGACATATATATGATTAAATGACGTATATATGACATATGTGATTTTGGAAAATGGAACTTTACACTTCGAGAACGATTTCTCTGTTTAGTGTAAGCAGTTGTTGATGACAAAACAACTCGTTTTAGCTTCTTTGCCTCTTTCCTGGTCAATCTAAATTTAACACTTATGTTTAAAAGTAATTCAGGGGGAGAGAAAGAAAAGGCCTCTCTACCCACCCTTGAGTGTAGAGCAGTAAGAGATAAAAAGTTATGATAGTATTCTGGTCTTGAGAGAATCAGAATGCCTATTTATTTCTCTTCTGTGAAAGTGCACTTGAAAAGTAAAATGTGAAACCCTACCCCAGTGTGAGATTAAAAGCAGAGGCTTTCCTCATAACTACAAATGATCTACTTGGAGAGAACAAGTAATGATGAGTTTTTGAAAATGATAAGATTGTAGCAATCCAGAGCCCTGCGAGAAATTGGCAAATTGTAAAATGACCAGAAGGAGCCCAGTGAAGCTCTAATTTTGCCGCCTCTCCAACCATAGCAAGAGGAGACATGCAGGCAGCAGAAACGCTTTGCCTCTTTCTAGGGGCCACCAGACCTTCTACAGCAGGACATAACAGGAGGTTAGCTATGTGGTCGTGGTCAGTTAAAGGATAACAGCCCCAGGGCACAGAACAGTTGAGTTCTCTATAAACCCATTTCTGTCATTGCTTTAGGGACTCAAACTCCGTCTGGCTTCATTGAATGTGGTAACTCCCAGCATTTACGAACATTAACAGGGTCTGCAGAAGCCACCCTCAGCGTTGACAGCATGGCTCCCTTTGGTACCAGCATGGTCCCTTGGGTACCAGCATGGCTCCCTTTGGCACAAAGGTTACAGCTTCCAGGAATCAGAAAAAGTGATGCCAATTTAAAGGATTTTCATAGTCAGGTAAGACTTGGGAGGCATCTGGAAGCTGATAGTCATCTACTGGTAACTAACTCCTTGACATCTATGGATCAGAATTCTGTCTCTGTCTAAAATTCCTTATATTTTTTAATAAAATGAAGTACAAATAAAGTTGTAATAATGAAACTAGGAAAAGTACGCAAATGTTATATATATTTCATAAATCTATGGAGACCCACTCCCCTGCCCAAATTTTTGAAAGGTATTTGGAATTTCCTGGTTATAGTCATGAATGAAATGGACCATTAGAGATTCTAAAAAACATGACCTGGGAGTTCCCATTGTGGCTCAGCAGGTTCCGAACCCAGCTAGTATCCATGAGGATGGGGATTTGATCCCTGGCCTCGATCAGTGGATTAAAGATCCAGGGTTGACATGAGCTGTGGTATAAGTTGCAAACGAGGCTTGGATCCCACATTGCTATGGCTGTGCTGTAGCATAGGCCACCAGGTGCAGCTCTGATTCAACCCCTAGCCTGGGAACTTCCGTATGCCGCGGGTGCAGCCCTAAAAAACAAACAAGCAAACAAAAACTATCAGACTATCCTTTTACAATCAGTTAGGTGGTCTACCTTTCCCTAACCCACCACAAATGCAATGTACAGCCCCAAAGACCTACTCCCTGCTATTTCATATCGTACCTTCCCGACTTCTGGTATCACCTCTGGACTGTGTTCCCAGAGTTGGTACCTCTACCTTTCCGTCACACCACAGGCCCTACAGCCAGCCTAGCCTCTAGGTTCATTGATTATTCATTCAAAAATATTTGTCCCTTCCAGTTTCTCAATTTTTTGCATTATAAAAAATTTTGTTGAAGAGTTTTGCTGTGATTGGTGAGCCATAACTAATACTCTCTATTCTTCTAATTATTTCAATTTAAACATTTCCAGGAGTTCCCGTCGTAGCGCAGTGGTTAACGAATCCAACTAGGAACCATGAGGTTGCGGGTTCCGTCCCTGCCCTTGCTCAGTGGGTTAACGATCCAGCGTTGCCGTGAGCTGTGGTGTAGGTCGCAGACGTGGCTTGGATCCCGCGTTGCTGTGGCTCTGGCGTAGGCCTGTGGCTACAGCTCCGATTAGACCCCTAGCCTGGGAACCTCCATATGCCGTGGGAGCGGCCCAAGAAATAGCAAAAAGTCAAAAAAAAACAAAAAAAAGCATTTCCAAACTGCTTTCATTTCCATTGATTTGCACATGTATTTACCCTTTCTCATCTTAAATAATGGATTTTTCTTTCTATGCCTATGTTTAAACATTTCCTTTATTTGTTATATGTACCTTTCCTCTGCAAAATAATTATAGCTACAGTGTGTAATTGCAGTTTAATCATTGCATCCATTCTGTTCAATGATCCCTTTACTAAGTGGAATTACATGTTGAGTTAACACCCTTATCAAGTGCTAGTTTTCAAAGAATAAGCTATGCGGCCTTGCTGAGTATTTCCCAGCACTTGCCTTTTCCAGAACAAAGCATTCTTCCAGAGTGAATGGTTTACAAAAATCTGATAGCAATTCAGTCTGATAGAAAAAAAATGAAAACTCTATATTTTACATGTGTTGCTGGCGAGAAAGAACTATGAAACTGAACCTATCTTCAAAATATAGAAATTGACTTTTTAAAGATGTATTAAGTGGTTCACATTTTAAGATTCAACTTTTTAAGACATTTGAATTGAATTTTTGAAACATTGACAACTCTTGTTCTTAAATGACTGCTGTTTTCTTTTCAGATATTTTGCTCTGAAGAAACTTCGTTAGATATAAATAAAATTAATATTGAATCCCTGCTTTACCTTTGATTTTTATTTCCTCAATTTAAATCCCCTTTTAAAAATAGAGTGTAAACCTATCAATAAATTTTAAAATATCTTTATTAGTAACACATATTTTTAAATTCCTATGTGCTGGTACCCTGCTAAAGTCTTTCCATGGATCATCTTCTCTGATCCAGAGACAAAATGATGTTGCTTCTATTATTATTCTCATTTTACAGATGAGCTAACAAATTTTTACAAAGTTAAGTGACTGCCCAGAGTCATACAAGTATTGTGATTATAACATCAATAATATAGTGACCTCACTCCAACCCACATGGAAAAATCAGCATATATTACCTTAAAATCACTGAGAAAAAGGAACCTCTCACTGTACACACACCTCTGTATTCACCACTGTGGTTTCCATGTGCCTGAAAGGACTTTTTGTGGGCTCACAACACATACATGAGAACTTTTAAATCACTCTTGGTTTCTGTCCATCATCTACTGACACCATCTGGCTGCTATACTATCCTTTTTTATTAAAACCAAAGGATTTTTTTAACAATTAGATTACAAATAAGAAAGACTACCATCATTTTGTCAGCTTCAATCAACATCGCTTCGATTCGCCAAGTGTCACAAATGAGCCACAAAACAGTCATATATACGCATATGAAAAACATAGATCATATTACACAAAGTAATAGACAATACATTATATACAAAAGCAAGAATAATGTATTAATTTGAATATCTTTAAAAACCAGTTCAAATCATGAGATATGTGTTTGTGTGCCTTTTCTTTGTGTAAACTCCTTCATCCAACATAATCTAAATGTGAAATATTTTTGATGTAGATTTTAAGGTCACTTCAGTTCATTCACTTATTCATCTACCAAGTGATCAGCATCTTAATCATTGTTTAGGAAGTCGCCATACATGTCACAGAAATTCTCTGCTCAAGAAATTCAAAAGCAATAAGGATCAAGACTCTATAAGATGCAACTTAAGGATTTTGCATTGTCTCAGGCTTATGAAAGAGATGAACAGTGTTATTTCCTCAAGGAACCACAATTATGTCAATTACTGGAAATTTCCAGATAACAAGAGGCTAACCATAGACATTTTATTATTATTACATAAGCACACACAGACACAAATACACCACGTGTACATATCTATATATATATATATACATATACATATATAAAACACAGCAAATAAAATGCAGGGGGTAGTTTAAGCTCCATTTCTCTAGCAAATTCTCAGTGAAATAACTCACATTACTGGTAGCCGAGTTGCCCATAAAACTTTCAACAGCTGAATAAATACCTGAGTTCTGCCCTGTCTTTGTTTCAATTTACTTGCTTACCTGTAAGCCCCTCTCCACTGCCCCTAGATAGAACACCAGGAGCTCTGCTTCTAGCGGTGTTAATAGGCATTGAGTGCTTAATTTCCTGCATGCAGCATATAAAAGCACCCTTATGTGTCAGGCTCCAAAGGCATAATACGAAAAGGAATAAACACAGATTTTATGTGGAATCTTTCATGTACAAATTATCCCAAAGAGCTTTACAAACCATGAATTTGACACTGGTGGTACAGGGAGGGTGTAAACAAACCTAGCAGCCATGGAGCACTCAGCAATAACTCACACAGAGGCCTCCTTGAAATGTCAAAAAGTATATATCTTACCCAGTGTTCCTTCCCAAAACAGAGTGTCTGCCTATGGAGCTTGCTGTCAATCAGAAAACTCCACTCAGACTTGATCGGAAGGGAAAGCAAAGCGAAAATTCCTTATTTAGAGGACTGATACAAGAACCCGCACAGGAATTTCCTACAGGAAACTGATCTTGCCAAAGTTAACTCAAATTTACTTGGTTCCAGGTTACCAGATCCACTGACTGCTGCTGGGTAGGGTTTAAATATGACTCATCGCCCCCATCCCCAATATCTCTCCAACCCCTCCCCACCCATACACACTCTAATTACCAGTTTTGAACAGCCAAAGAGTATGTTAACACAACTCACGCTCAACATTTTCCCCACCCTCATTTTCCTGTTATTCCTTTCATTTTGTGGGTCGTATACATGTCTTCCTCACCAAATTAATAGATAGTAAGAGACCCGATGTTGAGATTTTTGGAGCTACCACTCTCCTCAACGGACAGCATCTACCCAAGTTCTACTGAGCCAGTAGCACTTTAGTAGCAGGATCTCAGGATAAACTGACTAATAAATACCATAAAGTTATTCCAGGGCACAGACATCAAAAGGAACAAAGTGAAATTATTGCATCTTTAGTTTTGCAGAGCCTGTACATTCACTACCAGACTGGATTTTTTTTTCCATGTCAGTGAAAGAAGTAAGCCTTTCGAACAACCCACTTATTCAGTAACATCCAGACACCCCTCATCAAAACCTCTGAGAATTCCTCTGAGTCCAGCAAGCTGGTTCTGATGGAACAGCATAAAAAGCAGGACTTCCACTTTCAAGCATTGGCGGATGCTCTGGGAAGCTCCTGCAAAGCATTCATTCCTTAGGAGCAACAGTTCTATGTCATCCTCTTGGAATGAGGAACCAATACTGGGAGAAATCCTGATGTCACTATCTGCTTAACAGTTGCCAAAAAGGAAAGGGGAAGGACAATCTTTCTTTTCCCCCTTGGGTTTTACAGAAATGGTCCTGGCGAGCTGTGGTCCTAGGTCCCCGCAAACCAGGACTGACACACATGCACACTTTTGAGGTCAGGAATCAGTAGGGACACAGAGCAACTAGATAAAAGGAATGCCCACACCTGTCCTTGCTCCCCTCTGAACCTTGGTCTTCTGGACAGTCTCTGAGGAGTCAGCCTGGGACTGTGGTGACCTTCTATGTACAAGCCTTCCATCTCCAATGGGCTCCATTTGGGGTCCCTGGGCACCCCTCACTCTGTCCCACACCCCCAGCTCTGAGCTCCAGAAGCTCAGACTATAATTCCTGTTGTTTCTTAACCATCCAGTGACCCTCCTTCCCTTCCCTGGGCCAGTTCCTCCTTTCACTTATATGTGCTCAGGGCTTAAAGACCCATGGCAATCAGGAAACTCATGCATGTACCAAAAACCTTATCATGTTTTCTTGATTAAATGGAACATACTTTGTCTTTTAAATGAATCTTCCATCAGAAGGCACCCTTTAAAGATGCTAAGGTAGTGGACTCTAGTCTCTGAATCTATACTGCCTAGGTTCAAATGTTGTGTAAATTACATTTACACACAAGGTATGTGATCCTGAGCCAGTTAATTCACTGTGCCTCATCTTTAAATAAGGATAATAAGAACACCTACCTCATATGTTGTTTTGTGTGTTAAGCGAGTTAACATAACGCAAATGTATTTGGCCAGAGAAGCAGTATATGTATAGGTTGGTTGTTTCCGTGATTACCAACACTGAGTTAGACTATACCAACAGCTGTAACAGGCAAACACTGACATCTCAGTGGTTAAATTCTTGTTAAACCACTTAACAACAATTTTGTTAACTTCTTGCCCTCACAAAGTTCAACTGGTTGTTCTACTCAGTGGCATGGGTTTCTTCCTCATGGTAATTCAACACCCAGGCACCTTCCATCTGTGACTGCAGTCCCCCCAGTCCTCTGGTGGGTCTTCTCTAGTCCAGATCAAGGAAGGGAGAGAATAGGGTCCAAGGAAGATGTGAGGGCAATGTTTAAGAACCTGGCTTGAAGGGGCGGAGCCCACTCCTTCCCACAGCCCACCATCCAGCCCTCAAGTCATGTGGTGTTGCCTCTTGAAGCACAGCTTACCTCTAGGTGTGTGCCCAGGAGGAAGAAGGTTTCGGTGATCCGTACATTAGTTTAATCTCTCCCACAATCACCTCATGACCCTCAAGAGAAATTGTTCCTGGAAAAAAAAAACCAGAGCTAATTTAAGACTGAAGCAATTTAGACACTAATTAACTCCCTTTGAGTTCTCAACTGTTGATAGTATCTCTTATCAACCCTAAGCTGTCCTCCCTCTCATTTCCTTATCCTTATCAGCATGAAGCAATGGGGTCCTCCAGCTGGATGATTTCTGGGTTGGGGAGGAGGGAGGGAGAGCCTTAGATTCCAGGTTGATTGTTTCTGTCTTAGGGAATTGTGCAAAAAGAGTCTGCCTGGGCCCTCTGAGACTAAACTGAAGTTGTATACCACACTGAAAAGTGCCCCCAGGACTCAGCATAATCATTCCACCTCTCAGATCCCATCCCTGCCCCTCACTGGGGATTCCTGTCACACCCTCTCTTCACCCATCTGTTGGGCTGTCAAGGGCAATTTAAGCCTCTGTCCCACCAGGAATAGAACCATCTCTCTCTACGGTCAAAGACCCTTTTATCCTGACTCTTTCTGGATCCTGACCACCTGAGAACTCCTTTCTATCTGGAGATAGAAACCACCATGTAAAAGTATAGACTTGGTTCCTGCACAAAATCCTACCTCCTCCTAAAGATTACTGGGTTTATGTTCAAAAATCAAGGGGTTCAGTTTTTACATTCCCATGGGCTAAAGTCAGTTATGACTTTGTGTTGGAAGAATTTATCTTTTCCAGATCCCAACCCCGGCCTAGGTCCAATGCCTGCTGTGGGTAGGATTTTTCTGCTGCCAAAAATCTTCTTAAAGCACTAGGGACTCTAAAGATTTGGTGCCCACATTATAGAGGTTATTGGCTCAGTTCACACTTCTTGCAAGTCCTTTCCTTGGGCCATATAATGGAGTGGTGAAGAGACAGCTCTGGAGCTAGACTGCACAGGGCTCTGTCACTTACTATGACAGGTCTATGTGATCTCTGGCCAATTTCTTAGTCTTCATATGCCTCCATGTCCTCTCAGATATTATGGGAATAACAACATTATCTACCTCATGTATTGTGTAGGCACTCAATGGATTAATACCAATGCAGTGCCTAGAAGAGGGTTTGGCACACAGTGTATACTTGCCATCAAAATGACAAGCCAAGGTACACCACTGTTCAGTGTGTAAGGGACACTGTTCCCCTAAAACAAGCCTCCAAGCTATAAATGGACATATGGAGGATATAGACCCTCTCAGTCCTCAGAACAGCTGGGTAGAGTCTCCATACTTCACCCCAAAATTTTGTATAAATATCATCATTATTCTATGTGCCATGATGTGACAACACAGGAAAGCACTCCCTCAAAAAGTCCTAGAGACTATATGATGGAACAAAGGAGATCTTATTCTACTGAAGTTGAAAGAGAACAAGCAAGGATATACTCAACGCAATTTTCCACCACACTGAGGCCATTAAATTCTGACCCAGGTTGCTGAAATTTTTCACAAGGCAGAGGATCACAGTGGAAGAGAGAAGACAGGCAATGCCCAAATTTCTTAAGCACTGACTTGAACATTTCAACCAGTGGTTCCTGAACTGGGACTGACAGACTGTGTCTGACAAAGGGAGACTCATGGGAGGCACACGTTTCCATCCCCAAAGTAGCACTTCACCCAGAGCCAGGCTGTGGTTCTCATGTAAATACTCCATGCTCACTCTACTGAGACTGGACCAGTGTAACTGTCTGGCCTTCGAAACTGTGAGCTAACTGGAGCCTCCCTGCTCATGTTCAGAGCCCCGTCCTCCACAGCCCTGGCCCTGACAGGAGACAAAATCAGGCAGTGGCTCTCTAGCTACCCAGATATCAAACATTAAAAAATAAATAAATAAATAAATAACAACTCCAATTCGACCCCTAGTCTGGGAACTTCCATATGCCGTGAGTGCAGCCCTAAAAATACAAAAAAAAAAAAAAAGCAGATACACAAATTGTGAATACTGTTAAGATAGGTGTTACAGTAAAAAATAAAGAACTTTACCAGCTATTCTAGAGTCACTCCAGCACTGGTTCAAATCAATCCCTGAGTTGTTTCAGGTGATCTGAAATTAGCCATCCATCAAGTCATCCCACAACAAAATAGGTGATTAATGTATTACTTAGTACAAGTCCATGATACAAAAACATCTTTTGCTAAAAGCAACTATCACAATGCTTTGTATTTTACACTTTACAATTTAAATGCTAGTTCCTCCTGGTCATAGTGGGACTTAATTTAGGAGAAAGTGAGGTTGAGACTCTTGCTGGAGTTCAAACACCAAAAGGGATTTGTACTTAGATTACAATGATTATATAATAATAGGAAGAACCATCATTTCCTAAGCTCTTACAATGTGCCAAGAAAATGCCTCTAATAGTTGCTCTGTTTTCCTAACTCAGCTGTAAGTCCAGTGCCCTTAAGGAAAAAGGGGATTCCCATTTTCTTGATTGAGTAGCTTGAAATTTCCTTGAGATGCCTGTATTTCTCTGAATCCCTTATGACACACAGCATGCATGGAATAAGCTTCAGATAAATTAATTTTTTAAATAATTAATATAATGATCTGCTCTGAGCACTTCCAAAATTGAATGCCCAATGAATCACATATCAATATATCTCACTTAGAATCACTGAGATTCACAATCAAAGCATATACCTTCAGAGTCAGTTTATATACAAATCAAACCATTTCTTCTCCATTATATTAATTTTCTAATACCAATAACTCATACAGTTCATAAGCTCAAAGATTTTAGGATGTATGAAAATACTCATTTTAAAATTTGAGTTGTCTCAATTTTTATACTGTGCATTCCTGTTATGATGAATGATTTACCCAAAGCTGCCACTGTTAATGCACCTGATCAGAAAAGTTAATGTACTTAAACAATTTATCATCTAGTACTTTTATATTAAAATTTTCAATCATTCCCACCTTAAAAAATGTATCATAGTTTTTGTTTTCAACCTTTGTAGTTCCAACAAAATGTGTTTAAAAATAATAATTTTAAGCACCTAATGGGTTTGATATTTTGTATCTGAGTGAAATTTAGTTGCCAATTTCACACAAGTGCACTCTATGCATATAATAATGATGGGTTATTGTGGGAAAATCAGAGAGATTTAATTTTTCTGCTCTCTTTTGGTTTTTTAAATTCTTGTTTTTCTTTGACTTTTTACTGTCACTTTTTTTACATTCTCATTTGCACAAAACCTTCCTAGTATTTTTACACACTGTTGTTATTTGCATGGATATCAGGTTATCATCAGACAACAATTGAAGGCAAAATTAATCTCACCAATATTTACAATGGAGTATCTATTATCATTTGCAGATTTTTATAATTTCAATGAAAACATATAAATTATCATTTTATATGTCAAAACAATCTAGTGTAATTTCATATGATTTGACCTAATACAAGCACATATTCTAGCCTTAAATTACAGCAGCTAAATTTTATAAATTCTAGGAGGCTGAATGTTGTAGCAGAAAGAACACCAATAGGGAAGTTAGTCAAACATAGTTTTCAATCTTGGCTCTGCAGTCATTCTAGCTCTGTGATATTGTTAAAACTCCTTAACTTCAGTGAGCTCTTAATTTCCTCACCTATCAAATACAATTACTGCTTGGAAGGCTATCACAAGAATTAAATTTTAAAAACACATTGCCTAGCACCAAGAAGATATTCAACAAATATTTTGTCTTTCTCTTTCTTTCCACTTTTTCCTAAATGGGAATATAACTGGTTCTAAAAACTAGAGTCTGAAGGGCAATTGACAAATTGATCAGATAAGTACCTACCTCTAATTTGTTGTATGAATCGTGTGTGTGTGTGTGTGTGTGTGTGTGTGCGCGCGCGTTAAGATAGGGTACGTGTCACACTATAACTCAACTTACCTTTCTGGCAAGTGTTAATCTTATTAAGTGCCTCCCATTTATTTTTATCTCAAGTGTAAATTCAGGGGAATTTTCTCTTTTTTTTGTTACAAAGACTGTTTTATGAATTATTAATCATTTAGCAAATTCATTAGACTATGTCAGGGTTACTTATTCAGTACTTTTAAAATATATTAGCTACTTGAATCTTACTACTATGACACTAACTATCAAAGAAAACTGGAGACTTTCCCCCTTCCAAATGATGTCCTCATTGTTCACTTTGAGAAATTAATGAGCAGCAAGTTTTAGTCCTTTCCGGACTGGAATTTTCCTTTCTGGTAGATGTCCACTCAGAACTGTATCATGTCTTCTGGTGATTTGAAAATCTGTGATGCTACCAAAAAAGGGGAGGGGGTATTTTAAATTATTTCTACTTTTCCAAAATTGCTTTCAAAGAAGGTACAATGAAAAGAACAGAAATTTTTAACATTCTAGCATCCCAGGGCCAAATGCTTTGTTTGTGTTTTGTATTCTTGGTTTAAAAAAAAAAAATCTGTCCAGTTTAATTTCAGAGTTTTACTGAAACATTACCAAGTTTTCCACATGGGCTTCAGTGCTTTATATAGTCCCTATTTTGTTCTTTGATCTGCTTTAGTCCTCCAGAGCCAAAATGGAGGTCAGAACCACACCTTCCTCATTCCAACTTTAAAGGATGAGAAGCTAGGGTCAAGTAAAAGGGAAGGGCAAAAATATTCAAAGCATTTATACCATAGCTGATCGAGTTTTAACTTCTAGTTACCATATGAAAGAAATGACTATCCTATTATAGACATTATATTTAAACTATCTAGGTTGATATTTTTCTTATTTATGCCAAAGACTGGAGAACACGGTCAAGAACAGCAACTGAAGAGATCATAATATAAAACACAGACCTATGCCAGCTCCCTGCCAAGAATTGCTCTTGGCCTCCCACTGCACCTAAATAAAACCTAAATTCCTTCCTGTGAGTGAGTGCCCATTGGACTACCCAGCCACTAAGTCCCCTTCCTACATGGAGGGAGATTCCCCCTTTTGTGAGTCTTCCTGAAGCCAAGGGTCTGAGCACTCCTTCCCACTACCCAGCTAGCACACAGAGCACACAGCCATGATGTATGTTTGGCCAGGTGGGCCCCTCCAGGTGGGATTCTCAATCCTGAGAAAGGCCACAACACTATAGAGATGGGTGAGACATTCTTCCTTATTGGCATCAGTTAGCAGCGATAACTGTCTGTGGGTTGACTCCAGAAAGTCAATGAGCTTTAGCTCAGCGTCTTTTTTTTTTTTTTTTTTTCATTTTTTTTTAGGGCTGCACCCATGGCATATGGAAGTTCCCAGGCTAGGGGTCAAATTGGAGCTGCAGCTGCCAGCCTACACCACAGCCAAAGCAACTGGGGATCCAAACCACATCTGTGACCTACACTGCAGCTCAGGGCAATGCCAGACAGAACCCACACCCTCATGGATACTAGTCGGGTTTATAACCCACTGAGACACAACAGGAACTCCCAAGACAGTTTCTCCTTTTACCCTGCCTTGGTTCCAGCTCAGTTTCCAAGCCTATTTCTCCATGTTTCCTAGCGATAATGGATGCGCTCTGGTATGTTACAATAAATTCCTTTCTTTTAGGATGGCCATCACACCTTCCATTTGCAACCATCGGCTAATACATGGCACACGAATCCTCATTTTTACCAAACTCTCCCCAGGCTTGACTGAATTCAGGTTTGCTGGATCTTTCTTCAGCTCCTTGAATATTTGAATCTTTTTCCTTCCTTTTCACACCCTGTTCTCACTCAGAGAGCTCTTTTTTCCCTCCCTTACATGGCTTGCTCCACCTTCTCTTGGATCTTAGTGCAAATGTCACTAAATCAGAGGGGCCGTCTGCTGTGGGAGAGATGATTTGATGCCCATGTTGTTTCCTTCTTTGCTCCTCCTCTTTCTTCTTCCTTTGCATAAGGACTCCTTCCTTAGTCCCCTACTTGGCAATCCTTAATTTCTGGGAAGTACACAAACAGTAAGGCACATATCCCTTAGGTCATAAATGAAGGGCTAAAATTCCATATCTACTGCCATTATCATTTTCATTGAACATATATTGTGCAGAGTGTACATCACTTTGAACATGAAGATGAATGTTAACAAAGGTATAAATATCACACTTTGTGTAAATTTTCTTACCACAAGTCATCAGGCATAATCCTCAAGCCATAAGATAAACTATCTCAAGAGTCAGGTTTGAACAAAAGACTGGAAACTTAAAAGATATTTGAAATTCTGAAAATCAATATGTAGGCTTTAATCTGAATGTTATAAACTTTATGCCAAAGAACATTTTCTTGATATTTATTTTAAGGCCAATAAAACAAAAGACTAATGGTTCAAATTTTGTGAGCTTCTCTAGATACGCAAGCTTCAAAGCACTTCTGCCGGGTTTTGTTAAAGCCAGAGTATTACAAGATTCTTACATTTTTCCCTATGCTTGGGGACATTAAAATGAATATTTTCCTACCATAAATTGGAAATCCTGAGATGTGGGGACACTGAATTAATCTGTGCTGAAGAAGCAAGTAAAGATGACAACAGAGATTGAAGGATCACCTCGGCTTCCTGGAGACCCCTGTATGGAGGGCATATATCATAAATATGATATGAATATCAGATATGAACTGTGGGACTTCAGCATAGTGCCTTCTGAGAAAGGCACGCTAGAAATCAGCAATAGTCATGCTAAAGAGCATGAGACTTGGGCACAATGCCCATTTACGGAATTAAAACTTTTTTCTTTCCTCACTAAAGCAAGAAGAGTGCCTCCAGACTTTGTCAATTCCACTTCACGTCACTCTGCTCTTCACCCTGCATCACAGCACTGGTATGCAAGTGATCACCCCTAATAATAGGCTCTCTTCTTTTAGAAGTGGGCCTTTTTCATTTTTCACCAAATTATAAAATAGCTTCCCATTATAACTTATGCTCTGTATACGCCAGCCAAGACTTTCTCTCATCTTAAAATGCTCTACTTTAAATGGGCCTCTAATGTATAATTTTATTGTTTGAGCATTTCGTTTTCTTTTTGATTTATGTCTCTTTATAGCTGGTTAGACAGCTCTTTGTGATCTTCTGATGAAAGATTCTACATAAATAAAATTGACTGAGAAGAGAGACCTTGATGGTAGCACTGGAGAATGCTCTCTGCACTCTGCGATCTTAAGATCAAGATTCACAGCTCAAATGAAAGATTTGAAGAATGCTCTAACTTCCCCCTTTCTAATTTTTATTTTAAAAACTCAGATGAATGTTGGCAATTTTGCCCTATCCTAGAATTAATTTGGTATATAGTGACTGAAGAGGTGGTTTTAGATTTTTTTTTTTTTTTTTTGGTACCAAATGCATTGAACTGCCAAGGCTAGAATAAGTAAATAATTATAATGATTATGCTGACTGAATTCAATACCACTTAGCCTTTAAACTTCCAGTTTAAAATAGACAGATGGATAGGTCTGGTATTTAGAACAGACGACCAAATAGAGGCGATCGTTTACAAACCAAGAGTTATCTAAAAACTTTGAGATCTTTGTTATTTCCAAAGTCATCTTATGATTTTTTTTTAGTATCTCTCCATTTATAGTCTACATTTATTTAACCCCAGGGTATCAACCAGTTTTAATTGTCAGTGAACACTGATGCTACCTAAGAAAATCCCTTTTATCTTCTACACTTTCAGATACTCCTGAATGCCTCAATGACTTTTTTTTTTTTTTTACCTTTCATCTAGGGTATCAATCAACAGAATCTGCCTTGCTTAAGGCAGAGATCTGAATTTTCACCAGTGAACTTTAGAAAAAAAAAAGGTGCATATTTGTTGTAGTTTGTGCTTTAGCTTAAATATTCTTTTCTTTCTTTTTTTTTCCTTAAATAGAAACACTCTAAATAGTAATAACTGTTATTGTTAACAATTAGTTTTTAAAGAATCATCATGAAAGGTAAATTATAAGCAATAAATTTTAACCTTACAAATCTAGGTGTTTAGGGTCTCCTCAACTCATTTACAAAATAACAGTAATAGTAAACATATATTGAGCACATACAATGGTTGGGCATTGTGCTAAGCAGTTTAAAATCATCTTATTTCCATCTAACCAAACAGGTCTATGACACAAACACCATAGTGATCCAATTCAATGGAGAGACAACTTGGTTGGAAGAGGAGCTGGAAAATATCATGTCTTCAATTTGGAATATATTAAAGGTGAGTTGTTGGCAGGCCATCCAAGATGCTCAGTACAGAGTTGGAAATACACATCAGAGGACTCAAGAGAAAGACTTACCTAACCTTAAAGATGTAAACCCAGGAGATACCTGCTACTAGAGCAAAGATGGGAATAAGATCAAAGTGCCAGAAAGATCCCTAAGCGTTACCTACAGTTAGCAGTTGGAAAGAAAGGAACAGGATAGTTCAGAAAAGGAGGTGGATAATCAAGAAAATGAACAATAACACGTTTATGCACAAATGAGATGTATGCACCTACCATGTGCCAGGTGCTATGTAGAGTTTGTTATTAATTGGGAATGGAAAGGAAGCTGAGAGTTAAAATAGATGAATATCTAGCTAAATTGCAGGGGAGATATGCTGGATATTGGGAGAAGACAAAAAACATTGAAAAGTAATGATCTGAACTTTGGACAGACCCAGCATCCCAATCCTGCTCATTCAAATGCTTACCAGCTCAGGATTGAGAGTAAAGAACAGAAGCTGAATCAAGGCTTTGATTCTTGAATCTGTTTCAGGAAAATATCAGAAGTTTTCAATAACTGACTGGCTTTGATTATTTATATTCTAAGGTTCAGAATCAGGGGTAAGGGCATCAAGAAGGTACAAAAAGCCAAGGAGATAGGAAAAGAATAACTCCTATAAGTATTTGCCATTTATAAAGTACATTTTCATACATTTAATGTTTCATTTTCACAATAATGCTATGAAAGAAATATTACTACTGCTATTTTACAGATGAGGAAATTATATGATAAGAGAGAATTAGGGGCCAAGCCCACCATCACCATATCACACCTAGTAAGAGCTGAAGCCACAATTGGAACAGGGCTGATTCCTATCCCAGCCTTATCCCAGCCTTAAGGGAGCTGACTCCTTGAAGCCTGGAAGGCTGGGGAATTCAGTGTAGCCTTGGGGGCGGAGGCTCTCAGTGCAGTTAGAAGGGTGAGTGGCTATACTTCCCTCTAGAGGCCAAGAACCAGGAGCAAGGGCATGGGGGTGGCTGTGGGAGCAGAGGCGGGAAAGGAAAGGCAATTGTGATCAAAGAAAGGAAGGCTAGAGTGATAAACAAAATATTTAAAAGATTAACTAATTTTTTCCTTTCTGGAATTTTTTTCCCTCTCTGACAGATCTCCCTACCCAAACAATTCCCTGTGGCATTCATTATGTCTGGGAAGAAAAGTTACTGTAGGAGGCCAAGAAGAGAGCTTTGCATTTCAAAAGGCTGTTCTGATAGAACTCAAGAGAGAAAGACAGAACTGGGAGAGAAGTCCTAAAGAAAATGAGGAGTTCCCGTCATGGCGCAGTGGAAACGATTCCAACTAGGAACCATGAGGTTGCAGGTTCGATCCCTGGACTCAGTCAGTGGGTTAAGGATCCAGCGTTGCCATGAGCTGTGGTATATTTAGGTCGCAGACGTGGCTTGGATCTGACATTGATGTGGCTCTGGCGTAGGTCAGCAGCTTTAGCTCCAATTGGACTCCTAGACTGGAAACCTCCTTGTGCCACAGGTGCGGCCCTAAAAAGACAAAAGACAGAAAAAAAAAAAAAGTCCTAAAGAGAATGAACTAGGCTTTCCAAGTCTCAGCTAGATAAGGATCCCTACACTGAGAGAAGGATGGTGAGGGGAAACTAGGTCTGGAGAGATGGGAGGGAATGATGGAATTCACAGATGGGTTTGGGAAACGTGAAAGGAGAAGCGGCTATAGTCCTTTGAGGGTAAAGCTCTAAGTGCATGAAAAGATCATAGGGAAGACATGACTGTGGGTTATGTCCAAGCAGAAAGGGGTTTAGACACCCTCAGGCTCATCCTGTGGTATCAGGTGAAATAGGACACACCATGAGCAGAAAGGACTTCCCACTGGAGCAAAGCCTGACAGGGCAACAATTCTCTGAGACTGGTTACTGAGTCAAGCAGAAGCAAAAACACTCAATCCATGCAACACAGACAGTTAACACCAAAGACCAGACCCTCCCCATCATTCTATATATCTGCCCTCCCCTCCCAGAATTTAGGGGCAACAGAGGGAAAGAGCTCTGTTGAATTGACCAAGATTAGGCTCTGCCACCTAGGAAATGAGAACTTTATGTAGAAATGAAGTTCAAGAATGAAGACAGCCAAAAAGCTATATTTCTTGTGTGCCTGAATTTCCAGGCTTAGATTCAGCCTGGAAGACTGAAATTATCCTAGTAGAGGTAGAACCCTGCCTTGGAATCTGGAGATCCAGGTTGGATAAGCCATGAAGAAGCTAATGTCAAGTGGCAAAGGAGAGCACAATGACATGGAGAGAGAAACCTTAGGCAGAAGAATCTACCAAAGGGTGATAAATGAAAGTAGGGACATAGATGAGGACAAAGCTGAAGATGAAACTAAGGATAATGGCAGGAGATACATGGGGAAGGGGTGGGAGAAAAAGGTTAGAAAGACACATCAATCCATGACTGGGGGAAGGCTCCTCAGGATGAGAGAGCAGGAGGAAGCTGACAACAGCAGATTAGAGAGAGAGGCCATGAACTTCAAGTGAAGAGAAATGCAGAAATGAAGTGTCCCTGAAGATCATGGCCACCCAAACCATACCCCAAGAACCAGAGTAAGCAAGCCCTGGTGTAACTACAGCAGGCAGAGGACATGGGCAGGAAACCAGAGAGTGAACAGAGACAGAGGAGGCAGTCATGGGAGGAAGAGTGTATACAAATGCACAGGAACTAGAACTCAGGGTCTGGGATGAGGAGGAGCAAGATGGAAGAGCCATCAGAAAGTAAGCCCTGGGGGTAAAAACATATCTGTTTATAAATAAATTGGAGCAGATAAAATAGGACCTCTTGGACAGCAGAGAAGTGTAAATAAGGCAAATATGTTTAGTATTCATTCAAAAAGTTATGTTAACCCCTGTAATTCCACAGTTATACTCAAAGCTTAGACAACAAGAAAAGATGTGATGCTGGCTTTCCAGGAGGTCACAACATAAAAGAGATGGCAGGCAGACAAATTCAGCATAGGACAGAAAAGTGCTGTGATGACTGAGGGAAGAAAAAGGCACACACACATACACACACATGCACACGCACATGCACACACACACACCCTCGCAAACATAATCTAAGCCAGATCCCATTTTCCTCATGTGTAGAGACATTAATATCATAGACTCCATTAATTATTCATGAAAAGTAGCTCTGTGAATTTACTTTTATTCACTTGGTCTGACATATACGGGCCTATTGGTTATGTTTTACTCATAAAAAGTAAATGAAAAGCATTCAACCATATATGACACAAAAATTCCCAAAAGTAAAATAATGGCTTCAAAATCTGGTTTGTTGGCAAGTTCCATCCCATGTTTTCTAGTCATTGTTCTTCCCATGTGATTTCAAGGTCTTCTCAAGGAAAAGGGAATGACTCAATGAAATCTACCTTAATTTGACAAGTTTAGCATAAGCCATGCTGTGAGTGATTAGAGGTCTGAAATAAGAAATAGTGCTAAGAGCAAGGTATTAATATTTTAAAAAGCCAACATTTATACAAACACTATGAAAAAATAGAAAATTCTAAAGTTTATAAATCCTAATAAGATCAAAAAGATATGGTACACATAAGTGAAAGTCATAGAACTATAAATGTTTTACATTGTTACTGCTTTTTTAGAAATTTAAAGTATTAAATAACAAATACACTCCTTTTCATCTCATAATAACAATGGATTTAACCTATTTTTTTTTTTTGTCTTTTTGCTATTTCTAGGGCCGATCCCATGGCATATGGAGGTTCCCAGGCTAGGGGTCGAATGCGGAGCTATAGCTGCCGGCCTACTCCACAGCCACAGCAACGCAGGATCCGAGCCGTGTCTGCAACCTACACCACAGCTCACGGCAATGCCGGATCCTTAACTCACTGAGCAAGGCCAGGGATTGAACTCGCAACCTCATGGTTCCTAGTCAGATTCGTTAACCACTGAGCCACAATGGGAACTCCTATTTTTACTTTTCTTTAGCAGTTTTTAGTTATCAATGTTGTGGTAAGATGGAAAATTATAAATGTATTATTGGATAACAAAGTGACATTGGCAATATACATATTAAAGGGAAGTTCTTTTAAATTAAGACATTTAAAAATTTAAAGTTATATTTAGGACAAAGATTTAGGACAAGAAATCCATTTTAGAGATTATGTAGTAACTTAATGGAGACCGCTGGAAACATACGTATCTTTTCTATCTTGAATGTTCTATGTAGAATACTTTGAAGTAAAATAGGGGAGTTCCCTTCGTTCATGGTTCAGTGGTTAACGAACCCGACTGGTATCCGTGAGGATTCAGGTTTGATCCCTGACCTTGCTTAGTGGGTTAAGGATCCAGTGTTGCCATGAGCTGTGATGTAGAGCACAGTTGCAGCTCAGATCCTGCCTTGCTGTGGCTGTGGCACATAGGCTAGCAGCTCTAGCTCCCATTCGACCCCTGGCCTGGGAACTTCCATATGCAGCAAGTGTGGCCCTAAAAAAAAAACAAAAATAGAATAAAATAAAAAATAAAGTAAAATAGGTGCAATTTTTGTCTTGTTCATACATGTCCTATACCATTATACCGTAAAATTGTTTCAAGGCCAATTTCAGTTTTGTGGAATATTAGAAATCAATTTCAGTGAAAGCAGTATTAATGTTTGTATCAAGATAGGAAAATCTATGATATGATAACAAATAACCCTGAAGTCTCAGTGACTTAATATCACAAAGTTTATTTCTTGTACATATTACATGTCCAATGCATTTCAATAGCAGGGCCTGCTCTACACAGTCACTTAGAGACGCACAATGATGACGGCAAAACCATACCAGGTGGAAATTAACTCCTCCTTGGTCACTGGCATGGAGATTGGAGAGAGAAACAGCTAACAATTAAATGCTTCATCCCAATGGAAAAACTAGTCACAATGACCCTGCTACAAAAGAGAAAAATGTCCTTTTTCTTGTTTCCAGACAAGAATGAGGTATTGGTTGATGCTGGTAATGCCTCCCACAATGTCTTTTCTCATTTCTTATCCCTAAGCATCCTATTGGCTCTTCATTCAATACTCTAGCCCTGCAGCAGGGCAGGGAAAAACAAAGGAATTTGGGGCAGAACCCAAGCCCCAGGCTTGTCCTTCCTACAAGTAGTGGTTATGCAAATTTGAACAGGTTAGTTCAACTCTTTGGATCTTGGTTGCTATAGCTACAAAGTGAGAAGGCTGGACTAGATCATCTCTCAGCCTCTACAGAACTAAAATTTTGTGAATCTATTTCACACTTTTACATCAAATAGAATAATCATTAACCTAGCCACAAAAATATTTTCAAAAGTCATTTACTTTACAAAAATCAACTAAGACTAATGTATTGTTCGGCCTCATTTTATATATATGTATGTATATATGTATATACATTTGCAGACATGATTTTTTGACACATCTATAGATACCTTTTTTCTTTTTCTTTTTCTTTTTTTTTGTCTTTTCTAGGGCCACACCCACGGCATGTGGAGGTTCCCAGGCTAGGGATCTAATAGGAACTGTAGCCACCGGCCTACACCAGAGCCACAGCAACGTGGGATCCGAGCCGCGTCTGTGACCTACACCACAGCTCACAGCAATGCCAGATCCTTAACCCACTGAGCAAGGCCAGGGATCAAACCCGCAACCTCATCGTTCCTAGTTGGATTCGTTAACCACTGAGCCATGAGGGGAACTCCTCTTTTTTCTTTATTTAAAGTTTTACTGAAGTACAGTTGATTTACAAGGTTGTGATAATTTCTGCTGTAAAACAAAGTGATTCAGTTTACATATACACACATCCATTCTTTTTCAGATTCTTTTTTCCCACATAGATTATCACAGAATATTGGGTAGAGTTCTCTGCACTACACAGCAGGTCTCCACTGGCCAAAAATACAGATACCTTTTGACTCCTCACTTTAGCAGAGTACATTATTAAGATTTTTACCCTTCCCTTCAGCTTTCCTTTGCTCTCCAACTATTACACTTGCTGGTAATACATTGCATTCTTATATCTTGATTAGGTCTTTTGTATTATCTGCAGGTTGACTTTTAAAAGTTGGAAATTTAACTATTGCTAAGTCATTGGAAAGCTCAAGAAATAAACTATAATTACATTTGCTTTCACATACACTCTTTCCTAGAATTCCTCAGTTTTTCTTTCTAGCCCCTAATAGCCTCTCTCATCTCAATTATTTAAAATTCTCCATCTCATTTGGGTGTTTTATTCATTTCCACTTTGTCCAGAAACCTCCCTCCTAGGATGCTTGCTCCTTCATTTCTCACCCAGACTGACTGATCCCCTCACATGACACTTTTCCCTCCTCCCAGGAACTCCCTTCACTGCTTGCCTGAATTGGTTCTACTCTTTCCTGCATCCCATGATTTTTTGTTCTTGTTTCCATCCTTATTCTGCTGGAGTTCATCTTCAAGCATCTCTGTAATAAAGTGTGTTTGGGAGGTACCCCATTTACCCTACTCCTAAAGATAAACATGTTTATCTCTGCTCCAGATGGAATCAGTAACCCAGAAACCTGGTCGTATCATTCCACATACCCGGTACTCCAGCTACCTTCTGAAAAAATAGAGAAAGTTATGGAGCCCTCAACAGCAGTAATCTGGAAATGTGTGAAATGCTGAGATAGCAACACTTTCAGCTTTAGGACTATGTATAAATACCCTTGCTCCCTCAGCCCCAGGATACAATCATTGGGATGAGTGCTTTGTCCCTATTTTCAGAGTTTCCCAGTGTGATTAAGCCATAGTTGCTCACAGTGACAGGTGGCTTGATAGCCAGCTCTCCTTCTATTAGCTACACATTTCCCTATTCTACTTTTCCCACTGCCCTTCCCACATAAACTTCTTACACTCAAATTTATAACTCAGGACCTATTTCATGAGGAACCCAAACTAAATCTTTAAATTCTCCATTTCATTGAGTGTTCTGGCTCAGCAAGTTAAGAATCCAACTAGTCTCTGTGAGGATGAGGGTTCCATCTCTGGCCTCGCTCAGTGGGCTGAGGATCCGGCATTGCTGAGAGCTTCGGTGTAGGTTGCAGATGCGGCTGGGATCTGGCATTGCTGTGGCTGTGACGTAGGCTGGCAACCATAGCTCCTGACTTGACCCTTAGCCTGTGAACTTCCATATGCTGCAGGTGAGGCCCTAAAAAGAAAATTAAAGAAAAAGAGCTAGAAGTTTTGAGTTCCTATTTTGTGATATAGTTTTCATTGTTTAATCTCCACAGCAACTCTCTGAGAAAAATTATTGTAGACATTAAAATAACATAGTAATTACTCAATTGCAGATTTGGAAATGGAAGTCAGCAGGTCAAGGGCATGCTCCTTCCACCTGAAGCTGTGTCCCCTGTGCTTTGTGGCCCTATTGATAGATGGGGGAATGTGAGCACCCCTTTGCAGCCTCCACTTATCCCTGAAGTAAATTCTGAGCCCCTAATCCACATAAACCTTAAAAATCTTTTTTTCTGGAATTCCCATTGTGGTGCAGAGGAAATGAATCCAACTAGGAATCATGAGGTTGCAGGTTTGATTCCTGGCCTCATTCAGTGGGTTAAGGATCTGGCGTTGCCGTGAGCTGTGGTGTAGGTCACAGATGCGGCTCGGATCTGGCATTGCTGTGGCTGTGGCATAGGTCGGCAGCTGTAGCTCCGATTGGACCCCTAGCCTGGGAACCTCCATATGCTGCAGGTGTGGCCCTAAAAAGCAAAAAAAAAAATCTTTTTTTCTTTTGCCACTTCAAATTCCTTATGGGACTATGCACCCTTCACAAATAAATATATTTCTTCAATACCTATTGCCTAATTTTCAATAAGCAGCCCTGATTTCCTTCAGGCCCTGGTCTTATAGGCCAGCGCCTATGTTCATGGCTGATTAATGGTTCTGATTAGTCCTCCAAGCAGGAAATCCAATATCCCTTAGGGGAACCCTAAAGATGCAGATGACCATGAATTCAAGGAAGCCTATTCACAACCGAAATCAATGGAGAAAGGAGGCAATGTTAATGGAGACAACAGTTCTACCAGTTTCTAAATGCAAGTGCTCAGACAGAGGGAGTGGAGGGAGGGGATAACAGAGAATGTATTCAGAATACCGAACTGCAGTTTCATCACTCTAAAAGCCAGCTTCAACAACTCCCTTCCCAATGTGGAAATTTAAAGCTTCCTTTTTGTGAATTTTGACTGGTTTATAGCCCTGAAAGAAAACTTCACCCCTCTCAGAGATTACCTCTTGGATCGAATGTGTATCCAGGGGCATAGAAGGCTTGATTTCACTGAAGCCGCATCCCAACCTCGGCTAGGGCATCATTTGAATAATTTTAAAATGATGGAGCTTTTTTTAAAAAACTGTAGAAATGTGAAAATTATACTAATTTCTGTACCATGTAGCTTATCTGAGTGCAGATATCCTTATTCTCAAGATGATCATAAAGTTTTCTAATGGGTTTTTAATAGATTTTTTTAATCCAAGAATTATAACTCTCCATTAGCCATGATTTGATTATCCTGTTGGTCATTTCTTCACAGATACCAGAACAATATTGTATCCCTTCCACTTCCTTCTGACCTTCCTATAGAGCACATCATAAAAGAGTGGGAAGAAGTGCTGGTTGTTCAAGGTCAGTGCCACGAGGAAGAGGGACTTTGCTCAGTAACGAGTTGTCTCTCTCCTCTCCCTTGCCTAACTCAGCCACCAAGGACCATATCTTCATAGAAGATTGTCTCCTCTTTTTTTTTTTTTTTTTTTTTTTTTTTGTCTTTTCTTGAGCCACTCCCACGGCAATTGGAGGTACCCCAGAGCCACAGCAACTCCGGATCCGAACCATGTCTGCAACCCGCACCATAGCTCACAGCAACACAGGATCCTTAACCCACTGAGCAAGGGCAGGGATCAAACCCACAACTTCATGGTTCCTAGTCAGATTTGTTAACCACTGAGCCACGACGGGAACTCCTCTTCTTTATCCTCCACAAGCTCCATTCAGGCTATTAAATAGCAGTTTGAAGTTAGAGGACTTGTACCTGGATTGTGAATCAGAAAAATTCGCATCTACATTTGACGCATTGGCCAAGAATAATTATCATTCTCTTTGGTGCCCAGCTCCATGCTAGACCCTAATGGGCTACAAATGACTATTTCCACTTATATCTGAACAGGGTATTACATATACATGGCTTCAAAATAGTGTCATCAGTTCTTTATCAGAACCAAGAAACTGATGGGAAGGGACAGGACACAGAAGTTGACAGCTGCCTAGGTCCACCTATAACAAATGTTGCTACTTAGCTCTATTTGTTTCTTTAATTCAGTGGGTCATTAATTCAGACAATCATATCATAAAGCCACTTTTTTCCACTGGAAAACACAATCAAGAATCAACCTAAGTTATACTGGGAGCTTCATCTTTTAGACCAACTAAAAGAGTAGTGTTTTCTTCCTCATAAAACACACCACACACACACACACACACACACACACACACACTCCCGAACTAGCCTGTAGATAAGATAGAATCACCAAAAGCACTCCATGTGCTACATACAGTAATGTAAGTAAAGCACTGGCATACTATCTGGAAAAAATTAAAATGTGACAGTTGCCTGTGCCTGTCGGGGACATCTTCTGTTTCTTCCAGCCAACATCCATACCCCAAATTGGCCTTGGGAACACCCAAACTCTACTCTCAGCCCATGCATTTAGGCAGGATTAACCCTACTGCTAATTCCAAATAGCTCGTGATTGGTCTAAACCAATTAGTACACCTCATTCCTCTCAAAGTGATTGGGGACAGACATGTGACCTGATCTGAACCAACAGGACTTTTGCTGGGATTTTGGAGAGGCAAGGATCCTTCGCAGACTGACTTGAACCTTGAAGCATTTAGGATAGAACTGCTACCACCATTTCAACGCCATGAATTCTAAAGAAAGCAAAGCCAATAGATAGAAAGAAGCCAGGTCCTGATCACCTTCACTCAGCCATGATTAAAAAGCAGTATTCCTGGACCATTTTGTTACATGAGCCAATAATCCAGGTTAGACTCAATCTCTGTGACTTGCAATCCAGAGATGTATGTCCTCACTTCTTCTAAGAGTCCAAGGAACCTGAATAAACTTGGCATTGATGTGACTGCAGCACAACATCCAAATTCCCAATATCATTCATCTTATTGGCACTTGGTACTTATATGAGCATGGTGACAGGCTTAATTATTCATATTGCCTGTACCTTTTGACTCCACAATCCCCTTCCTAAGACATATAAATAAATATCACCTCTGTCTCTAAGTACAGGGAATTATTTCAAAAATGCAGACAAGGACAAGTGTAAAGAAACAAAGGTGAGTGCAGGGCTGACCCCTTCAAGTCTAAAACCTAGAATTTTAGAGACGTATGACATAGTCTACTAAAATCAATAAGGTGGCATAAAAATTAATTCACATAGATTCTAGGAACATGCAACTTCAGAGTGACATGACAGATTTTAACAAGCTCAACTAAAGTTTTCTGCCAAGTATGCACTGCCCCCTTCAAAGGTGGTACTATTACTGCAGAACTACTACCACTGCCTCAAATATCTGAACATCAAAAGTTAGTAGCACATTTATTTGAGAATTTTTAACTCAAATTGGAAAATCTTTATTCTTAAAGAGAGGACTTGATTTCTGGAAATAAAATTTATTCAGTGCTGTATCTTGGAAATAAGAAGACTGAGGGGAGTTTCCTTCATGGCACAGCGGAAACAAATCCAACTGGGAACCATGAGGTTGTGGGTTTGATCCCTGGTCTTGCTCAGTGGGTTAAGGATCCGGCATTGCTGTGAGCTGTGTAGGTAGCAGATGCGGCTTGGATCTGGCATTGCTGTGGCTCTGGCATAGGCCGGCAGCAACAGCCCCGATTAGATCTCCAGTCTGGGAACCTCCATGTGCTGCAGGTGCGGCCCTATAAGGACAAAAAAAAAAAGAAGAAGAAGTAGAAGAAGGCTGAAAGACCTACAAATGTTTTTCAAACATACATTATTACACAAAATTCTAAATATGGCTTCTTAGAAGGAAAATAATGCTTGGGTAAACATTTAAGATCTTAGGTGCTTGTGGGAAAAAAAAAAGTCTCATTACATTTGGTCTACTCCATTGAACTTAAGATTTTTCCCCTTCAAGAGATCAAGTTACAAAATAACAAAATTATGCAGAATTTGGCCTATAATCAAAGCTATTTATATTTTTAGTCCTCTGGTCCTGCATATTTTAAGAGTAATTTAAAACTAAATTTAATAATATAGTTTCACTAACAATTCCAACTGGTGATTATCCATTACACAAAGAAATATCACTCATGGTATTTTCTTCCTGAATAGTTAGATGATATGAAAACTATGCCTAAAATATGAATTTTGAAGAAATATTTCTAAAAATAGACTAATTGGTATAAAAACAAAAATTTACACATTAATGCCATGCATGCTGATGCAAAAGAACATTTTAAAATTTACACCTGTCTGAAGAAGTTTAATGAGCTGCTATTAATATAAATAAGGTTTCATTTCTTAGTGAAAGAAAACATGTAATGGCGAAGAAAAGACAGATTTCTTTCAAAATCTTTTATGCTACTTATCAATATACCTCTCAGGGTCAGCCCTACATGAAAACTGGCATCTTGAGGACAAGATGCAAGTTTCTAGCTCTGATTCAATGGTCAGATTGAAGAAGGAGAAGGCAAGAAAGAATATTTCTCAGCAACCCTCCCTGCTTCCTTTTTCATATAGTAATAGCTTTAGTATGAACTTGACTTTATGTACAATGTTAGAATGGCAATTACACTTAAAATTAACTCATTAAAAAGTTTAAGTATCATATCATAGATATGCACTATCTGAAATTCCAGAAGATATTTTACACAGGTAACAGATATCACTACCCATCTTCAGACAAAGAGAATAACAGCATTACTGAAAGTGGCTCCCACATAACTATGGACCACCTGCTCCTTTGTCTTAAGAAAGAGAGAAGATCATCATACAGGCATTGTTGATACAGGAATTCCTGAAGACCTGTCCCTTATTATCAATGCCAAAATTAGGGTCCCATCTTTCACTTTGTGAGGCAGCTGATGACACTTGCCCTAAGCCTGATGCTACACAAGTCCAGCTACGCTGGGCAGAGGTTCAAAACGCAGTGGCAACAGCAGCATTCTAGGGACCAACTCAAGCCCTCATGCTGAGCCCATCCTCTAAGCAGACACACATTGTTCAGCCTCAAACCTGACCCTGCGCAAGGTTGAGCAAAGATACTGTGTAGCACACACCTACCAGTGGAGAATTATCAAGCTAATTTCTTGCCTTCTTGATATAATTTTTATTGAGGTATAATTGGTTTACAACATTGTGTTATTCTCAGGTGTACAGCAAAGTGATTCAGTTATACACACACACACGCATACACACCCTTTCTCAGATTCCTTTCCATTACAGATTATTACAAGATACTGAATATATTTCCTCATGTTATATAGTAGGACCTTGTTGTGTATCTATTTTACATACAGTAATATGTATCTCTTAATCCCAAACTCCTAATTTATCCTTTCCCCTCACCCTTTTCCCCTTTAGTAACCATATGTTTGTTTTCTGTCTGTGAGTTTATTTCTGTTTTGTAAATAAGTTCATTTGTATCATTTTTTTATATTCCACATATAAGTGATATCATATATTTCTGTCTTACTTTGATTTAGTATGATAATCTCTAGGTCCATCCATGCTGCTGCAAGTGGCATTACTTCATCATTTTTTGTGGCTGAGTGATATTCCATTATATATATGTACCATATCTTCTTTATCTATTCATCTATCGATGGACATTTAGGTTGCTTCACCTTGTTGATACGCAGTAGTCCATTCAAATGCCCCACATGGAATGTATTTCTTGATTATTTGTATCAAGTGGTATACTGAACTCACCTAGGAATTTAATCAGTCTTTTTTGCAGAAACTTAATATTTGAGATGATAATAATAGCCTACATTTGTTTAAGACTTTGTTTTTTAAGCACTTTCCTATTTGGTAATCTAAATAAATCTATGAATTAGGTTACGAGTGTATAGATGAGACCCCTATGAGGTTACAAAAGTTCATTTCTTTTTCCTTCTCGGCACAAGGATATGCAACATTGTCCAGCCTCCCTGGAAGCCTGCCTAACAGCTGGGACAGCCCATGACTGAGTTCAGCCTAAAGTACTATGAGCAGAGTAATGTAAGCTGGGCTAGGTCCAACCCAGGAAAACCTCCCACAAATGATCATTCTCTTTCCATATCTGCTGATCAGGTACAAGGGATCCTATCCTGAACTTCAAGAGAACTTTAAGTCCCAAGATAGTTAATTATGGATCCAGGAATCTTCTAAGTAGAAGGCCATGTGCTAACCAGAAACACCTTTATTTGCATTTATAAGCACAAAAAAAATAAGATTTTACTTTATTGGTCAGAGTTCTCCAGAGAAAGAGAAATAGTAGGGCATGTGTGTGGGTGTATCTATATAGATATATAGATATACATAGACAGAGATTTATTTTAAGAATTGGTTCATACAATTGTGAAAGCTGATAAGTCAAAATCTTCAGGTAGGCCAACAGGCTGGAAACATAGGGAAGAGTTGATGCAGTTTAAGTCTGAAGGCCCTCTGCTGGTACAGTTCCAGCTCAAGGAAGGGCAGTATTTTTTCTGTTCAGGCCTTCAAGTGATTGGGTGAGGCCCACCCACATTCTGGAGAGTAATCTGTTTTTCTCAAAGTCTGCTTATTTAAATGTTAATCTCATCTACAAAAACATCTTCACAAAAACACCTAATTTTTCATAAAATATCTGAGTATCAGGGCTTAGCTGAGCTGACATAAATTAATTTTCACATAAGGCAATGGTCATCACTTGCTGGGATTAAGTCTAACTTTGGCTGAGGAATTGGGTTTCTGGGCTCTTTTGATGAATCCCATCAAATGTCTAATCACAGTCACTCTTTTTGTCATGAATGTGTCCAATCTTCTCAATGTTCTGGAACATGGCAAGAGCTGGCTTCTTACCCTTCCATCTCTACTGGATATATAAGTTTTCTGCCTAGGAGGGTTTTTTCCCTTGACTTTTTCCAGGAAAACTGCTCTCAGTTCACTTTTTTTCCTCCAGAATAGGGTATTAAGAAGAATTGTATTTGGTTCTTTTCCTTCTTTCCTCCCTTCCTTCCTTTTTTTCTTTTTAATCCAGCCACCCTCCTTCCCACCTTCCTTCCTGCTTCTTAAAAACTGTGAGTAAAAAGTAACACTTCTCTACACAAGTAAATTCCATTTTTTCTTTCACTTTCATTTGTTGAAGTTTATTAACAAAAAGCATACCCTTTCCCTTACTTGGCCACTGTTGGGAACCTGAGGCCAGACACTTTACAATGTTTGTAAGCTTTGGGAGGAAGGATATTCTCTGATCCTTCTCCACTCTGCCTTCTTTATCCCTAGAATCTAACAGGTTATATTTAGAAGGAAACTCTTCTATGAAAATACATTCAAAGGTTGTCCCAAATTGCAAAACAGACTCACAATCTACTCTAAAATAAAAAACTAGGGCAGAAGATAATCAAATTTAGAACCAAAGGCCGTATACAAAGTTTTTCTAAGCCATAGCCCAAATTCTGAAATTTTTCTCATTAAAAAATATTTGGGAGTTCCCGTAGTGGCGCAGTGGTTAACGAATCCGACTAGGAGCCATGAGGTTGCGGGTTCGGTCCTTGCCCTTGCTCAGTGGGTTAACGATCTGGCGTTGCCATGAGCTGTGGTGTGGGTCGCAGACGCGGCTCGGATCCCACACTGCTGTGGCTCTGGCATAGGCCGGTGACTACAGCTCCAATTCGACCCCTAGCCTGGGAACCTCCATATGCCACGGGAGCGGCCCAAGAAATGGCAAAAAGACAAAAAAAAAAAAAATTGTATTTCCATATACATCCTTGATGGCTCCATTAAACAATTTCTTTGTGTCACACAATGATGCTACTGCCACTCATAAAGTTAAACCTAATTAGATCAAAATTATTTACCATATGGGATTTAAATAAGTTCCAAAGGAGCCATGTATTTGCTAGAAGGCCATTCATTTTATTGAAAGTCAAATGAAAATAACATTATTTTAGATAAGGCAGTCATGGCCCTTACCTCACCTGCTTATGTTATCATTGCTTGGTGTCTTATGTTAACTGCTCCCTGTAATAGCAGAAGGATGGGACTGACGCCCTCTCAAGGTCATCTCAAGCCTTTTGATTATATGAATTGTGCGCTGAAAATTACATGCTAAAATATCTACACAAAAGCTATATCATTTTCTCTCTACAACTGTCATCTTTAATGCTACCTCAGGTTTTATATTTAAAATGTATACCTGTGTTTGCTTGTTTCTAAAATGGTTTAAAAACTGTTAAAGGCCATTCTCAACTTTCAACAGCAATCGCGGCAGATTCCATACAAGGTTAAACAAAACTGACTGTGAATGCTGCATTTTGTATAAGCGGTTAGAGCTCTCAGTCTCTTTTATTTTCCGTTTAACATAAGTCAGAAAGGCTAAGATATCCATATCATAACAATTTTTTTAAATGTTTACATTTATATCTTTTTACTTTTTTAAGAAGCTAACACCATAATATCCCTAAAGTAAAAAACCACTACAGTTTAATTTATTAAAGAAGATTAAATGATGTAAATTAAGGTTTACATTACATTATTTACCAAAATTAAGCTTTTGCAATAGTTGCTACTTCATCTGCATTAGGTAACCACCATAACTTTGAAAATCAGTATGTGATCAACTGACACATCCAGTTATAACTTTGCTAATTTGGGAGCCTCAAAATTGACAAAACAAGATTGAAATAGTTGATGTGCCTATTTTAGATAGTCACCACTTTAAAGTGCCTAGAATTTTGTGCCCGAAACTATAGATTTTTGAAGGAAGCTCAACTAAACCTTTAAAAGACTTTCTCCTGAACACTGTGACTTTCTTTTTATTATTATTTTATCATGGAAGGAATACTTAACATGATATCTAGCTTCTTAACAAATTTTTAAGTGTACAATATATTATTGTATTGTTGACTATGTGCACAATGCTGTACAGATTTTGGTGGAAAAACAAAAGACAAAAGTGTTGACAAGGATGTGGAAAATGAGAACCCTTGTGCATCATGGGCGAGAATGCAAAATGGTGCAGCCAGTATGGAAAACTGTATGGAGGGTTCTTGAAAAATTAAAAATAGAACTGTCTTATGATCCAGCAATCCAGCTTTTGGGTATTTATGCAAAAGAACTGAAGTCTAGATTTTAAAGGAATAATAGCACCCCATGTTCATTGCAGCACTATTCACAATAGCCAAGATATATGAATAACCAAAAGGTGTATCAACAGAGACCTTCTTTTGATAGATTTCTTCTTTTTGTTACATCTTAGGTTACCCTTGGTAAAATACTGAATAGACACACTCTGTCTTTATTATCTAAAAAGCAGTCTCTCTCCATCTCTTTCTCTCCCACAAAAAAAATAATAATAATTTCTCTGATTATGATCTCAGGAACTTTCCTCTCTCCCTTCCTCTTGGGAAAACAGATCCTAATTTCCAAAATGCAGTCTGAATCTACCCTAGGAATCTCCATGGCAAAAAGCTAACTGTGACTCTCAATGACACACCCTCTCACCAACTGCCTTTTTAAGTAGCAAATGAACTAAAAGTCCTTTTCAGCTAAGTTTTGTTGTATTCTGTTTTTATTTTCTCTTTTTAGCAGCCCTCCACTGCTAATAGCTTTATTCGGTCTCTTTTAATCTTACCTGCTTAAATACATTATTTTATTAAATACAAATAAAGAGATATCCTTTATCTTTTTTCAAATGTAATTCTTAAATTAGTAGTTGGCTAATTCACTTAGCATTGTCATGATTTTCAGAGAAAATATACTGCCAAGTACTATCTTTCTTCCATCGGTTCCTTGCCTATTCTACTAAAACCAGCCATTCCAAAGTTGACTAGTTTCTGTTTTATCTTGTTTCACTATCATTTTCATCCCGATCCCAAACACTAGATTGGGATCACTATTTCCAAGATTCTTCTGAACTACTCTGCTTGCAATCACCCCATACATCACACACAATACCCAGGCTGATATTGTTTCTCCTCCTTACTGCCCATCGCAAGCCAGGAATGACAAGCAATCCTGTATCAGAGCTGCAAGCACATGACCTGCCTTATCTGGTCTGCTTCCTAAAATGCAGTCTATTCATGAGAAATTTAATTCTGCTGGCCACTACTGGACCCTTGGATGTTTGCACACTTTTTAAAAATAATTCAGTAATTTCTTTATCCACGTGCTTTTTTTAATTGGGTGATTTATGAAGGATTCCAGTAAACAATTTTACTAAAACTTTCCAGTCATGTGGCACAGTTTTAGGGTCAAAGATAAAGATTTCCTCTGTCAGATGCAATGCTATATATGAATCATTTTTGCATTATGCATATTCTATAAATTGATAGTATTAAAGATGTTTTCAGTCAATATTAAAAATATAAGATATAAAATAGCTTCCTCTACTTTTCTGCCAGAGACAAGATTTTTCTCAATTGCTAAATTACTAAAAAGAACCTTTAAATTTTAATTTAGAAAAGAAGAAACATGAATAGATATCAGTAAGGTACGACTGAAAAGTATTAGCTATCTACAGTTCATGGAGTATAACGCTGTCATTGAAAGAAATAGATATAGTCCAATTGATCTGAGAAATATTCATGAGGAAAATAAGATACAGCCAAATATGTCTGATTTTGCTATTGCAAAAATAACAAATTCTTTGTGTGTGCATATATATATTCTATAAAACAAGAAATGATGATATATGTACTACATAATACATATATTTTACATTATTTTAAAAGTTTGAAGAAAGAGAAAAAACAACAAATTATTAACATGGGGTCCTTTACAGTAAAGGAAATTATTTGTAGTGGAAGAGAAATATAACAGGAGGAAAGACAGATAAGAAAAAATTAAAAAATAATAATTTAAAGCCTTGCATTAAAAGATTGCACATGATATGATTCCATTTGTATAAAATGATATTAAGTGTTGGTATGTGTAATAAAGAGATGCATGGGAGTTCCCGCTGTGGCACAGCAGAAACAAACCTGACTAGTATCCATGAGGATGCTGGTTGCTTCCTAACCTGGGGGTTAAGGATCTGGCATTGTGGTGAGCATGGTGTAGGTCCCAGACGTGGCTCAGATCTCGCATTGCTGTGGCGAAGGCTGGCAGCTGTAGCTCTGATTGGACCTCTAGGCTGGGAACTTCCATATGCAGCAGGGGCGGCCCTAAAAAGCACAAAAAAAAAAAAAAAAAAAAAAAAAAGAGAGAGAGAGAGAGAGAGAAATGCATCAAGGATGGTCATCAAAACATTAATGCTATCCCAGCCCCACCCCAGGAGGTAGGATTTTTATTTTCTTGCTTATAGTTATTTTATATTGCTTAGATTTTTTTTTTCAGTGAGTGTGCATCAGGTAAATTATTGAGAGGGCAAAATAAAGCTGTTTCCATTGCGGATGGAAAAGAAATGGAAACGGAGGAGTTTTCCGTAACCACGGGATTCATTTTGGGCTCTGATGCAAGCCTCTAACCTGGGTCCAGCCTAGAGAGGAACAAAGACTTGACCACTTGCACGTCGTGGAGCTGTGATTGATGGTGGGCAGCAGAAGAGCTGCAGGAGTTGGCCCAAACTTAACTTTTGGCAACCTACCACTCCTTACACATACTCCTACATGAACGTACTAATGCAAAGGCACTGAATTCATCCTTCTCAAGTGTAGGAGGAAGAACCATTTTCAACATGCTCAGCTGCCAACTGATGGGGTCTGAACAGCCTAGCATTGGGTGCAGGAGGCAGACTCCTGGGGTCCATTCCTGTTCCCCCCACTCAAGAGTTTGTTTCCCCACCTATAAAGCAGGTGTAACAATACTACCTAGTATAAAGGGGAGCTGTGAGAATTAACCATCAAGGTACAGCTGTTACAATCAACCTCACCTTATTGTAGGTGGTCAGTGTGTAGCCAACAAGCATGGGTGCCTGCTGGTTCAGAGAGACTAATAAAAACTTAATTTGAAACATTTTCTTCAATCGTTTTTATTTAATTAATCATTCTTATTCAATTATTCACAGCTTACAAATCCATGTTTGAGGAGTATGGGACTTTGAAATTACCTTAGATATTTAAATTTTGAGACCAAACCTGGGGATGTATATTTTATTCAACAAATCCTGAGTCTTAAAATATCTGGGTGCTGGGGAGTTCCCGTTGTTGCACAGTGGTTAACAAACCCAACTAGGAACCATGAGGTTGCGGTTCGATCCCTGCCCTTGCTCAGTGGGATAACGATCTGGCGTTGCCATGAGCTGTGGTGTACGTCGCAGACGTGGCTTGGATCCTGCGTTGCTGTGGCTCTGGTGTAGGCCAGTGGCTACAGCTCCAATTGGACCCCTAGCCTGGAAACCTCCATATGCCGTGGGAGCGGCCCAAGAAATGGCAAAAAAATATATGTATATATCTGGGTGCTGCTACCTCCAGGATCAGGCTATTTGGACATGATAAAACTTGACCTTTCCCCATATCTCCAGCAAGTGAATCTCAGCTCCCAATCTATATTTAATCAAAGCATATGCATTAGTTTACTATGTTGAAAGCACGTTCTTTCCCTATCTCAACCCTCCTTAGATTAAAAAGAAGAAATGCCAAATGAGAAGAGAAAGGGTGAAAAAAAAATGTTCTCCAAATTGATGTAAGTGTAGATATTGATCACTATCCCCCAGGACCCACTGAGGTGGCCTTTTCTCCACAGAGGAAAATAGGCAGAAAGTCTCAATGCATTTGAAGATGACTAAACCATTCCAGGTCAGGAGGTAAGTTACAGGGTGTCAGCGTTTTTCTTGGTCCACCATTTTGCAGAGACTGCTCTTCTTAAGCTTCCCCTTAGCCTGCACAAGTTTTCTATACTCTAAGACAAATCCTTGTCTCAAAATCTAGTCTAAGGTTCTCAGCTGGTACCTATCTATTGCCCTTTTGCAGAAAGACCAAAGAACTTAATATCACTAAGTTTCAATTAAAAGTTGAAAGAGTTTTGCCCTATTTTCTACTGGTGTCATTATTCGCAAACATTAATTATCTTGAGCAACTGCCACTCTGCACGTCAGTAGGTTACTATTCATACTGTGGGGGAGGGGGCACGTCTACGGTGGGAAATGCACTAAACTAATACTCTGGCTTTTCTTCTCTCCTCATTCAGGACACATCTGATTGTTGATTTAAAACAGTGATCCTCAAACTTTCTGGTCTTAGGATATCTGTGCACCCTTAAAATTCATAAACAACCACTAAGAGTTTTTAGTTATGAGGGTTGTATTTATTGATGTTTACTACATTCGAAATTAAAACTGAGAACTTCAAAGTTTTTTGTTTTGTTTTGTTTTGTTGCTTTTTAGGGCCACACCCCATGGCATATGGAGGTTCCCAGGCTAGGGGCCTAATATGAGCTACAGCTGCCGGCCTACACCACAGCCACAGCAACGCAGGATCCAAGCCGCGTCTGTGACCTACACCACAGCTCACAGAAACGCCAGATCCTTAACCCACTGAAAGAGGCCAGGGATCAAACCTGCAACCTCATGGTTCCTAGTTGGATCTGTTTCTGCTGTGCCATGACAGGAACTCCTTAAAGATAATTTTAAAATAAAAATAATAAATTCACTATATGTTAACATAAATAACATCTTATGAAAGGCTATATCCGCCAAACAAAATCATAGTGATGAGTACCACTGCTTTACACTTAAGCAAATCTCTCTAATGTCTGACTTAACGTAAATGAATTCTCATATCAATCTTTCGCAATGTAGCCCCAGGAAAATTCCACTTTACACTCTTGAGAAAAAGAGAACAAAAATGCAAATAATGACTTACCATTATTACAAAAATCGTCTTGACCTCACGGGGACCATTCTTTGAGAACTACCAATTTAAGGAGAAAGAACTGGGCATGCGTGGTTTGGCTGCTCAAGCCGCTTCCTTTGGGATCTGCCTTCATCGCGAGAGCTCACCTTTCTGCTCCACCTCACCCTCCAGTCTGCGTTTCTCCTGTGCAGCCTGGGATGTAGAGTCTGGGATTGGTTTTAGGAAGTCCTTCATTGCCAGCACACCACACCTGTGCCCTCCAATATCTCCATCAGGGATAAAGCTGGCACTTTCATCTCCATCTGCCCAATTCCTTTGCCTTTCTCTCAGTGACTTATGAATGTGGTGGGGAATGGGAGCTACTTGCAAAAGCTCCTCAAACACCAGAAACATGGAACACTCCCACAGCCCCCGTGGGACTCAGACCAGAGGCTGAGGATCTGTTCAATCTGTTGTGATGAGCCACTAAGCAGAAAATCATGGGCATCTTTAATCATTTTCAGGTTACATTAGACGCGCACACCAGTGAGGAGCAAGCCTCCTTGAAAACAATTTGAAATGTTACCACGTAGAACACCTGTGTGATTTCTGCTCTGGCAAAAGAGAGGATGAAAGCAAGTTGGGAGAAATGAGAAACTTATAGGATCATTGATGAGACTCTTAAGGTTTTCCATCAAGGTCCCAAACTTTTTTTCCTTCCCACTTGAGCAGCACACACAGAGCAGGGTGTCCTTTGGTTCTGACGGTCTCCAACCCTCATAAAATAAAAATGGAGGAGGAGAAAGGGGCTCCCTTTAAAGCTGCAGTAGCATGTGAACAAAACTGCTTTTTCCGTTCTCCTTGGGAGTGGTGTCTGAAAAGAGTCCAGGTGAGTTGTCTTAGGCTACAGGTGTGAAAGCTAACTACCTCTGCCTTTCAAAACATATACCATGTCCACGTGAAAGGTTTCTGATTTATTGCTCTTTGTGTCTGCTTATCCCAAATGATCCAGGGGAAGCCTGGTTTCCCATTTTACAGCTTCATTTTTACACAGTAGACCAACTCCTCTCCCATCCAGTTATTCACCAAACAGCATTCATGAGCCCCGCCCACTACCACTGACATTTAAAATGGTACTTCTGTGTGATGCCTTGCCGTCTTAAAACCTCTTCTCAGAAGAGATATCACCTTTCATAAGAAATATGCTGTATCCACAAACGCCAGCCTCACGCAGTGTTGGGACACTGCACGATCCTCTTAACCCTTGCTCTAAATCCCAGAGGACCCAGTACAGCTTCAGAGCACAGGAAACAAGGGTCTCCACTTGTCTGGGAATAAAAGTGCAACTCCTGGATGACTTTCTCAAAGTAAAGGTAAAAGTCAGCCTTAGTTCATCTTTATTTTGGTTGTCATGGCACTAAAATTTTGCTGAATCAGAGATATTTTACGTAGTTTGTCAAAATGATGCTCTCCCAATCCAAGCCTTCTCCCTCTGGCAAAGATAGATCTCAACATCAGAATATAGTGGTTCTGCTGGTGATTTATCCTCACCACGCCTATGAATAGAGAATTAAACTTGGCTACTTTATCAGAAAGAAATGGAACTTGACTCAGCAATACATCTCACAGTGCTTCCAGAAACAGGCCAGGGTGTATCTTTAATAATAAATTGGTAACAGTTCTAAACAACATTGACTTTCATTTCAGAGGTAGAGAAAAGGGCTTAACTTTGCTTTACATGTCTGACCTGAACTAATGTTCTTTTCTCAGACTGTGCTGGTTTCTTGATTATCTGATAGTCACACTGTGCCTGTAAACCTTATCATAAAGTGGCTTCTTCTGGAAGCCTGTGTCAGGTTTTGAGGACCTATATTTCCACAACCCCCACCTGGGGGAGCTCCAGGGACAAGGAGCTGATTATACTTAAATATGCGTCTTGGCGGAAGGCATGTGTTCATGCAATGCTGGACAGCATAACACAAAAATAATCTTCATCCTTCTTTACTTCTGTCCTGAACATCAGTCCTTGGTCCAACAGTAAAGAATGTCATGCCACCCCAAGTATGTATGTACATATTTTTTAATGAACATATATAGTATTTATGACACGCAGGCACTGTTGAAAGCATTTTCCTAATAGTAAATCATTTAATCCTCATAGTAATTAGGGAGGTAGGTACAGGGATGATTCCCATAACAGAGATGTTGAGTCAGGCCCAATGGCTGTCCAGAGACTCAAACTTAGGTGTCAGCTCCAGGGGCTGTGTGCTCTGAGGTCTAGTCCTGCTCTTGGTCTGAGGGGTCCTGCTCTAGAATATTTCATATAAATCTCCTGGATAAAGAACCGCACTCTGTACCATCCTAACCTTTCCTTTTGTAAACTAGACACCGCTCCTTTCTCAGCCTATATGTGGCTGGAAATATCTCCCCCAAAATGTCTCTCTTTCCCCCTTCCAAATATTCCCTTCACCTAAGATAAATGAGAATGGCCATCAGTACATAGGACCTTCCAAACCACGAAAGCACTTGTAATAGCCACCATCTATTTTCCCGTGCATGGGATTATTTTAATTGGTGTGAGATTCTGAAGGACTTAGACGGGCAACTTCACAGTTTCAGTTTCAGTGTCCCCTTCAAGCACTTGACAGCTGTTCATGTAATAGAACTGTGTTGACAAAAAAGTGAGCTGTTATGATCCCTCACATGTCTATTTTTAGGCTTTGTGAAGTGCCCTCCCCCTGCTGGTTTGAAGTTTCTGACCCATCTTGCTGGGTCTCAGGACAGAGGTGGGATCCTGGACAATCCTTTTATCCACTTTATCTTGTCAATCCTCAATCCAAGTCAACTTTGGGGAAACATCGATGGCTACTGAAAGAAACTTACACCCACCCTTTTACAAACTGACACTAGCATCCATGTATGGAAACAACAATTCTGTCCCTTTGAGAGAGAACCAGTGGATTTGTGTTGACAAGATGCCAAGTATGCCAAGTGGCCACTCAGCCATTCAGCTCCAAGTGCTGCTCACCTTTTACCCTCCTGAGGTCTGCTGAGATAGACTCCAAGTGCAACCACCACTCCTCCATGTGCAGAGTCTGATCAAACATTCAAAGAACTTCAAAAGTATCTGAGAATTTTTTAGAGAACATCTTTATTTAGATATACCAATCCAAGTTGGAGGGCAGTGAATTTATTACCTAAGAGATGAGTTCAAGGACATGTTTGGGATAGTTAGCCACTTATGATTCATTAGTAGTCTACTGTTTCTGTAATTTATGAGAGGTGCATACATTTGGGGTGAAAAGAGTTAATATCCTGCTCCTAGACAGGATATTGATGAAATTTACACCTTTAAAATGGATTCAAACCTTTTATTTTTTTAATTAACCAATCTTGCTCTCAAACATAAAATATTCATTTTGTGATTCATATAAGTAATGATCCCTACCATACAAGCTAGTTTAATTTTCTATGTGAATCTCCCTTTATTTATGTGTTCTTCCTCCCTCATTCTGGGCAGGATTGTGGCAGCTGTCCAGGGGCCCCAGTTAAAACACCTAAACCAGTCCACATTATACCCACTAAGGCACCTAACAATTACCACCTGGAAACAGCCTTCATCAGACAGCTACGGAATACATCATGATACTCCCCCTTACCGGCTGTAAAAAGCTTGCCCACACGGGCCACCAACTTAAGAACTTTCTATTCTAGTAAGTGGAGGCGCAAAGACAAACAGATCCAAGTTATCTGGGGATACCACTTCTTTGTTTAAGCAAACACCCTACATCTTTCAGATAAGCATGTTCTCTGAAGAGGCTCTTCTTCTTGGGTGCCAGTGTACCCATCCACTGGGCGCATGATGGTCCTGAGGCAAACGTGCTCCCCTTCAGATCTCCCAACCTGCTCTCACCAGGGGGCACCGGCTACCAGGCACGTGTCTCAGGGCCTCAGATACACTCGTGGAACTCAGAGACAGTTGCTTAGCAGTGATTCTGTTTTGGAGCTTATAGCATCTTTCCTGTTTAATCTTTTTGTGGCTATTCGCTTTCTGGCTATGGCAGTGCCAGCTTTTTTTTTTTTTTTTTTTTTTTTTTTGTCTTTTTGTCTTTTTGTCTTTTCTAGGGCTGCACCTGTGGCATACAGAGGTTCCCAGGCTAGGGGTCTAATCGGAGCTGCATCCGCCGGTCTACGCCACAGCCACAGCAACACAGGATCCAAGCCGAGTCTGCGACCTATACCACAGCTCACGGCAACACCAGATCCTCAACTCACTGAGCAAGTCCCGGGATCGAACCCACAACCTCATGGTTCCTAGTCGGATTTGTTAACCACTGAAACATGACGGAAACTCCAGCTTTTGTCTTTTAATAAACTTTTTCCAGAATCATGAGTTTCTTCTACCTGCCCTACACGATGTTTAAGAATCAAAGAAATGCTCTCTGGCAAACTTTCAAGAAATACTAAAAGCTCATTCCACCCCCAAAGAAAATGATCCTACAAGAAGTATGAAGTCTCATTGTCCTTTCCTTGTTACTTTCTGTGATCAAAACTGATCTAATAACATCTGATAAAGGACCTTGTTACAGACACATCCCCAAAAGTCATCCAACTCCCTGGTGGTCTTGTGGTTGGACCTTGGCACTCTCTCAAAAAATCACTCAAACGCCAGTGATCAGAAGTCAGAAAAGGCAGATGGCTTGTTAGAATAATAACTAAGCCCATTCTTCCAAATCCCATGGCTGTTTTTCTGCAAAACAGGAGGAAAATTATTCCAATCTTTCAGTTAAAACTACCTTCATTGTCTCAAATGGCAATTTTGACTTGGGATGCCAGACAGGTTTTGTTTGGCGGGTTGGCTGGGTTTTTATTTATAGAAAGTTTTTTAATACTCTAAGACTCGATTTTGTGAGCCAAATGCTCTTTGTAGGAATACCTTGCAAGAATGAGTCAGGGTTCTGATATTCTGGAGGAGTTGAGGCAAGATTAGTAAGGAGATATTGGTGGGTGGTGTGGGCAGGGTTGGTGAATGATTGTGTCCTTTAGGTGATTGATTAGATTCCAGGGGGTTATTGATCTGGACTATATTTGTTGGATAAGTTGTGATAAATGGATTATGCAAATTATGTCTTTGACAGTCCTCTAACTTTAGAAACCATTCCCAAATTTTAGAGGAAAAGCTTTGCAAACTTTTCTACAACTTCCTTCCTCCTTTCTTTCTCTTTCTCATGCCCTTTAGCTAAATCATATCCAGAAAGTACATGGATATTTATGAGCCCTTTCTTAAGACAATTCTGCATTTATTTCAAAAATTTTACATACAAGGAAAGATGTTGATTTATTTAAATAAGTGAAAGAAAATTCTGCAGAGTACCCACTTCAACTACGATTCCAATTACTTTTTTCCTTCTGTCATCACAATCATTTGAAAATTATAGAAGTCTCAGCACCAAAGTTTGCAAACTCAAGAAATAGAGTATTTTCAAGAATGCATGCTTTAAAAATAGAAACAAGCATTCCTTTAAGCCATCCTATTTTACAGGTACTACAGATGGTCCAAATATAATGTATTCAGAATTATTATGTTATAACAAACACATATTGTGCCACAATGCTAACCTTGATAAGTTACTTTCTAATAATAAGAATTGCTTTATTTATTTATTGGTTCTGCTGAACCTGCCAGAGGACACAAATTCTGTTCCTCTCCATACACCTGTGCTGTTCAATACCATAAGCACTAGCCATGCATGCTTATTTAAATTTAATTTAAATTAAATTTAAAATTCAGTTCTTCAGCTGCACTGGCCACAGGTCCAATGCTCAAAAGACACATGTAGTTAGTGGCTACCTGACTGGACAGCACAGATTTTTTTTTAATAATTTTTTTTATTTTCCCACTGTACAGCAAGGGGGTCAGGTTATCCTTACATGTATACATTACAATTACATTTTTTCCCCCACCCTTTCTTCTGTTGCAACATGAGTATCTAGACAAAGTTCTCAATGCTATTCAGCAGGATCTCCTTGTAAATCTATTCTAAGTTGCATCTGATAAGCCCAAGCTCCCGATCCCTCCCACTCCCTCCCCCTCCCATCAGGCAGCCACAAGTCTCTTCTCCAAGTCCATGATTTTCTTTTCTGAGGAGATGTTCCTTTGGACAGCACAAATTTTAAAGAATTTCCATTCTTTGTTTTCTTTGCTGGGGAAGGTGGGAAGGTGCAGTGAGAGGGAAAGCATGTTTGCAGCATGTGGAAGTTCCCCAGGCCAGGGATCAAACCTGAGCCACAGCAGTGACAATGCTGGATCCTTAACTACTAGACCACCAGGGAACTCCAGCATTTCCATTCTTGCATAAAGTTCTGCTGGGCAACACTGCCTTAGTTCTTTTACGTCAGAGACCATGGCTATTCTTCAGTAGAGATAAAGCAATTTGATAAGACTATAACAAAGCCTTCACAGTTCAATTTGCTTATTCCATTTTGCAATTACAAATCGTTTCAACATTTTAACAGACCTAACCACACTTTCTGTATTCCAACTAAACTTAGAAGTTTCTTATAGACAGGGACTACATATCAAAAGCCTTTGTTTTTTCATTGCATTCTAGGTTAATACTAAGTACAAGACATTTTTTAAAAATCCCTTGACCTGAATTCAAATGTAACATAACCTACCTAACTTATTCTAATGCTATGCCCTGTAGGTGCTCAGTAAATTCTTAACTGATTGGCAAGTCTGAGAAAAAAGTCTTGGTTTAGACAGACTCTTATGATCCCTCCAGATGATATTCCAAACTTATAGTGGCAACCCTTACAGGAGGAACAGTAGTTGCTTAGTGAGACCAAGGCGTGACAGCAGGTGCCTTAGCTATGCTGCCAGCAGGAAGGTTCCCCTTTTCTTTTGCTGGGAGAAAAGTCCCAGGGAAGATGCTCCAAAACCCCAATCTCATGATTGGAAAAATGGAACCCTTGTTTGTGGACTCTATTCAGCTTACTCCAAATTATGCAGTCCAGCACCCTCACCAACACACACACACACACTCTTCAGTTTCATCTCAGGCCTCATACTGACAATCACTTTTCTAACCCTGGAAAATACTCTAGAAGTATTTATTCATTCCACAGATGGGTATTAAAAAACCTGTTTTGTACAAGGCATTGTGATTGACAGTGGACACCAAACACAATAGGGGAGTCAGATAACAAACAAGTAGCAAACCAATATTTTCTTTAAGCCTGTGAGGGGCTTCGGTAGAACAGAACAGTGGTCTGATCTGATGAAGAACTATGGGAATAAGGGGGCTGACCTTAGAGTCAATGAACAAGAAGGACATCTTGAGAAGGAGACACACACATTGAGACCAGAGGATGAGAAGTGCTAGCCCCTCAAAGAGCCAGGCGGAAGAAACAACAAATGCGAAGGCATTGAGATGGCAAAGAGGGTGGTTTAACCCAGGACCAGGGAGGCTCAAGAGAGCTCAACATGGCTGAGGAGAGCGGGGAGGAAAGTAGCAACAAGAGGCAAGGGGGGAAGTGACCATATTACAGCCCTTATGACCATATTGTGCATGACTTATCAGCCACAACAATCCACTGGGATTTGGGGTGCTTTGACAAGCCCCTGAAATGTTTAGATAAAGAGATTGGGTGAGTGAGTAAGTGAATGAACCTGCTCAACCCTCTGGAGCAAAAGTTTTTAAAACAGAAGCAATCACTTCTGTTAGGTGTTTGTTTTCCTTCAATAAATACTGCGTTTCCTCTCTAGTCATTTCTCCTCATTTCTTTGCATTAGGTTTGACTGAAACTTCAGAGCTGCCTCAAAGAGAGCTGTCCACTCACTTTTTAAGGACTGCCACAGCATTAACGGGAAGCCTTCCCTGACCCCTTCAGGCAGAAGCAGGTCTTCCCTGCTCTGGGCCCTGCCCGGCTCAGCACACTGCCCCACGCAACTGTCATCACTTTGAACTATACAGATTTTTCTAGACTCTGAGCCCACCGAACGCATCTCTATAACCACACTTCCTAAGACTGTGCCCAGCACACAGCGGGCCCTCAGTAAATGCTTTCTGAATGAGTAAAAGAGTAAGAAGTGGAAGATGTAGGTCTTCTTAAGTAAATGCAGACTCAGAACCAAGTTTCGATGCTAATTAGTGCTAAAAGAAGATTAATTTACTGTCTCTGTAATCAGCTCCTCTGACCTGATTATGTATTGGAGTCCTGAGGTTCTCTGCAAATATTACTATTTATGCAGCATGTAAATGAAGACAACTCTTAGAACACTGAGAGGTTTGAATTCCCATTCTATAATACAGGTCGTCTCAATTAATTCCAAGTATCCTTTTGTAAATAATAGACAGAGAAGCACCAATGATTCTGTCAAGTAATTCCTACTTGGTCAAGGCTAACGCTGTCCTGTATTTATAGAGTGTGGCCTCTGATGCTCCCATCCACAGGAGGTGGACAGGACACGCGTGCTTATCTGTGTCTCATAAATGAAAATATAAGCATTCCCAAATAAGACTCATTTAAAGTTACACAACTTGTCTGTGGAAGAAGCCAATGGTACTAGAATCCATTTCCTATCTTCTTTCTTTTCCACCACAGTCTCTGGATCAGTGGTTCTCCAGAGGTGGTCCTCAATTACCAGCAGGAGCCTCAGATGGAGATATGTTACAAAGGCAAGCTCTCAGGCCCCACCCCAGACCTACTGAATCAAAAACTGGGGGACAGGGATGGGGGTTGAAGGGAAGAGTAGGAAATGAGGGAGGACCAGCAGCATTTTAACCAGTCCCCCAACTGATTCTAACGAACACTTAAGTTTGAAAAGCACTGCTCTAGATAATTCACTTTAAAACAGATTAATAATTTTAAAAATTGATGCAAGCTACTTACCATTTATTTTAAGTAGTGCCGAATGGTCTGCTTAAACTGAAGTTAAAATCTAGCCTAAAATTTTGGACACGTTCATTACCTATTCCTTATTTTGTTACATTGTCACACAAAATACTGTTTGTGCAAGGATGTAAACATTTTGCATTAGATCTAATACTATTAAGCAGATTGTCACAACTTTCCAATTCCTGTTTTAAGTCAAATGAAGTAATTGTGATAAATTAAAAATTGCACTTACAGTTAAGCTGAACCCACCAATATGAATATCAGCTTTAATGCACACAGCTTGACCATCACACTTAGAAGGGCCAAAGGATGAAGCAGAAGTTATACTACAGAGTCCATTTCGGGAAGAGATGTTTATTGGCTACATAGTGAAACAAATGGAGAAAAGCAATGCAATTTTCCATAAATGTAACTAATGAAATCTTTGCCTAAGAAATTCACACAAAATAGAAACTTGGCAGCTTTCCCTTCGAGAAGCCTGCTCAGTCTTTGGAGGGTGACTATGAGCCCTGAATTACAGGCTTCAAGTCACTGAGAGCTAAGCAACAGTCTATGAAAGGGTCTCAAAAAGATGCTTCTTGGAAAGATACAAGAAACACGTGCTAGTAACATGTACAGCAGACCAAGTCCACTGAAATTACATAACAAGAGGAGCAAATCTTATTCCTGCGAACTTTTGTAATCAAATATTCTGAATGTATGGAAAAAGTGCTTAAAGGTGGTAATATTAATAATGATTCTGATTTTATATTTTCAAGTGGTTGGCACTCCAGGGTGGTTGCACAGGAGCTGTTTTTAGCCCATGTTGAAAAATCTTGGTCTTCTATTTTGAACCTTTACTAAATTTTTTTAAAGTGATTCAAGTCAGTCAAAGAAGAAAAGAAATCGGCATAAAACCCAGAGACAACTCACAATATTTTGGAGCTCATCATTCAACCTAAACATTACAAGCTTTTTACCTTTCTGCTTTTGAACACTTAGCTACTAAAATATGGCCACTTTTTTCTCCTTCTCTTCTTCCCCTCCCCCATTTAAATATAAGGGATTTCAACAGGCTGTTAATACTCCTTGATTAACTTTGGCAGATTCTACAGTCTCTAAATCACTTTCATAGAGGCAGACTGCATTCTGGGACAGGTTATCAATTTTGCGTTCCAATGACAGTCTTGTCCTTTTCCATTTGCATCCTTTACTCTCTTCCCACAGGGAGTTAATGCTAACCATAAAGTGGAAAACTATTTGGGGAAAGTGTCTAAAAGGTTTGAGTACCAAGGAGCACAAAAGTTTAGGCCAAAATAAGGATGAGAGATTACCTATAGCCTTAGCCATTGGCACAATACACAGGATGAAGTTAGCCATCAATGAAAGCTTGAATTAGTGAAAAATATTAATATTGATATCTTTTACTGATGATATACTTCTATGTACTAGACCAATTTTTTAATTGAGATATTCTCTTTATTGCAGCGATCTGGAACAGAACAAATAATGTATCTGAGGTATGCCTATACACACACATATACGCATACAGATGTAGATGTAGAGATAGAGATAGATATATATGTTGGTGACATGCCTGTTCATATCCATTGCTCTTTTTTGATAAAGTTTTTTTTAATTCAAGTATATTTAATTACAATGTTGTGCCAATTTCTGCTGTACAGCAAAGTGACCAAGTCATATATACATATATATTCTTTTTCTCATACTGTCTTCCTATATGCTCTATCCCAAGAGACTGGATATGGTCCCCTGTGCTGTACAGTAGAACCTCATTGCTTATTCATTCTGAATGTAATAGTTTGCATCTACAACCCCAAACTCCCCATCCATCCCACTCCCTTCTCCCTCCCCCTTGGCAACACAAGTCTGTTCAGGTCCATTTCTAAGCAGCTGGCCAACGTTATCCCATTTGACCTTCACAACGAAGCATCCTGTATAGGAGGTACCATTCCCAATTTAAAGCTGGAAAATGAAACTCAGAAAAAGTTATGCAATAGCAACCATAACAGGACCTTGTGGGAGAAACTTCAGACCCAAGTTTTCCTGACCTCATGGTCTGTGTCCTTTTTATGACATCCAAATGAATGAAGGAATAATTGATTTCTTATTCTCATTTCCAATGAAGGTTGAGCTCAAGGGCTCCTCCACCCATAGAAGATCAACTTGGAGAGGAATCTCCATTAATTTGGTGAGAGCTATATGCTACTGACACAGTCCTGGTGAGAGCTATATGCTACTGACAGCACTGAAGTGTTTCCTTTTGACCAAAGAATGTTTCCAAGATGCCATAGTGCAGATCATTTACCTGAGATGGACCCAGAAGAACCCAGCTCCATCTCAAATTGAGTGCAGTAACTACTAAGTTTCCATAGATAGGAGGCGATAGGAAAGGCGCACCTGTGGCCAGGGTCCTGAGGAGGCTGGCTGATGCCTAGGCTGGAGAAAGCAGAGGTGTTCATGGGAGCAGTAATCCTATAAGGAAAGGAGGGAATGGGGGCAGAAGGTCCAGACTCAACCTTCACCTGCTTTGACATTTTGCTTTGGTTCAACAATTCTGATGATATTTGCAAGACCAGACTCAAAAATTCTCACAAATATCTAACACTGATACTGAACAATTTTCCTAAACAAGTTTTGAGTGTAAAAGGGCAATAATACACTAGAACAACTATAGAAGAGACAAGAAAACTCTTTTTAATTTTTTTCTCTAGATATTTCATATTTTCAAAAGAAAAAAAATCAAATAAAACCTAATCTAAGTTAATTTTCATCAAGATAACACAGCACTCATTTTGCTCACATCAGTAGGTTAGAGGTTTCCAGAGAAGGAAAAAAAATGTTCACCCTCAACAAAGTGTGGATTTTTTTCTCATGTCACAAAATTATGAAATCTCTCTTTGCAATTCTTCGTCTTCTAGAAAAAAAAAAATCTCTTATGGAATTGAAACAACATGAGTCCAGGAAAGGAGAGTGCCACAATGAATCCACTCCTCTAACAAATGTTCATTAAACATTTTTTATGTTATAGGCAGTTAGGGAAATAAAAAGATGAATAGGACCATCAGCTGTATTTGTCTATTCGAGGACATACATACATAAACAATTGCAGAACAATTCAAAAGGAGCTGTAACAAATGTTTGTACAGGGCCTCTCTGGAACCTTCTCTGGGGAGGTCATGAGTTTAGCTGGCTGTCTGTCTGGAAGAAAATTCTAGAGAAAGAACATTTACGTTGCTTCCTGAAGGAAACAAACCTGTGTGCAAATTTCCAGAGGCAAGACAATCTGGGGCCTGTTTGAGGAACAGCAAGGAATTCCATATGCATGTGGAGGAAGAGTTCCTTTTATTTGTTTAAGATTATGTAGTTACCACTTACTCTTCAAAGGACTTTTTACAAGCATGAGCTCATTTAATCCTCAAAATGCCTTTCAAAATAACCCAAATTTGACAGATGAGAAAATTGAAGTTTAGATAAGTTACATAATGTATCCAAGGTCATTTAGACAAAACTAATACACAAATCCAGTTATCTACTGGACTCCAGCACAGCTTTTTTTTATATATATAATGACTATATAGTTGACACAGAACATAAGTTTAAGGTGTACAACATGTAGATTTGATACATTTATATATTGCAATATGATTACCACTGGAGCATTAGCTAACACCTTTATCATGTCATGTAATTATCATCTCTTTTTTGTGGTGTGAACAAGTAAGATCTAGTCTCCTACCAACTTTGAAGTTTATAACACAGAATTGTCTGTGATCACTATGCTGTAGCACTGTTTCTAACCATTATATATCACTGCCTATGAAGATGGAAAGATAAGTTGTGAAGGACTTTATATATTCTGCAATAGAATTTGAACTTGAAAGAATATGACCATCAAAAGTTTCAAGACCAAGAAATAAAACAGCATTGCCATATAGGTCTCAGACATGGCTTGGATCCCATGTTGCTGTGGCTGTGGCATAGGCTGGCAGCTGTAGCTCCAGTTTGATCCCTGGCCTGGGAAACTCCATGAGCAATGGGTATGGTCCTAGAAAGACAAAAAAAGAAAGAAAGAGTGAGAGAGAGAGGAAGAAAAAAAGAGATAAGACTCAAATCAATAAAATTAGAAATGAAAAAGGAGAAATAACAATGGACATCACAGAAATATAAAGGATCATAAGAGACTTCTATAGGCAACTATACACCAAAGAAATGGAAAACCTAGAAGAAATGGACAAATTCTTAGAAAAGTACAATCTTCCAAGATTAAACCAAGATGAAAAGGAAAAGATGAACAGACCAATCACAAGTACTGGAATTGAAACTGTGATTTAAAAACTTCCAACAAACAAAAGTCCAGGACCAGATGGCTTCACAGGCAAATTCTATCAAACATTCAAAGAAGAGCTAACACCTCTCCTTCTGAAACTATTCCAAAAAATTGCAGAAGAAGGGACACTCCCAAACTCATTCTAGGAGGCCACCATCAACCTGATACCAAAACAGACAAAGATACCACAAAAAAAGAAAATTACAGGCCAATTTCACTGATGAACATAGATGCAAAAATCCTCAACAAAATACTAGCAAAACCTCATCCAACAATACATTAAAAGGATTGTACATCATGATCGAGTGGGATTGATCCCAGGGATGCAAGGATTCTTCAATATCCACAAACCAATCAGTGTTATACACCACATTAACAAACAGAAGAATAAAAACCATATGATCCTCTCAATAGATGCAGAAAAGGCCTTTGACAAAATCCAACACCCATTTATGATTAAAAACCCTTCAGAAAGTGGGCATAGAGGGAGCCTACCTCAACATAATAAAGGCCATATATGACAAACCCACAGCGAACATCATTCTCAATGGTGAAAAGTTGAAAGAATTCCCAGTGAGATCAGGAACAAGACAAGGATGTCTGCTCTCGCCACTACTATTCAACATCGTTTTGGAAGTCCTAGCCACAGCAATCAGAGAAGTAAAAGAAATAAAAGGAATCCAAATTGGAAAGGAGGAAGTAAAACTATCACTATTTGCAAATGGCATGATACTATACCTAGAGAATCCTAAAGACTCTACCAGAAAACTGTTAGAGCTCATCAATGAATTTGGCAAAGTCACAGGATACAAAATTAATATATAGAAATCAATGGCATTTCTATATACTAACAATGAAAGATCAGAAAGAGAAATTAGGGAAGCAATCCCATTTACTACTGCATCCAAAAGAATAAAATATGTAGGAGTAAACCTACCCAAAGAGACAAAAGACCTGTACTCTGAAAACTATAAGATACTGATGAAAGAAATCAAAGATGACACAAATAGATGGAAAGACATACCATGCTCTTGGATTGGAAGAGTCAATATTATCAAAATGACTGTACTACCCAAGGAAATCTACAGATTCAATGCAATCCCTATCAAATTATCAAGGACATTTTTCACAGAACTCAAACAAATTATTTTAAAGTTTGTTTGGAAGCACAAAATACTCAGAGTAGCCAAAGACTTCCTGAAAAAGAAAAATGGAGCTGGAGGAATCAGGCTCCCTGACCAGACTATACTACAAAGCAACAGTCATCAAAACTGTATGGTACTGGCACAAAGACAGAAATACAGATCAGTGGAACAAGATAGAAAGCCCAGAATTAAACCCACACACCTACAGTCAGCTAATCTGTGAAGAAGGAGGAAATAATATACAATGGAGAAAAGACAGCCTGTTCAATAAGTGGTGCTTGGAAAACTGGACAGCCTCATGTAAGAGAACGAAATTAGAACACTCCCTAACACCATATACAAAAAGGAAAGAAAAGAAGGAAGGAAGGATGGAAGCAAGGAAGGAAGGAGAAAGAAAAAAGAAAAGAAAAGAAAAAAGAGAGGAGAAGAGAGACGGAAGAATACAGCTTAAAAAATGTTTTTATGTAGAAAGAGTGAGGCATTTTCTACCTTTGTTATTCCATGACAAGAAGTTCATATCATTTAACCAACAGTACTGGTAAATATTTTTCAGTGAAGTGAAAATTGTACTAAATATGTGCATTTCTGATGAATTACTGATCATCAAAAGTCATATTTTTCTAATACAAAAATAAGCAGCTTTTTATAAAAAATACTTTTCAACAGCATGAACATGAATCTATATGTAGGAGAAATTTTGATATATGGTAGCACTGTATCAAAATAAGCAGGACTTACAGTTAGTATCTAAGTGTATGCTTCCTGGACAAGTGTACCTAGTCTAGAAGCAAGAAGAGCAGATTACATCTGTGAATCTCACAGGCAGCACTGCTACTTTGATCTCAGATGCACAATAGTGGTTTAAAAGCCAGAACCATGAAACCATTAATGACAGCTCCCTTGGCTACCTTACTTCTCTCTTTGGTTATTTGTTCTCCCAGGAGTTAGATTTCAATGAAAATCAAAATTATAGGGAGTACAGATACCACAAAGATATTATTTTGCACTTGTTTGAATAGGATAATAACCCTCAAGAAGCATACATTATCCATGTGTGGGTATGAGTGTTCCTTGCATTATGTAATCAATATATTCCTTCAAAGTGTTGTGTAAATAAATTAGAGTAAATGAGCTAATATTTTAAGTGCCTGACACTTAAAGGAATGTTATGTTTCTATAAAGTGCAGAATTTTCTAATAAAATAATCATCTCTTAGGTTTGCTTATGGATGCTTATGCTAATCCCTTCCTCACTGAACCAATCCTCAACTGATATTTTTAAATAATTGAAATTTTCATACCTTTGCGTGGAAGTAGAGTACAAGCACAACCATACCGCCAATACCATAAAATCAAACTAGTGGATAGTTTTTGCAGCCACCGCAGAATGTAACCACTCCCGTGATGCGATGAGATTAAAGGACCACAGGCCGCTGGTCTGGGGAACTGAATGCAGGCAGATGCAAGGAAAGTCCAGTTAGGAGGCTCTTGTCCTGGTCTGGAAAAGATGATGATGGCCTGGAATGGGATCAGGCAGTGGAAATGAAGAAATTCAGTAGATTAGAAGTATTTTGGGTATTCAACTGGACATGTTAATAGATTCGATGTGGGAAAGCAAAACAGTGAGTGCAGATTATCTGGATGGATGTGGTGCTGCTTCATATGGAAGACTTGATGGGAGCAAATTTGGGGCAAGAGTTCTTTTGTGGCAAAGTCTGACAGGCTTACTACGTATACAGGGGATGTCAATTTTCTCCAACATTAAGTATTGATGATAATGTGTATCTTGGAGCGTTGTTGTGTAGAGTACAAATAACATATTTAAATCACCTAGCAGACTGGCTAACCCACAACAGGTGCTCAGTTAGCAATAGCTGTTTTTATTATTCTTGGAAACACACAGAAAATAGGTCATGTGGTTGGAACTAGAAGTTGCAAAAAGTCAACTTCGGAATCCTCTGCACAGGTTAAGTTCAAGGCAATAGATTCCTTGAAGCACCTACCATGATCTGGGCATTGCACTAAGCACTAAGAACAGATATAAGAATGACAGAACAGAGTTCCTTCTTTCACAAAGCTCAGGGCAAATTGTGGAAAAGAACAGAATGCTCAAGGGCAGAAATTAAAGAAGAAAAAGAAGAGGTTTCAACTTGGTCATTCCTTTGTGGAACATGCAAGAGAGAAGAGGAGCCAACAGCGACAAAACAAGAGAGAACCACAATGAGAACCTAGATAAGCTCAGGATCATCGCCACCAGAACAGGGCTATGTTACAACAGTGGAGAGTTGATGGACATCATCGCCTAGAAGGAAAGTTAAAAGTCAGTCAAAGCAAGGAAACTATCAGAAGATCATAGGTGATGTTTGTCATTTCTGTGTAGAGTGAAAAGACTAGTGAGAAAGCAGTTAAGAAGTAACAGCCCAGGGAGTTCCCGTCGTGGCGCAGTGGTTAACGAATCCAACTAGGAACCATGAGGTTGCGGGTTCGGTCCCTGCCCTTGCTCAGTGGGTTAACGATCCGGCGTTGCCGTGAGCTGTGGTGTAGGTTGCAGAGGCGGCTCGGATCCCGCGTTGCTGTGGCTCTGGCGTAGGCCGGTGGCTACAACTCCGATTAGACCCCTAGCCTGGGAACCTCCATATGCCGCGGGAGCGGCCCAAGAAATAGCAACAATAACAACAACAACAACAACAAAAAGACAAAAAGACAAAAAGACAAAAAAAAAAAAAAAAAAAAGAAGTAACAGCCCTGGGATAGAGAATGCCTCACAGCAGAAGTTTGACAGGGTAAAGAAGGATGGAAGAAAATAAGGGCAGCTCACCTGGCAGGGCCTAACATTTAAGACTTAAGGCCATCAAAAACTTAAATGAAAGATTTTCATCTAACTCTCCCCAAGAGAGAAACTAAAAAATGGAACAAAGTTCTGGCCCCGAAGCAACTAGAACTAGCAGCAGTTTTCTGATGTCTTTTCCAACGCTTCATTTTATTTACCCAGGCTACATATGTATATGTGTATCTATACAGTCACACATGTATGGATAGATATGTAGACACACACTTAAGGATCTCTTTTTATCAATTCTCTTTACTTTGTGAGAAAACTGGACCAGGGTAACATAAACTCATGCATATAGTTTCAAAAAGAATACCATATTTTATGTTCTCATACTTGAGTTTTTCTTTCCCAACACTATTTTGCAGAAATGTTTTATTGTGAATTCAAGAGAGCCATGGAATGCTGGTTCTTTATTCCTGGTTTCAGTATTAACTGATGCGTAACTCTGGACAAATAACTAAGCCTTTGCAAGCTTCTATTTTCTTACTTACAAAAGATGGTTGGAAATCTTCTTCCTATGGAAAAAAGGGCGTGACTATCTCTGCCTCAAGTCACCCTAAGTGGATGAAGGACCATTGCAAGCCTCTAAAAATTAAGGGATGCTCTAGTTTGAAAATTCAGTAAGCCTGATAATGCCAGGTTTTAGGGATGGAGATAAAGGGAGACACGGTTGGCTTGACAGCCAAATCCACTGTAGGTGCTGCTGGGTGAGGTCACTGTAAGAACAGACAAAAAAGAATATGAAGGGACACAGGTCACTGTACAGAAGGGTACCCAGCCATGCTCTCTACGTCATGAAAAGAGAAGTCCAGATTGAGATTTATATAATTTAAATGGGGAACATGTTCAACTAATCAAGTTACAGATTCAATTTAACATGCACAACTAGTTCATAAAGGTGTGTAAAGATAGGGCCGATTTCACTGAAGATATATCTTTAAGTATAGATAATAGGTAGGTAGGTAGATAGATATCCATTATTTTTTTAAATGGACATATTAAATATTTTACCAAATATTAGTAGCCAATTGGGTGCCTACTCTGTGCCCAGCATTGTTCTAAATGCTTTGCATGTATTAATTCAGGGCACTCAACAACCATATGAGGTGAGTACCATTATAATCCTTACCTTATAGATAAGAAAGATAGGCAGAGAAACGTTAAATAACTCACCCAAGATTATACAGCAAGTAACTGGCAGCCTCAGAATCTGAACCCAGGCAATTTGGTTCCTGTTCAATTACCTTACCACCATTCCATGTTATCTGTTACAGAAATTTATTTACCCCTCACAATATCATAAGCATCATGCTATGCACTGCAGACACAATAGTGAACGAGGCAAATAAATAGGGCCCTTGCTTTTATGGATTTTTATAAAGCAGTAAAGGATATATACAAATAAGCCATTAAAATACAGTATTCTAGGTATTAGCCCTGGGAGCACATAGTAGGGAGACAACTGACATATGTTAGGAAGGAAGGGGAATCTCAGGGAAGGAGTCCAGTAAACAGGAAACGGAAAGTAGGAGGTTACCAGGGAGAGAGAAGGTGCAGAGGAAGGATGAGCAAGGGAAAGCGGCATGCCCAAATGAAAAGGTTGCATGGAGCATTTCAGAAGTGAAAAAGTATTTCTGTAGTTGGGGCAGAGAGGCAGGAGATGGGAGGTGATATCCGAGTACAGACAGGAGCCTGGTCACGGAGGGAATTCCACGACTAAAACTTTGGATTCTTCTCTCAACCAAAAAAGGAGCCATTAAATGGTGTTAGAAGTGGAGTTTCTTGATCATATTTGAAATGTATAAAGAACATTACGACTGCTGGGTGCAGCCTGGACAGTAGGAAGACAAGCAGGAGACCCATTAGCAACTTTGTTGAGTGATGGCGGGAAAAGGTAATTGTGACCTGATCAGGACATGGCTGTGGGCAAGATAAGAAGAGGATACATTTAAGAGGAATTTAGGTAAGAAACACAGAACCTGGGGGAGGGAAAGGGGAGATGAGAAAAAGAGCTTCCAGAGTTGACCGCCAAATTTCTGGTGTGCCAAGTGGTCTTTCTTAGCAGGGCACGGCACCCTGTTGTAGTGTTAAAAGAAGGATGCAAAGAGCTAGATTGACCCCGGGCTGGGGTTCTGCAGGCCTGTGGCATTGGGGCAAGTGGGGGCAAGTGGGTGGAGGCTGTTGGTGAAAGAATAATTAAAAGGATGGAGTATAAAATCTAAGGTAGGTAGGGAAGGAAAGAAAGAGAAGTTAGAAGGTAAGGGGTTCAAGGAACTAGCGGCTCTTACCAGGCTTTGGAAGAGATGCAGTGAAAAGAAATGATGGATTGTGGTCAGCAAATGGGATGTTGAAATATCAGAGTTGAAGCAATTCCATAGAACATAGATTTAAAGTAATGGCAAAGATGTAACAAGACTTATGGTTACACCAGAGGACTAAAGAGTAACTAAAGTAGAATGCAGGGAAATATCCAAAAGAGGTGGGTGTTACCTTAAAGTCAATGGGGTGTTGGGTCAGAGAGGGAGACAAGGCTGAATAAGGAAGATGGGACTGAAAACAAACCATGGGGAACTTTGTCCACCCCTCACTCCTCCCAGGCTCTCCCACCCTCTCCACTGAAATCATTTATTCTCCATAGTGTTGACGGGGCTATAAGGCTTGGTGAGTTTGATTACTCCCAGCAACGGCACAAATGGCTACAGTAGCTTGGTCTCTAAAGAACCAGGAACCCAAAGGCCCCTGTAGTCGTAGCCTATTCTCGTGAAATATGAGTGGCCCTTATCCAGGCTGTTAGCCTCTCTGATGCTGTGGTTTCTCCCTAATGCACATGTAGAGAATAGGATGAGCATAAGACTTCCATGAAGGTCTTTATCCAGCCATGCATTCCAAAATTATTTATTGAATGCCAGCTATGTGCCAGACATACAGCACCTGAACAGGATAGATGCCCCATCTGGCAAGCTTAACCCAGGCCTGCCTCCAGAGATTTTTAAAATCACCATTCCAGCCTGGAAGGTGAAGAATCATGCCTCTGCTGGCCTGAAGAAGACACCACACTGGCAGTGTAACTGGAGAAGTAATAAGAAAGCTAATGTGTGAGGATTTTTTAAGTAAGCAAATTATCAGAGTTCTCACCATTATTTTCTTACATGAATACCTTGAAGGAAAAAAAGGTAAATTAAATAGCATAAAAATGCAAAATAGTTGGCATGTAGGGGAGAATTGCTTTGCTTTTTCAAAGATTCAAGACTCATTGTTTTGAGATATAACTGACATACAACATTATATTAGCTTCAGGTGTACCGCATAATGATTTGATATATGTGTACACTGTGAAATGATCACCACCACAAGTCTAACTACCACCTGTAATGGACGGATGGATAAAAATGTGTGTGTGTGTGTGTGTATACATATATATAATGGAATACTATTCAGCAGTAGAAAAGAGTGAAATCTTGCCATTTGCAACAACTTGAATGGCTCTTGAGTGTATTATACTAAGTGAAATAAGTCAGATAGAAAAGACAAATACCGCGTGATTTAACTTATACATGGAAAACAAATGAACAAAAAAGCCCAAAACTCATTGATACAGAACAGAATGCTGGTTGTCAAGACTCATTCTTGAATCATAGGAACAAATATGTATTTTCTAAACTCGATGAATTTTATTATATTTATATTTGTACAACCATCATCACAACCTAATTTTACAACATTTCCATCCCCAAAGGAATGAATTTATTAAGCCCATGATAAAAACCATAATGCTATATATGTAACCCAAATAAGTCACAATTTTAAGTAAATAATCATGTATATGATATAAAAACCCCTAATAATTTAGACACGAGAGCATGTTTATTTTAACCCCTTCCCAAATAAATTGAAGACAGCCAACCTGCATGCAATATTTGCAAAAGAAACTATTTACTCCATTTTACTTTTATTTATTTTCCAAAAAATACTCTACAAATTGTTGACTAGTAGAATGATTCAAATTTCTTTTCTCTGTGGATGGTAGATTCTATTTGAATAAATTTATAAACATACACAGCTTAGTAAAATCTTCAGTCTCAGCAAAGCCTACAGAACATAACACTCGGTCACAAAAGGAAGTACATTGTTCTAGTTATATCAGCACAGTTATATCACTCAGCTTAAACCTGCAAGGAAAGATGTGATGTTTTCTCTGCCTACCTGATTAATCATTTTATTTATCAAAACCTAATTTGAACATATTTCAGACCCAACTAACCTCTTTCTAGCAGGCTAAGATGTGGCCTGCATGTTATTGACTAAAATACATCGTATCTGTGTTCGCCATAGAAATAATAGTGAGAAAGAATATCATATAGACATATATATGTGTTTGTAATAATATAAAATCATACATCTCAAGGATAACACAGATGTTTTTTAATGATTGTAGTAATTCAATGTCCTATCCATTAGCGTATCTAAAATTTTAAATCTCTAGGTGGTTTTAAGTGAACTCCAACTTGATTGTTTCTTAGTTCTGCCTCAGAACCCCACGTTCACGTGCATGCAATTTCCATAGAGGCGGAAATGTGGATGTTGTGGGTCAGTGAGCATTCCTTTCCAGGGTGCTTCTGAGATGAAGCCCCACGATTAACACAGTGCCCTTAATGATGGGCGGGGGACTAAGGATTCCAAGATTGGCCTGGATTCTTGCCAGAAGGGAGAGAAAGGGGTCTTTGTATGTGGACATCTGAAGGGCGGGCATAAACATGTTAGTTGATACTTAACACCCAAAACCAGTGCCAAAACCGTTAGCTCCTCTCAATAGCTTACTCTGGTTTCAACTGTCCACGACAATGGAGCAGCCACCTCAATATACAAAACTTGCTCTTTAAACATCCTCCGAGGAGGAATTCCCAAAATAGCAGCTGTTAGAAGCAAACAGACTCTAATTCACTGACATAAGCGGACCTTCTAATGTTTTCTGGAGACAAGTTTCCTTTTTTTTTTTTTTTTTTTTTTTTTTTGGTACCTACACGACCATCTATGCATTTTTAATAATTACCTTGTAGATTACGTGATGCAGTTCCTCCAGGCACTTGGAGAAGGAGCCGCGGGATTCAGATTCAGATGAAATTGCTAGTTTTTGCAGCAAGAGGCCCAGCTAATTTATGTGGTGAATTTTTTATACGTTTTTTCCCCGGGTTTTCCTTCCCTGCTGTCTTCGCCCCCTTTCTTCTTCAGTACATTAAGAGATTCTGCTGTGCCTGCAGCCACATCCGCCCCGTGGTGGCTGACTGCGCTGGAGCCAGCCCAGAATTGCCCGAGGGAGCCCAGCCCTGCCTGCCGCCTCAGCACAGCGCTCTCTCTCGGAATCCCCTCTGGGATCTTGTCTGCCATCCCCTTCCACCAGGCCTGGATCTAATCTCACACCTTCAATAACTTTTGTGGGCTGAGTTTGGTTCCTAGCACACTGTTATCTGTGTTAATGGAAATTCCACCCGGAAAGTAAGCAACCTCCTACCTCTAGAGGACCATTGGCCAGGCAGGTTGCCACAGTGGCGGCTGCTCCAGAAGCTTCAGCTGAGGGTGCATTTTAAAAATCTACATATGTAGCCAGATAAGAGAAAGAAATAGTATGCTTGCTATTCCCAGAGCTTTGATTTCCTTCTCCCCATACTTATTCATGCAAAGTAGCAACTCTACATTAAGAGGTCTAGCCCATGATTTTTGTTAATAAAACAAATTTCTATGTAGGGCAGATGGTTAATACATTTTCCATAGAACTAGGATGAAACTCTGAAACATCAGTTTTCAACAAGCAGACAAACAAGTCTGGCTACCACAGGACTGTTGGCATCAATGTGGGTGTTTATTTAGGAAGCAACATCCCTCAAGCATCAGCAGCCCTAAGTAGATAATTATTCCTAATGAGGAAACCATGTAATGGGGACACCTACAAAACACTATTAAAATTGAAACTATTTAATACATTAAAAAATTATATCTCCCTGAGAATCCCTATAATAGTTTTTAAATATAAAAATGACAACATACTATGTGGCTCTTAACAAGATGTAAAACTTAATTCTTTGTTCCTCTTATCTATTACAATCATTTAAATCATCAACCACTCTAACGTATTTTGCAAAAGTGATACTATTTGGAGGTTTTATTTAATAAACTCCAATTTATTTGCAGTCCAATTACAATGATACATTGAGGAATGACACACTTTGGGTGTAACTAGAAATTCCAGAAAAGGTGAAAGCAGACTTTACAAACTTAACAAGCCTTTTGTGTGACCTAATTGCATTGGAATATATAGTAAGGTTGCGTATTGTAGATTTTATGTTTCATTAGAAAGGTCATCACTGATTTGGGTTGAATCGTTAAAGAAAAGAGACCACATTAGTAGAGCGCTCTACTGGATAAAATGTGCTTAGTTGCATTAGAACTATATCACTGTAACTTCATATTTTGATTTTTATAGCAGGAAGAGACAATAGGACAGCTTGGAAGTCCCAGATTCTTGTACTCATCTTGTTGGAAATGGATGGTTAATTATAGCTCCACATTGTTTCTCCAAAACTCAAAACACAACGCTATAAAAGCAGCCCACCAATTTGTTCTGATTATAATCAACGATCTGAGCCCCATGACCTGGTAAATTATAGAAGACCTTACCTTCCAAATTGTAGTGTTCTTTAACATTTGAACCACTGTGTTAAGAGATCTTATGCTGCTTTAAATCATCACAATTTTTAATCCCAGAGTTATTATTGATAGAAATGTGTTACAAGGTTTTCTATGTCGAATTCCTAAATGATGTTTTTATGGATTTGATAAAAACATAAGCCTCGGTAATCTTCAATAGGTGTTACTTGTAATTCCACCAGGAAGAAGTTTTTGTTGCTTTGTTTCTATCACTCATTAAAAAAAAGGCATAAACATACATAGCGACTCATTCTGGTATGAATTTTGTTAGAATTAATAACTTCGAAAGAAGGATAACAGAGTTACCATTGTGGCTCAGTGGGTTAAGAACCTGACTAGTGTCCATAAGGATGAGGGCTCAATCCCTGGCCTCCCTCAGAAGGTTAAGGATCTGGCACTGCTGTCATCTGTGGTGTAGGTCGCAGACACAGTTCCCATCCCTCATTGCTGTGGCTGTGGTGTAGGCCAGCAGCTGCAGCTCTGAGTCAACCCCTAGCCTGGGAAACTCCATATGCCACAGGTGCACCCTAAAATAAATAAATAAATAAAAATAAACAAATAAAGATAATAAAGTATCCTGTCATTTAATCTCCAAATTACGTGATCGACCCTTGTGTTTGGCTCTTTTTGGTTACAAAGAACAAAAACATGCGGATTACATGTTTTTAGTATAACGGGCTTTATCTTAAGGATGTCCAAGAGAGTAAGGAGGGTGCGCTCCTGGTAAAGTAGTGAGCACAGTTGCCTTCCAAGAGAGTAAGGAAGCAGAAAAACTCTTTCCAAGTGAGACGGGTGAAGACACTAACCATCACTCACCATGCCCTGGCAACGCCAGCATCTCGGCTGCCCCTGGGTGCTTTGCTTTCCCACTTCTTCTCACTCCACCTCATGGCTTCCTCCTCTCTTCTTTCAGGACCTCTCTTCACTTTAGAGTCATCTTTTTGGTCTCCATCTCTTTTTGTGTATTAGAAAGTCAAGCTCCTTAAGAACAAACATGCCATTTGGGTAATCAGTCTTCATTTAGATTAGAGCAGCCACAATGGATGGTTCTGACTTACCTGGCCATTGAAATGCTGACCTGGAAGATGGTTCAGGCATGGATTGCAGACATATATCTGGCTGTGGCCCAAGTGGCAATGTCACGTGACAAAGCAGGAAGTGATTATCTAAGGAACTACTTGCTCCTAAGGGGATTGTGGGTGTGTAGTGAGCACTCATAGCACCAGGAGCACCTGTCACCTCAAGGCACAACAGAGAATCCTCACCAGAGAGTCAGCCTCGAACTGTGAGAGAAGGTCTTAAGGAATTGTTAGCTTACCATCCCTCTACCAAAAGTTCTCGTTAGTTATCGTATTTTCTGGACCCCATGCAAATGCTCATAATGAATTATTCTTTCACAGTCTTCCCTTAGCTTTCATTTTATTAATGAGAAGGGAAAAGTCTCATTTGGGGGAACCCTTATTGCATTGGCCATGGGAACATTGTTGAGAACACAATTCAGAGCCTTCCTGTATGTAGTTCTCTGAGATGAATTTCCTTTAGGGATTTGGACTAAAGGATTTCATGAGCCCCATAGAAAATGCTTGTTTCCTATCTTGAAAAATCATCCAATTTTCCCTTCTCACTTAGGCCACCAGAAAGCTTAAACCTTAATAAAGAGCACAGCTATTTCAAATGTGTCCTATTTTGTTTCTGATCTTGGCTCCTGCTCTAATTCCTATTTTCCTTAATCCTATTTTTTTATGTTTTTTATTTTGCCATTCATTGTCGCAATTAATTTAAATCCCTTGGGATTTCCCCTCATGGCTCAGCAGTAACAAACCCGACTAGTATCCATGAGGACGTGGGTTCAATGCCTGGCTTTGCTCAGTGGGTTAAGGATCCGGCCTTACTGTGAGCTGTGGTGTAGGCCGGTGGCTATAGATCCAATTCAACCCCTAGCAGGGGAACCTCCATATGCCTTGGTGCGGCCTGAAAAAGAAAAAAAAAAAATTCCCTTGAGGAAATAAACAGAGTATGATTAATAACATTTTAAGCACATATAGACGAAGTACAGCCTAAGACACAAGGAAAGAGCATGTCATTTTATCTGTTATACTGAAGTCCTGAGATAGTCACAAAAGCCCCTTGCTCTCTGACTGTGCCATTGAACCATGAATTTACTTCAAAACCACTGCAGAGGAAGACCTCACCAAAAAAAAACTATCCTAAATTTAAGTAAATATCATTAGCACTTTTACTTATGAAAACCATCACAGGTATTTCACCTTTATAGACTTTCAAACACCAATTTATATTATTATAATTGGTACCTAATCTTATCCAATGTATTAGTCAATATCATTTCTAATGACATTTTTTGACATGAACAGTATTGTGCAGAAATAAGAAGCCAAATTGGAACTGACCACATAGTGGTGATATAAATAAAAGTGTATAAATTGTCGATATTTTGCCAGCAAAAGAGGAAGGAGGATAATTAACATGATTGGGTGACTTTTTTGTGAAAGAGATGAGAAAAAGAAAGAGAAAGAAAGGGAGGGAGGAAAGAAAGAAGGAAAAAAGGAAATTTAAGTGCTTCAAAACCCTATTTCCACTGTTTATTTGATGGCTTAATAAGATGAATAAGTAATTCCTATTTTTAATGGGAGGAGGAGATATAGTGACAAATGACAGTTACTGAATCCATTGTTTTTAAATAATAGTTTGCCTACTAGTATATAGCGATCTTTTATTTAACCCTAAACCAACATCAATCTCCACAAAATGGGCTTCGTGGTAATCAGCAGCCAGTGTTCAAAAGTGGTCCAGTTTTGAGAAAAAGAAAAAGGTCCCAGTCAAATGTGCAGGTCTAACACTAAAGGAAAAATTCCTCAGATTGAGCAAACTAATCATTTTAGGTTATCTTTCCAAACAAGGTCTCTCTGTATCTCACACTTATACACACCTTTCTATTCTTCCCCCAGACAAACGAAGATAATGTGCTACATCCTTGGATCCAGGTGACTTGCTGCCTTACAAAACCAAACAGGAATAATAAAATTACACAGAAATATTCTTTTAAGGCAGAAGAATTTTCAAAGTGATAAAGGAGACCCATAAATTTCATAGCTCTCTCTAATGAAGATGAAAATCATGTTAAACACCAAATACACTTGTCTAATTACATCAGGAAATACTGTTCTGTATTTGCTAATGAAATGTGATGCTCCTGTGTTCACTGAGAACCAAAACAAAGTGAAGATATAACATTCTAATTACAAAAAGGCAATTGGTAAAATGGTTGTATGCTTTGAACTGTAATAAAAATTAATAAAATTATGTAAATACAAACACAGTTACTGAAAAACGTGACACTCTAATTTTAGAAAAGCCACAGAACATAATGACTCAAGAAACTTCAAACCATTTTTAACCTCGTTCTCTTCACAGAGAGAAGACTAATGAGAAAATGTTTGTCTAAAAGGCTAATATTTGTTTTAATATATTTACTTCATTGCTCTAATATGGAAGCCACTCCATATCCTTTTGGCGGTAAGGGTAAAAGCCTAAATAAATAAATATAGAAACATGAATTTTCTATCCATAAGCATTTTGCAATCTCCCAGCTAAGTCACCATTGATACATTTATAAACTTAAAGTCTTAATGGCTTCCTACATAGAATCCTGTTATAATGCAGGAGCCAGAGGACACACACAACGCCTTATTGTATGCTTTTCAAGCTCCAAGAAAAAAGATGCACCAGACCTCGTTATGTACACAGAGAGCAGGGTTTGACCTCCATGATCAAATCCATAGTATAACCAGGTGCCTTGTAATAGGTTATTATCAGAGCTGGTACTTAATGGTTCTCCATAGTGGGCTTTGTTCTGTACTAATTTTTCATCCTGAAATCTCTTCAGAGTGTTCATGTTGACTCAAGAAATGCAGTATCTTGAAAATTAACCTTGGGAATATATGTTCTATTAAGTTTTCTAATAATTTAAACAGGAAACTCATTATTAAAATTCATATAGCCTACTCCTACAATTTAATTTTTTAAAATTAATGTTTTCATTGGCTGTGACAGAGATCAGTGAAATGATAAGCTTTCTTACTTTCATCGCTTAACAATATCTTGGTCAAGGAGTGAATATGGCTCTAAACCAAATAAGCAATTTAAAAACTCTTCAAACGTTGTGGGCCTGAATCGTCTGAATGAATACTGTATTCTTTACTAACAGTCTTCAGTGATAAATGTGCTTATTTGCAATACACTTACTCAAGAAGTTATAAAGGGACCAGAGATAATGTAAAAGGTCCCTACTTGCTTTAGTATGCAGGGAAAAAAAATACTGCTTCAAGTCTGAAAATATATGATGGAGAGTATATCTTCCATTTGGTTCTGATTACTTTTTGTAATCTACTGGGAGTTAATGTAAGAGCATGTATCTGCTGTGTTTCTATAGAAGTCTTCCCTAAAGTAGGTAGAGTTATACCAGCTGCAGAGGATGTGAATTTACTCTGGTAAAACTGCTGCAAATACACCATCAAGATTATGCATATTTGAAAATTGGGAAGATTTTTATTTTCAGTCACTTTCAGAATGTGATTATGTCGACAATGAAGGATTTACTTAATCCATAAAAATATATCATTTCTTGTGCTTTTAACATAGCTCTTAAAAAACACACTTCAAATATCAGACTCACTGTAACAAAATCGGAGTAGTATTTAAAACACTTAGATTAAACATCTAAATGATAACTGTAGCATGGTCCTGCACATCTGTTCTTTGTGGTGTTTTCCTGTAATGCAGCAGAGTGCAGCATTTCAGCAAACCAATTCAAACATGAGAATCGCTACAGAGCAAAAGCTCTTGTCACTGTTTGTGATTGTCTAATGGTATATGGTTCAATCATAAAGGGCAGCTGACAGGCTGGTATAAGAAATGAATTTTCTCCTTCCTCCTGACACATCAGGGTAGGGCCCCCTGCTGTAATGCAGAAAATCTTTTATGCAAAAAGAATACACCATCTTTCAGCACATGATTACTATTCAGAAGATTCTGATTAGGTTTTTTGGTGCATTTTTTAAAATATTGATATAAATTTGCACAGAGAGCAAACGAGGCCTAGGCTGATGCCTTATCTTTCTCACCTGGGCGTTCTGTGACCTTGAGCATCTTACCTTTTTCCTCAGTACCTTCATTTCCCCATCTTTGAAATGGGAATGGTAATAATAAAATATACTGCCTGTGCTACAGTAAAATGAGATACATAAAGTGGATGAATATTTATTTGTTAAGAATGTCAGCCTATATAGAAAAATACTACTCGGGCAGTGTCAGGGAGAGAATGTTGTCTTTTCAAACACTTAAGGAAATCAGCTGCACTAAAAGCCACAATTAAAAATAAACATGTTTGCATAAAATGTAAAATTTCAAATTTTCATGTTTTAGATATGTCGCATAAAATAGGAACATTTCACTCACCTGGGCACAGATCAGTCAGCAATCCTGGATGAATCTGTGATGAAATCTAACATATATTGCCCAGGTACTGTGTGCTAAACATGGTGGTAAACACTTTATTTTCTCATCTCTCTCTCTCTCCCTTCTTTTTTTTTTTTTTTTTTTTTTTTTTTTTTTTTTTTTTTTGTCTTTTAGGGCCACACCCGAGGCATATGGAGGTTCCCAGGCTAAGGGTCTAATAGGAACAGTAGCCACAGTTTTACACCAGAGCCATAGCAACGTGGGATCTGAGCTGCATCTGAGACCTATACCACAGCTCACGGCAACACCGGATCCTTAACCCACTGCGCGAGGCCAGGGATCGAACTCAAGTCCTCATAGATACTAGTCAGGTTCGATAACCACTGGGCAATAACAGGAACTCCTATTTTTTTTTTAATTTTTATCTTTTTTAGGGTCTTATCCACAGCATATGGAAGTTCCCAAGCTAGGGGCTGGATTGGAGCTGCAGCTGCCAACCTACACAACAGCCACAGCAACACCTGATCCAAGCCGCATCTGTGACCTGACAACATAGCTGTGGCAATGCCGGATCCTTAACCCACTGAGCAAGGCCAGGGATCCAATCCACATACTCATGGAAAGAAGTTGGGTTTTTAACCCACTGAGCCACAGTGGGAACTCCTCTTTTCTCATTTAATCCTCACAACCTCTCTATGAAGTAAGTGTTATGATGAACTCTATTGTACAATTAAGAAAACCAAAGCCTGGAGACTTTTGCAAAACTCAGCTCCTAGTTAAAATATCCAGGGACGGGGGAATCTTTTGAACTTTTTAAGAACTCTGGCCTTTCAGGTGGCAGTCATGAGATAGCCAGCATTAGGGGAAAGATAAGAGAGTGAAAACAAACAAACAGACAAACAAACAAACAAAAACAGGGAAATTTTTGGAGAAGAGATAAGAAATGGAGAGGAGACCTCAGTTCTCTCAACAAAGCCCAGTGGAAGACTCCAACAGTCAGGTGAATGGAGGTGCAGGTGTGGGGGCATTTGTTGGAGCAGGCGCTGGACATCCTGGGCCTCAGCTAAACTGGTGTATGCGTCAAGAAAGAGTGAAGAAAAGGACTAGCCCAGTGGGCTTCCCCTGGGAGAGTCAAGTACGATTATACCAATAATAGAGATGAGGCAGAGGTTGGGAGGTAGGCTGGAGGCGTGCTAGTCACCTGGGAAAGGGACCTCTGAACAGAAGAGGTACTAATGAGTGTGATTTATGTGAGTCCATGTTCATAAGGCTGTAGAAATGCAAGTTGTTATTGCTGGAGGAGTCTTATATTCACCAGAAGGAAAGTGTTACATAGGAGAGACGTAGGAAAAAGATATTCTGTGCAAATTAACTGGGGCTGCCATTCTGTGGCTAAGAACACCCTCCCTCTGCAGAGCATCCCATTATCCAACCTGCGATGGGCAGGGAATGGATTCGGGCTACTTTCAGAGGTGGGGAGAGAAACTTTGAAAGCACACCCTGCCAGAGACAGAGGTGTGGCTGGCGTTTTTAAGCAACTTAAAGAGACACCTTCTCTGGGGAAGGAGAAGTACTTTAAAGGGAGGCCATAGTTGGAGGTAGAGGGCAAGACAGGTCTAGGTGGAGGGGCTTCCATGGGAGATGCTCATGGCCGAGGCTTGACTAGGAAAGGGTATTGCTTTGTGTGTTTGAGAACATCCAAGCTGACTAAAATATCAAGTTTTACCCTTATATACTAGTGTTTCTTAAACTGAGGTCTGCGGGTATATCCTGAGGAATCCAAGAGGGTTTTATTTTGTTTTTTATTGAAATATAGTTGATTTACAATGTGTTAATTTCAGGTATACACAAAAGTGATTCATATATAGACGTATATCTGAATCTGATTCATATATATATATATATTCTTTCTCAGACTCTTTTTCACTATAGGTTATTACAAGGTATTGAATATAGTTCCCTGTGCTATACTGTAGTCCATTGTTGTTTATCTATTTTACATATAGACGTGTGTATCTGTTAATTCTAAACTCCTAATTTATCCCTCCCCTCACTTTCCCTAAGAGTTTTTAAATTCCAGTATCATTGTTGCAACTAAAATTTCTTCTGAGATTACCTAATTATTTAAAAAGAAATGTGTACATTTGGAGGCCCTTTTATGAAAAAGAATAAAAAACTATGAAAAAATTATATTTATAAAAGTGAGCATTTGTATTTCTTAAGTTTTATTGAATTATAGTTGATTTACAATGTGATCATTTTTGCTACACAATAAAGTGATTCAGTTACACATATATACATATGCATTTTTTTCAGATTATTTTCCCATATTGGTTATTACAGAATATTGGGTAGAGTTCCCTGTGCTATAACAGCAAGTGAGTATTTTGAAATGAAGCCAAATGAGCCCCAGACATGTAAGGGCCCCAGCGCATTTGGTCAGGTTGGAACAAAAAGGGCAAAACAGACAGGGATGATCTAACCTGACCCACTCTAGCTCTAACTATGGGAGCCAGTAAGAGGAGATGAACTGTTGGGGAGCGCTTGCACCCTTGAGGAATTGCAGTAAAGAAAATTGGGGTTACCAGTGTGGAAAGAATAGCAGTAAAGAAAATTGGGGTTAACAGTATGGGAAGAAAGCCCCAGAAGCCCCAGAAAAGACTCTGATTAGTTAGGAACCAGAGATTTTTATGATTGTCCCTGTGGACCTGGGAAAAAAAAATCAAGGGACTCTGCCACACAGTTACATTCATGAAAAATAATCAACCTAGAAAGACAAGGAGGCTTCAACTCTGCTACTTTCCAGTTCAACTCTGCTACTTTCTTAACGAGTGCTTTTTTTGTAGTCATCTCTCTCAACGTCAATGATCAAAAGTCAATAAAGATGCCTTTAAATGAGTAATTAAAAGTACTGATAATGTCTAGTAGATTGTTAGCTATTTGTGGGCATAATACTTTCTCATAATTACTGAATTGATTTATCACAACTGACATTGTCCATTATTTTAATTCAGAGAAATCAAGCAGAGAGGATAGTGAAAACCTGGCACAAGTCTATGCAATACTAATACCATACATAAGTCCTTCAAATCTGATTTGGCCTGTAAAGCCAAGTCATAAGCAAAATAAAATAAGTGGTGCCAAGAAGAATGACTTAAATCAATTAGATTAATCCACTGTGTTGAAATGTATGTTAGGATTCTGACTCATTTCCAAGTAACTCCACTAAAACTGGGATGCAGTCCCTTAGGAAGAACTCTTTTTTTTTTTTTTTTTTTTTTTTTCATGGCAGCACCTGAGGCATATGGAAGTTCCTGGGCCAGGGATTGGATCCCAGCCACAGCTGCGACCTATGCTGGATCCTTGAACCTGCTGCGCCAGGCTGGGGATCGAACTTGTGCCTCAGTAGCCACCTGAGCTACTGCAGTCAGATTCTTAACCCCACTACACCACAGCGGGAACTCCAGGAAGAGCCCATTTTTTAGTTAAATGACTAATCCATTGTTTGAGGTGATTTTAAAATATTCAGGGGAACAATGTTTTGAATTGTTTTAAAAGTCTCTGAAAAGCCAGAGGATTGGGAAGACCGAAGTTATAAAATGGGAATTAAACTCCAAAGTAAAGAGATTATAATAGAAAAGACACTGAGGACAGATTCAGGTTTCCTGGGATCGTAAGCGTATAAAAGTTGGGGCCTTTTTTAAGAAAAAGAGTTTTATTTATTCACCTATTCTTGTCTTTTAGGGCTGTACATGGGGCATATGGAGGTTCCCAGGCTAGGGGTCGAATCGGAGCTACAGCTGCCCACTTACAACACAGCCACAGCAACACAGGATCCAAGCCGCGCCTGCAAGCTACATCACAGCTCACGGCAACACCAGATCCTTAAGCCACTGAGCAAGGCCAGGGATTGAACCTGCATCCTCATGGATACTAGTCAGATTTGTTTCCACTGAGCCACGATGGGAACTCCAAGAATTTTAAATTATGAACAAAAAATATATACAAAAGTGAATATTTTCAAATGATGCTGGTAGGAACCCAGGCAAATAAGAGGTCTTGAAGGTTCAGCCTCATTAGCCTCACAGCACATCCACTCCTCAGAGGAGATATTATGATGTTCTCTCATCTTCTGAGTCACACAACGCAGGACCTGAGATCCTTTCGCTGGAATAAATTAAAGGTGATCTTTCTCATCATCAGAGACAGCAATAAGAGAGGTTAGTTGGTGTTAAAATTAATGTATCAAAATGATTCCTAGAAGCAGCCAAGAACTAGGAATATAGTGATCAGGCAAGAGTTGGGCATAAATCATGACTGATTCTGCAGTTTAAAAAAATTTTAATGAGCACCATTTATTAGAAAATAATGTAGCATGGCCTTGTCAAGTTAAACATTCACCATACTTTAAACTTGACAATTCTGCTCCTGAGTGTGTGTGTGTGTGTGTGTGTGTGTGTGTGTGTATGTGTGTGTGTATGTTAGAACAACTTTGCACATGTCCAGTAGGAGACCTGCACAAAAATGTTCAGAGTGGCATATTTTGCGATAGCCAATAATGATAATAATACCCTAAACCTCCCCTCCCATGCTCGAAACGGCTATGGTTTATTTATTCAATGGAATATTAGGCAGCATTAAAAACACACAATGTGGATAAAACATAGAAACCACAATATTGAAGAGAAAAGGAATATTGTACAGAAGCCTGTATGATATAATGCCATTTTAATGAAGTTCAAACACAAGAAATACTAAAGGATATATCATTTAGAGATACATACATAGGAGGTGAAACCCATTTTTTTATCAAGGGAAAAATTAACACAAAGTTCAGATTAGCAGTGACCTCTCAGAAAAGTGCTTGATGGTGGGAAATATACAGGTAGACACAACGATGCTGGAGATGTTCTACACAGGAGTAAGACAGGAGATTCAAAACTGCGTGTCTCATCGTTGAGCTCAATATCTTTGTTCTGTTACATACACTGAATTTATAAAATATTTTACATACTCTTTCCCTTATTTCTATGTAAACAGCTTTGTTGGGATATAGTTGATATTGAAAACCTGCACATATTTAATGTATAAAATTTGATGAGTTTGGACAGATGGATACACCCGTGAAACCATCATCATAATCAAGGTAAGAGTCATATTATCACCTCGAAAAATGTTTCTATGTCTCTTTGGGATTTTGTTTTGAGGTTTTTGGTAGTAAGAACACTTAATGTGAGTTTTACTCTCCTAACAAAAGTTCAAGTGCATAATACAGTATTGTGGGCTATGGACACTACGTTGTACAATATCTCAAGAATGCATTCCCCTTGCATAACTGAAACTTTATACCTGTTGAGAAAGAGCTCCCCTTTCCCACTCTCTCCAGTCCTTTCTGTTCTTGCTTCTGTGAGTTTGAATATTTCAAGTACCTCGTGTAAGTGGAATCACGCAGTTTCATCCTCCTGTGACTAGCTTACTGCACCTGGCATAATGCTCTTCAGATTCATCTATGTTGTAGCAAATGGCAGGATTTCCTTCTTTTCTAAAAAAATAATGTTCCATCATATATTTATCACATTTTCTTTGTCCATTCATCTGTTGGTGGACATTTGGGTTGTTTCCATGACTTAACTATTGTGAAAAATGCTGCAACCAACATGGGAGTGCAGATATATCTTTACTGTCCTGATTTCAGTTCTTCTGATTATATACCCAGAAGTGGGATTGTTGGATCATATGCTAATTCTCTTCTTAATTTCTTGAGGGAACTCTGTACTCTTTTCCATAGTAGTTGTCCATTTACATTCCCACCAATAGTATAAAAGGATTCCAATTTCTTCACATCACCGCCAACATTTGTTTTATATTACATATAAAATTAGGTGAGGTAATGGCTCATTGTGGTTTTGATTTACATTTCTCTGATTAGCGATGTTGAGCATCTTTTCATATCCCTCTTGGTCATTTGTACACAACTGTTTTAATTAATAAAATTAAGGTTTAAATACAGAGTATGTCTAATTATGTCTCATCATGTTTTTGGTCCCATTCCCTACTTAGTCTATCAAACCTTGTTTGGGGCAAAAGTTAAAATCAAAACCATAAATTCTGTCCAAATTATAATGCTATGATTTTTTAACTGGTTTGACCATGCAAGAAAATGTGATGTTATTCATGCAATATATGTGGTATATATCAGCTTTTTTCAATTATTTAAAATTGTATTTAATACCCACCTGTAGCAAAAATTCTCTATACTATCACAGAAGTAGTCCTTGTAACACACCAAACAGATGTCAACAGGCCTCAGCTTAATCCTGTACCAAGGCTCTCCATTGCCCCGGAACAAATTCGCATCCTGAGCATTTCATACAGAGTCATCTGTGACAGGGTTCTTTTACCTCTCTAGACCCTTCTCTGAAGTTCAACTTGACCCAGGCAGAGGTGGCTGAGGCGCTGACACCTTCCTGGCTCTATCTAATGGGATATGTATTTTTACCTTTTTTTTTTTTGCAGTGAACGAAGAGAGATAGTGTGTGTGTGTGTGTGTGTCCGTGTCTGTGTCTCCGTGAATGTATTCTTTTCAACCTGGCAAAAGCTTCAAGAACTAACTTAGTGCTCTGGAATCCTTCCTACGCATTCAAGTAGCTTGTTCTTTTCCATCCTTTAGGTGTCAACTTTAATAGACCTTCCCAGATTAATTGGACTAACTCAGGTTGCCCTTGTGTATTCGCCATCAGAGCACCCCGTTTACTGCCTTTATTGCATTCTGTAACCATTTCACTTTCTTTGCATATGGGATCATTGCCTGTCTCCACTGCAGGAATGTACATTCCATGAGGGCAGAGATCTTGTCCACCTTCTTCAGTGGTATGTTGTACACTATGTGGAACATGGGAAGTTCTTTACAAATAATGCCTGAAAAAAATTTTAAATATCGAATGAATGAATAAATCCTTGGTTATGACCCTTTCCAATCAAACCCTACACTTGAGCCAATCTGAATTATTTGGAAAACCCTCAAAATTGCTGACTTTGTTTCAAACCCTGGTACTAGCTCTGCCTTCTGCCTGGTGGACACCTGCGTGGGTATGTATTATTATTGTCTTGTTGTCTTTCACAGCTCACTGACACTGCCTGTGGTAGACTAGACTGTCTGAACCTGTGTTCTCACTGTAGCCACTGTGTGTTTCAATTATCAGACTCATCCATTAAGAGCTTATTTCTATTTCACAATGTTATGCCAGTTATTTCGATTTTTCCCTCTACCCCTTTAAACTCTTCTCTGTGATGATGGGGCTGGGACTCAGCCAACTACATTTCCCAGATTCCCTTGTCACAATCTCCCTGTTAGACTCTACCAGTCAGGGGACAAGATGGAGACAGGAAGGCAGGAGGAAGGAGACCCCGCTTTCTCCTTCCTATTTGCAGCTCTTCTTTCCCAGAGCAGCAGCTGGTCCCAGCTCCTCTTGGAGGTCACAGAACCAGACTCTTCACAGCCCTTACAGGGATGAACAGCAGCTCTGTAGGGTCCTTTTTGGGTTTCTGGGGCTTGGTGACCCTACTGACTTCTTTTGTTCCCCTATCTCAGAGGTGACACCTGTTTTCTGTGGTTCCTTTCTCTCCAGGATGTCTCAAGTTCCCCTCTGTGCTTTGTCAGCCCTCCAACCCTGTGAGGCAATTTCCAATATTAAATTTCCTATTGAGGAATTCCTGTCATGGCTCAGCAGAAACGAATCTGACTAGTATCCATGAGGACGCAGGTTGATCCCTGGCCTCACTCAGTGGGTTACGGATCTGGCATTGCCGTGAGCTGTGGTGTAGGTCACAGACGCACCTCAGATCTGGTGTTGCTGTGGCTGTGGTGTAGGTCAGCAGCTGTAGTTCCAATTCAAGCCCTAACCTGGGAACCTCCATATGCCTTGGGTGTGGACCTAAAAAGATAAAAGACCAAAAAATAATAATAATTCCGTATTGAAATATCCAGGTTAGTATCTCATTTCCTGAGTGGCTCTTGACTGATACATGTGTCTGTTTCTTCCTAATAATGGTCAGAGTGCACCTTGAGGACAAAGTAAGTTTCTGATTTACTTTTGGGTCTTCATGTCCTGGGGACAGACCCTAACTCAATGTAAATACTCTGTAAGTGTTGAATTACTGGGTTAATGATTGATCCAAATACTACATCACGAGGAACTCAACCAAAGCAAAGACAACAGAAACAGGAGGGAAATTGTGACTATAAAGGTAATTCAAAGTAAATTTTCACTTCAAATTCAAAGAACAAGGGAAGAGTGGGGAAATGAAGGCATTAAGATGAAATGCATTAGTTTGTTCGTTTGTTTCTGGCAAGGCCCTTCACTTTTCCCTACCAATGGCCATTTGGTCTTTAATGAATACTAAGCTCTTACTTTGCACTAGGCAATGTTCTAGGACCTTGGGATATACCAGCAAACAAAGTAGATAAAAACCCCAGTTCTTGTAAGGATTCTGTGCTAGTTCAGAGAGACCAACCACAAAAATAATACGACGACAACAACGAAAACAATAAATAAGTAAATTATATAGAAAGTCAGAGTGTAATAAATACTATAGGATAAAATAAAGCAGGATAGGCGGTTAGGGAGGGAGAGAGAGGGTTTGAAGCCAAAATGGTTATAACTTCAAATAGGGCGGTTGGGCTAGATCTAATGGAGACATTAACATTTGCACAAAGATCTGAATGAGGTGAAGGAGTTATCCATGAGTGTATCTGGAGAAAAAGTGGCTCCAGGAGAGCAAACAATTAGTGCAAAGCCCTGAGAGGGAGCATGCACAATATGTAGGAGGAACAGCAAGGAGGCCAGTTTTTGGAGCAAAGCAAGTGGACAAAAGAAAGAAAAAGCAATCAATCAATGGAAAAATGGGCAAAAGACCTGAATAGACATTTCTCCAAAGAAGATATACAGATGGCCAGCAAACACATGAAAAAATGCTCAACATCGCTGACTATAAGAGAAATGCAAATCAAAACTACCATGAGATACCACCTCACACCGTCAGAATGGCCCTCATTAATAAATCCACAAATAACAAGTGCTGGAGGGGGTGTGGAGAAAAGGGAACCCTCCTGCACTTTTGGTGGGAATGTAAACTGGTACAGCCACTATGGAGAACAGTCTGGAGATACCTTAGAAATCTATACATAGAACTTCCATATGACCCTGCAATCCCACTCTTGGGCATCTATCCGGACAAAGCTCTACTTAAAAGAGACACGTGCACCCACATGTTCATTGCAGCACTATTCACAATAGCCAGGACATGGAAACAACCCAAATGTCCATCGACAGATGATTGGATTCGGAAGATGTGGTATATATACACAATGGAATACTACTCAGCCATAAAAAAGAATGACATAATGCCATTTGCAGCAACATGGATGGAACTAGAGAATCTCATCCTGAGTGAAATGAGCCAGAAAGACAAAGACAAATACCATATGATATCACTTATAACTGGAATCTAATATCCAGCACAAATGAACATCTTCCCAGAAAAGAAAATCATGGACTTGGAGAAAAGACTTGTGGCTGCCTGATGGGAGGGGGAGGGAGTGGGAGGAATCGGGAGCTTGGGCTTATCAGACACAACTTAGAATAGATTTACAAGGAGATCCTGCTGAATAGCATTGAGAACTTTGTTTAGATACTCATGTTGCAACAAAACAAAGGGTGGGGAAAAAATGTAATTGGGATGTATACATGTAAGGATAACCTGACCCCCTTGCTGTACAGTGGGAAAATAAAAAATAAAATAAAATAAAATAAAATGGACAAAGGTAAAAAAAATAAAATAAAGAGTCATAGAAAGGGCAGAGAAATCATGGGGACCAGATCATTCTGGGCCTGTGGACCATGGTAAAGATTTTAGATTTACACTGAGAGAAGAGGGAACACTGGTGGGGGTGAAGTGTATTGAAAAGAAGAGGGATAGATTTGACTTTACAGGGATAAACATATTATTGCGTGCTTGGGTGAAGGAGTGAATCCATGTAAAAGACCACTGGAGTGAATGGGGAGAGAGGACAGTGGCTTAAATGAGGTAAACGCAATGACAATGAGGGGGAGACCAGATCCCAGGTACACGCTGAAGATAAACAAGATACCTGATAAGATGTGGAGAGTGAGAGAGAAGATCAAGGGTGAGTTCAACGCTCTTAGCCTAAGCACTTGAAAAGATGGACTTACTATAAGTGGAATGGGCGCGGGTGGCGGGGGCGGGGGGAGGGGAGTTCAGGGCATTTGGCCAACAACTCAAAAGAGAAAAAAAATGCAAAAAGCGGGGCAGGTATCCTCTTGAGGAAAGAAAGACGATTTCTCCTACCCCTTCTTTTGGCTCAAAATCAGCTGGAGAGCTCAGAATGTATTTGATATTTGTGTACTTGTTTTGACACAAACTCACTCTCACTCTCTTTCCCCACCTTGAAAAGAGAGCATTTTTAAAGAAAGTTATACATGGAGGAACGTTTAAAAATCTACAGTTTTTAAAACTGTGGTTGAAGAATCACATTGCTGAATGAGACCAGGGCAAGGCTTGGTCTTTGTAATATTTTTATTTAGACTACATAAAGGAATGAATACTTTGTAAACCCCTCCTTGAAGGTAACGTGAAACATTTTTGTTGTTGTTGTTGGCATAAGGAGGTTCCTAGGCTAGGGATCTAATCAGAGCTGTTGCTGCTGGCCTACGCCAGAGCCACAGCAATATGGGATCTGAGCCGCATCCGCGACCTACACCACAGCTCACGGCAACACCAGATCCTTAACCCACTGAGCAAGGCCAGGGATCAAACCCACAACCTCATGGTTCCTAGTCAGATTCCTTTCTGCTGCGCCACGATGGGAACTCCAGTAATGTGTCACTCTTGATGGTACATTATCTACTGGTACAGCTATTCCAAAATTTGTCTGATCAGCCTATCATCTTTTTATTCGTAACCTATTTGCCATTATATTTAAAACGTATTTCTTACATATAGCATATATTGGTGGGGGATTTTTCCAATCTGAGTATCTTTACATTTTAAGTGGGATATTGAGACCATTTATGCTTAATGTGATTAGTAATAGAATTTGATTTAATCGCCCACCTTCTATTTGCTTGCTGTTTGTCCCATTTGTATTTTTCTTTTTTCTTTTTTTTCTTTTCCTCTTTTTTCCCCCGATTTACCTTGAATAAACTGCATATTTTCCATGATTTTGTCTTACCTCTTTTGTTGGTTTATTAAATAAAGCTCTCTGCTGTTATTTTAGTGGTTGCTTTAGGGTTCATTGTATAACTTATCATAGTCTCCCTTAAAATGACATTATACCATTTCATGTGGAAGAATTTTACGATAATGGTTTCATTTCTCTTTCCTGAATGCTGCACTATTTTTCTCATACATTTTACATGTACTTATATCATATCCCACCAAATACATTATCATTTTTGCTTTAAACAGTCAATTACTTTTTAAAGAGATTTAAATATCTTCTATTCATCCACAAAGTTAGTAACCCAGTGTTTTCACTTCTTTCTGGAGATCCAGATTTCTATCTGGTACCATTTTCCTTCTGCAGGAAGGACTTCCATGAACATTTCTTATGGTACAATTCTCTGCTAGTGATGAATTCTTCCAGCTTTCGTGTGTCTGAAAGAGCCTTTATTTCACCATTGTTTTTAAAAAATATTTTCACTGGATATGGAATTCAGATAACTGCCAATATGCACCCGGGTTACCCCTCCCTGTTCCATGTCCCCCAACCTCTTTCCCGACAGTCAGCTGGGGCAGCCTAGGTGGGGCTCACCTCTGAACTTTCCCATCTCTTAGGAATCACTGTCCTTCACTGCCTGATGCTAATGTCTCACAGACTGTTATTTCATTTTTTCCCCCATTTTGTAGTTGCTAGCGTGAAAGGGTAAATCTGGTCCTTCTAAGCCAGGTTTTTGTTTCTTTGTTTTTTATATGGCTATATCTGGGGCATATGGAAGTTCCCTGGCCAGGGGTGGAACCTGAGCTACAGCTGCAACCTATGCCACAGCTGTGGCAATGCAGCCATATCCTTAACCTGCTGTGCCACAGTGGAAACTCTTAAGCCAGGTTTTTTTAAGATACAGAAAAAAATAGGCAAATTCCACCCAAAATGACTGGAGTTTCCTATTGATAGCTAGTTAAGGAATGGCCAAGGGAAAAGGAGAGATATATAAACTAGGAGTCATTTTGATTCGTCAGCTAAGGAGATCCACTGCTCATCTCCTATTTGGCTAATGAGCTATAGTTGCTCCAATGGGTGCTTGTCATTTCTGTTGAAAATCAAGTTGAAGCCAAAGCCAAAGAGGAGGAGGAGGAATAGGAACAAGAGGGGCAAGAGGAGAGGAGGAAGGAAAAGAAACTTGAAAGGTGGGAAGATATTTTTAAAATATATTACACTAAAGCCAAAATTAAATTCCTATCATATACTTCTTATTACATATTTCCCAGCAAAACCGAAAAATTCCGTATTTTCAGTACTCCAGGAAAATATGCTTTCTTCAAATCTAGGACCTAATTGGATCATCCAGTTTCTAAACTTTAAAGCACATGACATATCATCTTTTCATACCAACCAGGGTGATAGAATTTAGGGGAAATTTTGATGCAAAGGTGATAGCAGCTTGCAGATACTGACCTGTTAAAGTTAAGAAATCCAGCTAAATAAGACTAGCACCTGTGTGACATAATGGTTTCAAGTTTGAGTGTCTGTTAATATTATTTTTCCGATGAAATAAATATTTTTCTCTAAGAAGTTACAAAGTTGCTCAAATCTTTTTGATTTATTCTCAGTGAAACAAAAAGTGGTCTACACTTTGGAGTAGATGGCAACTAGGAATGAAAACTCCACCTTAACACTAGGAATGAAAGATGGTACTGACATTTGAACATGAGAAACTATCACATAATATTTCTTCAATGAATCAGAAAACAATATACACTTAGGTAGAGGGGACAAAACATCCTTAAATGCTTTTTAAATATGATTTTGTTTTCCTAAGGCATGTGAAGCTTTTAATATATGGTACAAAACATACGGTTCTGAATTAGAAATGCAAAACTAAGTTTATTAAATAACCTTGGCAATAAATAATAATGTTTCTCCAGCAGAGAGTCATCCTACATCTCTATTGTTCAGAAAGGACATCAACTTCATCTCATTTAGTCTATCAATCAGCTTTGAAATGCAAATTTTGAGAGATAACAGAGAGGTCACATCACCTGTGAAAACTATCTTATCAATGTGGCGAAATTTTCAATAAAGGTAGTTTTCAGTCTATAAGGGTTCTTAAAGAATATCTCTTTAATTAATATATACACACATATCTATTAAATTCAAGAAGAGCTGAATTGCTAAGGATCGAGGAGAATAGCATTAATGGTCATTGTATTTCAAAATCCTTCTTAGAGAATTTCAGGCTCTTGCCTTAAGAAACTTTCTACCCAGCAAGTGTGGAAGGGGGCATGAAGGATGTTCATTGATATAAAATTAAGCTAAAAGATACTTTGGCCTCAATTATCTAGATATTTTGAGCGAATGCCAGATGGTTTCCTCATTTTTCACTTCCTTTGCAAGGAACAAACAGCCTATGTCTTCTTTACAGGAAAAACTTTGCTCCCATTATACCACTGACAAATTTCAAAAGTATAAAATGACTTAGAGATGAATCATCATCTCTAAGAGACCAGAGACTTGAATAGTTTCCCCTTTTAAGATAGGACTTCTGCGTGATTTCATAAAGATCCTGGCACTTTAAGCTCAGGAGGGCAGCCTATGATCTTTCCCAAGTGGAACTTTAGTGTCTGTAATAGTTTAACCCCGTGACACTTCTCTGGGCTCCTGGGCACTCTCTCTACCCCACCCCCCATCTGACCCCCCATCCGACCTCCAGCACAGCCCCAGACTTCACTCCTCTCCACCTTCTTTGACACTTGCAGGCTCCCCTGGGCAAGCTGGCTCCCACTCAACACTGGCTGCATTTCCTCAGCCCATCCTCCCAGCAAAGTTTCTACCCTGATGGCAGCAAAAGGGAAAGGAAAAGGGTCCTGCAGACACATGCTCTGGCTGGACTTACTTATCAGTAACCCCACACGCTGAAATTTGAAAACAATCAGTGCTCATTTATTTGGTTTACACAAGCAAAACACTAGATTTGACTTTTTCTTTTTCTTTTTTTTTTTCTTTTCTTTTTTTTTTTTTTTTGCCTCTTTTTTTTAGGCATATGGAGGTTCCCAGGTTAGGGGTCGAATAGGAGCTACAGCAGCCGGCCTACACCACAGCCACAGCAACACCAGATCCAAGCCACATCTTTGACCTACATCACACCTCACGGCGATGCCAGATCCCTGACCCACTGAGAGAGGCCAGGGATCAAACCAGCATCCTCATGGATACTAGTCGGATTCATTTCCACTGCCCTACAGTGGAAATTCCTTGACTATATTTTAATTGTGGTGTTTGCTCATTTGACTGAGAAAAACACCAAATGGCTATTTTCTTAAGTGCCAGATGATCCCAGTAGCCACTTACTTTCCAGAATAAGAAACTGGAAAAAAAAAAAAAAATTTGTTTAGAGAAAACTACAGTTCCGGGCTTAGATCCTCCAGCCTTTACGAGATCAATAACAAGTAACTCCATACATGACTCCAGTTCATTCTATTGTCCAAGGGATGTGTTCTGTAACCCTGGGAGGTCTGTCAAGATGCCATGAGGGTACAACCTACCTTTTTTATATGGCCGTGGATGTCTGGTGCCAAGCCCTCTGAAAAACATTAAAGCTAAAGTCATCTCTGTCATGCTCTTTGGGTGGTCTTAATAGGACCCTGTCTCAACTGCCTTCCTTCTGCCCTCAGGTCTGTCTATGACCTGCCAGGTGACGGTGCAGGGGCCTTTTAGGAGGGCAAGAACACAAAGCCAGCTCTTTCACTTCCTAAAATGTGTGGATACCACCTAGGTTCCCTAGAGGTGGGTTCAGTCCTTAATCCACAGCAGAGCTGAGCTGATGTTCCCCAAGCCTTGATAGAATCACCTTGATATGTGTGACACTGAGATCCAATCAAAAACTTAACCGACACAAAGTAAATTTACGAATGTCCCTCTGCCCTCAGCGCTGGAGTCTGTGTTCTAGGGTTACAGCATATTAAAGATCAAGAGCTGAAATACTTAGGCAACTTCCCTTCATAGCATAGGACATGACTCTTTCTTAAAGGACATACCTAAAATGAGCCATATTGGTCACACATCTGTATGTGCGGGGCAATCATTGTTAAGGATGTTTGCCCCTTCTGCTACTCTTGTCACATATGCCATAGTTAGGAGGGTCAAGTGTAGAAACATCGCCCCCACTGAGGGACTGTCCTGTCTCCTCCTCTCCATACGGAGGTGACTTATAACATTTCCCTATTGCCTTTGCTATCAGAAATCTTAACGATATGGCTAGGCTCTCAATCATAACCACTGTACTTGAGGGTTATTTTTTTCCTTCTTAAGCCTCTTCTCCTCTTTTAAGAATTCAGGAGTTCCCGTCGTGGCGCAGTGGTTAACGAATCCGACTAGGAACCATGAGGTTGCGGGTTCGGTCCCTGCCCTTGCTCAGTGGGTTAAGGATCCGGCGTTGCTGTGAGCTGTGGTGTAGGTTGCAGACACGGCTCGGATCCTGCGTTGCCGTGGCTCTGGCGTAGGCTGGCGGCTACAGCTCCGATTTGACCCCTAGCCTGGGAACCTCCATATGCCGCGGGAGCGGCCCAAGAAACAGCAAAAAAAAAGACCAAAAAAAAAAAAAAAAAAGAATTCATATTTCCCTGTCTTTGTCCTTGCTTTGCTTCTAGTAAAATTGAAAATATATCCTTGTGACCAGTCCATAGGCCACCTCCCCCAGCAACACATTTGCACACAGAAGGGTCTAACATCTCCTCCCATTCATGGTTCCTCTTCTATATTATCAACCCCTCAACTTTTGAATTATAACCCCCCCATCTTTTCTATCATTCTCTCTGCATACTATTCTCTCTGCATACTATAATCGTCTCTCGATGAAATAAAACTTATGCTAGAATCCACGTGCCCTGTGCCTAATGTCCATTTTCTCTGATCCTCTTTCATAGCAAAATTCCTTAAAAGAACAGCCTGCCTTCCCTGCCTCCAATTCCTCTCCTCCCATTACCTCCCGAACCCTCCTCAATTACCTGTTTACCCACAGCACCACTTAGCCAGTTTTTATCAAGTCCTCTGTCTCTATCTTACCCTGAGAGTAGAGTAAGGAGAGCAAGGCAGTCACCGCAGGTGTAAATTTTAAGGACGTGCCTCGAACACTGAAAGTAACATTTTCAATGTAATATTTTTAAAATGAAAATTAATGCAAAAAATTTATGATAAACAATATCAAAGTTTTATGTAAAGACAGGACCTTGCCAGGCCAGCACAAAGGTGAGAGGAGTTAATTAAGGGGTTTGAGTGTAGGGTCAGATCCTGTCTTTATTTAAATTTGTGATATTTATCACAAGTGAGATTTAGGGACTCTATTTGTTTTTTGCTTTTTAGGGCTGCACCTGTGACATATGGAAGTCCTGGGCTAGGGGTCAAATCAGAGCTGCGTCTGCAGGCCTACACCACAGCCACAACACCAGAACCTTAACCCACTGAGCAAGGCCAGGGATCAAACCTACATCTTCACAGAGACTATGTCAGGTCCTTAACCCACTGATTCACAATGGGAACTCCTATTATGCAATTTTTAAGTAAAATTTTATTATTTAAATGTTGCATTAAGATATTAATTATCCTTATTACTGAGTTCCTTAGTACCTCCCTTAAATTTTGTGCCCAAGGCAAGTGCCTGGCTCTATCCATCCTAGCTGAGCCCTGCTTCTACTCTCTTTCTCTTTAATTGCTTTCTGAATTTGGCTTTGAGGGCATCATCTTGTCTTCTCCAATCTCACTGGTTACTCATCCTCAATCTCTTGCTGGTTTCTCCTCATCTCCAATCCTTAAATATTAGGGTTGAGCTCTAAGACTTCTCCATTTATCCTCATCCCCTAAATGATCTTATCCAGGCCCACTGCTTTAAATAGCACATATGCCCTGACAACTCCCAGGTTTTATCCCCAAACCACACTCTTTGTTTTAACCCTTAAACCATCCACCCCTACAGTGTGTTGTACCTCCATAAAAGCTGTTCCATCTTTCCAGTTGCTCAGACCAAAAACTTTGGAGTTCTTCTTATCTACCCTCTAATTCTCTCACATCGCATCTGCTCTATCTGCAGTTCTTGTCAGCTCTGTCTTCCAGCAATATGCAGAATCCAACCCCAAGGAGTGATGGTGGCCTGGATAGAATGCTGGGAGAAGTCTAGTCCAGGCCACCATCACTTCTTGCTCAGACTGACAATAATCTCTGACTGGTTCTTTGCTTTTCTTTGCCTCTCCATAGTTTATTTCTAACAAAATGGTCAAGGTGATCATTTTTAAATGGAAATCTCTTTATGTACTGTGCTTCCCCATTTTACTCGGAATAAAATCCAAAGTCCTTACAATAAGCCTACAACCCTGGGTCTAAACTTGAGCTACAACAGAGTCAGAAACATCTGGGGTCTTGTTAAAGACCCCACCCTGACTGGGCCGCACCCCGAGGGTCTGACTCAGGAGACTGGGGTGGGGCAGTAAGTTGCATCTCTAACAAGTCCAGAGAGATGCTGGTGCTGCTGGTCTGGGGACCACACTTTGAGAACCACTGGCCTACAATGCCGTATGTGATCGTGACTGCTCTCAGCTCATCCCTCACTAGTCCCCACCTTCTTCTCTGTGCTCCAGCCATACTGGCCTTCATGGTATCCAAACCAGCTCCCACTTCAGAACCTTTGCATCTTCCAGTTCCTCTGTCTGGAGCATTCTTCCCCTTGACATCCTCATGGCACTCCCTCCTTGCAGTCTCTGACCAAATACTCTTTTAATATGGTCTTCTCTGAACACATCTCATAAAAATGCCAGACTGGCCCCATCCTACCTTGCATTGCTTTCTTTGTCTCCATAGACCTTATGGCCATCTATTCTCTGTATATTTATTCAAGGACTTGTCATTTCTCCCTGTAAAATGTAAGATTCATGTGAACATAGACTTTCTATTCCTCGTTCACTGTTAACTCCAGAGCCTAAAATGGCACATGGCACATAGGTGCTCAATAAGTACTTGAGAAGAAATGAATGAGTGAATGATAAGGGAGAAGCAGGCACCCACTAGAGATCATCCCCATGTCTGTTTCCAGGTTGGAAGGAATCATCAAATTTATCATGTGAACTTGGGCAAGTCCCTTAAATGCCGCACCCTTGTCTTGCAAGGTTTTACTGTAAAATCAATGTTCCTTGGCTTAATCATCCAAAAAACAAATAGACATTGATTCCATGACCAGTGCAGACAGCTTCCTGTTTTACCCATGTTCCTCACCTGGTATGCATAGAGGCCCACTTAGGGTGGCTAAAAATAGAGTCCTTCTTCTCTGTTGCCACCTGCTTCCTATAGCTGTAAATCCATCTGTTCCTGTAAAGAATCAACTCTGGGCCTTATTTCCTTGAACTGTGTTTTTGTCCTCTTACTCTCCTCTATCACTTTCTTTAAAATCCCAGAGTCACCTGTTCCCCCCTGCTCCATAACAGTCATTCCACCTTCTCCCTTCCCAGGGGTGTACCCATTCAATTCAAGCATCTATCCCATACCCTATGACTCAGGGTAAATTCTGACAAGGAACCAATTAGGATAGTCTGTTCCTTTGCTAGTCCTTGGTTTAGCCTGTGCTCATCACTCAGTTCCAGTCTACAGACAAAGTCTCCTGGGGACATCTGGAAATTTGCACTTCCTCTCAATAAAGAGAAACATGGGTTGAAGAATTCTTCTCCTACCATTCGATCTGTGTATTATGGCTGGAACTGCATCAACAGTTTTGCAACCCTGAGGGAAGCTAGAGGGGGACAAAACTGGAGCTAGCAGAGAGAAAAAGATGGCAAGAATTCAGGTTCTTAATGGAACAATGAGCCAATGAATGAATAAGACTTGAGATACCCTGTGTCAGGATTTCTTGGTAGGTAGGATGACAGAACTTTCTTATTGTAGAGACATATGTGATTGGGGTTGGGAGTCATTACTTGGATCCTTGTTGATACAGAAGTCTGTGCTCAATAGCAACACTGCCTAGTTAAACACATAACCTGAAGATAAGGCAAGCTCTATATCCTGCATATAACTTACATTCTGGACTATCCCTTTCCATACTCCATAAACTGCTTCCTCATAATCGAATGCCTATCGTGGAGAATCTCATGCTGAGTTCTCTATTTTCAATTTCATGCAGGCCCCTAGTCTCTTTAAGATAACTTGCTGTATAGCACAGGGAACTCTACCCAATATTTTATGATAATCTATGTGGGAAAAGAATTTGAAAAAGAACGGATGTGTGTACCTGTATAAGTGAATCACTTTGTTGAACAGCAGAAATTATCACAACGTTTTAGATCAACTCTACTTCAATAAAACTTTTTAAAAATTAAGTTAAAAGAAGAAACAACAACAAAATCCCAGACACAGGCTTACTCGGTGTAGCCCTAAAAGAAGGTGGTTTGTACATATAAACCAATGGATGGAGATAATTAAAAATTTTATTACATATAATGACCAAAAGCAGTAATATTTGCTTATTATTATTATTATAAAATGAGATATTTAAAGGGAAGAAACTTTTTCTTGAACTTTGTAGGACACTTTCATACAATCAGCTTAATAGAACTTCAATAGAGACTCACAGATCAAAATGAAATAGCTATATGACATTTAAAAGAACCCCTACAGATATGCATAATTTGAATCATTGTGATATTTTTGTTTCAAAAATTCTGAAATCTCCAAAGTAAAACCATTATGACAAAACTATTAAATTTCTTAATGACACCCAATGTTTATTCTCATGAAATATTTGCATCCCTAGGTTTTTTCTTTTTAAAATCACTTTTAGAAATTGACTCTCTACCTAGACAGGATTGCTGCTATGCTTTGGATAGAAAATTCTGTTTTTGTTTTTGTTTTTGATTTTTTTTTCCTCTGTCAGCTCTACCTCCATCCTTTTTTTGGCAAAGGCTTGGGGTTTCTTCTAGATTTTAGTTAATAATCCTTACTCAGGAAATCTCCAGATGGACATTGCAGAGATGCTGCTTCAGTTTTTTTTTTTTTCCTTTCAATTTGGACATGCCATGCACAACCTCACTGATGTATAAAACATCAGTACAAAATGTAGAAAAGTTCTTTTGCTTTTTGCCTGCGTATACCCTTTTTATGATGAGCTGAGATGTTTTTCCACAGGCAAAAGTTTTCCTAAAGAAAAACTATAAAAAATAAAAACCTAAAATAGAAAAAACTGAAATTTTGCATTCAGATTTTTACAGTTTCCTGCATAAAAATAAGAGGATGCTGTAAAGTGTCTGGGAAGCAAAAAAAAAAAGCCTAACTAGAATGGCACTTTTGGGAAGACCTAAGGGATGTCCAAAGTACATGGGATTGTATATCTCAAGATTTAATCATTGTGGGTCAGATTATCAAAGAGACCGCCATCCTAGGTCCTGAATTATATTCATTCTTACCATATTTTCATGAGAATGGTAAGTAAATAAACGTGGCCCAATTGTGGTAGGTGAATATTCTGAGATACTAGGCGTCATGCAAAAATGTTGCCCTTGTATGACTTCCTTAATTTATAGATCTCTAGTTTGGTCAGTATTTAGAGAATGTGGAGTCATGACAGTATTTTTTTTTATCAATGTTATAGTTTTTCACCTGCAAACCTTTAGAAATTCATGTGAGCACTCTATCTATACTGTAAGCACTTTGTAAAATAATGAAAAGAAGTCCTGGTTTTTATTTTTTTTTCCTTCTGTGGGGAGGTATAGTTTCCTTTTACTGGGGGCTGGTGTAGTGATCTGATCTGACTGATCTAGGTTTATATCCTGACTCTATCACCTACCTACTCAATCTATGATGTTGGGCAAATCCACTAACACGTGAAACCCTTGGATTATTCATTTGTAAGATGGGGAGAAAGACTATAGCTCCCCACACTCACTTATATCATATGGCTTTTCACACTGGAATATAATTGTCTGGTTGCTTGTCTGTTTCTCCTCTGAGGCTGTGAGTTCCCTGAAAAAGGAAAGAATATCTTTCTCTCTCTAGAGCAGTGCTTCTCAGTCTTGACAGCAGTTAGAATCATCTGGGGCATGTGAACAGCCCCAGTGCCCACGCTTAGTGTGCACCAAGACAGCTTTCTTTTTTTACTTTTTAATTTTTTATAGAAGCATAGTTGATTTACAATGCCTTAGTTTCAGGTGTACAGCAAAGTGATTTGTATATCTGAATATACACACACACACACACACACACACACACACACACACACACACATTCTTTTCAGATTCTTTTCCCATACGGATTATTACAAAATATTGAGTATATTTTCCTGTGTATACAGTAGGTCCTTGTTGTTTAAGACATCTTTCTTAAGATTCCCAGGTGCATCTAATGTGAACCAGGGTTAAGAACCACTCTCTAGAGGCTCAACACAGTACCTGGCACGTGGGCATGTTAAATAGAATGAGTAAGTAAATTTAGTCAGTAAATGAGTGAAGATGTCACAGACCATATTGTATGTTTACCTAACCATCCTCCCCTGGTAGGCCGTGAGCTCATCAAGAGACCCAGAGTCATATTTGCTTTCTATCCCACCTTCTAAAACAGTGTCTCATTCACCTGTAAACCCTTTGGCATATATAAAAGCTCACTGTTGAAGTTCATATCGTGGCTCAGTGGTAATGAATCCAACTAGTATCCATGAGCATGTGGGTTCGATCCCTGGCCTTGCTCAGGGGGTCGGGGATCCGGGATTGCCATGAGCTGTGGTGTAGATCGCAGATGTGGCTCGGATCCCGAGTTGCTTTGGTTGTGGTATAGGCTGGCAGCTGTAGCTACGATTCTACCCTTAGCCTGGGAACTTCCATATACCTCAGATGTGGCCCTAAAAAATAAATAAATAAATAAATAAAAGTAAAAATTAAAAAATTCTGCCATTGCAGAGTATACAGACTGCCCATCACAGACACCAGAGCTAAGTCCCTAAATGGCCCCATTCCTTGAGGGTCCCAGCCAGCTACTTTGTGGTATATTCATTATATCAGACTCATGGATGTGGCAACAATTTATCATAACGGTTATGTGGGTGTATTTTAGAAACACTTCCTTGTGTTTACTCAGTTCTTCTGCCAGAACCACCACTGCAAACTGAAAGAAAGTCTTCAAAGCAACATTGTTTAATTTCACAAGCTATTACTTCCTTCCAAAAAAAAATACACACAAAAGAAGAAGTACAATAATGCAATTCACTGGTCTTACCAAAATCTCCCAAACTTAGACCCAACTGGTTTCACAGATGGTGGAATGATCTATGAAAAATCATTACTATTCCAGTGAAGAATATCCTGAAAGAATATCCTGTCTTAGGAAATGCCATCTCATGTTTTGCACCAATGACCAAATATACCATGCTGGTTCCCCCATGGCCAGAATACAGGGATCTAGAAATCAACATTACTATTCCACCTGGTGACCCAATAGAAGTTCTGCTTTCCATACTCATACTGTTGTGCCCCGTGCTGGTTTAGAGGTCTTTGTTCCTATGAGAAGAATGCTTATACCAACAGACACAACAGTTAGAACCAAAAGCTGACACTGTCTGGCTTTGGTTCCTTACACCATGGAGCCAATAGGCCAAGAAGGGGATTGCTCTAATGACTAGGATGATGGATCCAAACTACCCTTTTGCCATACAATGTAGGGACTGAAAAAAATTGTACTCATTGAACTTCCATTTCCAAGAGCAAAAGTGAATGGGAAACTGAAGTAATCAAAAAAAAAAAAAAAAAAAAGGCAGAACCACTGAGGATTAAAACCCTTTATAAAAGAAAGTATGTGGAGGATTTGGGGTTGGTAGATGCAAACTATTACATTTAGAATGGGTAAGCAAAGGGGTCCTACTGTACAGCACAAGGAAATATGTCCAGTCTTTTGGGTTAGAACAAGATGGAAGATAGGAGGACTAAAAAAAGAATATAAATAGATAGATATAAATATATATACATATATTTTTGCCATATAGCAGAAATTGGAGGAACATTATAAATCAGCTCTTAACCTTAAAAAAATTAAGAAAGGAAAAAAATGATAGTATGGGTCCTTTGGCCAAGTACAGAACTTATTGAGGTACTGACTGAAAATCAAAGAAACATGACAATGAGCGGTAGAAAAAGAAAGTTACAAATGTCAACTACAGCCTTGTGACCAGTTTCAGAAACATGGACAGTAGCAGCTATCTACTTTTTTCTTCTTTGCTTATTATATATATTTTATATTTCTATTGTCTTATTATTTCATATAAGGAATGTTGTCAGTTAAAAATTGGGTCTCCTTTGCTTGGGGGATAGGGAAACAATGAGAAGGTTAGAACATCTTTTGACAAATAGTTGCAACTTACTAGGTAGACTCAGAGAGCTGTTCTTGTGTAAAAGTTCCCACATATATAGAAACATTTACACTATTTTCCTTTAACTCCAATTTTCCCCCTTGTAGACCTTGCTTTGTAAAACTAGGGCTGAGCTTCTTCAGATTACTTCGTTACCTGGATCTTTAAGAAATTCTATCAAGTGAGAGCCTAGAGAGAAACTGGAAGACAAAGAGAGGGTGGAGGGATTTGGTCCTTTTGATTTGCCTATTTTTCCTGGTAGTGTCATCCAAGCAAAGGGACTTCACCCTGGCCACAGCATTTTGCTTCAACTGCCAACTTTTAGGGGCACTTTGGAAGTAGCCTCATCAGTGCTGGGCACCTTGGAAGTACCAGCAACAGCAGCCAAGGATGATTAGGTTTGAGTCTCAACTATTCCACTTACTTCAGTGTATTAAGCCTAGCTGTGTATCGCTCTCTCTTCAGAGGTCTGAATCATTGCCCCTTGGGCTTCTCCTCCAAACTTTAAAGTTTTAATAGCCCGATCTTTTATTTGTTCCCCCAGTCTTACTGTTTGCTGTCATTATTACCACTGTTATGCATTAGTCTTTTCTTTTTGCATTTTCAGCTCCCTTGCACCCATGTAATCAAACCCTATTTGTTACATTCTCTGTTGAAATACCTAGTGTGGTTTCTTTTTTACCAAGTGGAGCTTGACAGATACACAAATGACAGAGAACAATGCAGCAATTATAAGCAACATATTAGATGTACACATAGTAACATAAAAAGATATTAAATACAGTTTTGAGTGAAATGCAAGAAACAAACAAGATTTTCAACACAATGTAATATAAAATAAAAATATTCCTTCAGAAAAACAACTTGTGTTTTCAAGAATACATGGAATTCTTGGTAGGAATGTAAATTGGTGCAGCCACTGTGAAAAACAGTATGGAGTTTCCTTAAAAAACTAAAAACAGAGTTTCCATATGATCCAGCAATCCCATTCCTGGACATATATCCAGAGAAAAGTATAATTTGAAAAGATATATGCACCTTAATATTAATAGTAGTACTATTTACAATAGCCAATTCATGGAAGAAACTTAAATGTCCATTGACAGAGGAATGAAGAAGAAGATGTGGTGTATATATACAATGGAATGTTACTCAGCCATAAAAAAAGAATGAAATGATGCCATTTGCAGTGACATGGATGGACCTAGAGATTATCAAACTAAGTGAAGTAAGTCAGACAAAGACAAGTTTCATATGATAACACTTATATGTGGAATCTAAAAAATACTGCAAATGAATGTATTTACAAAACAGAAATAGACTCACAGACATAGAAGACAAAGGGAAGAGGTGGGGTAGAGGAGGGATAAATTAAGAGTTTGGGATTTTAAAAATAAAAAAAGAATGCATACAAACATATTAGAATGATGGCCTATAACAGAAACAGGAACCTGAGTGAAATATAGGAATAAAGGAAAAAGAAAGAAGGAACAAAGAAACGAAGGAAGGGGTATATATGAGAAGGGTTTGGCATGGCCCAACAATGATGATGTGCCATAAACTGAGATATATGATTAACTTAACCCTCTGCCCTTAAAAGCTTGAGAATCATGAGTCATGGCTGTTTCAATTTTCAGTGGCAGAAACTCAAACTAACTTCAGGGGGGAAAGAGTGATTTCTTATCTTCTATAATAAAAAATTCCAAGGGTAGCCTTTAGGCATAGCTGAATCCAAGGGCTCAATTATATCATCTTCAGTTACTCTGTCTTCTGCTTTGCTCTGTACTGGTTTCTCTCAAGCACATCCTCTTCACAACAGAGTTCCTATAGGTTGAATGCTTCTACCTTAGCATATAAGGTAATCAGAGCTTTAACTTTTTTTCTTCTTCTTCCTCACCATTCCAGCCAAAATTATGAGACTAATGTTCATTGGCCTGATTGGCTGCTCAGTTTATACAAGTGCATTTCCTGAACCAGTCACTATGGGGTGCAAATACTTTCACTGGTCAAATTCTCCCCAGATCAGTCCTATGGAACTGTTACTAAAAGTAATTTCAATACACCATCAATCCCATTAAAACAGTTCCAACACTGCTTAATCTCTAAAAAATGAATTCTACAATGGCACTGTTTTTCCAGTAGAAACTTCATATCTGGATAGATCACAGAGGTAGAACTGGTCTTTAAAGAGAGGACAAAGAAGGTGACTCATGGCCATGTGGCTATATTTTAGGAATGCTGCAAATGCCTCTTGCCTAAAATATCTTCCCCATCTGCCAACCACAGTCTTAAATTCCAACTCCATGATTGAGATTCATTGTTTGGGGTCTATAATATGGACCCTCCAAGCTGCTTTGGAAAAACAGGTAAATTCCTCTTAGTATATATCAACATTTAACACCTTGCTATTGATTACATTATCAGAGTAATGATGACAGGGAAGGCAACAGTAAAGAATCCCTCCAAGGAAAGTGTCAAAATGGGTTAAAATATCACAAAGGGTAGACCTGGAACTCTGTGACCAAGGCGATAGGCAAAGTGAGAAGGGTGGCAGGTAACAGGACACTGGAGACACAACCCATCTGATGCACAGTTTTTCTTGGTAACAGCACTACCTACAACACACTTAATTATGTGTTATAAGGGGCACCCTATGAGAAGATGTTTGGAATCTAGTTCCTTCTGACAAGACAAGTTCCATGTTGGAAACATAGCTATAGGACAGCATCTATCCTGGGTCTACAAAGAGAGGGAGGGAGATTTTTTTAAAAAAAGAAGATGCTCCCCAGGAAAAACCTCAGACTCTAAGAACATTCTTGAAATATTTCTAGCTTCTAATAATTAAACAAAGGTGTTCCTAGAAGGCTCTTTGATTTTTTTCTATTGACACGAAAATGCCAGTTTCTAAATGACATTTTTCCCCCAGCTAATGCAGTAATAGTGATAGAGCAAATACCCCGAAGCTAGTTTCCCACATGATCTGAGATAAGACACTGTCTTCCCTTACGGTGTCCCAATTTTGAACACTTTATTACCAAGTTTCTTATCTCATCCAGGCCTAATCTTCCTAAAAGGAATTATAACAGTATATAACAATTAAATAAATCTTCCCCAAAGTGTAGTAAATAGATGGAAAAAGAGAGAGAGAAAGGAATTTAAACTATTAGCAGTGGTTATCCATGGAAAGGGAGATGTGATGAAGCTGAAGGTAGTAAAAAAGAAACTTTACATTTCATTCTGTGTATTAATTGCTTGACTTTTGTTTCCCCTGAACAGGAGTCCTTTCAGTAGTTTAGAATTTAGTTAAATGTTCACTTAATTGATTCTACTAACTAGAAATTATTCTCAAATTTGGATTAAACTTGATGGAAGCAGGTCCAAGCTCTCTGGCCTAGATAAATACTGACCACATAGAGAAGTAGACCCTATAAATGTCCCCACTGTCTGAATTAAGCTTAAGAATGATGCTCAAATTATGTAAAACCAAGCTGAATAAAAATGCAAAATACTCCAATTTTGTTACATCTATTTTTTTTCTTTTTTTTTCATGAAGAATGAACTACTGCCTTTTATGAGAGTGTCATAGAGATACAGGTCGGTTATGTTGCTCCCCTGGATGCATTTCAGTTGGTAATAAATGGTTTTCTGAGAGATGCGAGTTAAAGCTCTTATGTAAATAGAGAGAGGCTTACATAATGCTCTTTAAACTAGAACTTTGAAGAAAATCTGCAGTAGGCATATGAAATCTGTCTGTGCGGCAAATGGCATCTGAAAACTAACAGGAAACCATCCAAAATTTGGTTCAAGATAACAGGAAGAATAAACACCCACGGTGCAAGCTTCTGATCAATCCTTTAACCAAACCTCAACCATAACCAAACAGAGAATATGTAAGAGATGCGACTTGGGTTTACAGTAGTACCACTAAACCAAAGTATATTTCAGCAGCTCTCTTGAGTACCATTCATTGTAAATTTCTATGTAAAATTCTCCAGGGGCTGGAGCCATGCTTCCAGCCGTTTCCTTCCCTGTAAGGTTAGACAGTGCATCATCTCACCGAAGAGGCTAAACTGGTATTGATTTTTCAATTTCTAAAAGGAGTAACCGTTTTGAGCAAAGGCACGCTGGGGGCAGGGGGGTGGGGGAGAAAGGCGATCCGTATAAAGGAGAAACACACTTCAAACCGAAAGTGCTGTGGAGTAGGGGAGAGGCAGTTTCGGTGAGCGAGCGGTGGCTTCTCTCTGTCCAAGTATGGGGCTGAAGTTCTGGCCACAACAGCTGCGACGCTCTAATTCTGTGAACCTGCCTGGAGAGCTGTTTCTCTGCCAAAGGAGAGATTTCTGTATTTCTCATGAAGGCAGGACGAACCCCCTTAGGTCTGTTTTCACTTCTGCTTCACCTTGATAACCCAGATCCCTACGCCCTCCCTACCAAACTCTACCCGCATGCAGCACGGAGAGTCGCAGGAGGGAGGGACCGCGCGCGCACGGGGATTTCAAACTTAGCCAAACTTTCAAAAGCCCCAGCTTCACCCGACTCAGTGAAGGCGCCCCTCCCGGCCTCCTTGCCCTACAGTCCCCTGGGTCCAGATAAGTGGTGGCCTGACTTTCAGGTCCATTTCAACTCTGAAATTGGATTGCGTCGGGGCCTCTGAGTTCGCGAAAGAGCTGCTAAGTCTGAGCGCTCGTGGGGCCGCGCGCAGGGGGACGGCCTGCGGCGCGACGAGAGGGAACTACCCAGCCTGGAGCCTAGGGAAGCGCCTCGCCCCGCCCAGCCCGGGGTCGCGCCCCATTCAACCGGCCCCCTCTCCACCGCCACCGAGTCTCCAGTTCCGACGGCCAGGTGGGAAAGGGACCCCGCAGGCAGAGCCCCTTCCCCCCCCTCCCCGGAGCCGCCCGCATCTGCTAGCTGCCCTGACACCCCCCCTTCCCCTGCCAAGTAACACACCATTGACCACCGCGTGGACCCGCTTTCCCTCACGCCTGCCCTTTCCCCGGAAGCCTGAAAGTGGCTGAATGGAAACACTGACACGTGAAAACTCTATTCTGAGTGACTTAGCATCCGCCGCCTTGAGGTTTTAATCTTGCTTGGCTCGTCCCGCTAGGGGCTCAGGGCAGCTGTCCGCAAGGTCCTGGCGTTCTTTACTGTCCCCAGGGAAGGTGAGGCTGGGAGGATGGGGGGAGGAGGAAACGTGCGAGATCTGGGGCCACTTGGAATATCCAAGAGGAAACTCCGAAGCCTAATCCCAGGAATTTAAGTCCTGTGCGTTGTTTCCAAGCCAAATGCATATGGCAGCTTTCTACGTAGCCCTGGGACCCCCCCCCCCCCAAGTCACGTCTTAGGAACCAAGGGAACAGGCAGGCGTGTCAACACTGACCATTGTCCTGAGGATGGGGGCGGTGGAGGTACTGTTGGCCCTAATCCTAACCTCCTTCATCAGCAACAGGTTTTCAAATATGGACACACACACACACACACACACCTGGTTAACCCCCCCCCCCGCCCCCAATGGCGACGCCCTGCCCTGTGGTTGCCCCAGACAGGGTCAGATAGAGGCGGGACTGGTCTCTCAGGCAGGCGCGGGCATCTATGGCCAGTATGATGTGAGAATCCAAAATGTCAGGGCACCGCTGGGGAGAGGGCAAAGCTCTTATCAAACCTCTTTACGAAAGAAGAGTGCCCTTGAATTGGCCTTTGGTTGTTTCCCACCTACGAAAACCTTATTATTATTTTTTTCTTCTTCTTCTTTTCCAGATACAACATCCAGGATCACTTGCATCCATCCACTTCTAAACGTTTCTTCTCAAAATGGTTCCTGGTGCGTTTTGACTGGACATTCCTCCCTTCTGCCTCACTGCATGTCGCCTGTTTTTCCTGGCCGAGACACTGACGGGTGGTCCACTCTTCCATAGGACAGCTGTAAAGAGTTGCTCTGGTGGGGACCGCCCACCGAGCTCCCTGCTCCCCACTGAGCAATATCTGGGCAATTCAGTCTCAGCAATAGGACCTCCAACCTGGGGGCTCTTCCGACGAAACCAATGAAAGAAGGAAAGGAAAGCAGTGGAGATGGTGGCTGCACACCCCCAAACTTTGACCTCAGAGAAGGAAAACCCTCGAATACTGCTTCTCCCCATCGTGTATTGTATTCCTGAAACCTGGAAATGAAAATGGAAATGGTTTGATGTATGAAGGGACGTTATCTAATTAGGGCATAAGAAATTTAATCTTTGCAGCATGCAGGTCATATAATTAATGTTAATTTAACGCTCAAATTCTCAGTCATTAATTTTTATTCTCTTAAATGCAGTTTGGCAGGGGCCCCTGATCCATGGCAATGGATTTTGCTGGATGTAAGAGCACACTTGGTCTTAGGAGTGACTCACCACAGACCTTCCCATCCCAATAACAAGATCACATCATGTATGCATTATTAAGCCACGTAATTGAACAGTCCATAGTTTGCATATCAGACTATTAAAATAATGTGTTTTGCTTTTCTCCGAACACGAATTGTTTAAGCCTCTGCGAATATGTGGCGATTCTGATAATTATCACCAAATTACTGGAAATGTTCTCTTCATTAACGTGATTTCTTTCAAGCATTTTTTAAAATGAGAATATTATTATGAATTAAGAAACTTCTTACAAAGTTGTGTCAACTTTTTTTAAGACACTTGTCACTTGGAAGGAAAGAATGTATTTTAAATGGAAGAGGGAGAGAAATTCTCTTGACTATGCCTTTCAAATGGCTTCATCTGGCCAAATAAATGTTTTCTCTCTAGTTTTTCAGACAGCTTCTAGGTAAGAAACAGACACAGAGAAAGAAAGGGAGAAAGACAGAGAGAGGAGGAGGAGGAGAGAGAGAGAATTTAAAAGTCACAGGGGAGTAAGAAAATTAATTTCTAAAAGTTTTTACTATCTGACTCCCTTCTGGTGTAGATAACTTGATCCCACAAGAAAATCTTAACTTTTGACCTTATCTACAGTAAATGGATATTCTCACCTTAAAAAAAAAAAAACTTAAAATTTTCTACAGCTAACAGCTCACAATTAACTAAATAGTGTTGCTTTCCCCTAGCTATTCTGAGCAATGTGATTGGAGAAATTATTCGCGGTAAAGAGCTTTTATTGTAACCTTCCTTTCCCACACTGTTTTAGAAGCTGAATAGCAAAATATTGGAAGGAAGGAAGGAAGGAAGGAAGGAAGGAAGGAAGGAAGGAAGGAAGGAAGGAAGGGAGAGAGGAAGGAGGGAGAGAGGAAGGAAGGAGAGAGGAAGGAAGGAGAGAGAAAGAAAAAACACTATTGCAAAGTAAGTCTCTTTTAAATGTGGGAAATTTGCGTCTGTACTCCCCTATAGTAAAAATTTCCCTTTGAGTGATTTTAAAACTCCTAGCGAACAGGTCATTCTGCCTCTGGTGTCATCACTCCCTCCCAGGATAGCGTCGGTACCGCGCGGAGGTCGCTCTCCTCCGACGGCGCCTCCTGCGCGGAAACTCTGCCAGCAGCCCCGGCAAAGAGGGGTTTCTCCCACCAGAAAGTCTCCCGAGTTTGAGAGGGTTGTGAAATTTTTCCTAAATAAAATGTGGCAGAGGAAGAGTAAGGGGGAGAGAGAGAGAGTCGTGTGGCTGGTGCATTCTGCCCGCTCCAGCAGTAACCTGCTTGGCCGTTTCCTGCGGGTCTGGATACCCCCTCCCCTCGTTCGGTGCCCGGATTGTCCGGGCCCCTCTTCTGGAGCCCTCAGTCAGCTCTCCAGGGAAGGGGTGCCAGGCCCCGGGCGGCACTTTTATTTTGGCTGAGAGGAGCGAACGCTGCTCCCAGGCCCGAGGGAGGCGAACTGAGCCCTTCTGTTTGGATTTCCCTCCTCGCTATAGCAACCAGCAGCATCCGGACAAAAATGCGCCCTCCCTGGACAATGGCCCGGCCTCCCGCTTCTCGCCCTCGTCTTCCTCCCCCGGATCGCAGCCAGGACCTGCTTAGGAGCTCAGCGACTCACTGGCAGAGAACGTCCCCACCCCCAGCCCTCCGAGGTCCCCTTGGAGGTCAGACCAGGGCGCCCGGACGCGCAGCGCGTTCTCCCTACCCGGGCTGCTGCCCCACGCAGGCCGAGACTAGGACGCAGCCCCCCGGCGGAGCTCGCGGGCTCCCACCGCGGGATTGTGTGGGTGTTGGATGGCCCTGAGCAGCCCAAACTGCAGCTTTTTTTTTCAGGGTTAAAAAATAATTAGTATTATGCACGAAGCAGACTACTCCCCCACTACCACACGTTCACGTAAATATAAGCATCCTAAACCGAGGTCCTAGGCTTAATCTCTGACTTTCCTTCACTCTCTCAAGGTTAATTAAGTTCCCTTCCACGAACTGAGCTCCGCGTCTATTCATTATTCTCTCCCTCTGACCTAGGGCGTTAATATGATCAGGCCTGTGACTGGGCCGTGTCCTGTTTTCCTATTTTGCATTTAATGCTGGGACCTGGCTGCCCTAGATTACCATCAAAAACTCACAGGAAAAACTAGAGAGGTGAGCTGGTCTCATTGCTCCAACCTGCCTTAGGCTTCCTTTTTCTCAGTCTTGGTCCAGACAATTCCAGCCTCTATATTCCCATTACCCACATTCTGGAAACCTGTATTTGAAGAAGAAAAATAGAAAAAGAAAACAACCCCCCCACACACACACAAAATGTTATCTCTGAGTTCATTAAGTCCAAAAGTGCGTAGAATGAGTTTTGAGACTCAAAGACCTAGATGAAGATCCTGGCCCACAGGTAGTACTGCTGTGGTCAACTGTACTCATGAAAAATTTTCCTCCGTGTAGCCAGACGCTAACAACACAACTCTTAAGTGCAATCTTACATTTTAGTAGGGATTTGCACGTGTGCCCTGTGCAACTGGAATAAGAAAAATGAAGTCACACCTCAACCCAGCCCTGGACACCTCACCTGTGAAATAGCTGAGGATGAGGCCCCCCCATCCCACCTCCATGTCCCCACCCCTTGCCTGTGCTCAGATGTGTGCAGCTGCTCTTGCCCCTTAGCTTCTGCTTCTCAGATTGCCCTAGAGGATGAGAAAGGAGGGAGGGACCTTGGCAAGAACTTCATCTCAGTACATCTACAAAAGATTTAGAGCTAAGCTTTCTGTGGAAATCTCTTTCGTTTATCTAAGGGTTGTCATATCCTTCTGGTGGGTATCCACCTGCTTTACGGAGAGCAATTGGGGTGGGAAACACCTTCATTGTTAGGAAGTCATTTAACTGTTAGTCCTTTGAAAACAAAATTGCAGAAAGGGAACTAGAAGCTACCAATTGTGTCCTGTTCTGTTCCTGACATTTCAATATAAACAAGCTGTATTAACTCCAAATAGAAAGTGTCTTGCTCACTGATGGAATGTGGCCTTTATGCTTTCCCCTGTCCCCTCTAAGGCCTCATATTCACCATTCAAAATTTAGCAGGTTTCTTTTGATAAATTACTCAAAGTAATCCTGAGTACTAGATTACTGACTGAAACAGCTAGACCGCCTGGGTGGTATGGTTTTAGAAGTCTTCAAGCCAGGACTGTCTACAAAATATTCATTGGTGGACTTACAAAGGGGGAATCATTTTTAATGACAAGATTCGGAACTGGAAGAAAAGGAGAAAAGGATTAATATCCATGAATTCAAATAATTTCATTTCAAATACTGAACTTAGAACATGTTATCTCACTGGTTTACACAGCAGTGAAGATAAAATAGAATCATCCGTATGTGAGGCATGGACAAACGCAGAGTTGCCAAGAATATGAAGAATGGGAGTTTCAACTTTTAGAAAACTTTTCCTTCTTCAAGACCGTTTATGACATGGAGACAGATGCACATTTAGAAACTTGTAAAATGTATGTATAGATAGTAACATATAAATCTATGTGGGATTTTTTAAATTGTGCTGCTACATAATTAAAGATATTAATGGCTGTCCTTTTTTAAAGGTAAATGTTTATTGTGTCTCTCAGGAGAACTGGCAACTTGGAAATGCATTTTTCTTTGCTCCTTATAAATGCCTCCCCAAGCCTGCAGTTCTTGAGGCTTTGAGGAGGTTTTCTTTTAAGCAGCCAGCTGCCTCTTTGTGTGGATTGGCTGTTTAAAGCTGCAGCTCTGAAGTGGGAACCTCAGTTTTGACATTCTGTAGGCCCTAAGCAAAGAAGTTCCATTTAAACTTGGGGGAGCTCTCCATCAAATCAAACAGCTTTGGGGGACTAGCCAGAGAACAGAAAGCACTGGACTGAATGACTGGGACAAGGGAGGAGGAAAAGGAGGAGGAAGCAAGGAAGGAGGAGGAGAAAGACCAGGGATTCACAAACTCCTCCTCTAAAGTGGATACATAAAAAAAGGAAATCTCAGTAGGCAATTTTACCCAAGTTTAAACCAGCTGCCACCTCCTAAGGAAATTCCCTTTGTTTCCTGATTCTATTATGGTAGAACTATCTCAATACAAAATAAAGATCTATCAAATGAATATCATCTCATCTCTGTTTTAATAACTGTATTTTAATAACTGTCAGTTCAATGCATGGGAAAGATTATGGTGGGTTTTCTGCCAACTCCTGGTAAATAAAAATACAATAAAATATTTTTTACATGTGGTGTGAATGTATTTACTAGATAAACCAGTCAGTAATTTGGAATTCAAGTTAGAGTGCACGGAGCACTCAAGTGAAGACTTTGGAAGGCTTAGGGTCAAGGTCTCGGGCACTACCAAGAGTCGAGCCCAGCTCGCTCGCTCTTTTGGGAAATGTGATAACGTGGCGATGAATATCTGTCTTTTCGGTTTAGCTAGGATACGCTGAGTAGTTTCCTATCCACACAGTGAAGGAGGGAGTTAGACCAATTCTTCAGACCATGTCAGCATACCGACTGAGTAGAGTCCTTGCAGGGACCTAGAGGAAGGAGATGGGCTGGCGCGGTTGCCAAGATCTTCTCTCAAGGCGCCAGGAGCTCCTGTTCGAGGAAGGGGCCCAGGGGACCCCGCAGTCAGTCCCAGAGTCTGCGAGGCCCGCGTGAACCTCCTGCTCAGCCATTGTCCTAGCGAGTGATCGCCAGGAGCTGAGCTGGAGCGAGGGAGATTTCAAGACACCTTGTCAGTTCAAAGCATTTTAGGCTTGTTTGAAATCCTCTCCACGTCAACGTAAGCAGCCTCTGTATTTGAACAGCTGCTTTGAACAGTGAAAAGGAATGAGCTGAATCAAAACCTGGAGGTGTCTCCCGGAGACACCTTCAACGTGCTTTTATGAGGGTGGAGAAAAGCAGGCAGACGTGCGGACTCCGCTCCGCGGGGTCAACCGCAAAGGAACGGGTCCTCTCAGGCGGGGTTAGCCGCGACGGTGGGAGGGAAGGAAGGGAGGACAGAGAAGCCCCCATCAGGAGCTAAAATCTTAGAGAGCCCACGTTCCGGGAGCCCCGAGGAGGGAAGGCGAGGGAAGACAGGAAGCAGAGGCTACTCAGGACCGGGCGTTCGCGCCAACCGGGCCTCCCGCGACCAGCAGGGAGGAGGGGGCGGTGCGGGGGGAGGTGGTACCCAGAGCGGCTGTGCGCGCCCAGCCCAGCCCGCCCGGCGATTGGCCGGGCTCCGGGGTGGGGGTGGTGTGCAGAGGCTGAGGCCCAGGGGAAGGGCATTGCTTTGTGTACTCCCGGGGATTTATTGGATGTATTAATCCGGTAGAACTACCCGGCTTACCCTGTTGGGAAGGTTTCGGCTCCGTCGCTCTCCAGCAAAATAAGGCGGGGGTGGGGGTGGCGCGGAGACCAGGGACGTCAGCGTGGGATGTATCTCTGAGCAGTAATCGCCAGTGAAGTCCCATTGCAGACAGGAAGTTTGGATATACACGTGCAGCCTATTCTTCCCCCCACCCCACGCACACTCCAGTGTCCTAAACCCGAGATTGAGGAGACGGATGTAGAAGGAGAGAAGGGTACAGGATACTTTTAAACTGACGCCGAGTTTGGCTGCCCCTGTTCCCTTATAGATTGAAAACCTTTTTCTTCCCTCGAGTGTATCACCCCACGGGCTGCAAAGGGCCTTGTCCCTCGAGAAATGAGAAATTAAATCCGGAGAAAAGCAGACACCTGCCCCGGAAGGCGGAGGGGGGGTGGTGAGCTGTTCAGCATCCGGACTCAGCCTTTCCCTGCGGTTGGACCCCTCCATCTGTGGGAGCCCGGAGTTCTCTCAGCCGGGAGGCGGGGGAAGAGAGCAGCGCTCGGGGAGGCGGGCGGGGGTGGGATGGGGTGGAAAGCAGGCGGTGAAATGTGGAGCGGCGGGCCGGGCCGAGATGCGTCTGGCAAACGTCCTGGGAGCTCCCAAAGCCGCGGGAGAGCAGAGCGCCCAGCGCTGGGGACTCGGAGCTGCTGCCGAGGGAGGCGGTCCTGCCCTCCGCCCAGCCCCTTCGCTACTAGTCAAGCAGCCACCAGCTCCAGCCGCCGAGTCTGCGCGATTCAAGGCTCGGACTTTTAAATTTTTTCCTAGCGGGGCAAAGTTACGGGATTCCTAGCAGCCCTCAAGCGCTCGGCCTTGAATGGCTCCGCGCTTGCGCGGGAACCCAGCGCCACAAGGTGTGTGTCCTCGCCTCGCCGCGCGGGTGCGCGCGTGGGGGTTGCTGATCCGTCCTGTTGGCGGCCTGTGGACTCGCCCCTCCCCTAACCATTTCTCTCCCACACACGCTCATAAACACAGGGCACGTGGAAATTCTCAGCCAAAGCGCCTTGCCCAGGCGGGCGCTCAACGTGGTGATTTATAAACAATTCAGCCACTCCCCAAAGACCTCCGCTCCTCGTTAGTCATGATGAATTCTCTGGCCCGCTCTACTTTGCTGTCTAGATTAAGATGCTCGGAGGCCCCAAAGTGTTCCCCTCGCGCGTTGATTTGGCTTCCCTAACAAACACAGGACCGCCGGCCGCGCCAGTGCTAGGGCTGCAACGCGCGGGGCCAAGAGTGAGAAGTGGAGACGGAATTCATATTTCCTGTGTTTTGTTTTGTGGGTTTTTTTCCCCCTTCCCGGCTGCAACTTTTGATTCTCTTCGCAGTATCCGCGCAGTACACTTGGGTCTGCGTGGTGGCCCCGCTGCTCCAGCACAGGCCTGCGCCTGGTTCTCTGCTACCCGGATAGCAGGCTCCGAAGCCCGCAGCAGGTACTTGCTTTCGGGCGGTTAGGGAACTGATGGCGCAAGGCGCTGGCGCTGGGGAGAGCTGTGCAGCCAGTGCAAGGTCCCAAAGTTTCGCTCTGGAGTTCACGGCTGAAGGCTAACTAGGGAGCTTGCCAGGACGCTCCTGGGAGCTGAGCTAAACCCGCTGGCGTCCGCGGAAGTTTAGGATTAGGAAGGTTCTCCTAGAACAGCCCATTTTCCTTCACACACTCTCCCTCTTTTTCGAAGCAGCTAACGGAAAAGTTGCATCCAAAAGCTCCAGGAGCATGGGGAAGAGCTCATGCAGCCCACGCGGATCGACTTCCCAGAGTCGCCTTTGGTGCCTCCCCGCACCCTTCACCTGCACTCTTGTCGCCTCGCACAAGAGAAGGTCTACCCGCGTCGGCTCCCAGTTTTCTAAACCAAAAACTGCGCGCGCCCCAGTTTGTGATTGTATCAGAGACTTTTAGAGTTTTGTTTTGTTTTCTGTCCAGACCGCTGCGCTGTCAGAGCAGGCAACTCCGCACCTTAACAGGCATCTCTTACAAGCCGAGGCGCGCGGGCTGAGCCTACCTCTCCTGGGGTCCTCTCGCCTAGGGGCTGGAAGACAATCGGGCCTGGAACGTAAAAGGAAGAGATCCGGCGCAAGCAGCAGGGTGGAGGGAAAGAAGAGGACTTTTATTGGGGCAAATGTGTCCGCACACCCTGGAGCAAGAAGTACATAGGCATCGAAATTCTGTGGGGGAAAGGAGACTTCAACAGAGGTACTAGTCTGACTTCTGGCTCTAGGTAAAAGAGACGTTGGTTGGGGTATGTGTGTGTGGGTGTGTGTCTCCCAAGGTGAATAAAAATCGGACTCCTCCTGGCTCCTTGGGACTCAGCCATTCTCTTCCTCCTTCTTTAACGCCCTTTTGGGAGAAGGTGGACCACCCCCCCCCCACACACACACACACACGCCGCCACCCAAGTCTTGCAAGTGGCCGTGGTCGGTAGATGGCCAGGACGCACCCCCTCCTCCTTTCCGACCGCCCGGCGCGTCTGCTTGGGAGACAGATGGGGGGCGGGCCCATCTGAGAGGGGCGGAGGAGGCCGGGGGTGGAGGAGAAGGGGAGGTGAGAACTCTGAGAATCTGAATTGGGTGGAGAGGGGGGACCGGAGGAGGGCTAAGAGGACTCCGCGCCCGGGGGAGAGGAGGAGGGGGCAGCTCTGCACCAATCAGTGGCGCCGGCCTGGGAGGTTGCTAGCGGTATCCACGTAAATCAAAGGGCGCGGAGCCAATGGGAGGGGGTGGAGGGGGCGGGGCCCAGGCGCGTGCCGCTGCAAGCCGGCGCTGCCAAGAGAGCGGGAGAGAGCTGGAGAGAGCAGGGAGAGGGGGGAGAGCGGAGCTAGTCAGAGAGTGAGCGAGAGCAAGGAGGGAGAGGAGGAGAAAGAGAGCGAGGGCTGGCTGGCGGGCGGGAGGCGGCGGCGGCTGTAATAGCAGGAGCAGCAACAGAAGGCGTCGGAGCCGGCGTCGGAGCTGCCCGCTGGGGGAGAGAGAGAGGAAAGAGACAGAGAGCGAGCTAGGAGAGGAGCCCGAGGCGAAAAAGTAACTGTCAAATGCGCGGCTCCTTTAACCGGAGCGCTCAGTCCGGCTCCGAGAGTCATGGCGACCGCAGCGTCTAACCACTACAGCCTGCTCACCTCCAGCGCCTCCATCGTGCACGCTGAGCCGCCCGGCGGCATGCAGCAGGGTGCGGGGGGCTACCGCGAGGCGCAGAGCCTGGTGCAGGGCGACTACGCCGCGCTGCAGAGCAACGGGCACCCGCTCAGCCACGCTCACCAGTGGATCACCGCGCTGTCCCACGGCGGCGGCGGTGGGGGCGGTGGCGGCGGCGGCGGGGGCGGGGGTGGTGGCGGGGGCGGCGGCGACAGCTCCCCGTGGTCCACCAGCCCCTTGGGCCAGCCGGACATCAAGCCCTCCGTGGTGGTGCAGCAGGGCGGCCGCGGCGACGAGCTGCACGGGCCAGGCGCCCTGCAGCAGCAGCACCAGCAGCAGCAACAGCAGCAACAACAGCAGCAGCAGCAGCAACAGCAGCAGCAGCAGCAGCGGCCGCCGCATCTGGTGCACCACGCCGCCAACCACCACCCGGGGCCCGGGGCATGGCGGAGCGCGGCGGCTGCGGCGCACCTCCCGCCCTCCATGGGAGCGTCCAACGGCGGCTTGCTCTACTCGCAGCCCAGCTTCACCGTGAACGGTATGCTGGGTGCCGGCGGGCAACCGGCGGGGCTGCACCACCACGGCCTGCGGGACGCGCACGACGAGCCTCACCACACCGACCACCACCCGCACCCGCACTCACACCCGCACCAGCAGCCACCGCCCCCGCCGCCCCCTCAGGGCCCGCCCGGGCACCCCGGCGCACACCACGACCCGCACTCGGATGAGGACACGCCGACCTCGGATGACCTGGAGCAGTTCGCCAAGCAGTTCAAGCAGCGGCGGATCAAACTGGGATTTACCCAAGCGGACGTGGGGCTGGCGCTGGGCACCCTGTATGGCAACGTGTTCTCGCAGACCACCATCTGCAGGTTTGAGGCCCTGCAGCTGAGCTTCAAAAACATGTGCAAGCTGAAGCCTTTGTTGAACAAGTGGTTGGAGGAGGCGGACTCGTCCTCGGGCAGCCCCACGAGCATAGACAAGATCGCAGCGCAGGGGCGCAAGAGGAAAAAGCGGACCTCCATCGAGGTGAGCGTCAAGGGGGCTCTGGAGAGCCATTTCCTCAAATGCCCCAAGCCCTCGGCCCAGGAGATCACCTCCCTCGCGGACAGCTTACAGCTGGAGAAGGAGGTGGTGAGAGTTTGGTTTTGTAACAGGAGACAGAAAGAGAAAAGGATGACCCCTCCCGGAGGGACTTTGCCGGGCGCCGAGGATGTATACGGGGGGAGTAGGGACACGCCACCACACCACGGGGTGCAGACACCCGTCCAGTGAACTCGAGCGGGGGGAGGGGCAGAGCGCGGGGCTCCCCTCCCCTTCGGTCCAGGGCCCTTTCCCGGCCCTCTTTTTCCCTCTCTAACTTCTGATTGTTCTTTTATTTTTAATTATTATTTCCCCGTCCCTTAAAGAGAAAAAAAAAATAAGGAAAACAACTAAGGCACTGGACTATCCTTTGAACGGTAGCAGGTGTAATGATGTGTTTTGACCTTTACAGGCTAGTACCCAGGCAATGGAGTGGAGTGTCTCATAGAGGAGAATGAGAGAGTGAGAATGAGTGAGAGAAAGAGAGTGAGAGAGAGAAGGAGAGAGAAAGTTAAATACTGAGTTAAATACCTGGCAAAACTAAATAAATTACCAAAAAGAAAAAAAAATTCCACCAAACCATGATAAACACAAAACACAGCTCCTGATGCTTGGAGTTGGCACATGCTGCTGTGTTTATTTAATGTGGATCCCCAGCAGGAAGGAGGGAGAAATACACACGTTCTTTGATGTAGGCAACATTTAACCACATAAATTTGCACTGCAAGAAAATTGAAGTTTACATGAACAAATTGATGAACATGTTTTTCTTTCTCCCACCGTTAATTTTGAAATTGTCGGGTTTGGGTTAGTTGGGTTTGATTTGGTTCATCAGAGAGAGTTGAAGCCAGCTCCTGTCCACTTACCATGTCCAATATTTTTGTGCTGCCCCTCTTTCTTCTTATGGCTTGTGAACTTTCCAAATTCCACCCCTCCCCTTACATTAGTATAACATTTATTTGCACCCTTTACCAAAGCAAACCAATTGGCTTCATACAAAATAAATAATTCCCTGCATTCAGGAAATGTGCATGGTCTACCCGCTTTATCCAAGGCAAGAATCCTGTTTGGAATTAAAAAAAAAAAAAAAAAAAAAGGAAAGTGAAGCAGTGGTTTTTGTTACCAGCCACAAAGTAAACTTCATTTTCAGGCAGTGTTTCTGAGGGAGGTTGTGAAGAGGAGAAAAAGAGAAATCGATAGTGAGTGACTGATTGCTTCATTTTATCAGGCGGGCCCATTGTGAAAGAGCTCAGAGGAAATGTGGAGGTTAAATATATTTCCAGAGTTGTCCAACATAAGGAAAGTGGCACTTTGAAGAGAAGTAGGGAAATATATATCTTCGGACACCCCTGTACAGTTCTTTGCCTTCAGTTTTAATAAATTAATTATGAGGAATTATTTGTGCTGACAACAGCAGCTAAACTTTGTTCCTCTAAGAGCTTTTTAAAAAAACATAAAGAAAATAATCTGGGAATTTGATGGTGTATGCATAGACTGCAATTCTTAGCACACAAATATCCACACGCACATAGAACATCTCCACTCTAGGCTGACTTTGTCTTCACTAGCTTATTTGTTTATCAAACATATTTAAGGTCTCACACCCTCCTCTGTAATTTATTACAGAAAATACCAGTTTGATGGTGGACAGCTTTTTTACCCCTCTTTCACTAAGGAAGCCAAATCGAGTAGGGGGAAAAAAAGTTATTTTCAGCCCTTCCTTTTCTCCCTTTGTTAACAGTTTTAAGTGCGTTTTGACCTTATCTTGATGGAAAATGGTTAACTCCATAACAAAAGACTCTACTGGGGAGTGTAGGTGAAAAAACAAAAAAACAAAACAAAAAAAAAAAACCTTGTAACTGTATTGAAAATAAATTCCATTAAGCTGTGATCAGTTAAAATATTAAATAATAATCAGCACAAAGGGCGCTAAAAGGGAAAACACTTTTTAGTAATTTTTAAAGTTTGGGGCTTTTTTCTCTGGTTAGGTATTAGATTTTGATTTAAAAAAAATGAAATTCTCACTACCAGAAAATTATGGTTCAGCATCGTATTAGCATTGCAATCAGTAGTTAAGGTTTTAGGAAATATGCTTTATATTGTCTTTTCAAACACTTGTGATTGTTTCATTTTCAATGTTTTTGCAAGATAAATGATGGCTTATAATGGGCATATTTATTTGCCTGTATTTCATTTCCCCCAATGAATGTCACAAGGAGATGGGCAAGGAGCCCCTTCGGGGTGCATCACACCGCCGGTTTCTGAGGTGTGGGAACTGGCCTTTAGTGAAGCAATCCAGGCATATAGCCAATGGTAAAGGGAGGAAATGAATTTTCAGATTCTTATTACCAAGTGGGTAAGGTCAGGAGCTAGAGTTCAGGGGATGTGTCTATAGCACCTCTAACTCTTTTAGGTTTACTAAGATGAAAGTTACCACTGAACCTTACCACTATGTATATATGTTTAATATCTGTCTTTTGAAATGCAGAAATAGTTTAAATGTTTCTTTGTCTATTTTCCTTTTTTTTTAATGCTACCCAGGGAAATATTTTCATATCATTTTTAAGTGGCCTGCCTCAATGTATATTTATTTCTTTTAAAGCAAAAAGGTTCTGAAAACTGTTTTTCTGTAGCTTTAAATGAGTAGGTGAGCAAAATCTATATGGGATGTAATTTTTTTTTTGTTCAGTCTCTTTAAAATACTTTGTTTTGGTACATTTGGTTGTGCTTGTGGGGAAAATAAAAACGCAGAGATCCTTATATATTTATGTTAAAGTAATATTTTATTATCTACATAAAACAGAAATGCACAATACCTTCATAGTTTGTTCTAATTATTGAAATATCTTTATTTTATTTTAAAAATAGTGCCAAGTTTTAAGGGGGGAAAAATCCTAGACCTTATACTGACTGAATTGAGTTGTGTGTAAAATACTCCCCTTCCTTTATACTTCATAAAGTTTTGGAATAAATTTTATGCCTATACTGCCAGGCTTCATGTTTATAACTTTCAGGGGCTTTTTTTGGTTTTTGTTATTTATGTTGTTGTTAAAAAGAGACTACTCTTCTGATTCACTTTTCTTTGCAAAAACTATCAGTCCCAAACCTTGCAGTCACTATGCCTGTAGCATTAAATTGAAATGGTCATTGGGTTTGAGCTTCAATTTGTTTGCCATTTCATGGTCTGACAAAGCGATGTTTGTCCCCTGAAATATCTGCAGTATTCCCTGCATCTTCTCTCCAGGTTAGCTTTACCTTGTCTGATTGTGCTTTTTTTGGAGAACATCCATAAAACTAGGGGACTCTAATCTTTACCCATATGTCCTTGCATCATTTGGGACCTACAGAAGAGCAAGGTTTGTTAAGAGGATTATTCTTTTTTAATAATTAACAAATATCTTTCAGCAAAGAATAATTCTGACAATATGCACTATGTGTGTTTGCCAAGTGGTTAGAAGTAGTTCCCATATATTATTCCTGTTAGGCTTACAGAAAAAGATGGATTTTGCAGTAGTTTATACAAGAGTGTCTATTTCTCATGAGGCAAGCAGACAGAATCTGAAACAAGAAATGAAAAAAAAAAGAAAACGTATGGGAGAGACCCCAACTGGGGTGCTAATAAGAAATTGTTTCAGATAGTCTTGGAACATTATACTTATCAGATAAGTTTTAAGGTTAGTGAGACATACAAGCAGTGTTGAGTTAGTTTACAAGTTTGCTGATGTATTTAAAGTCCTCTTTGGAACAGTGGTTTAAGTCTAAATGTCCATTTTGAAAGGTAGTTTCTGGGCTTATTACATCTGATCATCTATTCTAACTCCTAGTCAATATTACACAGGTCTCAAACAGATTCAGCCAAATGATCTTATCAATAGTCTGAACGAGAAGTGACAGAAAGAAGGAGTGTTTTGTGACCGCAGACATGCTGATGGGTAAAATGTTTAAACTGGCTATAGATTTGAGTTCTGGGTCAATATCCCCCTCCATTGTAGGCCAAAAACAAGCAGCATCTGCCCTCTGCAGGGCATTTGAGTGGACCTTGAGAAGGCGTTTTTGTTCTTAGCCACAGGGGCTACTGACTGGAAACCATCCCGTGTTAAACAGACACACCATGATTTTGACCCACGCTGGCTGGTCAGAGCCTAGAGCTACCCTTGTACTTCTGATATGGGTTTGGGGGAGTGTATCAAATGCTAAGATGAAAAACTCCCTCACTGCCCCTGGGAGAAATTTGTGGGGTATATGTCAGCATCCCTAAAATGCTGACTAGCCACAGCAACACACCCTTTCATTTCCCTAAAGACAATAATGCAGAATATGGCTCTCCTGAAAGAGCTCCTGTGTTTCCTCAAAATATGTCACTTTTAAAATTGATGGTGTAAGATGGGGAAGAAATGATCACGTGGGAGAGTTATGAGGTCAGATGGAGGGAATGGCCATAAATAATATTATGCTTGGCACTTCGAAACATTCTCGGTTCCCACGAAGTTACCTCCTTTATACTTCAGATGCAAACAACAAAAGCACTCTTCTTCCCCTCCCGCTCCTACTAGTGGGAGCCACGGCACTGGTTGGCAATATCTTCTGGTGAAATGGCTTTAATAAAGGCACTCATCTTTCTATCTTCTTATTTCTCCAAAAGCAAACGAATAAAGAGATGCAACAGCAACAATGGGGGGAAAAAATGGCCTGTGAGTGCATTGGTACCTGTGCATGTGTGTCTGTATGCTGCATTCATTTGCCTTTCATTTGCCTTACTGTGGAAGTGGCTTGGATAGTGCTGGGCTGCAGGGTGAGAGAAATGATTTTTTTTTTTTAACCACTGGTCTCTGTTATTTGTCTTTGTTGATTTTTCAATCAGTTTATAGAACTCTGTTCTAGATTCTATTGAATTCCTAGACAAGCTAAAGAATGAGGTAAAGAACGGAACTTGTGCAGAAAAAGGAAGAAGGATGATGAAGTGAGGGTCAAAGGTAAAAGCGTTTCTTTGGGTCTGCTTGTGTATTTCAGTGAGGCAAAAGGGACCGTGTTTATTTAAAAGAAAAGAAAAAGATGCATCTTTAAGTACTGTGAATGAATCTTGACAATATGATTAAATGGGATGTACAGCTAAATTTTATATAAATGTTTTCCCTCTTCAGGAAACTACTTTTCAGTGTTCTCTTAACAGGGGGCAGATGGTTGTATGAGAAAACCAGGGCCTCTGGTACCCATTCCTATCACTTGATTCAATACAGAAACTAATGCAAAAGTGGCAGGATCTTGTCACTTAGCTAAGCAAATCATGGAATAAACTCGCTGATCTTGTAGAACTTGGGCCAAAGTTGTTGCAATGTCCCTTATGTAGACCTGGGTACAGAAGTGCCAGAGAATGGCCTTTTAGTTTTTTTTTTTAAAGCTTTGCTTAGTTATGGAGATAAAGAAAAATAAGACTATTTTTACATTATTCTTCTGTCTGGTGGGAAGCTAGGAAATTTGTTTCCTCTTTTTTAAAAAAAAAAAGAAAAGAAAAAAGTTAACTTTATCATGTAGTACTTTCCCCTTACCCTAGTAACAATTCTGCTTGGCTTAGCTAATAGAGGTTTTAGAAACAATATCATATTCCATCAAAACACCTCCGGCCTCTATTGTTCCTAGAATTCTGGCTGTTGATAATTAAGATGTATTTCCTTTTTTTAAAATGTCTGAAATGTTATTTAATACACCAGTAAAAGTGCATCTATATCTTAAAGTTCATTTCTTCCACGTCTTTCTGAGTTTTTATAGCTCTTTGTCTGGGAAGGGGGTGGGGGGACTTCCATATGCGGTTCTCCGGTGAAAAGGCTGGGCTCTGGAGTGGTCCGTAGCTGGCGGCAAACGGCTCTCTGCTCTCAGAACGGGGAGCTGTCATCTAGAAAAAAGAAAATAAATGCCCCACAAAGACTCACTTGTCACTAATTTTAGAAAGACAGGGGAGCACGAGGACCCCATCTGAGCAATATGGAGGGGATTCAGATTGTTATAAATTGTGTACGATTAATTCTGCAGAGCGACAGGGGTAGGAAACCTCGCTATGGAGTAAATTTGAATCTGCATCCATTTTGAATTGGGACATATATTTTTCTTCCCACCAGTATTTCCTCCGGGTTTGGTGTTTAAATTAAGGGCGGGGGGGAGCCACACACAACTAAATATGGCCAAAGTTTGGCTGCAGAGCGGGAAAAGGAAAAAGTTTCTTGCGGGTTTGTAACACAAATTAGCCATTGTAAATCCCCGGGCTTTACGGTTAGGGCAAACCCTTGTGGAAAGTGTTGGGAGTTCTCTCCCTCCTCCTATTAAGAAATTTCACTCCGACAGAGGATTTTTTATGTTCCACAGCACACAATTCTGGAGAGAATGATTTGACATTAACAACTTTTTGTTTGTTTGTTCCCCTAACAAAATATTCCTTCCAAGTTGTTACAGCGCCTGGGCCAGGCAGGGTAATGTGCTGCGCGCAGGCAGGGGCGCGGGAGGGGTGGGGGGCGCCCCAGCCCGGCTGCGCGCCTCCCACCTCCGGGGGCCCAGGCCCAGGCCATTCCTCCTGCCCGTGCGATGGGGGGACCGAAGGGAGGCTTTCCCTGACTCCAGCCTCGGCCTTCGCTCCGGGACGCTGAACAGCCCCTGAGTGTTGGCCAGAGATGGGGATTATCCTGTGGCTCCCGCGGCTCGGTCGTCCCAAACCCTTAGGCGGAAGGTGGACAGCCCGGACCTTCCAGGCCTTTCCAGCACTCTCCCTCTCCAGGGAGACCCTGGGAGGCGGAAGGGGGTTGACTGTGGGTGGGTTCCTCCACCCCAGGCTGAGGGTAGAGCTGGTGGTCAGGAGAAGGAGGGCGGATGCCCTTGGTACGGCCGCCGCCCGTGGGGAAGTTGTTTCTAGTCACTGCGAGTTGGCGGGGCTCTCTAGGGGCACGCGTGGCGGGGACAGAGATGCGACGGGGCACAGAGGTGACTGAGGGTCGAGGGCCCGGGGGCGAGTGAGTGTCCTAGCCCTCTGCCTGCGCGGCTTTTCTGCTGGACTCTGCAAAGTTGGGCCCAGGACATTGCTTTCTGCGCGAAAGAGGCAATCGTGGGGGAAGGAGCCCCAAGAGAAGAGGGCAGAGGAGCAACTGCAGGAAAACGGGCAGGGAAAAGGATCAGCTGTCTACAAAGTAGATAATTTGGCCTTTTCCTGTTTGTTTTATAGGGAGAGGGGGTGGGGAGATGGGGAGAGCCAAGAAATGGAGCAAGGGAGCCTGGAGCTGGTAAGCGAAGTTCTGAAGCGTGTTCCCTTCAGTTCACACCCGTCAAACTTGTCGCTGCTCTTGACCTCAGCTCCCTGCCTCTAGTGGAGAGGAACCAACTCTCCAAGCGCTGAAACTGGGAGGAAAACGAACCTCCTAAATCCCCAGACACTACTGACCTCTCCCTGCTGGGCCTAAATTTCCTCATGACTACACGGGAGGAAAATCAGTTCTCCAGCAAAGATAACCTGGGAGCCGCTCAGGGACCCCAATTGTCCCAAGACAGAGCTGAGGGCAGGGAAAAGGGAGGGGCCGAGCCACACGACCTGAGACCTGGGGTTCTCCTCCGAGGTCTGGGGCTCTCAGGCTCCCTTGGTCTTCCGAGGCCCATGGACGGGGTCTGATGGGAGGAAATCACTCAGTTCTTAAAACCCTTGTGGATGGGCGCTGGGAATTCTTGCAAGGCCTTTCGCTTCCGGAAGAGGAGAGGCCCAGAGGGGCACAGGGGCTCTCGGGGCCTGGGGTGCTCGGCAGGGCCACTGAGGCGAGAAGTCGCGGAGGAGGGATGGGAAGGCAGCCAGGATAGAGCAGGGGCTGTGGCCGGGCGCAGGTCGGTGCTGGCGCCTGGCCCGGCCTCCGCCCCGCGCGCTCTGGGCCTCCTGCTAGCTCCCGCCGCGCCCGCGCCCGCCCGCGGCCACTCACCGGCCCTGGGTCCAGCCCGGGCGGGACGCACGCAAACAAGGATGCTTCTATTTACTCGCCTCTGCCTGTGGATTTCTAAGACATTCAGCAGGCACAATCATTAAACTAATTTGTATTTGATTGTTTGGGCGGACGGAGGGTAGTTTTATTGCGCTAAGCATTCAAGCAGGCACGCATCGCTGATTACCAGTATACATTAAATAAAGTTGTTTGTACACATTGTCTTACCACATATAGGCAGAGGCTTATTATTCTAATTACTCTAATTAGTGCATTGAAATGTTTTCTACTTGATTTGAGGAGACAGTGATTAGTTCTATTACTTCTTTTAACTCGTATTTTATGGAAAACTGTTGGTGCATGTTCAAATTACTTTATTTGCCCCTGGAATATAACACTGACCCAAACGCAGTGAACTGCACGGCCCTTGCGGGGCCCCAACTTTGATGTGGGCCTCGGCTTGGAAGAGGCGCTTGTTATTTATTTCCCTCCCACCCGGGCTGCCGCGTCTCCCAGAGCCCGGCTCGCCGCCCCCGCCCCATCCTGAGTCCCAGATGCGCGCCCAGCCCTGGCGGCGTCCAAGCGGACGGCGGTCAGAAACCTGCTCGGATGCCGCCTGGCTGGCCGGCTACCCTACTAGTTCCCCGGGTGCGATTACTTTTAAAAGACGCCCTTAAGCATATTTCCTGTGAATCTGTTTCTTGAGCTTTAATGTTACTATTAATTGATAAGATCAGCTCATCAAACATACTATTTCGATAGGGAATTGTAATTAAAACCTTAATCCTGTTTGAGACTCTTTTCCTTTAAATTCCTTTTTCTTATGGAAGGGGTGCAAAGTTCACTATAAAAAGTATTATAACAGGGAGATTAATTCGTTATCTAAATAACAATCTTTGCTATTGATCCAACATACTTTCCGCCACCTTTTGTTGGTCAGGGAGGCCCTTAAATGGAGAATATGACAAAGCAGAAGATTTGGAGCGAGCCCCCCAGTCTCCGACCCCCTGGGCAAAGCAAGGGGGTCCGCGGCCCTCCCTGCTTATGCCCAATGCGAGGAAGCTCCAGAGGTGGGTTGGGGCGGACCAGGAGATGCCAAGGGAAAGCACCGCGCCAGAGCCGCAGGCCTGGGAGCCGGGCCTACGCCGCGCTCCTCTCCCCTGGCAGAAGGAGATCTGCTCAGTTTCTGGGTAAATATTCCACCGGTTCTGCTTTTACTGTTAATATTTAAACTCGGATTATCCCGTCTCTAAATGCGCGTTCCTAACCTTTGCCGGTGGCGGGGATGTAATAAACCCTGGCGGGGCCGGGGCGTTCAGTCTACCCTGGTCGCTGCCGCCGCCTCCCGCCCCCCCCCTCCGCCTCCACCCCACCCCCACCCCGCCCCGCCGGCCCCCGCCCCTCGCCGCCCGCAGAGATAGCCGCGCGGGAATGAAATCAGCGCCTCCCGGCAGCTGCCGGCTGAGCATCCCGGGCGCTCGCAGGCTGGGGGAGGCCGCCCTTTATCCCGGCTGAGGAGTCCTCGGGGGCTGCAGATGGAGTGGGGCAACCCCGCGGCGTCCTGCGGGAGAAAAGGCCCGACTTCCCCGAGGCGGCAGCCCCCAGTTGGGGGTGGGGGACGGGGAGATTGGGGGGGATAGCTGGTGTGGTGGTGGGAAAGGAGCCTCTCCAAATCTTTCTCCCCTCCTCGCTCGCCCCCTTTAAAGGAGGTCGCGGCTCCAGTTTGAGAAGAAGCACAAGAATTTCTGAAGCGAAGAGGAGCGTCTGTGCTCCTTGGTCAGCTCAGTGGTCCGAGATTTTCTTCTTCTCTAAGAGCTCCCCCGCCACATCACACCCTCCTCTTCCTTTCTAACAAGGTCTTCCTCCTCCTCGCACGGACTTGTTATGTAACAAAGTCTCCCAGGCGAGTTTAACGGGAGAATAAAGGACACCCCAGCCCCACCCCTCCTTTCCCTTCCCTTCCCTCCTCCCCCTCCCCTTCCCCCAGTGCTTCTGTTCTCCAGGACTTCTGTCCTCGCACCCAAGACGGCCTCAGGCCTTAGCCGAGTAGAACTTTGGCGCCCCACAGTGGCGTCGACTCAGAATTACTCTGTATTTTATAGCCTAATCTGTTCAAATGCTTTGCGAAAGATCCAATTCTCCTTCCCCCTCCTCCTCTGCCTCCAGTCTCAACGTTCTTTCTCTCAATTCTTCCTAGCCCAACACCTGAGAAGGTGACTCACACAAAGGTTCCTAAACATCAAGTTCTAGAAACTCAGCATTTTCTAAACTACCTAGTCCCTACGTAAAGATTTGAAACACTGAGTCTGGAAAGACCGTACATACTGCACCAGAAAAGTTTCCAAACAAAGGTAAGAAGAAAGAATTGCTCCCCTAATCCTTGGTTCCTGCCTGTTTGGACTGCGGTGGGCAAGTCTTCAGCCTCTCCAGAAACCCCAGCTTTTCAGGGCCATCAGAACCAGAATACCAGGCTAGAAGCAATTGCTAATTAATATCAGGAACAAGGAAGCCCAGTGAATGCTATGTTAACTGAGCCTAGGTTTCACCTGTGAGTTCTTCCTATCTAAGAGGTTTGTTCAGTTTCAGAGTTCAAAAAAGAGTTTCCATCTATAACTTGAACAGAGAGACCCATCCATTGAAGAACACTCCAGAATAGGGAAAACATCTCCCCCCTCCCCCAACACCTACCAGTTCAGCATGTGGAGGCAAACTTTGTTTTCTTCAGAGCCCAATGAATTAGTTCTTCTTTCACGCTATAGGCTCTTTTCACCATGGATGGTGATTTCTCCCTCTGCTTCTCTCAAGTAACATGACAAGGAGGGAGAAGAAGATAACAAGGGCCTGGCATGCTGATGGAGTTGGATCTGGACCTGCAGTCAGAACACCTGCATTTGTGAACCAGCTCTGCTTTTCTGTGTGAGCACCCTGAGGGAGTCAGTTGATGCCTCCGAATCTTAGTTTCTTCATGTGCAGAATGTGGTTAATACCACTTCTTTCCAACAGGACGTAAGTAAAGGTCAAATGAGATACTGATCATGAATGCACAGTCTAATGTGGAGGGCTGTTGTTGCCAACTCCAGTGGAGGCCTCTGCTGTGACCATCCAGCAAGAAATGTTTTTAACTTTGAAATAGTGATGCAACCTTATGTCTATCAGTATGGGAAAGGAGAAATGCAGGGACAGCCATCTCAATTGCATTATCTAGGAAAGGCACCACTGTTTCTGATTAGCTTTAAAACTGGGCTGTCGAGGCACAGGATTGTCTGTGTTTAGGATATTCAGGCCCTGGCTTGTAACTAAAACCATCATGAGAGCCTCCAGGGACAGTGACACAGCAGTCGTAGCTCTGCTGAGATGCCAGGGCTGAACCAGTACTCCTGCAGACCACTCCATGTCTTTAACATCTTATAACCTCTTCACATTGATAGTGTCCTTCTCTGGGTGTCATTTATAGCAGCCTGCATTAGTCAAGAAGGGAATAGTAGGATCATACCCTTAAAACCTAACACACACACACACACACACACAAAGCAGCAGCAACAACAGCAGGACTAACCATCAGCAGCTTATGTGAATGGATACTGGCCTGCCACCTGTGGGGAGCTCCAGAACTCCAGGGCCACATCCAATCCCTGGACTTGGAAATAAAGGCGGCTTGGATCCAACAAGCCCTCTGTGATACCCCGGAATCGCCTGGAGAAGCGCTGTGGTTGAAGCTGGTCCCCTACTCTGCTGTACCCTCCACCGCTCAGAGCGTCCTTCCACCACCCTAAGGTCTCTTCTACCGATCCGGGGTGCGGGGCGGGAGGGGGTGGGGTGGGTCTGCCGCTAAAGGAGTGGCCCGGCCAGTCCCTCCCTTTGCGGTTTTTTGCGGGCGCTCGGAGAACCCCTTGGGGCGAGCGGCCGGTTGGGGGTGGGGGCAGAGGTGCCCCTGCGATGCCCGACCGCGCCGGTGCAGGGGCGCGGGTGCTCCGCGCAGGCGAGGTGGAGTCTGTGCGTGAGTCCAAGCGGGAGTCAGACCCGAAGGCGCGGGCAGGCCGGGGTGCCCGAGGTGCAGGCGAAGGGATGTTCGCCCCGGCTGGCTCCAAGGCTGCTCCCTCTGCTTGGGGGCAATGCGGGGCGGTCGGGGCTGGACCAGGGCCAAGTTTGACAAACACTATGTCTCCCCAGGAGTTCAAGTGGGGAGGTGAGAAGCGATCGGTCGGGGGTCGGATCCGCCACGCCTTGCGGAGCAGCGGGGCCCCAGCATCGCGCACCCACGAGATCCGGTGAAGCAGCCTGGCTCAGACCAGAGTGTGGCCCGGCCGGGAAATGACTTGCGGCCCCGCGGTCCGCTCCTCGGCCGCCCCAGCTGTGCTCCAACAGCTCTTGCCTAGATGGTTTCCTTCTGAACGCTTGGAGGCCTTTGAGGATTTCGGTCCCACCGCGCCACGGTGGGGGCCGAGGGGCGGCCCAGGCTGAGGATAGCCCTAAGGGCAGGCCGGGAAGGGTAGAGGGGCGCCCGGGAAGGCCTATGGGTGAGAGGCAAGGCCTGTGCACTAAATGCACCTTCTGCTGCTTGCAAGAAAAGCCAAAACACTAGCCCCAGGATGGCAGGATTTCCACCAAATGCGTGGAATTCCTGAACCAGATGTGTGGGCGCTGCTAACGCCGGGACATGAACACACATTCATTTCCCAAAGGACAGACCCAAGTTCCATTGATGAGGATTCTTAGAATCTATTCTTGGAATAATCGAGGTTGGAAGGGAAAGGTAATTTGGCACTCTTTTTGTTAAAAAGAGTGCTTTGGGAAAGAAGGAAGAAGTGGAGTGGGCCCACCAGGTAGGAGGCCATGGCCCAGGGTGAGGTGAGGCAGGGAAGCAGGAAAAGGCAGAAGATGAGCTGGTTTGGTTCCTGGGCCAAAGCACTGGAGTCGGCGCCTGGCTTGAGACGGCTGCTAAGGGAGCCTACTATGGAGTTAATTAGTAGAGGGTATTGAAGAAGTTTTAATTAGATTCAAAAGGCAATTAAGAGCCATTGTAGAGGAGTGATCCGCTGAAAAATCATGCTTCAGGAAGGGAGTCATCAGATAGGTTGGGGAGGACAAGAGGCAGGATGGTTAGCTGGGATCCTGTGGGAGGAGTCCTGACTCAGGGTGGTAGGAGAAGTCTGAAAAAGACAGAAGCTGAAGGCGCTGGAAAGGAGAGGGAGAATGATGAGGCCATGATTACGTTTGGGGTGGAATAAGATGGACAAGGATAGAGACATGGGAACGAAGGAGAATTGTAAAAACTGCATCAAGTTTTAGATATGTCAGTTTTCACGCATCTCTCTCTCGCTCTCTCTCTCACACACACAGAGTCTCATGAAGCCATCAGGAAAGCAGTTTTTCCAGCAACATTTCTGTCTTTCTTGAACTTACCTTGAATGCCAACACTAATAATATCAACTTAATTTCAGTTCAAGAAATTTTTATCATCATTTACCAAATGCGAGGCCCTTTCCTAAATGGTGTTTCTATAACCGAGCTGGAGAGAAGAGTAAGGAAGAGGAAATGAACATAAATCAGAGGCTGCACATTTTTCATATGCAATAGGTGGGATCCACAGACCGAGAAACCTGAAAACTGAAGCCTGGTTTCCTGTACCTTCCCAGAAGGAGGCCCGCTTGAGCCATATCACTTCTTTTTCTTCAGGTTATCTCCTGCCACATATTTTCATCCAAATCTTTACTTACTTCCGAGGGAGTTAAAAGAAGGGAGTCTATTTTAAATAAATTTAGGTATACATTACCTTTCCTCATTTAACACGCCAAGTCAGCTCAAACCATGAGGGGTTAGATTTGGGGATAATATGTTTATTTACACTTAATAGTACTTCCCAGTTAAAGTGCAGAAACCCCTTTGTAAGATTTCCCAGCCTTCAAAAGATAGGAAGAGTATAGTGGGTTACTTTGAGTTAGGAATAAAGGCAGGCAATTGGAATAGAGGCCGGTGGACTATAAGTATGTCAATATTCTCTTGAATACAGTCTAAAGGGACTGAGAGTGCCTGGCTTCAATGACAGAGCATGAACTGCCTTCTGCGTCATTTCTCTTCCTCTTTCGCCTGACACAGACTGTCACCCTATGGTGCTCCTATTTTCTACTTCCCATTTAAAACCAAGCTAACCAGAGGACTTTGTTTTTTTTTTTTTTTGGTTTTTTTCTTGGAAGCTCCCTTAGTAGTATTCAGAAAAGAACTTTTCACCTGAAAATGTTTGTTAGAAATTAATATTGGAAGGATCTTGGAGGAAAAGTGAGAAACTATTTTCTGCAATATTTGTCAGAATAAGATTTAGCCCTAATATGTTAAAGAGAACTGAAGTTTTCTGGAGTACTTTCACAAGCATCTTTTCCAAATGTAGACACACTACTCCAAGCCCACCCCACCTCCTGTGATAGTTTACAAAATATACATCTAAAAAACATCTCAGGTGCTACTAAGTGGATTGGACAGGCTACTGGTTTGGAGTTGGAAGATTCACATGGACAGTAGACATGCTGCTGGATGCCACCTGCCTCTTTGCTTGTCACTATTGCAGTTAATTTAGAAAGAAGAGAAAATAGTAATATGAAATGATAGTACACGGGGGCGGCATTATCAGAATAATCTGTATAGTGAGGAAACATTATAGAAACCAGTTCAAAATATTTTTGAAAGAGTTTCCAGTAGCATAGATTTGAATGCTGTCTCAATCTGATGATAACTAAAAAGGGTGACATGCTCTTTGTAATTTTGCAGTGCTTCCTATGGAAAGATCTAAGGGAAAATACAACAAATACTGGCACGCTTACCACACCATTTTGGAAATAAAACATTTGCCAATATCTTATTCACCCTTCAGTTATGGCTCCTTGATGGCCTTCTCCTCTCTTTCCCACCAGAGGTAACTGCCATCCTGAATACAGTTTTGCCATCCATGAATTTTTATTTCTTTTTTTGGTTCTTTTTTGATTGTTGTTGTTCTGTTTTGTTTTGTTTTGCTTTTCAGAGGCTAACCTGCAGCATGTGGAAGTTCCCAGGCTAGGAGTCAAATCGGAGTTGCAGCTGCCAGCCTATACCACAACCACGGAAATGCCAGATCCAAGCCATATCTACAACCTACACCACAGTTCACAGCAATACTGCATCCCCAACCCAATGAGCAAGGCCAGGGATTGAACCTGCATCCTCATGGATACTAGTTGCATTCAAAACCCAATGAGCCACAACGGGAACTTCATCCACAAATTTTTAAATGCTTTTCTATATATTTTTAACACATGTATTTTTATTCTTGAGTTATTCATGCTTTAAAACTTTATAAAAATGATATGAAACATTTGATAAACCAAAATCCACAGAAAAATATTAAATATCTCAAATGCAAAAGGCATTTTGGATACATTGCTACACTTCTCAGACTTGCCTAATGAAATATATTAGTTCAAAGTCCTGTTTGGATCTTCCAAACCAATTTGTACTCAAAAACTGAAGCTCTATAGAGCAGAGGAAGACGGAATGGATAGTAATTACAATATTTATGTTTGGCCTTTTTCAATAGGAGAAAAACCTATATATTTTACAAATCATCCACTGTTGTGTGTATAAGCCAAATAGACTAGCATGTATGTGTACCTTTAAATAACTGTATGTTCTAATACTTGCCTCTTCAGAAATATTTACTTTCCAATAAAGAGTATTATTTTTCATTTGGAGTACTTTTATAAATATTATGGGGTTCAGGAAGGATTCTACTGTATGTATCAAGAGGATTTGGAAACAAGTGCAGTCATCTCTTTCTCCATCATAAATAAAAACAAGAGTGAGGGAGATTGTTTCCAAAGATAGTCACATGACAGCCCCCATCTGGCACCCTTTCTGCAATGAGATTTTGCCACTCCTCTTATCAAGTGGTGGAGTTATGCCCCCCACCACACTTCCTACCTAAGCTGGGCTGGTCCTTGCTTGTATCAAGAAAACATGTGAGTTCCCTGTCAGGGCTTAACAGAAACGAATCTGACTAGCAGCTATGAGGACTCAGGTTCCATCCCTGGCCTCGATCAGTGGGTTAAGGATCCGGCCTTGCCCTGAGCTGTGGTGTAGGTTGTAGGCGCGGCTTGGATCCTGTGTTGCTTCGGCTCTGGTGTAGGCCAGCTGCTGAAGTGCTAATTTGACCCGTAGCCTGGAATCTCCATATGCGGCAGGTGGCAGGTGTGGCCCTAAGAAGACCAAAAAAAAAGAGAGAGAGAGAAAGAGAGAGCACACAGCCAACGAAATGACTCCACATAGCTTCCAAGACCAAGTTTTAAGAGACCTTGTAACTTCTGTTTTTGCATTCTTGGAGGTTCCAAGGGGAGAGATGAGGTACTTCTGCCAAGCTCAGCCAATCAGCCAGCAAAACACAGCCTTGGGGAGAGCTTCCTTGAGATCAGAATTGCCCAAACAATTCACACAATTGCAAGAAATAATAAATCATTGGTGTTTTAAGCCAGACATGCTGAGGTGGTTACAATGTATCAATAAATAACTGAAAGCGATATGAGAATAGGCTTGTGCTAAAGGTCAGGCACATTGGCAGTGTCAGGAGAAGTCCTAAGAAAATGTTCATAAAAGGAAATCTTGCCAGTTCTGCATTGTAATAAAACTAAATGTTATTTTAACATTTTAGAATGCCCTTCTTACCAATTTAGAGTCCTCCAAGGTGTGGCTAATATGAACAGAGATTTTATACTAGACGAAATTTTTCACACAAGTCCAAATGACACCATATTTACTGCTAAGTGTGTGGGGAACCCTTAATGCCTCTAGTATCAGTATTACTGATATTTGCCACAAGAAGTTTATAATCCAAGTACACGAATACATACCAGTTTTCAGAACGACAGAAGCAGATGGCTATTATGTGTCAGCTGACTCAAGGAGAATCCTTAATTGGAAGAGAATTCAAAGCTAGGAAGAATAAGGTAAGAAAGTGATTTAGCAGTGTTTAATAATGAGAAGATGGGATCTGGCAGGAAGAAGTGGGATGGAACTCTACGGAGGAACCAATGGAGAAGACAAAGAGAGCTGGCCTTTCTAGGGAATGGTGGGAGGGGGAGTTGCTTATAAGAACGCTTTCTTCAAAATAGGATATGACAAAGTAGGTAGGATATGGGTATTAGGACACTTCCACTGGCAACTAACTGAAAGGAAATCAAACAGCCTTTTAAAACCCTCAAAATCGGAGTTCCTTATTGTGGCACAGCAGAAATGAATCTGACTAGTAACCATGAGGTTGAGGTTCGATCCCTGGCCTCCCTCAGAGGGTTAAGGATCCAGCATTGCTGTGAGCTGTGGTGTAGATCGCAGATGTGGCTTGGATTTGGTGTTGTGGCTGTGGCACAGGCCAGTAGCTACAGCTCCAATTCGACCCCTAGCCTGGGAACCTCCATATGCTGCAGGTGCGGCCCTAAAAAATAAAATAAAATAAATAAAGGCAATAAATAAATAAATCCCTCAAAATCAAAACAAAAAGCAAACCAAAAAAAATGGAATTCATTGGATCATGCAACATAACCCTTCTGAAATGACTCGATCGCAGGGGACAAAAGGCATCAGGGGACTGAGTCTGGCTCACTTCATCTGGCAGCTGAACCCATTCTGGTGACTGGAACTGTTGATTTGACAGTATAAGCCAAGTTTGTATTCTGTACCACAAGGAACCTCAGCTTGAAGAGTCCTGCTGAGCCCCAGAATTGCCCATCTTTTTAAACAATCTGTGTGTGTGTGTGTGTGTGTGTGTGTACAGATGTTTGGAAGGGGGCTTGCAATGCTCTGGTCAGTCCTGAATTCACATGCCAACTTCTAAAACCAAAGAATAAGCTGCACCCACACCATAAGTCCTGAGAGTCTGAGAGGGGAGTTTTCCCAAAGAAGGTCAGGGCGGTGGTTCAGGAAGGGTTAAAAAGTGGCTTGAATAGGCAAAAGAAATAAATAAAGTGTCTAGCACAATAAATGTACTTTTAATATAGTAATGCTTATGTTTTAATCATCTCTTGGCTATGACTTAAAGTGAGGATACTTGGAGAGCTCCTTTTCTATCTTGACTTAGCAACTTAAAGAAATATGTTATATCAATATTTAAGTGAGCTACAAAAGAAAAGGTTATTTGTCTCTTAACCTACAGTTTCCCTGTTTCTTACTGCAGAGGTAATAGACCTTTCTTGGAAGCTACTCTTAGAAGATTAAAAGATTTCATCTAAAAAATGTACTTATTTGAAATTCCACAACATTCTTAACGAAAAATATTATCTGCATAATTACATTAAATGGCTTCTGGAATACATTACCACTAATGATGCTAATAGAGTTAGTCCAGATGCAAACTATAAAAACATCCATTATCTTTTGTCCTTGAAGGAACTTCAAAAATTGCTTTTTATTTTCTTGTAGGAAGCCTACTAATGCTATACTCTAATTTCTTGTATGTTGTTTTGTAAACTGTTCTACAGAGCCCTGATAACTCATAGAAGTTTCTGAAATGATTCTGAAAATATATCCCACAATTTTATACTTTTTTCTGTGGCCCAATTTCATACATAATTAAGTTAATGTCTGTAGTAGCCAACACATTTAAATCTGAATTTTATTTTTCTTCCTAGTTTGTATTCAGTCTACAGATATTAGGTGGCACCATATGCAACAAAAACATTTTCTGCTATTGTATAAGAAACAAATTAGGTTACCATTAGTGGTGATACATAAAGTTGAAACTAGATTTCATTGTGCATCAGGATTATATTAACTTAGAGAGTGCACCAAAAAATGTCTGCAGTGATAAAATAACTTAAATATTCTGGGTCTTAAATTTTATAAAAGAGTAAATGTCCTACAAAATGGCATTAAAATTAAAAAATAAAGTAGATGTTTTTACGGTAGACAAGAGAATGGCGAGAGAAAAGTATAGGCAATGCAAACTGCTGCCAGACTTGAATGATCGTATGACATGTCATTAATTTATACACAATGTTTTGAGCCCAGTTAATAAAATGTCTTTATTTCCTTTTATGTAATAAATAGATCATAAGCTTTTTTTTTTGGATTAATCAACGTTCTCCAGAGAAAGGATGTAGGTATATTATGTATGAATGTATGTGTGTATGTATGTATGTTTATACAATATTATAAGAAATTGGCTTGTATGACTATGGAGGCTGGCAAATCCAAAATCTGTAGAGTTGGAGACCCAGGAGAACCAGTGTTCCAGTTTGAACACAAAGGCAGTCTACTGCAGCACATGGAAGAACTAGTGCTGCAGATGAAATCTGAAGACAGTGTGCTGGAGAGATTCTCTCTTGTTTTGGACAGGCCTAGATTTTCATTTTATTCATAACGTCAACTGATTGGATAAGGCCCACCTGTAGAAGGGAAGACTTTATGCTTTACATGAAGTGCACCAATATAAATATTAATCTTACCCAAACACAAAGAATACACCCAGAATAATGTTTGACCCCAAATCTGAGCACTTCTTAGTGCCAAACTGACACATAAAATTACCCATCACAAATATACTCCTTGTCAACTTGGCATCCATAACTATCTCCCAAAACCATACTTAATCTCCAAATAAAGACAATAAGAAAGTTATACTTCCACCCAACATGATACAGCTATTCTGCATACGACCAAAAATGCACTAACCCTTTCTCCAGAAGAGAATGAAAAATTCTTAGATGATGTTTACTCTTCTTGATATCCTTAAATACTATGAAGTATGGTTAACAATACTTAAATCCTGTGATATAAAGACAATGCATGTTACATTACCTGAAGAGATAAGAGGAAGAAGAAAACGAAGATATTTGCTATACAAACACAAACATAAGAAAATAAGGAGAAAGACCCATGACAATTTCAGTCCTTGTTTCTATAACTGGTTACATGGTCCTAGTGGGCATTCATGACTACTTCCTGCCACTGCGCACTCCGTATTCCCCGGCCTTTAGCAATCACCTCTGCTGGTCCTGATTCTTTACCTGGTGCAGTGACCCAAACCTTCACACCTGACAGTGTACTTGCCCCCAAGGCATTTCTAGGCACCAGACCAGTTAGTAAGTGACAAAAAGGGAAGTCCAGGCCAGGGAGGGGAAAATGTCCACATAACTGGACTGTTTTAATGTGTTTTAATCTTATTTTACTAAAAATATTGTAGACATTTCAGCAGCTACATTTTTTCCTTCAGTTTTCAAAGTGCTTTGAACCTATTGTTTAAATAGCCCTAGTTCTATTCCAATCAGCTAATTTTTATGGCATAAAAACCTCTACCTGTATATGTGTCGGTTTTAGAGAGCATGTGTCAGAGGAGGCTGAGGAATAAATTATCCTCTTTGTTTTTTAATTAAGAAGGTTTCTAGTGTTCAGAGGAAATCCTGAATGCTATTTCCCAACCCTACCCCTATCCTATATATGTATCACATGAAGATAAGTGCTCCGTTTTATGGGAATGTAAATCTGGTGCCTTTCACCAACACTGAATTCATAGTCAGAGTTTCATATTTCAATTAAGTAATTAAAACTTGTTGAAATGAAATATCAACTTTAAATTGCCACCCTTCAAAATAAAGTATCACACATAATTTAAAAATAGGCTAGAAAAAGAGGGAAAGAAGAGAGTTTGCAAAAGAGATGATAAATCTGAAAGTAATAAATTAAAATGACTTTCAAAATAGATGGGAAATTAAGAGAAAATAAAACCTCCTTTAAAGACATTGCCTTTCTCTCTCTCTCTCTTTCTTTTTTTTTCCCCTCAAAATGTTTATATTAGGGGAGGAATGGAAGATCTACACATTAAAAGATCCATAAAGAGAAGCAGTGTGGGCAGTGTCCCAAGAAGTGCAAAATGCTATGCACTTTGAGAAAGGGCAGTACCCATGGTTCCCATGCAGCATGATTTAGAGAACATTCCCGACCAGCAGCTGTGAGTCTGTCTGTGTCCACATCTCCCTTGAGATCATGTCTATTTGTTCTAAAACTTGGGTCTTAATAGTCTTGCCTTATACTAGAGACAGGCCAAGCTGCAGATAATCTCCAAAATTTTATCAACAAGTATTTATTGAGTACCTACTATGTGTTGGGTATTATTCTAAGCCCTGGAGACTTAGATAGAGCTAAAAAATGACAAAAGGGGTAGATAAATTAATCCATTGTTTGTCAAATAGTCATAAGTGATATAGTCAGAGTGGTGCTATAAACAAAATATTAGCAAGGTACAGAGGCTAGTTATTGATGGGTTGAAGAGACTATGCTACTTTATTAATTTTATTTTATTTATGTTTTTGCTTTTACTGCCCTCACTCACAGCATATGGAAGTTTCCAGGCTAGGGGTCGAATAGGAGCTGCAACTGCTGGCCACAACCACAGCCAGAGCTATTTGGGATCCGAGCCGTGTCTTTGACCTACACCACAGCTCAAGGCAATGCCAGATCTCCGACCCATTGAGAGAGGCCAGAGATCAAACCTGCATCCTCACAGACACTAGTGGGATTCTTTTCCACTGTGCCACAATGGGAACTCCCACGCTGCTTTATTTTGGATGGTCAATAAGGACCTGACTCTGTAGGCAATATTCGAGCTGAGATCTAAAGAAAATGAGAGCTAGTCTGGAGAAGATATATGGGCAAGTGTATTTCACCAAGGAGCAAGATGCTGAGGGCGAGGGGGAAATTGAGGAGATAAGACACCATCAGCTAAGGGCTTTGGGCTTTATTCTGAAGGATTTTAAGCCAAGAAATGACATGATAGGAGTATATTTTACAGAAGTATATGGATGTGGAGATTAGATTGAGAGGAAACGAGGGAAGAAGCAGGAGCAGGGAAACTGGATATAATAATCCAACAGCAGTTCTCATGTTGCAGTATTTCATTTTGTGGTACTGTTTCATTCTGAGATGGATCTGCTCTGTATACATTTGGAGAAGGCTAATAATAATCAAAGCACTTTAACTTCAAAGGGATATTAGGATATTTTGGTTTCCACGTTTCTAAAACTTATGTATGAACATAATTCCATCACTTACAGAGGTCCCATACATTAAATGTGGTACAACCCCCTCCCAAAAAAAAACCCATTAAATTCACAGAGACAAAATACAAACACCAAATAAAGAATATATAATTGAGAAGCATGGTATTAAGGACTAATTTTAAATTATCATGCTAAGTATATAGTATCCCAGTATGTGGGTTTAAAAAAATTATTATTACCAAAATAATTTATAGGGTTTGTACTGCTTAAACTAGTTTGGACACATGGAGTGCTTGTTTAAAATGTAGTGTTCTGGGTTCTATCAGTCTCTGAATCTCCAGGGGCTTGGGGACTGGAAATTTACATTTTAAACACACTTCCAGATGATTCTTATACATACAATGATGTTTAAACTAGCAAATCTCGGAGTAACAGGACAGTATTAGTTTAACCATTAAGATAGAAACAAGGAGGATTGCCTTCTATTACTTGACTCAAATTCATTTTTAATTGGGCACAACAGGAATAAAAGAAAATTAAAATTCCATCAACTCTGCCATAATTCTGAAGAAAACAATGAGTTAAAGCATAATAAAAATTGCAGAAGGATGTGCTTTGTTAATTAGATGACAATAAGAAACCGTTAGAATGAGAGCTTTATAGTAAGAATGACCTTAGGAAACCTGTGGAACAACTTTCTTACTTTACAGATGAGAAAATTGAGACTCAGAAAAGTTAAATTAACAGCCAAATGTACCACCGTCCATATTGTGGACTCATGACTTCCGTTTCCCCTCTATTGTTCCCATTACCACCTCATCACTTACAGGGAAGACTGCTGTTAGCTTATCACATCTTCAATTTCCTACAGAATTAGATGATAGCGATATTTGGGAAAAAAATTTTATTTAAAAAAAATGAAATACAGGAGTTCCCGTCGTGGCTCAGTGGTTAATGATTTCGACGAGGAACCATGAGGTTGTGGGTTCGATCCCTGGCCTCGCTCAGTGGGTTAAGGATCCGGTGTTGCCGTGAGCTGTGGTGTAGGTTACAGACAAGGCTCAGATCTGGCGTTGCTGTGGCTCTGGTGTAGGCCGACGACTACAGCTCAGATTAGACCTCTAGCCTGGGAACCTCTATATGCTGCAGGTGTGGCCCTAGAAAAGGCAAAAAGACAAAAATATAAAATAAAATAAATAAAATAAAAATTAAAAATAAATTAAAAAAAAGAAAAACAGTGAGAATACTAAAAATCCTGAATCTAAACCAATGTAATCAGTAATAGAATTTTTTTAAAAATTCACATGTTATTTCCTTTATTATTATTATCATTATTATTATTATTATTATTTTGGCTGCACCCATGGCATTAGAAATTCCTGGGCCAGGGATGGAACTCACACCACAGCAGTGAAAGGCTGAGTTCTTGACGGTCAGGCCACCAGGGAACTTCTCTTTCATATTATTTTGACATAATTTGGCTACTCATGGTGAGCTCAAATATTTGTGGTACACTGATCATAATTATTTGTTCCCAATACAGTTGGCTATGACTTATCATGGCTCCAATAGGATGAGTAGCCTTGTTGCCCAGTGACTGAGCTTGGCCACATGACTTTGACCAACAGAATGTGAACAGGCTTGATGAGCAATATATCCACTTAGACATTTTTAGAGGCATTTCATGATGCTGCCAGTTCTCCTGCATCAGCTCCCTCTGCCACTATAAGAACACATCCCAGAGACGCCTTTTCTTTCAGCCTGGGTCCTGGTGGGACAGAGCTGAACCTCACTACATCCTACAGGATAGTCACAGCAAGCAACCCACAGAGGCCAACTTGTTACATGAGCGAGAAATATAGGTTATTGAAAGCTACTTACTTACTTTTTTTTTTTTTTTTTTTGGCCATACCTGTGGAAGTTCCTGGGCCAGGAATAGAACTGGAGACACAGCTGTGACCTAGCCACAACTGCAGCAATGCCAGATCCTTAACCTACTACACCAGGCTGGGGATCGAACCCATATCTCAGCAGCAACCCAAGCTGCCACAGGGACAATGCTGGATCCTTTTCTTACTGCACCACAGCGGGAACTCCAAAAGCTACTGACATTTTTGAGGTCGTTATTCATTGTAGCCTGATAAAAGCTAGCACACAAACGCTTTCATATCCAGAACAAAAATCCAGTATTTGAGGAGAAAAACATCAAAAGTAAAAATTCTGAGGTTGCCGAGCCAAGAATTTCTATTATGAAAAAATGTATAAATATCTTATCAATGTGCCTGCATATACATTAGTGATAGAAAGTTTTTTTACATAGTTTAGAGGTCAGTATATGATGGGTACATATTTGAGTTATGGTCTTTTGTGTTTGGAAAATAGGTGTAATGAATCTACATGACAATTTCATAATGTAAAATTGCACCAACATGCAGAAAGGAAATGTCACAATTTATCTGGGGATGTAATTGTCAAAGTCCATGGAAGTATAGGGATTTTTAAAAAACCATAATCCCCCACACACAATGCTCTGTATTAATTATACGACCAGTGTCAGTTTTACATTATCAAAAACAAATTGCTTCTCCTAGTGAGTTTTTTTTTTTTTCAGTTTTTCTTCTTAACATTCTTAATCCTCCTACTAATGATTACTGGATATTAATTTAGAAAAATATTTTTAAACTTTCTGTCAATGTATTCAGTGACAAGGATGAGAAGGACCACTTGACTGCAGACAATGCCACCATTGGGGGAAAACTAGCTGGAACTTATGCCTATTTCTCAGAAATCACGAGATCAATGTTTAATAACATCATTTGGCGGTGGTGAACTGGAGCTGGTTCATATTAACGAAAAAGAGAAAGCATGTGTGTCTTATCTGAGCTCAGTATTGAGGGACTCCACATTGATAGCCTGAAATCAGTCACAGTGGGAGAATTTACAAGACAAAAATTGGAAAGATCTACACATCAGGGCTTTCTCCCCTCCACTACAGAGTTGGTCTTCAAACATTTATCAGAGTACTGCAAGGCTTAAAAATTCACCCTCTTTAACATTTACTACTTTAATGTTCAAAATGTTAAAAAAAAAAATACATGGCCTAATTTGACTTATAAGGGAGGGTGCTAGGCTTGAGAGTTAAAACGGAAGCTAGTGACTTGTTACAGAGGTTCAGAAGGATGAAGGCCCAGAGGCATGAGGCCAGATGCTACACCAGGAGCACCATTCTGCTCAGAAGCCAGGTCCTGGAAAGTGATGCACACAGCGTAGGAAATGAGACTATTTTTTGCTTTTTAGGGCTGCACCTGTGGCATATGGAAGTTCCCAGGCTAGGGGTCGAATCAGAGCTGGAGCTGTAAGCCTACACCACAGCTACAGCAATGAGGGATTCAAGCCACATCTGTGCCTACATCGCAGCTCATGGCAATGCCAGATCCTTAACCCACTGGGTGAAGTCAGGGATCAAACCTGTCTCCTCATGGATACTAGTCAGTTTTGTTACCACTGAGCCACAATGGGAGCTCTGGAAATGAGACTCTGGATTTTGGCAAGGAGTGCCCATAGATGGGAAATCAGAAGATATCCTGAAAGAAGCTGAACAGTCATCTGATAGTCTAATAATAGTGTTTCTCTTCTCTGAGTAGATGCACATGGTCAGACACTGCTGGCAAACAGTAAGGATAACATATGCTAAAACATTTTATGGTGTTTCAACTTTACAGATATTTCTGATTACCAGAAATGTAAGAACATTTATTTTAACTTTTACTGGTTGTGATTATTTTTACAACGTTTAAACCAAGTCAGCACAGCTTCAACACTATCAGTTCTTTATTTGGGGTGTATGTCAGCAAAAACATTTCAAGGAAGAATAATGGTATGCCAGAATGTGTGTTAGTATTAACAGTTCTCTAGCTCTTATTGTAATCTTAGTGGCAATTTATAAATATTCTATAGAACATACTGATGAAATACAACTTCTCACTTAAAGTTTAGCAAAATAAACATATTTTATTTGTGAGACTGAAATATATACATAAATCTCTCTCTCTCTCTCTCTCTCTATATATATATATATATGACTAACATATAATAGGGCTCACATGAAAGTATCTTATTGGGGAAGAAATGATTCTTGTAATAAATTACCACATCACTTCATTCAAAACAGATGATAGTACTGAACTCTTGTTACCATACCTTTAAAAAAAAATTACATATTAAATATTTTTAAAAGTCACTGGTCAGAAGTTCATCTAAAATTTCTACTTTCTTTCCATGATATAAATTGATGATTAGAATAGTTTATTTATTTATTTATTTATTGCTTTTTAGGGCTGCACTTGTGGCACGTGGAGGTTCCCAGGTTAGGGGTCCAATCGGAGCTACAGCTGCCAGCCTACGCCACAGCCACAGCAACATCAGATCTGAGCCATGTCTGCAACCTACACCACAGCTCATGGCAATGCTGGATCCTTAACCCACCGAGCAACCTCATGGTTCCTAGTTGGATTCGTTTCTGCTGCACCACAACAGGAACGCCAATGAAAATAGTTTATAAACTGGTACAACATATAAATATTAAATAAAGCAACCTGACAAGACATCCTACTGCCATTCAATATTATTAATACTAAATATTAAAAATATTAAAAATAATCACATGGGACAGCATTTCCAATGACTAGACCATGACTCATATTTCACAGAATTTCAGGATACTGCTAGTAAGAACGTATCCTAAAAATCTAATATGTGAGTACAAATCAAGTCAGAAATTATTGATCAAAATATAGAAATCATGCTCAAATATTTTTTAAATTCATATCATAAAGGATTAGTCATCTTCTTAACCTTCTGAAATAAACATTAAAATATTTTTATGAGAAACAAACTATAAGCATAATCTTCAGTAAATATGTTAAAAGTTGCTGTAGTGAACAATTTCTCTCTTTTTTTAGGGCCACACCCCTGGCATATGGAAGCTCCCAGGCTAGGGGTCCATTCAGAGCTACAGCTGCCGGCCTACGCCACAGCCACAGCAACACCAGATCCAAGCCGCATCTGGGACCTACACCACAGCTCAGGGCACTGCTGGATCCTCAACCCACTGAGTGAGGCCAGCGATCAAACCCATATTCTCATGGATACTAGTTGGATTCGTTTCCACTGTGCCATGATGGGAGCTCCCTGTAGTGAACAGTTGTAATAATACATCATATAGTGCTGCTTAGGAGCACTTTCCAAACTGTGGGCTGAGAAACTAAAATTTCCAAGAAGTGTTTACAGGTATTGTAAAGAAAATAGGCAAACACTACAAATCTTCACTCTATCCCACCTTCACAGAGTCCATTAGATATTAAAGGTTCTGAAGTGCAGCAGTGAAGAGAACTAACTTTGTTGAATTCATTGTATCCCTTGCTTAATCACCACAAAATTTTTTCATGGCACTTAACCAATTTTGAACATTGCTCTGTGGTTATTTATATATATTCTGTAAACCCAACCCCTCCCCTAATCTTTGCCTAGCACACAGATCTCAACATATCTTTGTTGTCAATACAGTCTGTTGACTAAATGGATGGATGAATGTGTTTAACCTTGTGTCATTCATTCCATTCTAGTTCACTAAAAGTAATTTGGGTGACTAACAACTGAGGAACAATTTAGGAGCTAACTGGTAATGAAGAAACTTGCTTCTACAAAAAGCAAATACTGCAGTACATGATACTCTTCTAAGTGGAAAAACCCTTATCAAACTTTGGTTTGTTTTAAATCACAAATTAAACAATAAGTAAATTAATATTATTTTGGGTAACTATTGAGAAAGAATAAAGGAAAAGTAAATGACAGTGTGAATGCAGTTTACAGTTTAAGTGCAGACTCATGTAATTTTTTTTTCTTTTCTGGCTGCCCTGTAACATATGGAATTCCCAAGCCAGGGATCAAATTTGAGCCACAGTTGCCCTATGCTGGCTGCAGCTGTGGTAACACTAGGATGCTTTAACCCACTGTGCCAGGCTGGGGATTGAACCTGAGTCCTGGAGCTGCAGAGATGCCACCAATCCTATTGTGCCACAGCAGGAACTCCCAGACTCACGTAATTCTATTTTATTTTTACATTTATTCTTACTACTATTTCTTGTCTTTTTAGGTCCGCACCCACAGCATATGAAAGTTCCCAGGCTATGGATCAAATCAGAGCTACAGCTGCCGGCCTATACCACAGCCACAGCAACACATGATCTGAGCCATGTCTGCGACCTACACCACAGCTCATGGCAACACTGGATCCTTAAACCACTGAGTGAGGCCAAGGATTGAACCCGCATCTTCATGGATACCAGTTGGATTCGTTATCATTGAGCCAAGAGTGGGGACTCTGGACTCATGTAATTTTAGAGTTTAAAATGCATCTGAGCTGATGTCATCGCATAGCCTGAGGATGGACTGTAAGTGTTTGGCACATAGATGATAGCTTATCTTCCAGGCTTATTCTTGTCTAATTTCAGAGTCTGTGACACAAACCTATTTACCCAAACCTTCCATTATATTCAGCAGAGTCCTGAAATGATCAATTGTGAAAGTGAGCTAATGAGATACTCAAGCTTAGCTTATTATTCTAAAGTACAGAATAATGCAAACAATAAAAAAAATTAGAAATTGAACAACATTTTTATACAAATAAAATTTAAAACATCTCTGTTGTCTGCACAGATACTAATTTGTAAAGAGTTGTTTTATCTTTGGTGTAATCTACTCAATTTCTTCCTAAGACTGCTTTGCTTTCAAACTCTTCCTTAAAAAAAATTTATAGTTAAGACTGCATTCATTCACTTTTCCTAACCCATTGACAAAAATCTTCCTTCCTCAAAAAATGTAGATTTTGACACAATAGCTTTTTTCTCTCAAAATCAAACCACTAATGGTATTCATATGCACAAAACTTTAAGCCGAAAATTCAAACTTACAGGCAAAAATATCAAATACACTCTGCTGTGCCAAAGGAAAAATCTCGGCCTCTATCCAATTTATTAAAAACTATAATATATATATAAAATAAATCACCTCTGATTAATGTTTTATTGCTTTCCTTTTGACTTGTAGCTGTGGCTGTCAATCATCACCTCATTTGTTTATTGACATTAGCGTACTGCTAGAGAACTAGGCTGCAAGTTTAAAACCATAGCTGCCAGAATAGTGTTTTGCCAATAGCTAACTTTCTATTAAGGGTCACTGCCAACATTTTCAGATTGGCTTAGAAAAAAAAGTTTTTATGAAGAAGCAACGTTAAATGTGGGGAAACTAAGATGCAACACTGATAAACGTGTGATAAATGGCTTCAAGAATGAAAATGACTCTGTCACTCATAGGCATGCTTTACTTCTTTAAAGTAAAAAAAATGAAAAACCAAACATTCATTAATAATATACACGGCAACCAAATGCAATTTTTATTGGGTCTCCTTGGTTAGTATTGTTACACTTGCAATTATGAGTTTTCAGTCTCTAAGTTAATGCCTGGGAAACATCAAAAAATAAAAATACTTCTGCACAAAAACTCCTGTTTTTCTTTGCTACATATTGGCTCAAAATGAATCATGCCAGAGGAAAGGAAGTATATTAATTGTCTAAATGTTTTGCTACATGTTGTGTATTTCTAGGGTCTTATTTCAGAGCAATTTAAATTGAGAGGATACTTTAATTATGCTCCCAGAATCAGGGACATATCTTTATTCATTATGAGCCACTGGGAAGATAATTTGTCTTGGCAAAATTTAAGATAATTAAAAAAAAAAAAACCTCAGTTGGCAATGCTAGTAACAATTGGTCATCTGGCTTCAAATTTAATGGGTAGTCTATATTTCTCTCTTATTAAGGGAACACTTGCATACTGTTGTTAGGACTATGAATTGATATGGCCTTTATGAAAAACGGTATGGTGGTTCCTTTAAAAATTATAAGTAGAAATGTTACATGATCCAGCAATCTCATTTCTGGGTATATATCCAAAGGAAATGAAAGAAGGCTCTCATAGAGATATCTGCACACCCACATTCATTTCGGCATAATTCACAAATTCACAATAGCCAAGATATGGAAATAACCTAAATGTCTGTCAATAGATGAATGGATAAAGAAAAAGTGTGTGTGTTTGTGTAAAAGGGAACATTATTCAGCCTTAAAAAGGAAATAATGCTATTTTCAACAAAAATAAATAAACCTGGAGGACATTGTGCTAAGTGAAATAAACTACACAGAAGGACACATTGCAGGATTTCACTCACATGTGGAATCTAAGGTAGTCAAATATAGTCATAGAAGCAGAAAGTATAATGCTGGTTATCAGGGACTGGGGAAAAGGAAATGGGGAGAAGCTGGTCAAAAGTAGATATTTTCAGTTATGCGTGATGAATAAATTCTGGAGATCTAATGTACAACAGTGTGGCTAGAGTTACCAATACACTTGAAATTTGCTAGGGGAGCTCCCATTATGGCTCAGTAGAAACAAACCCGACTAGTACCCATGAGGATGGAGGTTTGATCCCTGGCCTTGATCAGTGGGTTAAGGATCCCGTGTTGCTGGGAGCTGTGGTGTAGATTGCAGATGCGGCTCGGATCCCGCGTTGCTATGGCTGTGGCGTAAGTCAGCAGCTGTAGCTCTGATTCCACCCCTAACCCCGGAACTTCCATATGCCGTGGGTGTGGCCCTAAAAAACAAAAAGAAAAGAAAGAAATTTTCTAAGAGGATAGATCTTAAGTGTCCCTACCAAAAAAAATGTTAACTATCTGAATAGAGAGATAAGTTAATTAACTTGGGTGTGGTGATTTTTTCCCTACAATGTATATGTGTATCAAATTTTCAAATTGTATATCATATATAATCCTTAATTGTCAAATATACTTCAATAAAAAAGAAAAAAAATCCAAAATTCTTGTTATGGTAAAAAGTTTTGTTTTCTCTAAGTCAATAAAACACTGTCCATCATTTTAAAATATAAATGGTAAAATGACAAAGATGAATGCTGAGAACAGATTTATAAAATTAGGAATTGGCCAACCTGGGTTAACTAACTGATTTGAAAACATCCTAGAATAGGAGTCACAAATTCAGTCCACAAGCCAAATCCAGATTGCAACTTAAAAATGGTTTTTACATTTTCTAATGGCTAATAAATGAAAAAAGAATATTTTGAGACAAATGAATTAGGTGAAATCCAACTTTCAGTGTCCAGAAATAGAATTTTATTGGAACGTGGCCACACGTATGCACTTACGTGTCTGCCGCGGCTTCCACACTCCAATGGCAGAGTTGTAGCAACAGAGACCCTGCATGTGCTCTCATTGTATACGTTGCAAATTTCAGTGATGAAATTATTTACTACCAGCACTTTGATGCCACATGTATTTTCCATACCACAATAATTAAAAATTTTCTGTTATCATGCATACCTACTACGTCAGAACAAAAAAAGAGAAAAGTGCAATTCGAGTGTCATGTGTTTAAGGCACAGAGGAGCATAGATTATTTCATTATAAAATTAGAGGCCACAGAGTTCCCGTCATGGCACAGTAGAAATGAACCTGACTAGGAACCATGAGTTCTCGGGTTCGATCCCTGGCCTCGCTCAGTGGGTTAATGATCCAGTGTTGCCGTGAGCTCTGGTGTAGGTCACAGACAAGGCTTGGATCTGGCGTTGCTGTGGCTGTGGCGTAGGCCAGCAGCTACAGCTCCGATTAGACCCCTAGCCTGGGAACCTCCATATGCCACTGGTGTGACCCTAAAAGGACAAAAGACAAAAAAACAAAAAGCAAATTAGAGGCCAAAGCATTGCATTTAACATGCAAGGACACTGTAGCACCTCTGAAAGAATATTATATACATTTAAATTACTAGACTAAGCACTTAGCACAATATTCTCAATTCATAGGAAGGCAATGGTCAGAAAAATTAGAAAACTTAAAACAAGGGATCTCATCACAACAGAATTTCTTTACAAAAATGAAAATAAATCTTCAGTCAAAGTAAGTTTCTGAGTGGTTCATTTATTAGCCAAGCAAGGAAGGCCTTTTAACAACGGTGAGATAATTAAATTGTTTTTGAATCATCAGCTGAGGAAATATGTCCAAAGTAAACTTGCTTAAGACTCTGAAATTAGCTTTCTGGCAAGAACAGTTACTCAGAGTTGAGAACATTGGGAACAATGTCATTAGTCAAAAAAAAAAAAAAAAGAAAGAAAGAAAGAAAGAAAGAAAGAAAAAACCCAACAAGGTGAATGATTCTGAGTGGTTCTCCTTGGCTCTTGATGAGTTATCATGTTACTGATGTTACTGATATTGTCTAGTTATTGTTATTTATTTGATGAGTCAATGCCAAGGTTGACGTGACTGAAGAGTTGGTTTTTGTGAGTAGTCTGCACAGAACACATGAGCATATTTTCTAAGAAGTTAAGAAAACACAAATTCAGTATAACCTGAAGTAGTATCTGCTAAGATGGGTTGCAACTGGTGGTGGTAAAAATATGTGTGGAGCAAAAAAGGCTTAGTCAAATTTACAAACTTTATGAAAATGCAGTGTTTAAAACCTATGATTATTTATTATCATTCATCAGCAAGTACTTTGTGGAATATGTGCAATCTTTTATTATTGAATAGCAGTGTCAATGGTGAACTTCATCTAATCATCACCACTTCTGTCATTTTTCATCAGATATAGAAGTTGAATATCCTGATTTGCCTTCCCACACAACAGTCCGTTGGCTTAGCAGTGGTAGTTTTATCTTGTTTTGTGTTGCTTTTGGCTGCCCTGAGGCATATGGAAGTTCCCAGGCCAGGGATCACATCTGAGCCACAGATGCGATCTATGCTGCAGCTGCAGCGATACCAGATCCTTAACCCACTGTGCCGGGCTGGGGCTCAAACCTGCACCCCAGCACTCCAAGATCTGCTGATCTTGTTGTGCCACAGCAGCAACTCCTATCATGAATTTTTGAGATCAGAGCTGATACCGAGATTTTTCTGATCAAGAAGAAATGCCCCTAACTGCTATAACAGAACGTGAAATGACTTTGGAATTGAGCTTTTGTGGCAGGCTGTTTCAACCAAAAGTTGAAACAACGTAAAACAGTAAGAACAGTTATTCCCACTGCATGTGGGATTCATTGGAATTCAGGGAAAAGCTTCAGATTCAAGGAGAGCTGCAGAGCGATGCCTCTCAAGGGGTAGCCCTCAGATCAGCAGCAGTAGCATCACCTACTATCATTAAAAATGCAAATTCTACTAAATCAAAAGCTGCTGGAGGTGAAGCCAGCAAAATAGTGTAAGTATCTACATTATCTCACTTTCGCCTCTTGACCCACAAAGTCTAAAATATTTACTCCCTGGCCCTTTATGAAAAACATTTGCTGACTTTTGCTCTAAAACCAGATGTTGTAGGGCATGCCAACAGGACAGCAACTCTCTCTCTTGGTTTCTTACAAGGAGGAGACTGGATTAACATTTCAATATTTTGAATGTCACATAGTACCTTCTTTACATTCTATAAGAGGATAAACACAGTACTACTAGTAACGGGCAACATTTACAATTTTAAAATTTGACATACTATATGGCTTAATTCAATAATATATTCTTATTCATTCAGTAACTATTCGCTGAATGCCTACTATTTTCCACATATATAAATTCACTCACTTAAGAACTTCGTGAGAGGTGGAATCCTTTCACATATGTACTGTTGAGGGTATCCTCAAAACTTCCCTAGAGATAGATATCTAGTAACTGTGCTAATTTTTAAACTAAACATGCTTTTTCTTAAATGACTATATCTTATAACAAGAAATTCTAGAATAGTGCTGTCCAGTGATAACCACTAGCCTCAGGTAACTACCGAACACTTGAAATGTCACTAGTATGACTGAAGGGTGGAATTTTTAATAAAGTTTAACTAAAATTAAGCAAAATAGCCACATATGGCTAATGGCTGCCATACTGGACAGCAGAGCTCCACAGGATCACCCTAGGATATGTGGACACTGGAAATGAACACTTTTCCTTGTGTGGGGAAAATAAATTTTGTCACACTATACATTTAATATTAGTTTACTATTCAAAACAGCCCTACCTTTTCATTACACGAAATATTTTCTGTCTACTTTCTTAGCAGCAGAACGAAATCAATTTACTATTTAACAAAACAATGTTTGTTTTGTTTTCTCTACTACAACTGATTTCTATTTATTTAAGGTGCTGGGGTACAGAAACAATAAATAAATAAAATCCGCATATAATTCAGAAGACTTTCCCTCTGGCAAATTTTTAAGGTATCTGCCTAAGAGTTGGAAAGCTATTTCATTTAGTAGTTTACCTCTGGTCCTTGATTATGCCCATTTTTCTTTCTTTCTTTTCTTTTCTTTCTTTTTTTTTTTTTTGCTTTTTAGGGCCACACATGCATGGAAGTTCCCAGGCTAGGGGTCGAATTGGAGCTACAGACGCCAGCCACAGCCACAACCATAGCAACTCGGGATCTGAGCCTCATCTGTGATCTTCACCACAGCTCATGGCAACGCTGGATCCACAACCCACTGAGTGAGGCCAGGGATGGAACCTTCATCCTCATGGATACTAGTCAGATTCATTTCCGCTGCACCACAATGGGAACCATTTTTCTATACTGTTATTATCCACTAGTAAAATAAATTAATATACCATAAGTGGAAAAACCAAAAATTTTCAAGTTGAAGAATATATCAACTTAGAAAAAAAATTATCTTAGGGAGTTATCCTGTGGGCAGTAGGTTACAGATCTGGCATTGTCACTGCAGCAGCTTAGGTCACTGCTGTGGCACAGGTTTAACCCCTGGTCCGGTAACATCTACATGTAACAGGCGTGGCCAAAAAAAAAAAAAGAAATTTTAACAGATGCAAAATAAGATTCTCCAACTGACTCTTCCAATTCTGTACATACCAAATTGAATACTGGCCAGACCATGAGGCTTATTATTAATAAGGCATCCATACATGCAGGTGTGAAAAATTACTTTTATTTAATGTTTTGCATAAATATCATGATACTTTATTGCTCAAAGTGCTCCTTTCAAAATAAGTTAAAATATTTCCATATTACTTTTATTAAACATGTAATTATTGACTAAAGCATAATATCACAGATTAACAAAAGATAAAAATAATATGAGCTACTCACACATTCTTAAAGTGCTTAAAATATTTTGTGATTTACATCATTACAATGATTACAATGTGCTTACATCATTGATTTAATGGACAATTCCATATTTTTCTTTAAAAGCCACTAATGTCTTAATGGGATACAAAGACATTCCCACCATTATAAAAACAAAACAAAACCAACCCGCAAACAAAACCCTACGAAAGCACATTAATTTTATTATAGAACATCTATTAAGTCATTGAGTAAAGCTCTTTTTTATGAACACTTTCGGAAAGCTCACATTGAGTTCTAGCACAGCTCTATTATCAATCTGGGAACAGAAGGACACATCGAGCAAGGAAAGATCTTTACAAGATTCCAGGAGTTTTCTTAAGGATGCTGGACTTACCATTCTTGTTCCTGTTGGGAAAAAAAACAAACAAAACATTATATAAACATTCACATAATGTCCCAATAAAAAGTCCCTTTATTGTTTATTATTTAAAATACACTTAAATAGCCTTTTAAATATTAAAAACATTTCTTAAAACAAAAGACTTCATATTGAAACAGTCCTCTTAAAAAAATACAAACTAAAATTCCCCAGCCAAGTGGGCATCTAGGACCTGAATTTTGTCAATACTCTACCCAGTCTATTTTCATTCCTATCACCCAGCCTTACCGATCAGCTCCTTCAAAGTTTCCTACTTATGTTCACCCCAGTTCAAAATTGCCTGCACATCTCATTTTCCTGAATAATGGGTCAGATCAGGCAGCAATACTTACAGTGATGCAACCTCTAACTCCATTCAGTGCAACTACTGAGCAACTACCCCCTAGAAGCTTCTCTTTCAGACACTGGAGATGCAAAGATGAGTAAGACATGTGTCTGCCTTAAGGAATACGTTGACAAGAGTAGAAAGCAAATAACCACAACACAATTTGATAAGTTTTATAGTAAGTGGTAGGTAGAAAATGGTATTACTGGAAGGATATTGAGTACTATTTAGCCCATGCTAAATCTGAAGAGACTATGGGGTATTCAGATGGAATATAAATCATGGAAATTATGTAAAACACCTGATCCATGGCAGGCACTCAATAAATACCAAATATCACTAGGCTCTAAGATGTCAACTGTTGGAACTACAGCTTTTTTTCTAGAGAGGAAAAAAAAAAAACCACAATCATATTACAAATACATATCTGGGATGGGGATTAAAGTTTCTGAAATGTTAGTCTATACATTTTTTTCTCTGAGAAATCCTTTCTCCCTTCCTTGCCATGGGCTCCAGAAGCTATAACTATACTGCTACTCTGGTTGGGCCTGGCTCCACAATAAATCCATACAGATTCTCCTGGAGATTCAGAACTGGAATTTAGTAAAGCCTCCAGTGCCCATATGATCTCTTGAATTAAAGACATGAAAAAATGGGTCAGGGGAAGCAGAGACGGCTGGCACGATGAGAAAAGAACAAAGCAAAACCAAGGGAGAAGCAGACACAAATGTCTTTGTGAGAGTAGAGCCTCAGAGGGTGGGGGGTCTGGGACAGGTCCTGAGAGTGAGGGGTAGGAAAAGGAAGGAAAAAGAAAAGTTTCCTTGTCTTCTGAGGGTTTTCTAGTCCCTTCTGAGGTCTGACTATAGCCAGCTTCTAGCCAAGGGATCTGAGAGGGACACCTGTATCTTCATTATCACTGTCTTTTTCTTAGGCCCCACATTATCTTGAGTGGGTTTCTGTTATATAAGATCAGAGAACCTCACCTAAGCCACAAGCCTCCGTGGCGTTTTTCATCTAGGGCTGTGACTGTTTTCTATTTGCCAGTCTTGGTCATTAGAATCTGAGCTTCCCGATAATTAGGAGTTCCTAAAGCCTCGGAGAATGCCAAGGAAGGAAGTCAGAGACTGAACATTTAATGAGGCGTAGGTCCCATGTTCTGTGCTCTCAGGGCACTCGTGCTGTTGTTTTTTTGGCCACGGAGGACATAATTCTGGTTTCAGTCAGCTTGCTCCTTTAGGACATGGTCATACCGATCTTATTCACTGACATATCTCTACTGTTTAAAACAATGCCAGACACAGTATGTGCTCAGTAAGTGTGTAAGGAATGAAAGAATGAAGGGATGGTGGTTAATTTCTTAATACCATCACCCTGGTTTAGACCCTCATTAGCTGGATTACTGCCAGTTCGATTATCTGGTTTTTAATCTCTTCCTTCTCCAATTCAACTACTACTCCAGGTTAAGTATTTTTTAAAAATGCAGCTCTAAATACATTACTCATACCCCAAACTAAAATCCAGGAAAAGCTCTTCCTTGTTTAATTTGGTGAGCCCATCCTGGTGTTCAAAACTCCCCATGATAACTTCATTATACCAACATTCTAAATCAAATTAGATTGCTGTTCTCTGAAGATATTCTGTGCTTAAGTCCTATGCTTTTGTTTCATACTACTCATTTTACCTAAAATCCCTCCTCCCCCAATTTCCTGTTCACTTTTCAAGGATATCTGTGAAATATCTATTAGCCTTTTTGATCAAGCTTTTCCTTATTTCTCTGATCATGTATATTCTCTTTTCTTTGCACCCCATCAAAATGGACTTGCTTCTGGTTTGCATTACAGTTATTTATATGCTTATTTTACTCCTTGCTGGTTATCAACTCCCTAAAAGTAGGGAATGTATCTTGCTCAGTTTTGTTGATCAGTAAATATTTTTAGTATGAATAAAATATACCACTTAACATTCATATGTGCTAATCACAAAATGACAAATAAAATAATGATTCTCAGCTTGGTTTCACTGAGAATCCCTTAAAAAAAATTAAGGATTCTCACAGTAAAGGATGAAAAGAAATAAAAAGACAACAATAAGGATAAAGAAAATACAGCATAGTGGTTAGAAGCACAGACTCTTTGTTCAAATCCAGATTCCTTACTAGTCGTGAGCCCTGAGCAAATTACTTGACCTCTTTCAGCCAGTTTCTTCCTCTGTGAAGAGTCTGAGACTAGATTTTAGGTCAAGGCTTTAAAACAAATGTATATATTGTATCCTTACCTAGTATGTCCAGTTGGCGTAATCTGGTACAATTACATGCCAGTTCTTCAATGTCTGTGTCACACACAGACCTGTTAGCTGTTAGGAAGAGTTTCTGCAAGTTCGGAAGCTGGCGGGCCAGTTTGGCAAAGCACCCAGTGCTGCTCTGCAGAGTGGGGCACCAACCAAGGTCAAGTTCTTCCAGAAGCGGACACCCAGAAGCCAGCTCTGCAATCCCATTCTCGGTGATATTCTTACATCTCCACAGATCCAGAGTGCGGAGTTTTTTACATTTGGCTCCTATCACGCTGGCTATCACATCGTAGTCTTCAATCTGGAAGTCACATAATTTCAATCTTTTCCGTTTTAGGCTCAGAAAAGCAAACTTTTCTGAGCATGTTAAAACATTCTTAGTCACCCCTTGTTGTTTGCTTCCATGTAAACACACCCACGTTGTCATTAATATAGTCCTGCCCACTCATCTCACAGATCTGCCATTGTTTCATCAAACAGTGAACATAATCACTGACTTAAAAATCCATTGTGGAGTTCCCGTCGTGGCGCAGTGGTTAACGAATCCGACCAGGAACCATGAGGTTGCGGGTGTGGTCCCTGCCCTTGCTCAGTGGGTTGACGATCCGGCGTTGCCGTGAGCTGTGGTGCAGGTTGCAGACGTGGCTCGGATCACGCGTTGCTGTGGCTCTGGTGTAGGCTGGTGGCTACAGCTCCGTTTAGACCCCTAGCCTGGGAATCTCCATATGCCGCGGGAGCGGCCCAAGAAATGGCAAAAAGACAAAAAAAAAAAAAAAAATCCATTGAACAGAACTCCAGATAGAAGAAGTTAATGAATTAAGTCCCAAAGCAGTCTGAAATCCTTAGTCTCTCGTAAAGAATCTGAGAATCTGAGGATTATGTATTGTTGTTGTGTGCCTCCCATTTTGACCGTGCTGTTGCTGTTCTGATAGGTAAGATCTCCCTGATAAAGCTATGTGCTCTGCTAGGCTCTCAGAGAGCAAGTGAATATGATGATGGTACTAATATGGATACAAGTTTTGAGTTAGAGGAGGCTTTGGGGACGGGATAGACAACACACAACTATTAGACTGTGATACATTAGTTGTCAATTATTGGAGGTGTCCAATGATTTACTTCATGATCACAGGATAGGTTTCTACGAATCAAGGATTGGACATTTCAGTTCATGGGCTTTGTATGCTTTAATAATGTTTCTTTAAATAGATTCTCTGGGGAGTTTCCTTCGTGGTGCAGTGGAAACGAATCCAACTAGGAACCATGAGGGTGCAGGTTCAATCCCTGACCTCGCTCAGTGGGTTAAGGATTCGGTGTTGCTGTGAGCTGTGGTGTAGGTTGCAGATGCAGCTCAGATCTGATGTTGCTGTGGCTGTGGTGTAGGCCGGCAGCTGTAGCTCCAATTAGATCCCTAGCCTGGGAACCTCCATGTGTCGCAGGTGTGGCCCTAAAAAGCAAAAAATAAAAATAATAAATAGATAAATAAATTGTTAGATTATTTGAAGAGTTTCATTTGATTTTGTTATAATCAGGGATCAAAATTATCACTGGAAGTCAAAAGGAAACAAAACAGCAAACATTTTCAATGATTATTTCCTTTTGTTCATTTGTTTATTCATATTTTCATCTATGATGTGCCAGCAATACTCCAGATACTAGGAACAGCAGTAAACCAAAAAAACAAAAACAAAAACAAAAAAAACACGATTGTGTTCACACATTTCTTGGAAAGATAGACAAATAAATACAGACAAATGAGCAAAATAAATTCAGAGACTGGTAAGTGAATACAATAAAAGAGGGCGATGTTAGAGTGATCAGGGTCAGGAAGCAAGGGAGGGAGTGGTGGTTGCTAGGAGCTCTGGGAATGAACTTGGCACATTCAAGGAACAGAAATAAGATGGGTATGGCCCAAAGGGAGTGAGGGAGAGGCCTGGCCTTTGCCAGGGAGCTAGCAGAGGCCAGGCCATCAGGCCGTGAAGGACTTTGGATTTTTAATTAAAATAGTAAGAAGATCAATGGAGGATCTGAAACAAATATGATTTACATTAAAACAAAACCTGCTCTGGCTTCGGTCTGGAGGATGGTCTGGGGTGGGTAAGGACAGAAGAGGAAGCCCAGTGAAGAGGCCTGCCCTAGCTTAGAGGAGAGGTGCTGGGGCTGGGATTCAGGTACAGCAGTGGAGTTGAGAAGGGGACAGAATAGGGGCTATATTTTGAGTCAGCACCAAAGAGCTGATGGATGAGATATAATGGTGATGATTTCTAAGGTTCTTCAGAAACTATGGCTGACAGAATCACACAGAAGACCATGAGAAATGGCTTTGGGGAGAGTGAGTGGACCCAAACAACAGAGAACTGTAGCTTCGAGACTTAGTGCAATCAGTTAACATCTTTAGAAAGAAGCAATGTTTTAAACTTTCCAAAACCCATGATTCTGATTGATGTTATTTTGATAGTCAAAAATAAAATATCAAATGAATTATCCTGGCTTTTGCTCAACTAACAGGAAGGAAACTGAAATAAACATGGTACTAAAGTGTCAAGCAAGAGCTGTGTGCATTACTGTACAGGTAAACCCAGGTTTGCTGTGAAGTAAGAATAGTATTTCTACGACAAGTACAAAATGTTTCATTCATCACATTAGTAGTAGTATCAGCAATGTGAGCAGCATTTCTGAACTTCAAATGTCAAGTCCTTAAAACCTCATTTCCTGGCAAGCAGATATCAATGCTAACAATATTAGTAACTACATACTTTAATTTAAAAATAGCCTATTGTTCCCATAATATGTATTAATAGATGTAATATGGAAAAATGGATTCAATAGTCAGGCAAAGTTGGAAAACACTGGTTTAATCAAAGGCAAACAGTTTCTTTATGGCAGGACATACCATTAAAAACTCCAGGAGGAGGATACAGGAGCATCGTGTTCTAATTTTGACCCAGAATTCCTACTCCCATTACTTCCCCCCAACAACACACATCTTTTTACATTGAATATCTTTTAGGACTAATGTTCCATAGGACAACTCTGGAAAATGCAACTACACCTAACTCCAATTATAAGCATAATAATCCCATTTGGAAAGTGTCTGTGACCTAAGGCCTCCTTTTCTAGAGGATGCTGCTCTAGTTTAGGCAAAGGCAATTAGCGGGCAGAATAAGGTACCCCTAGTCAAAGTTAAAAGAGGGTCCTCACCAACCTAAAGGCGGCAAATTGGCAATAAGCAAAGACTCAAGTGGTAGTAACTGGCTGGAGTGTTGTCACGGAAAGAGCCATGGAATGTCACTGAGCCCATCTGGAAGAGCCACTAGAAGGACCCATCAGAAGCCCAGGAAATGGCTCACTAAGGTTAAAAAGTTGACCAGAAGTAAGGAAAACCTCATGCTGAGTTAGTGGGTTTCCGAGATTTTTTCCAGAGACAGGGATGGGCCGGAGCCTAACAAACTTCTCTGACCTTGCGTCCATTAGGTCTTCCTAATGCGTGGATGCAAAATTGGAATGGTTTAGGGTCTTCTGAATTTGCTTGTGGGTGGAAGGGGGTAAGGGAGTGCAGAGGAAAGGACTGCTCTATGGGCAATTCTATAGGGAGATGCAGTTCCTGTGAGTGTGCTTGCATGCTGAATACACATGCACACACACATGCATGTACATGCACACACACACACACACACACCCCAAGAGTTCTGTCGTCCCTCCTTTGAGTCTCAGTGTTATTTATAAATCATGTAATTTAGCTGAAAAACATTTAATTTATCCCATGAGCTCCTTCAATGACAGAAAATTATAAACTTAAATCTGAAAGGACTTGAAAGATTATTTATTCCAAGAGTCCCTAAGCTTTTGGATTTCATCAATCAGTAACATTTCAAAAAAATTTCAGTCCCAACATAGGATGTCTGTCCATCTTTTTATCTTATCCAGTAAGGACAGTAAAACAAACAAAATAAGCCAATCTACTATCATCATTTCTAAAAAATCATCTCAGAACTCAAAAACTAAATTTAGCATTGTGGAAAACTTAACTGAACTACTGGTATTTGGTTATGATTGATATATTATTTTGTAAAGAAGCCCAGAAAGGAAAATAGCCTGTCTGAGAGAACGTCTGGTTTGAGGCAGAACCAAACTCTTTCCATGTACTATTCTTTCCTTGTTTTCACAGATAAATAATGTCCATGTTCTGATAAGCAGTTATTTGTTGCAAAGAAAAACTTCTCAATTTAAGAAAAATGTTGGAAAGCAGGATACACAGTAGTTAACCATAAATCTGAAAAGCTGTGGTTGGGTATGGGCTGGGTGTGGGATAGGTCAGGATAAAATTCACCCCTCGGAAGAAAAAGAGAACCAGCAATTGAGTATAAAGAATTTTCAAATACTTACCATGACACAACTACCCAAACTGAGGTGCTGAAGCTCTGAGCAGAAGTTCAAAATGCTGAGCAGGCCTGTTTGCTGCCATCAGGAACCACATCAGAGGCAAATAAGGAAAGCGAAAGAAAGCAAAACGAAGAGAAGAGGTCAATTAGACATTAAAGGCTGTCACTGCTTCTCCTGAAACAGAGCTCAAAACCGAGGTTAGAGACACCACAAATGCCATTTAATGAGTCCCCGGGTGCTCCCACCATTGATTGGCTTGGAGTCAAGGTAATCATTACTCGTCTCCATGTAGGTCGTCACTTGGTGTATGATTTTGCATGCCCTCAAAGATACCTGTATTCCCCATGACCTCTCAGCTCATTTCCCAAAGCTAAGCAGTTTGAAAGTCTGGTGAAGACTGAACAGGACAGGCTAAACAATCCCTCCCTCCAAAAAAAAAAGGAAAAAAAGAAAAAGAAAAAGAAAAAAAAAAACCCCACAGAGGGCTGGTGACACTGTAGCACGGCGGCAGCTCTGACATTCCCCGATCAGCTGCAGCCTGATGGAACTGCCAATAGCTACCCCAAATCAGGACTGAGCTGGTGACTTTAATGTCAAAGGATTCTCTTTGCTGACAAGGATCCCAACAACCATTGAGCACCTGTCAAAGGCAACATGCTGAGTGAAACAAACATAATGGACACTTTCTAGTCATGTTCCTGCCATTTAAGCCCATCCATCCTGTGCAATGAAAACGGTCTCACCACTAAAGAAACCCAAAGGTGTGCTGGACTGCTACATAATCATGGTTCCTGAAAGAGCTCTAAACAGGCATAACTTCCCTTGATGACATGCCCGCCATGAAAAATTTAAAAACAAAAGGCAAAACTTTCAGATTTCTAGTTTTTCTTTTATGAATTAAAAAACAAATGCAACTCAAACATGTGGCAAAATTTCTTTCTAAACCTTTGAGCTAAATAAATCATATCTAACAAAATTAACATGATGTTATACAACCTCTTTAATCTGTTCCAAGTGTTCAGAAATGGAAAAATATCAATTGTGGAGGAGGTGAAGAATATGCCAATGACAATACAAAACATTTATTTGAAGCAAAGTAAAATAGTAAGTCCTAGAGTGATATTAAGTTTAAGGCTAACTGTTTCACTGTTGTGTATTTTTAAAAATTTAAGCCTAAAAAAGTTAATATTGATTTTATGCTTAAGTTTCAATGCAACTTATAACACTTACAAGACAATGCCATGTAGCTCTCAGAATGTCGACATCAGAAGAACTTTACAAAGAAAAGTTAATTTTCAGATACTTTCTAACACTTTGCTACTTTAACTTGCTGGTGGGAAAATGGCACTAGGTTTGTTTTTATCAAAATACCAGATCTTGTAACAAGGTTGTTTTATAAGATTTCACCAGAGCAAGATCCAGGACATATTAGAGAATTTTTAGAGAGGATCCCATATATTTTTGTGGATAAGAAATTTTAAGTTAAAATAATACACACACACACACACACACACACACACACACACACTTCATTCATGATTCATGGAACTTGTTTGGTAATTTACTTTTAAATTACTTAAAATGAAGAGTCTCAAATACTCAGATAAGTACAGAATCCAAGATAATGAATATCTCTGTAGTCACAATTCAGATTTATCAAATCTTAACATTTTGCCCTTCTTGGCTTATCCTGCTCTATTTGTGTGGTCCTCCATCCATTCACATACATTCTCAGAGGTGACCTTCATCATGACTCAGTGTTTAAAAACATGCTTCAAAATTTTATAATTTTATTACACATCATGGATCTCTAAGTAGCATATATTGTTCGACATGGTTTTTATATAAATGGGATTATAGTGGACATCTACTTCTGCATCTCCCTCAACCGTGGTTGTGAGGGATCCGTCCACATTGATACAGCTTTAGTTCCCTGACTCTTTAATTGCTGTGTATTAATCCATTACACAAATATATTGCAATGTACACTCTCATTTGATGAATATTTGGTTTAAAAGTTTACCATAACAAAGAACGCTATAATAAACAGTCTCATACATAGTTCTGTGTACATTTATAGAAGAATAGACCAGAAGAAGGAATTTCCAGGTGTTTAGGTAGGCTTCCATTTTATTGGATTTTGCAAAATAGCTCTACTGAGTGCTTGTATCAACTGATCCTACCACCAGCAGTCTAAGTGTTGGGTCCCCACTTCTTTATCAATGGATAGGATAGTCTTTTCAGTACAGTCGTTCAAATGTCTGCCTATCTGATGAGTATGGAATGGTGTAATCTGCATTAGTATGATTGCTAGTGAGGTTGAAGATTTTTCATATGTTTATTTCCTGGATTTCCAATCAGTTCTTTTTCACAACAATTGTTTTTGCTGTTTTAGCCTATCCATGTTCCATCAATTCTTGTTCTATTTAAAAAGATGTGTTCGGAGTTCCCGTCGTGGCGCAGTGGTTAACGAATCCGACTAGGAACCATGACGTTGCGGGTTCGGTCCCTGCCCTTGCTCAGTGGGTTAATGATCCGGCGTTGCCATGAGCTGTGGTGTAGGTCGCAGACGCGGCTTGGATCCCGCATTGCTGTGGCTTTGGCATAGGCTGGCAGCTACAGCTCCGATTAGACCCCTAGCCTGGGAACCTCCATATGCCGCGGGAGCGGCCCAAGAAATAGCAAAAAGACAAAAAAAATAAAACTAAAAATAAAAAAATAAAAAGATGTGTTCATGTATTTCTTTGACCTTCTATTCCCTTGACCTCACTCTTCTATTCTTCCCTGAGGGTCCTGCAGATTTCTCCCATCCAGAACTAGGGCTTCTACTGAAGGTGCAGTGGTCCTGGGGATATTGCTGAACCAGGAGGAGGCTTGGCTCAGTTCTGACCATGAGGTGCAGCCAGTCCAGGTCACTATATACTTTTTTTTTTTTTCTCATTTTTATTTTATTTTTTTTATATAGTGATTTTTATTTTCTTCCATTATAGCTGGTTTACAGTATTCTGTCAATTTTCTCCTATATACTTTTTGACATAACTACCCCAGTCCAAATCCCTCCATTTTCTAAGATTTCCACCCAACCCCTGGGGTTACTGGGATAGCCATCTAACACGGTCGAAGCAACTACCCCCATTCCGGGAGAGTAAGATTCTCTTGATGCAGTTTGAGATGAACTCCCTGTTGAATAAGTTCTTATAGTTAAAAATAAGAGTAACTAATACAACACTGGAAATCAACTATACTCCAATAAAATAAAATAAAATAAAATACAAGAATAAGACAAAAAAATACTTGTCAAGAGCACCACAATAACCTGTCTGGACTGTTCCTTAGAGGAGCCATATCTATTGCTTCCTATTTTAAAGACTGTAACTTTAAGACAGACTTAACTCATTTTTGAATTAACATTCTCATAATTATACATATATAGAAAACATCTGTGTAAAGGTCGATGTATTCTGGAGGAATTTCAAGTCATAGAAGAGGAATCCATGGCCTATTATACTTATTCAGGCAAATATTTTACAATAACTTACACAGTCTGCACATTCAATTGAGAATTTAAAAGTAATGTATAGTAGAGGGAATTATTATTCTTCATTCCTACCTCAAAAAAGGAACTAATGTAGAACATAAGAGATTGATGCTGAATGATATCATGCATCTTTGCTAAATAAGAGATGTGAGACCAAGATATGAGGGGACAAGAATGACCTTGGAAGAGATGCTGTGAGGAATGTAACAAGGAGTCAAACAGAAATAAATAAAGGGATTGACAGGTAGCACTGATGTGAGCAAGCACAAGTTAACAGTTTCCTGACTTTCTCTCCAGCAGAGTTCAGATAAGCCAGAGACTGTGGGGTACCCAGGTTTAGAGCACACATGCGTAGATCTGCTTACAATCTCTCCAAATCCAGTTATCCCATTTCCTCCTAGAATACCTTGAGATTCTTCTTTATCTATGCTATTAGTATTCAGAGTTAAAGTACTACTATTGATACTAAAGCCAAAAGGAGAAACCGACTTTTCACTTCCAGACATAAAACGACCTGATTTTAGAGAGAACACAGAATCAATGATTTAGAGCAAGAGGTGATAAAATACTGTCCATGGGCCAAATTCGGCTCATGGGCTGTTTCTATAAATAAAGTTTTATTGGATCATTTGGCACACTTATTCATTTATGTTTTGTCTACAGCTGTTTTCACTCTACAGAAGCAGGGCTGAGTAGTTATGAAGGACCATAAGGCCTGCAAGGCCTAAAATATTTACTATCCAGTCTTTCACAGACAGTTGGCCCATCCAGCTTAAAACAATTTTACCTTAATGAGTACCTGCAGCACTTATACACACAAATAGATGGACTAGAGCTATATTAAGCATACTACAAAAAAGGCATTTGGAAATTAAAACTGAACAATTTTATGAACCTCTCATTCAAGACTTAATATATCTTTTAGGTCCCCAAGTTGACAAATTCTGCTGCTTAGTTCTGTAAAACTCAAGAGAAGCACAAGAATAGTTCTATAAAATTACAATACAATTTAAATGGTTAGCAGCTTTAATAATGCAAGGCAGCAGATTCATTTTTAAAAGAGTTTGCCATTTTTAAAAAAAGGCCAAACATATTTAAATCACTGTGGAAAGGGAGTCACTAAGAAGTGACTGGATCCATATTAATTTCTTCTACAGAATTATCAAAACATTCTCTAGGTGAATGCTGCTATCTGGTAGTAAGATTTACGTTCATAAAGAAAGAATCCTTTTGCATTCCACATAAAATCTACCTACTAGCCCTGTTTAGCAACTTCAAAATCCAATGGATAACTATAAGTTACAGAGAATTATTATTGCCTCTATTGGTTATAAGGAAATTTATTGAGGTAAAAGAAGGCAGGAATGCAAATTTTCATTGATAGTTTTTAAGAGATGCTAACCATAAAGTTTATAACCTTCTATCCTCCAGACTTCTAAACTGCTAAGCAAAAATACTTACTAAAATAACTGTTTATTATACTCACGTATGTTTTAGACAGTTCAGATGTACATCTTAGTAGAGCTATATTTATGCATACCATGTACATTTTATAATATAATGAGACCTTAAATGAGCCACTATGCAATATTGTGTTCACTACTTCACATGAATATAGGCTCACAGTTATTATAACTAGTTAATAATTTTTACAATTAAAATTTTTTCAGTTAAAAATTGTTGCTCATCTTTAATAAAGAATACAATCCTTACTTGTGACACTCTTGGTATAGGAAGGTAGGATGCTAAATCAGTACTTTCTACTCTAAAACATGATTCCTAGAACATGTATTAAAGAAACATATCACAAGTTTATACAACACAGGCATACACTAGCTAAAATATAGAGGTTGGTGACATGACCAGATCACAAGTGTACTTTCACTGAAGATATATTTCAAACACATCAGAGCTGTATCTCAAGTAATGAGATGGGATTTTATAAAAGTATATTCACTAACTGAAAGTTTATAAATTCATATAACAGGAGTTCTCCTTGTGGCTAAGCAGAAACAAACACAACTAGTATTCATGAGGATGTGCGTTCAATCCCTAGCCTGGCTCAGTGGGTTAAGAATCTGGTGTTGTCCTGAGCTGTGGTGTAGGTCACAGACAAGGCTTGGATCTGGCATTGCTGTGGCTGTGGCATAGGCCAGTAGCTACAGCTCCAATTCAACCCCTAGCCTGGGAACTTCCATATGCCATGGGTATGGCCCTTAAAAAAAAGCAAAAAAGAAATAAATTTACATAACAAATACCACCAAAGAAATCCTAAGGACACAATCACTCAATTATTGCAATTTAAGATACACATATATGTATGAATTTCTAGTGTTCCAATCTCAACATATTTGGGGAAGGGATATATAGAAGCTGAAATATTTGAAGAACTATCAAAAGTACCTGAAACTATATTTAGAAATAAATAATTATCATTCCAGAATACTTAAGTTTAATTACTTTATAAATATTTAGTATGAACCATCTACTATAAATTGTTCTCTTTTATACATATTAAATATACAATACGGTATAATTTATATACTGATACATAATCACAACCTGAAAATAATATTGTCTTTTATAGCTTAAACTTGAATGTCAGCACTGAGGTAGAAAAGTTAGACTTTTTCTCTAAAACGAGAATGTTCAAGATTAAAATTGACATAAATTAATAAAGCCCTTATACATGCCTTTGAGGAAAAAAAGGAAAGTTCTCTAACCCCAACTGTAGACCTATCCTAAACTACAGACTCTGAAATTTCAGTATAAGGTTCAAATAAAGTGTTAAATTCCAAAAAGCCATGTATGTGAAAGAACAAAACCTAAGTCACACACACTTTCCTTGCCCTGTAGTCTCATTTCAAAACCTATTTTTACCATTGTAGTGGATCTCTTCTATAATAATACAGTTGAATATATCTTTGCTAACAGATGACTAAACTGATCAATTTCCATATCAACCCATGATGGATGATGGCAGAGATCTGCAGCCAGAAAGTCACGGCAATTTGCACTCCAGCTGGACTTGACTGTAACCTTATTACCTCTATAAAAGAAAGAATTGTTGATCAGAGGCATAAGGGATGGACTGTCAAAAGAGCATATAAGAAGAGTCTGAAGCATATGTTAGTTGACATTGTTCATCTAAATGATGCTCAGCTGAAGAGGGTGCACTGATCCAAAGGCTAGCTTCTCCCACTTCTCCACACTATTATATATAAAATTGATAACCAACAAAAACCTATTGTGTAGCACAGGGAAATATACTTAATATCTTATAGTAATCTATAGGGGAAAAGAATCTGGAAAAGAATATATATATATATATACATACACACACACAAACACACACACATATACTAAATCACTTTGCTGTGTACCTGAAACTAACACATTGTAAGTCAACTATACTTCGATAAAAAAATTTTTAAACACTAAAAAATTTTTTTGAAATGTTAAAAAAACCACATCTTTCCTTCCTGTTATAATGACGGTATCAATCTGTTTTGTGCTGATGGCATTTAAGCACTTAAGTCACATAACTAACACTCCCTGTTTTCATTCTAAACTCACCAAACAGGTCCTATTACTATAATTTGGTTTCCTTTATGATATGCCAACATCAAGAGCATGTGTTAATCAGCTGTCTCTAAAGAATGTGTCTTTTCCAGGTAGACTTCTTATACTTGGCATGCTGGTCACTGTCATGAATGTGGATGATAGTACCTAAGAGGCTTCTCAACTGTGAATAAACCACAGCCTATCCTGCAGATCTCACACACTCAATCCCACCGTAATCCTCGTATTCCCACTGGAACTTTTACAAAGCTATTCAAGACAGAAAACAAGTAGAGACATATTCTTACGTGAAGACATACATTAAAGACATTTAAATGTTTGTTAGTTTCAGAGTTCCTGTTGTGGCCTAGAGGTAACAAACCCAACTAGCATCCATGAGGAGTCAGGTTCAATCCCTGGCCCCTCTCAGTGGGTTAAGGATCCAGCATTGCCAAGCTGTGGTGTAGGTTGCAAAAGTGGCTCAGATCTGGTCTTGCTGTGGCTGTGGCGTAGGCTGAAGGCTACAGCTCCGATTCAACCCCCTAGCCTGGGAACTTCCATATACCGTGGGTGCAGCCTTAAAAAGACCAAAAAACCCCAAAGTTTGTTAGTTTCAGTATATAATAATATACTAAAAGTTATTCAAATCTTGATTCTTGATTCTATTTAAGAACAAAGTAATTATTAATGCCTTTTGTTTTATATGTTATCTAGCTAAATGAATCTGTCTGCAATGGGTCTGAATTTCAGGTGACAGCTAACAACAGCCTGCATTAGTCAATTTAGGTGACCAAAGCAGGTTCTCGCTACTTCAAGTCCTCCTCTTGAACTTAGTACTCAGCACTGGCTCTGGTGAGAGGCCATCCCTCTCCTGGAGTCTGTTAGCTGCACTGGCTCTACTAAAACAAAAGCCACCCATGCTTCTACTTAACAATATACAAGAATGTGTTCTTTAAATTAAGAATGCAATCAGGAAAACACTATTATCTATGTTTCAGAAAGTGCATTCATGGCACTCAATCAAATCATACTATTTTTAAAAGACAGTTTATGTATCTTTTGTAGGAAAGCCCAGGTGCTTGCATCAACAGACGGGGAAGGGGGGTATTATGCCTTTTTACTGATGCATCCACTCTGCTGAAGAAACTGGCACAGAAAAAAAGAAAACAGGAGGAGAGTTGTTGGTATCCAACAGAAGTAAAGACCAAAGACTTTTGCTGTCTCCTAGTTCATGAAGATGAAGGCAGTGGGATCCTTGAAACTGTCGTCTCAGCCTAGTAGGCCAAGTAAACAGTTGCTGAACCATACTTACGGATTACTGTCATATACTAGTCCCCTACAATACCTATAATCAGTTTTTTCACTTCTTCAGATTCTTTCAATTTATGCTCTATCATTCTTGAAGTGAGGCAATCAAAACTGGATGCAGGTGTTCCATTTATAACTCCAACTTTTAAAAAACACTCCTGGTTTTCTGTCTGCTGCTAAGCAACAGAATGACATTCTTACTGAGCTACCTAACATGCCCCATCTCACCCCCCATTCTTGATATTTTTTTCCCAAACAAAGAAAAGGTAAACAGCCTCAAACTTCCAACACAATCCAGATTGTTTTAGACAATGTGGAAGACTTCTCTTAAAGTCACTTTTTTATGCAATATGTTAAAAAGTTATCCTAGGCCATCCTTTAGAAGTTGCATAAGTTTGCTAGAACTGTCATGACAAAGTGCCATTGACGAGGTTGCTTAAACAAGAGAAATTTATTTTTTCACAACTCTGGAGGCTAGAATTCTGAGATCAAGGTGTCAGCAGGGTTCATTTTTTGTAAGGCCTCTCCTCTTGGCTTGAAATTGGCCATCTTCTTCCAGTATTTTCATATGGTCTTCCCTCTGTGTGTTTCTGTGTCCTAATCTCCTCTTCTCATAAGGACACCATTCATATTGGATTTGGCCCCACTCTAATTACCTCATTCAATTTTAATTACATCTTCAAAGACCTTATCTCCAAAGACTATCACATTATGAGGCACTGGGGTCAGGACTTCGACACATGAATTTGGGGGAAACACAATTTAGCCCGTGGCACAAATATTTAAGAAGAAGTTGTAGATATATGCCACTTTAGGAGTAAAGGAGAATTGTATCTTCTATCTACTTTCAAATGGTGCAGGAAAAAAAAAATACATACATACAGTAGGGGAATCTACTTTTTATGCAACTTTTCTGTAAGTCTAAAGTTATTTCAAAATAAAAGGTTATTCCTTTTAAGTGTTTAAAAGTGTACTTAATAAGTTAAATTTCCACAGCCCTTCTCTTATGAAAATACATCACCATGTATGGCTGAAGAAGTACCTGCCATGAGTATTTATCATATATAATAAGAATCTTGCAAATAGAGATGAAAAGAATAACTAACACCTACTCTCACTGGACTAGTGTAAAGGATTAAATAATATGCAAAATGTCTAGGATAGCAACCAGAATACATCAGTAAGTTTTCTCAAACTTTGGGACTAAAACTCAGGTCTCCAATATCCTCCAAAGCTTTATTCACTATTTATACAGATTTGCTTTCAAGTCTTATTAAAATGGCATACACACATTTTGTTTATTAATGTAAATTACATAGGTACATAAGATATAATTTAACTACATCATAAATCTGACCTCTCTGAAGATAATATGCTATAATACAGTTAATATTTTATATTACCAACTTTTATTTATTTTATAATTGTGCACCACTTAGGAGAAGAAGGGTAAAAGTACCACTGGATAATCTGTATTCCTTTAGACAACAACAACAACAACCCCTTTCCCAGGAAGTTCTTCTTCTCCCCATACATTTTCTTAGAGCAAACAGAGGCATCTGAAATCAACAGCTGTTCTTTCATTTCAAAACACTTTATAACATCTGAATATTCTGCCAATGAGTATGTAGAAGGTTCAGAGACAAGCCAATCCTCCAAATCTTGTCTCCTCACTCTATTTTCTCTCATCTGCCAACATCATTGAGTGCGGGACTGAAAGGGTGCATGTATGAAAGGGAAAATGGGGTGAGAGAATGCTTTGCTTATGTTACAAGGGAGGTGCTTACAGATGGATACCAATACCAGTGCTGTGGCTTCTGTTTGTTTTAAAAGAGACCAGTTGATTGTGTTGTCTTTTCCCTTTATTCTCTGAGTTACTTAGTGCCCATGTGGAAGTCTAATGCAGATCCCAAGAATAACAAGATAACAGAAGTGATAAAAGACAGGCAGAGAGAACTGAACACAGGGTTGGGAAGCTATGAATGCCTAGGTAGGTTTGTCTCAATTTTGAATTTTGGCATTTATTTTACTAAAATGATATATTTTTTAAAATTTTATTGTAAGTCAACTGTAAATCAATGAAAATCAATGTTATAATTTTTCTATGTACTAAATGTCACAAAAATTGTGTAACATAAATTTATAAATGATTTTATGGAATTTTAGCAGATGAACTAATAAAAACAAATTTTAATAGTAGTTAACATATAGTAAAAACCAAATTTTACTTAATGTAATCATACAATGATTTTGGATCTATGTTTAAGTAACTGAGGGAAGGTAAGCTGATGCTATTTAGACTTGTACACATAGAGGTCTCTGCTCTTGAGATACGAAATTTTCTCAGTCCCTATTAATCACTTTTTTAAAATATATAGTCACATTCTATCAATTTCTTGAGGTAAACTGAAGAAAACTGTGCACTATTTAATGATTCCATGACATGCTAATCATATTAATTTATAACATTTCAAAAGCATCACTTGGGAAATATTTTTATAAAAAAAATCACAGATGTAAGATGCCTAGCAAGTTTATATAATTTCTTGGTTTTTATCCTATTTTTCTTCCTGAAGCTTCACTTAATAATTATCTATGCTACTTTCTTCTTAAAGTTAACTTGAATCAGAAAAATTTTAAATGAGGTATTATCTTGCTTAGAGGATATCAGACCTATTAGCACACAGGACTATAAAATATTAAATACACCAGTAAAAAGCAGGTATGGCATAATTTCAGAATGGACAGGTCTATTTAAGAAAAGCTAGCTAACAATGTTATACCCATATAAATGCTGAGTCATTTCACCACAAACCAATAAAGACATGGGCCAACACTATCTTTAAACAGGCATTCAGTGCCAACAGTCTTCTCATTTTACAAATAAAGAATCTGGGAATGTGAGAGACTATGTGGGTTAACCTAGATCACTACACTAGTCACTGGTAGGGCCAGAACTAGAATCAAAGTCTTCTTTTCAACAAAATAGGTCACTGGTTAAACTCTAGCTAAACATTTTGCCCCAAATCAGGAATACTATATTCAGGCTTACACAGATTAGTTAAAAAAAAACTATGTCAAGAAAAAGATACCTACTCTGAGCTACCAATAAAAAGACTTATAGATATGGTCTTATAGATAAGTTCTATCTAATAGATAATTCTCACTTATTAAAGCTATTTCAGATCAAAGAAAAAGATGTATACTTCACAAATCATTTTGCTAGGATGTCATAATCCTAGCCCCAATCTGATAAAATGGCATGAAAGGGGAAAACACAGCTCAATTTCATTTAAGAAAGCAGATGTAAAAAGTGTTAAGTGTAAACCCTTAAAGAATATCACTATGAACAGGTACTGTGTAGACACTTTACATATGTTAAATCAGTTGATCCTCACAATAACTCTCTGAAAGGCATACTATCATTACCTCCACTTTATAGAAGGGAGAGCTGACGCACAGGGGGTCAAGAAACTTCCTCAAGGTAACATAATTAGTAAATGATACAGCTAGAATCCAAATCCAGGCATTTTGGCTCCAAAGTATTATAAATTAACCTTGCTATATAGTAAGTTAAAACATACAGTAATTACTCCAGGAACATAAAGCCTGCTCAACATAAGTCATTATATTAAGAAATAAGAGAAGAAAAAAGATCAGTATGATAATGAAGGCTTAAGAAACTTTAACTACAATACACATTTTGGGGGGGGGGTCTTTTTTTTTTTTTTTTTTTTTTTGCCTTTTCTAGGGCCACTTCCTGTGGCATATGGAGGTTTCCAGGCTAGGGGCCTAATCGGAGCTGTAGACACTGGCCTACGCCAGAGCCACAGTTAACTCGGGATCCGAGCCGTGTCTGCAACCTACACCACAGCTCATGGCAACGTAGATCCTTAACCCACTGAGCAAGGCCGGGATCGAACCGCAACCTCATGGTTCCTAGTCGGATTCGTTAACCACTGTGCTACGATGGGAACTCCTATAATACACATTTTTAAATAAAATATTCTTAATCAAATGAGAATGATAAAGACTACACACCAGAAAGAAAATCAAGTAACATATAAAGTTAGTAAGTTACATAAGGAGTTGTCTGTTTAGTTCAATAATGAAGTCCCAGAGCCTAGAACAGTGCCAACATATAACAGGCATGCAAATATTTGTCATATAAATAGTTTTTAAAATTAAACATTAAAAACATTCCCTCTATATTAAAAATGACTAGTATACCTATTGTGACTCTATTATTCTACATTATTTATGAAGTTCTACTTAATGTAGCAACATTTTAAATACTGGAAAAGAAATAGTATATTAATTTCCAGATTTTATATAACTGTATCATTAGAAAGCCCAAAAGACATAAGTAAAGTTATTAGATCAACTATAAACATTCAATACAGTGAGCAGATACAAGATAAATATAAAAAGAACTAATTTTCCTTTATACTAACAATAACATATTAAAATTAAATAGAAGAAAATAGTACCTGAGATTATAAAATACTAGGGATAAAGTTAACCAGAAAGATATAAAACGTAAGTAAAGAAAACGGTAACATGCTCTTGGATGTAAAACAAGACCTGCATGAACAGATAAGAAGCCTTATTAAAGAGCAAAATGAAATATAAAAAGGCACTGAAAAATATATCTGGAAGAATAACACACAAGGATTTTTTAAGTTTAAAAAAATAGGTGACTTTCCCTACCACATCATAAAACACATTACAAAACTGCTATAATAATATTATTACTACTGTTATTAGCAGCTAATATTTATTGAGAGTTTACTAAGTGTTAGGCACCCTCTAAGTGACTTACATGTAATGAATTCTCACAATGACTCTATGAGATCTGTATTTTTATTATCTACATTTTAGATATGAGGAAACAGAAATAATGAGAGGCTGAATACTTGCCCAAGGACACATTAAGACAGGTGAGGAAGCAACTGGTACACCATTTTGGAAAAGTAATGTGGTGATCTTATTCATTTATTTAAATATTTACTGAACGCTCAATCTTTACTAAGTTCTCTACTAGATACCAGGAACATGGTCACAAAAAAGACAAGGCTCCTACCTTCATGAAACATATTCCAGGGTAAGGTGACAGATAATAGCAAGAAAACAAATAAGATAATTTTGGAGTGATGAGTCGCTCAAAAGAAAATGCACTGGGTGATATGACAGAACAAACTAGAAGTGGGGGGGGGGTCTACCTGTTATCAATGTCTAATAAGACATCTCTGAAAAAAAATATATATATATAAAGTTGGACACTGAGCTGACAAGAAGGCAGCCATGTAATGAGCTGCAAGGATAGCCCAGACAGGCAGAAGAGAAAAAGTCATGAGCTGGGACCAGATCAGAATGATCAATGAATAGAAAGAAGGCCAACATGACTGGAGCAGAGGAAATAAGCATAGCGCAGTAAGTGGGTATTCCTACAGGGGCTCAGGCACTCTTTGACCCAGCAGTACCACCTACAGAACTCTGTCCTGTAGCAATTAACAGCAGGTACATATAAAACTGTGCAAGAGAATGTTATGGCTAGATTTTTGTAAAAGAAAAACAGCTGAAAACACCTAAATGTTGATCATTTGGTAAACAGTTGAGTAGATTATGGTAAAACATGAGCTACACAGTTAGAGTCAGGTGGTATATGTGACAATCTGATAAGCTATCCAAGAGATATGTGAATAAAGCAAGGAGATAAATAAATATTACATGACTCCATTTTTAAAAATGAGACTCCTAAAATATGTTTTAGGAATTTTATCCAGGACCCATGTCTGGTCCTGGATAAATTCCACTTTGCTTCCTCCTACTCTAAGCAAATGTCTTTCTCCATACTTTCCTCCTTTCTCTTTCTCTAATTCCTTTTGGCTCACCTCAGCCCATTGATTGTTTCTTCACCTAGAAACATAAACAGCACTGCAAAAATTTTCAGAGCACAGAAGATAACATTTTCTTAACATGGAAAAAACAAAAAAACAAAAAAAAACCCAAAACATAGCAGGCTAATTCTGAAATGACTGAATCAGCTCTAATGATTTTAGAATGCTCAGATGGCATAATATTCTTAATCTATTTAAAAATCAGAAATCACGTTATTATGAGCAATTATATGCACCTAAATATTCAGTTAGCTAATACACTAGCAAAGGTGTAAATCTTACCTCTACTTTTGTTCGATAGAGAATGAGTCGTTTAAGGCCGCATAATTTGGCAATGTGGTTGAAAGCCTGAGGTGGTAGTTTATCACAGGATGAGAGATTTAAGTCCTGTAGATTTGGACACATCTCAGAAATAATCTCCAAGCAAGTTTCATTAAGGAAATGGCTGCAAGATAATTCAAGGCGTACTAATTCAGATCCACAGACCTTCAGAAACCTGTAAAAACAATGTTCCATGTCAATTTTGTAAAACTAAAAGATATTTTTTGCAAGTACTTTGGAATTACAGAAACTCAAAGCAGACACTTTCAGAAGAATGGATTGCTTTTAGGGAAAATACAAAACTCGTTTCACTTAAATTCTCATTTACCGAATGCTGAAACAGGTATTGTTCCACTGGGGAAAAAGAATCATCCTGAGAAGATAAAATGCATTCACATAAAAAGTCAGCTAATGCTAGGTGGAAAATTAAGAAAGCAGAGGGTGTATTTCTTCTACTTACCTGTAATTCTCATCTGAGTTGGCAGAACCAAGAAACAAAACAAAAAAAAACTCTAAAACTCTTGGATGAGATTTTCTGCTCAACAGTATACACTCAGTAATGGATGATTTACTTTGAACGTGGCACCAAAGTGACAGCTTCAAATAAATGATCTCGGAACAAATCAGACCAGCTTCTTCTCAACTCAGAACATTTCCGGATTGGTTTAACTGTGTTGTTATGATATGTTTCTTGTAACTATTACTATTTAGCACCTAGACTGAGGTTGAAATTAATACAAGATATTTGACTTCAGCTTCCCATGAAATACACAGAAACTCTTCAATGTGGAGGACACAAAATCCCTTATCAGAGTAGGAATAACAATATTTATCTTCACTACAGGACAGATGGGGGAAAACAGTCCCATCCACAGTTATCATCTGATAATAAAAGTAAAAGGTGAGTCTGGGACTGTTACAATCCCTGAAACCTGATCATCTAACAAAGCAAACCCTTAAACAAATGCACCACACATTCCTGTCCAGGTCTCCTGACAGTTTCTTGCCCATCTCAGTATCAGTCATATACTGTTAGTTTATTTATGCCACATTTTTTTCTACATGATTTAATTAGTTTACAAATACATATGCAAGATAAAACTGACTAAATCAATCACTTATGAAAATAAAAGAAGTAACGCTGGACTTCGAAGTCAAAAGATGGGTGTTTTGCCCTGTTCCACTCTTTCCTAGCATGTGACCTGGGAAAAGCCCTCTACTCAAGTCTCAGCATTTCCTCAGCCTTAGAAGGCAGATTAGGATCACGTCATAGCACTTACTCAAAAACAGTGCTGTGTGGTTTCCAACAGCCAATAACAATGTGAGAGCAGGCTGCAAAGGTGAAAGCACCCCATGTACACTAAAAGTTAAATCCTGGCCAGTTCATATTCAAACACAATTAAAAACAAATTGCTACATATTTATTTTAAATATTGCAGTTAACTCAGTACCCTACACATCTTATTTACACTTAAACATCCATTTATTCTTAATCCATTGCAATATGTGTTTTGCGTTCTCCAAATTCACCCTTTCCTTTTAAATGCCAAATGCAAAGGCCTTTCTTTTCAGTCCTTGTACTAGAGTCACATTTCACACAACCACCCTCCTCCTCCGTCGAATTCTCTGACACTCCTCCAACTCCTCCCTGTCCTTGATTTCCTCCAACCTGTCTCACTAATGTGTCCTTTGCCAGCTGTAGTAGCTAGACTGCAGTTTGCATCAAGCACATTCATTCATTCATTCAATAAATTTTTACTGAGCTCCTACTTTGACCCAGGCATTACTCCAGGCACTGGGGAGTTAGCAGTGAGCAAGGTCCCTGCTCACATGGAGCTTATTCACGCCTTGGTCGGAGAGGGAGAGGATGAACAAATACATTCAATAAGGAAAAATAATAGTATTATTAGAGAGTGAAAAGTGCCAAGGAGGAAATAAAAGCAGGGAAGAGCAGCAGGAAGTGTCAAGGGTAGACAGGGTGTTGAGAGAGGCTTCACTGAGAAGGTGAGTCAAGACCCAGAGGAATCAAGGAGCTGAGCAAAGCAAGTTACCTAGAGAAGCGGCCCTCCAGGCAGAGGGAAAAGCCCTGGGGCAGGGGCTCCCAGACAGGACAACACCTAGAGACTGGAACTCCAGGGAGACACAAAGTGAGAGGGCAATGAGCAGAGCAGAGAAGGTCAGGAGCAGGTCATACAGTGTGTGTCCTATAAAGGCCCCAGCTTTCATTTTGAAGGAAATGGGCTTCTCAGTCATCAGAGGGTCTTGAACTGAGGCAGGGCCCCATCTGCTTGTGTTATAACAGAGTCACTCTGGTTTCTGTGCAGAGCACAGACTGAAGGGGCACAGGGCGGAAGGTAGGGGGACCATGAGGACAGCACAACGATATTCAGGGAAGAGATCCGGGTGGTCGCATTGGATGGGATGCTCAATCTTCAGACTCTGGATCTATTTCAAGGGGAGGCAACGTGTACTAAATTATGACATACAATCTACATACTGGACTAAAATCAAGCTCATCTAATATACAGATTTGTTTATGTTGAGTTTTATAACCTGCATCAAGTCCTTCAGCAAGTGAAATGGATTTTTGGTACACCTTGTTCTTACCATGTAAAAACTAAGTACATGCTACTTGTCAGGCATGTAAAAAACATTTGGTGAGGAGTCCCCATTGTGGCTCGGCCAGTGGTAACATACCCTACTAGTATCCACGAGGATGCAGGTTCGATCCCTGGCCCCGCTCAGTGGGTGAAGGATCCGGCATTGCCGTGAGCTGTGGTGTAGGTCACAGACTCTTCTTGGATCTGGCATTGCTGTGGCTGTGGTGTAGGCCAGCTGCTACAGTTCCTATTTGACCCCTAGTCTGGGAATCTCCATATGCCACAGATGCAGCCCTAAAAAGACAAAAATAAAAATATTTGATGAGTTTGTTGAATAAATCTTCCAATAACGAAAATTCGTTTGAAGAATTTAAATTTTGCCTCTTTTGGAAGAGACTAAATTCTATGGACCCAAGAGTATTTTTCCCTTAAGTGTGTCAAACCAATTCTAAGAAATATGACAAAATTAATATTTTTATCTTACTTTGAATATACATAGTAGTTATGGGTAGTTTTTATCCATAAGCTAGCAATCTAGAAATGAGTGAGGGGTATAAGAGAAGTAGAGTATCATATTTTGATTTGATACTTTTAAAATTATTTGCAGATTACAAAAGTTAAATGAGCATATTAACTCAAAATCTTTAGTCTTATCTCTCAAAGGTCTTATTTGGCAAAACATTTTCTTCTACAATTCTCTTTGGGATTAGACTTGGAATAGTTTAGTCTTTGCTCTCATTACCGAATTTTACCCTTCTAAAAATGGCAAGTCAATCACCAGAAAGTCAACTGTTATTACACTAAAAAAACTTCCCCAAAATGATAGAATTTGGAAGCATAATACAGATAATAGTCATATTTATATTACTTTTATGACTCTCTCTCTTTCCATATTGCATATTTTTACTCTGAGTGGATTACTTAGTCAATACCCCCATAGTCTTTCTTCCAAAACTTACAAAATCTATACTACCTACTTTTCCATAATATCTCCATTCCAAGAAGGCAGCAGTAGCAGCAAAAGCAGTTAATTAGCTGAACACGACTCATTTTTCTGCTTAATGCTCCGCATAAGATTTTATTTTAATGCATTAATTACATACATTTTTTTTGTCTTGGTCATCTATTTATTCATCTCAATTGTGATGAAAAGAGAACTATAACTTCTTTATTTGCTATGGCCTATTCATTCCATGTTATGAATTCTCATCAAGTATTTCTTGATATTGAGGGTATTAAGAGAAGACCTAAGTTCATATAAACAATCCCAAGCTAGGTCTCCTGCTACCACAAAAGGAGTCTCTGGAGAGAGAAATAAATTGCTTATCCTTATGAGGTGAATTAATTTGTCCAGAGTAATATAAGTACATAAGAAGTAATTTACTAAATGGTAACTTGCACCCTAAAATAATTAACATCACATGAATAAATGATTTAATCTGCATTTACTCGTCATAAAATAAAAGGCACTAATCTTTATAGCCAGCCTGAAGTATAAAGGTAAAGGGAAGAATTAGACATAAAATCCATGGCTTCTGATTCTTCATCTCATGTTTTGTTAGTTGACTAACACTGAGTTTTATAAGACAGCATATTTAAGATAGCTTTAATCCCAAATAGCTGGAGCACTATTTACTGTATCTGACCCCAAATCAAGTCAATAAAAACAAAACTTCTTGCTTAACTGTGTATGGAACTAACCAGCAATGGTAGAAGAAAGAATTCTTAAACTGTCTTTCATCTCTAGGACCTGACCATCTAAAAGGGATAACAGTATACAACATAGGCAGGCAGCTGAATAAACAAATATATGCATAGGTAAAAAGTCTCAATTCTATAAAACTGTAGCTCTGTGTCACAACATCAAGTCCTTGAATATGGGAAGCATCCAGTAATGTTTTCTGAAGGGAACAAGTAGAAGGGCTGGGGGTGGAAACTTCTATGTAACTGAGGTAGAGATCAAGGTGATTAGTTTGAGCAACTATCTGAAGAAAAATGATAGTAGAAAAACAAACCTAGTGCTTTTCAAACATCAGAAAGACATGATTAAGCAGAGCACAAACAGGTAGGGAGGTGAAGGAATACCCATGACTTTAGGAAAGTGTATTATAAAAGTGGAATTATAATAGATGTGACTTTAATGAGTAACGATATACATGAGCAGTCCTTGATGCTGCAAATTACAAATCTGCAAATAGAAGAGAATGTTAATAACTGATTAAAAGTTTTAAGTTCCTTTTACTCCATCTTAACCTATTTCCTTGCTGTTGTGAATAAAGTAATTTCCTAAGTTCTTTAAAATCCAGTGAAACAGTTTCAGCTTGTGAGGATAAGATTTTTAGGCAACAAAAATGAACTCTATCCAACTTCTCCCAAAGACTTGCTCAAAAACCAGCTCCTCACCATTGGTCTCTATTTTACATCGGTACTTTTTTTCTTTAAAGTATTATAAATAAGTCTTCTTCATAGTAATGAACATAAATAGATCATACTTATTCACAGATTATTCATTAATAATCAAGCCATGAATATTTATTGTTTATTCTGGGAATGCTGCCTACAAGCCATAATGACTATCAATTCAGCAGTCACGTCAAGGGGGTCACAGCAATCAGAAGGCAAATCTCCAGTATCTCTCACTTGAAAAAAAGATTCTTCCGCCCTGTTATTTAAACTTTTTATTTTCTGAATGGGAAAATGACCATGCTTAAAGGAATTTTATTAAGATTTATGGTTTTATAGGCTGAAATACTCCTGTGAAATAGAGAAAACTTAACTTTATGTATGTACTTTTGTGATTATTCAGGCAGCCCCATGGCAACTAAATGGCTGGGTTGAAAATGGAAGAGAAATTGCTGGTGAGAAAGTAGATTGGAGCTTTAACCTTGCAAAAGAAGATCTTTATCCATTATGCGTCTAAAATTTTAAAAGTAGCATTGTGAAGTTTTCTTCTCACAACTTACATTTCTAAGCTCATGCACCCAAAGACACTACATAAAGGGAGTTTTAAAAAATTGATTTTAAATGATCTTTACATTTTACCATGATTATATGCAACCTTTTGCCCAGAAAGCTGGATTTCAGCCATTTGTCACCAATGTTTTCTTTATTGTCTATACTTATTCATTGCCTCCCTGTCATTTATTTATAAAACTATAGGAAGAATATGTTTAAATGTTTATCCTGATATCTTTATCTTTTCTGTCTCAGGAACAATATTACTTATCTCTTTACAAGGCTCACAACACTCACCACAATGCCTTACACACTGAGGGCAAAAGCAAATACTTAATAAGTTCCTAATAGTGGGAAACACTGAAAAAAGAGCTGTGAGGGCAATTAAAATACTCCAAAGTCCTTATAATGTAAAATAATGCTTACTGATACCAATGGTTCTATCTGCTCTCTGAGACTGTCAGTATTGGTTTATGATCCATAGGGCAAATCTGAATACCCAGTCATCATTAGCTTCAGTTTTTCTCACTCCCATTAGCAGCGAGGAAAATTGGCCAAAGAAGTGTGTGTGTTTGTGGCAAAGGGAAGTAGAAAGGACTAAGCTGTGTTCTGCTGGAGAGCTGTCAAAGGTCCAGCAATTTTCAAAATGTATTCTATAAAAATTCACCCAAATCACACTGCCAAAAAGAAATGCCTTATTTTTCTTATATATATATATATATATATATATACACACACATACCCTCTTAAGCAAATTTTCAAAATAAAAAAGAATTCTGTATACATAGCATGTTTAAAAATCTTTAGACCTGCCCACAGTCCCATGATATTTTATCTAAGAACCCCTCCCCGGCTCTATTTCTGGAAGAAAAGAAAACCTAAGTGCATCCTTGGTTTCAACATGTGCTATAAGCCATTCCTGCTTGTGTTTATTTTTTACTTTGTTGCATAAACAATCAATATTAGCATTCTGAACACACTGTTACTATTTCAAACATGATTTCGTCCAAATCTAATGACATCAAATATTTATTTCTGGGACGGCATCTTTATTTTTATAATCTAAGTCAAGAGGAAATAAAACTCAAAATACAAATTTCTAATTCATAAACCACTGTTCAGGAATGTATCCATGGGATGTGTGTAGTGAGGGCTGTAGATAATTTTAACTCCAAAAAACAGTATAGGAGAATATTCATTAATCAAAAACAAGCAATTTTTCCCAAAGAGTCTACTTCTTCATTATTTAACTTAATGAAATGAAGGGATTATATTGTAACATATAATGAGAATAACCATCATCAAGGTTAAGAGAAAAACACCTGTTTGTATCACAGGAACGATGACTATGGCATTACTAAATGAATATGCACTCATGCAAGCTTTCAAATGTTTAACAGGTGACATTTAATAGTAAGGAAACTAAATGCTTAAATAGAAAGGAGCAGAAACACCTGGGCAGGTCTGCAAGTGTGGTCGCCTATTTAACATGCAATTGCATTTTCAACATAATTAGTTTAAATGAGCTTCTAAATTTGGGTGATGTATTGCACATGTAATTAAGATTTAATTAAAAATGTTCTATAATAAATTGTTTTCCATTTCTGACAAATCACATTAGAGAGGTAGATTTTGATTTGGAAATAGTTTTTAAAATGTGTTAATCATCTGTGCTGAAAATATGAGAAAGAAAAAAACAGAAGGAGCCCTGTTGAAAGTTACTTGGGATTTTAAAAATGTGAGGTAAAGGGCATTATTTCCCTCCATCTTACAATGTCTAGCAGAAAAGGATGGTGAAACTCAACTACTTTTATAAGCAGAAGTATTCTGAACGTGAGACACAAAATGGATTTCTCTAAAGTATGTGGTACATAATTTCAAACTTTTATTATGGCAACTCTTCCAGAGTCAATACAGCCTGCTGGTGAAATCACCTCCAATGAGGCTTGGCACTAACCTGCTAAATCCTGCAACAGAGATGAAGCCCCTATTGCCAGTCCAAGATAAATTAAGCCACTGGACGAGAGTACAGCGAGCTTGCAGAAATTCCAGAGAGGTGTCATTTAGTTTTGCCCAGTATGGTTGCAGATTGAGGTGGATGTACTGCAGAGGATCACAGCAATGCTGGTTCAGTAGTTTGCACGTCTGTGCTAATCTACACAAATCTGGTAGTGTAAGATGATTCAGAATCAGTTGAATGAGCTACATAAAACAGAGAAACCAAGATCATCCAGACTGAAAAAAAAAAACAGTATCACTTTATGAAGCATATAATATGATCTAATAAAGACAACAGTATCATCTATTTTATAACAGTATCTTTACATACTAAATAAGTGAACACTCAACAGAATCATCCTTACACACATAGGGCTAATATGTATCATGTTTCAAGATTATTCAATGTATACTCAATTCATGCTGACTATTCATTTTTATTTGCAGCACAAAGATATATTTTGGTAATCTATTGAATAATAAAATTTTTAACAGACAGCATTTACTGAATATTGATTACATATCAAACACTGATGATAGAAGAGCTCTCACTTTCAGGGTTTTCAGAGTCCGATGGGGATTGGTCAGTACAATGACATGTTTTAATAGCTTTTGATAGACACGTACACTGCTACTAGAGCCTGACACAGACACAGGCTAACCATAGTGGAAGTGTACTTGTACCGGGAAGGTTCAGCTTTAAAGAGTGAGAGGCGAAACGAGAGAGGAAAGACTAGTTAGTGGCAAGGACGGGGTCACAGAGAGCATCACAGAGGAGCCTAGACTGATTCTGAAAGCAATGAGGAGTCTTGAAGGGATTTAAACTGCAGAATGACAGACTCAGGTTTGTTGTAGAAAGATCATTGCAGAGGGCTCTGGTGGAGACAGGAGGCAGGAAGGGAAACCAGCCAGGGGCTATTGCAGAATAACAAGGAAGCGGAGGCAGGGGCCTGCTTAAGGCACCTGACAGTGATGGTGGAGTGGTAAACAGATACCAAAAGCCATTAAGGAGGAGGAAGCAAAAAGATTTCTATCTCTAATTAGAATAGTTTCGGAGTTCCTGTCATGGCTCGGTGGTTAATGAATCCGACTAGGAACCATGAGGTTTCAGGTCGGATCCCTGGCCTTACTCAGTCCGTTAAGGATCCGGCGTTGCCGTGAGCTGTGGTGTAGGTCACAGATGCGGCTCGGATCCGGCCTTGCCTGTGGCTCTGGTGTAGGCCAGGGCTACAGCTCCGATTAGACCCCTAGCCTGGGAACCTCCATATGCCGTGGGTGTGGCCCTAGAAAAGGCAAAAAGACTAAATAAATAAATAAATAAAATAGTTTCTTTGAACCAGTCCAAGATTTGTTTTTTGGGTTTTTTTCCTTGATGTTTATCAGTTAGGGACTTCTGAACTAATTTTCAAAGAATCACTGCTAAATAGCCTTTCTGAACCAAGAAACACAAAGAGAAAAAAAAAATCAAATATTTGCTAAACAGTAAAAATCTTGAGATATGAGAGAAAGGTTGAGTTTTTAACTCAATCTTTAGCATATTTATCTAGCTATACTTTTGTCTGGCAATTATGCCCTTTAACCTAAATGTTCTTTATTACTTTATTTAGCTGTGTAGGCTCAGTAGTAATTTCAGGTCAGAATTATCATTGTTGGAGGCTAAAATGTGACAAGAGTGACAACAACATATTTAAAATAAGCTTAAAGGAGTTCCCGTCGTGGCGCAGTGGTTAACGAATCCGACTAGGAACCATGAGGTTGCGGGTTCGATCCCTGCCCTTGCTCAGTGGGTTAACGATCCGGCGTTGCCGTGAGCTGTGGTGTAGGTTGCAGACGCGGCTCGGATCCCGCGTTGCTGTGGCTCTGGCGTAGGCCGGTGGCTACAGCTCCGATTCAACCCCTAGCCTGGGAATCTCCATATGCTGCGGGAGCGGCCCAAGAAATAGCAACAACAAAAAGACAAAAAATAAATAAATAAATAAATAAAATAAAATAAGCTTAAAGAGTACATATAAAATACAAATATTGCTGACTAACACATATATTGAGTATCAGAAAGTTTGGGGTGTTCTTGCTATTTATTTTTAACATTTGAACTGGGCTTTTGAAAAATAACATTAAGGGGTGTGTGTGTGTGTGTTTCAAAAACAATAAAATATAAAGAAATTAAAAATTAGCCTAAAGCTCATCATCCAGATAACATACAAATTGTCGTTAAGCAAAATATTATACAAATAACAAAAGAAAATTCAGGTAAAACATTGGAATATCCAAATATTGAAGATAGGTAGAAAATGAGAAGTTTTTCCTTCACCTTGAATCTAATAATCCATCTCCCCCTTGGTAAACATTATTAACATTATTATTAACTATTCTTGGATTTGTACTAAAAGAATCATACTCTATTCACTGTTCTGTGCCTTGCTTTTCTCATTGAATGATGTATCTTGCAGATATTTCTCTGTCTGCGCATACAAATCTATCCCATTCCACTTTATAGATGTGTCACACTAATTCAACTAATTTCTCATTGATGTACTTCCTGCTTTTTTTTCCTACTGCAAAGAACACTGCAATATCAGCGTGTATGTATGTGGGCATATCTTGGAAAAATTTGCAAATATATCTTAGGGTAAATTTCATGCATTTAAAAGTTTTGATATAAACACAAAATTGCCCTTCAGAATTTTTGCATCAATTTACCACAAACAGTGAATAAAAGTACCCATGCACTCATATCCTAGACAGCAGTGATGTCAATACTTTAAATGTTTGTCATTCTGAAAGGCAGGAAAAGGACAAAATAAAATAAAATAAAATAAAAAAGAGTATTGTGCTGATGTTTGGGGTTTTGTTTTGTTTTTAACTACAGAAGTGTAATCCCTTGCTGAGAGAGTTGCCAATGTTTCCTTCTTCCTGTTGATCTGTTTCTGGACTCTATACTGTTTCATTTATTTCTCCCATTTCAACAGCCCTCTGGGTCAAATAAATAGGTTTTGTTCTGAATTTTTCCAAGTTTGTGTGTGGGAATGCACTGGATTGTTTGGTTGCAGATGAGAATCTGTCTTCATTCTTGACGCACAAATAACAGTACTATGGCTTCATCATCTGCCTTATTATCTGGTTGGACTAATGTTCCCTCCATCACTCATCTTCTCCAGAATTTTCCTAGTTTCATGGTTTCTTAGGTGAACTTTTATATTAAAAAAATTCTGTTTGCATGTTACCTGAAACTTCCTTGAATACATAGATTATTTTAAGGAAAACTGACATCTTTATTGTGTCTTTCTACTCAAGGGCATGGCATGATTTATCATTTAATGACCATTTTTGATCGAGAGTTCCTAAAGCTATTGATTTTTGTCTATTTGTTTGTAACTTGTCAACTTACTTATTGTGCCTAATAGTTTTTGGTCTATTCTCCTGAGTATTCTTTTTTTTTTTTTCCCACTGTACAGCAAGGGGGTCAGGTTATCCTTACATGTATACATTACAATTACATTTTTTCCCCCACCCTTTCTTCTGTTGCAACATGAGTATCTAGACATAGTTCTCAATGCTATTCAGCAGGATCTCCTTGTAAATCTATTCTAAGTTGTGTCTGATAAGGCCAAGCTCCTGATCCCTCCCACTCCCTCCTCCATGCATAATGATATTATCTGCAAGTGATAATAATTTTACAGTCTTCTTTCCAAAAACCCTGCCTCTTATTTCTTTCTTGCATCTTCTAACATTGGATAGTACTTCCAGAACAATGTTAAATTAGCATGGTTTTCTTGTCTTTAATTATATGTGAACCATAAATGTGAAGCACATATGTAATTTTAAAAAGTAGTAATTACATTTATTATTTATTTATTTATTTTTGCTTTTACAGGGCTACACCTGCAACATATGGAAGTTCCAAGGCTAGGAGTTGAACTGGAGCTGAAGCTGCCAACCTACACCACAGTCACAGCAAGGTGGGATCCTAGCCACATCTGCAACCTACACTACAGCTCACGGCAATGACAGATCCTTAACCCACTGAGGGAGTCCAGGGATGGAACCTGCATCCTCATAAATACTAGTCGGGTTCATAACCTGCTGAGCCACAATGGGAACTCCAGTAACTACAATTTTTAAAAGTCAAATACAATACAGTACTGTATACTTGAAAGTTGCTGAGAGTAGATTAACTATTCTCACCACACACATACAACAGTTAACAAGGTGAGGTGACGTATGTGTCAATTACCTTGATCTTGGTAACCACTCTACAATGCATATGTACATCAAATCATGTTGTATACTTTAAATATATACAATTATATTTGTTAATTATTCCTCAAAGAAGTTAAAAAATAAATTCAAAAGAAATAGGTGATACTGACTGTAATATATTTTATTTGATGAGATATATTTAAATGGTCATCTCAACATGTGTTCAATATAAAAATTACTGGAGTTCCTGTTGTGGGTCAGCCGGTTAAGAACCTGACTAGTATCCATGAGGTTGAGGGTTTGATCCCCGGCCCCGCGCAGTGGGTTAAGGATCTGCTGCAAGCTGTGGTATAGGGCACAGATGTGGCTTGGAGCCCCACTTGCTATGGCTGTGGTGTAGGTCTGCAGCTCAGACTCCGATTCGACCCCTAGCCTGGGAACTTCCATATGCTGCGGGTATGGACATGAAAAGAAAAAATAATTAAAAAAATTTTTAAATATATAAAAGTTATTACTGAGATACTAAATCTTTTTTTGTCATATTAAGTCTTTGATATCCTGTGTGTACTTTGTACTTTCAGCTCATCTCAATTCAGACTAGTCTTAAAGTGCTCAACAGTACCTATGGCTAGTAGTGGCTACCATATTAGACAATGCATTTCTAGTGTTTGATAATTAAATATGATGTTAGCTTTTAGTTACTACTATTTGGTAGCAGACAATTCATAGATAGCTTAATAAGGTGTTTACTTTTTAACAGACACCGATAAAAATTTGGATATTTATCTGCCATTTGTCAACCAATTTTGATGATAGTAGGATTTTTCTTCTTTGACAATGTTATTTTATAGTACTATAATATTATTACACAGATTCTCTAATACCCAAACATCCTTGAATTCCAGGAATACATTCTGAATGACTTTCTTGTATTATATTTTAAAATAATTCTTTTCACTCTGTTTGCAGAAGAAAAATTAGTCTGTAATTTTATTTTATGTGCTATAGTGCTACATCAGCTTCATTAAAAAGTCAAAAACTTTACTTTTTGTTATTCTGTAAGAGTTTAAATACAGGATTTTTTTTTAATTTCTTTTTTTTAAGTATTAAAGTATAGTTGATTTACAATGTTTCATCAAGTTCAGTTGTACAACAAAGTGACCCAATCACACATATTTCCCTGTGTTGTAAATAATACAGAATTTGATCATTTCTTAAATGTTTGAAGGAAACCATGAGCCATCGGGGCTTGGCAACATTAGGATCTTAAGTATCTGTAGAATGAATTAAAAATTTGTTGATTTAACTACAATATTAAAAGTTATTTCAGTAAAAATTTTAAGCAGTTAGTGCGAAGAGTCATTCAAAATATATCCCTGTATCATGGATAAATAATTTCCTTTTCCCAAATGATTTGTAATTTAAATAACTCCCAGCAATTGCTGGCATCATTCCAAACAAAAGTCACCAATATTAAAAGAGGTATATTGTGTGAAAACATTTTCTGAGCCTTAATATAAGCATATATCAAAATAGGAAAAGCATAATGAAAAGTTACTAAGACCATGAGATTGGCATGTGAAAAATCACTGGCTTTGGATTACGTAAAAGATAACAGGTTTCAGGCCCACAAGACAGTACCTATTAATCATTACTCATCAAGTATCTAGTGTCTGTCAAAACAAGTTTTTACATGGGGATATCAGAGCCTCAAGTACATCTGAGCACATGTTGAAAGTAGGATATGATACGGAGGGGAGGACTCTCAAAACACAGTTGATGTGCCCTCAAAACCCACTCTACTCATAATACTATTATTTTCTACCATGGAAACACTGCATCATGACATTTAAATGTGGAATTTTTTTTTTTTTTCCTTGAAATGACTTGGGTAACTTTTTTTTTTTTTCATTTTAAGTTTCTCTTTTCACTCACCTGTGACATCATTCAGTGGGCTGCAGCAGTAACTCTTTATGCACTATACTGCTTTCATCAGGCTAATTAAGTTCTCCAGGGTGACTGATTCTATCTCCCCGCCTCCTCTACAAGCCTTTGTTGTATTGATTAACCCCCTTGCATGTACTAGGAGCTTTTACTTTCTAGGCTCCTTCCCTACAGCACAGAAACATGGGAAAATCTCTCTCAACCCGCATCACAAACAGAAACCTTCCCATCCACTGCATCCACTTACTTTTCTCCCTTGAAAGGGTAAGTTAGAGCAAATAATACCTATAATAACTTCATACTCTCCCTCATTTTGATATGCCCTTTTCTGAGTTTGACATGAAGGCATGGAGTGTTAGAAAAGATGCCAAGTATTGTATACAGTTGATGGACAGTCTTACCAATGCTGAGTACATTAACGGAAGTATTGTTCTAATTATGCTCAGAGAACAAACACTTCTTGTTTCTGCTTCTGCCACCTCCTTGATGCCTTAACCAAGCATAATAAGGATTTTTCATCTCTCCCTATGGTCACAGTTTCACTGAACTGATGACGGTAAAGGACTGTCAGAGATTGCGCCATGACCAAAACCAGCAGGCACTTGTAACTGCGCTCTCTGCAGCAGTGTGGCTGACTACAGCTGTTTTATATTCTCTATACCTCTTTAGCTTCCTATCACTGATTTGAGGACACTCTCATCTTTGTCTCTGACTTGTCCTCCTCTAGAGACTCTTAGATATTTGTAGTCCCAGAATCCTATTCTTGGCCCTTTCGTCACACCCTCAGAGTTTTACTGGTCAGTTTCATATACCCTGGTGGCCCTCCCCTCTTCTGAGTAGACTCACACCAAGGTCAACTCAGACCCTCCTCTGGGTTTCAAACTCAAATAGCAACACTTACTGTCCTAATCTGATTGGCTGCTTTTGATGAATCATAGGCACCTCAAAGTCAATACACCCTACCCAACTTTATGCCCCGGTTTATGACTAATGGCATATCCATCTACCAGCTCATTTAAACCAGAAACACAAAAGTCCCTGTGCTGTTCTGCTTAATCTCCATATTCATGAGTTACTTTTGATTTTTATCTTCTGCATCTCTGGAATACTTCTCCTGCTCACCTCCTTTCCAAACGTGCCAATACCCAGGGCTTTGTCATTTCTCACCAAAATTACTGCAATAGCTCCCTAACTGGTATCCCTGCTCCTTTTGGTCTGTTCTTTTACCAACAGAGTAATCTGAGAAAGAAATCTCATTTGTTATTTTTTTTTACAATAAATAAAAGAAAACCTTCAGTGTTTCCCTACTGACTACAGAAAAGGCTCACAGTTTTTTCATACCATGACACACATGAAAGATAAACTTTACGTGAGGCCAAACACCTGGGCAGTTACTCTAATTGTGGGTCAAAGCATGTACAAAAATGCCTGCCTGTTGTGGATACTTCCTGGAATGCCAGCTATTACTCTACATCTTTTTCTCCCACTCAAAAAAGCATATGGGGACTATAAGAGAACACAAGAAAGGGAATGTGAAATTATTATAGGTATATTCTTGGATCTGCCCTCACTTTTTACCAAAAGTAAGTGATTTATAAAATCTAAAGTTATCGATAACTCCCCTCAACAGATTTTGCTGTGTATGGGACAGACACAGCACTCCAAGGACCACTGGTTGAAGAGATTCAATGAAAAGCTCTTGGGAAAACCCTAAGAGCCCTCTGTGATGCAGCAGGGTGGGCTGTGCACTGCCAGTGCTGGGATGTCCACGTCACTGTCATCCATGTGGACGGTGGCCTGCAGAGTGACGCACTGAGGCAGCTCTGAGCCCCTGTCCAAGTTCATTTCTTGCAGCTTCTACTGCCAAATCCTATTCCAGCCACACTGAAATACTAGAACCCCACAGAGGCCACACAGTGTCACTTCTTGCCTTGGGACACTCTCTTCCCTCTGCCTGCCGTTCCCCTCAGTTACTTATTTGAATGTGGTATGTCAAGCATTTTATCAGGTCTGGATACAACTCAACAAAACAAACTGTTTTAAAATGCATTGGCTGAATTTGTTTCGATTTTGTAGTTTTAGGAAGTGGGTAAGGATTAAAGAAATGAGTGAGTTTCCTTCAGAAAAACTGCTCCCACCACTGCCAGGACAGAGTGTCCTTGGAGGCCTGCGAAGCAACACTGTCAACATCCCACACTCCTCTGTCCCCAACCCAGCTCCTCCTCCATCTTTCCTCCCTTCCCCCACTAAGGGCCTGAGAATCTTGTCCAATCAAAGCTTGCTTCCATAACATAAGACTTGACGGAGAAGGTCTAGGTTGGGTCCTAGTCCCATGGTTTACTGACTAAATTATGTTGGATCCTTAAATTTAGCTTTATGTGGCAACTTTAGCTACTTCACAGTTCATAGGGTCTGAACTGTGAAAAGTTGAACAAGCACTAGAGTTACAAGTAGGCATTCAACAGGCTCTCTTATTGTTCCATGCATGTTAATTTACTTATATTATTACAATGGAACCTGAAGTATCCACCAACTTGAAAAGTTGAACTGGTTAGAGTTTGAGTTTATAAAATTTTCTTTAAAAGATCTGATTACATGATTTTAACCACACACAGCCCTTCTCTGCAAAGTACAGAAATGCTTGGCCCTACCCCTACCTCAGGGGTGTGCTATTGGCATTTGATGACTAGGAGCCAGGGATGCTAAACAGACTGTAGGAATATCCCTAGAGAGACACACTGAAAACAAGACTCTAGGTAAAGGCACTCAGTACCTGCCTAGACCAAAAATCATAGCTAGTGAGAAGAACATGGAATAGGGTTAAAATAGAAGAGTAAATGACACTTGGAGAAACTGCGTACTGTTAAAGAGAATCAGCATTCCTCTCGCAATCTTACTAATACTCTTATTTTTAATAGCAAATCATCTTTAACATAACTGGTATCAAGTCAAGTACATATTGCCCATACTTACATGGTGTAATTAGGAATTAAAGTGGAGTGTAATTTATTATTGGTTTATGCATTCTGGTTATTGTAAATCAGTGGTAAGATAACATATACTTAAAAGTTTACCCAGGATCACTAAAATCAAGCCAAAAAACAAAAGCAGTGAAGTTACTTAAGACAATTTTGTCTAGTTTTTCCAAAATCAAAATACACAATACAACAGATTATGTGCACCTTGCTAATGCTCCTATTTCTCTAGCAAAATAAACATTGATATATAAACATTTAAAAATTATAGTATGTCGAATATTGCTAGTGAATATCTGGCTTACCTCATAAGGTAGTTTATCAAAATATCCATTACTTGGCCCTTCCCTGAGGGCAATACTGCTAAACTTTTTGTTCAGATTGTCCATTCCACAACCATCCTTTTCTTCATAGTCATCTTCATCTAGATCATTCATGTCAATAAGTGAAGTCTTGAGAGAAAGCAGTGGCTTGTCCTTCACACCATGTAATACAACTGCATCTAATTCAGTGTAATAATCCAGAAGAGAACTATTTACTTCCAGCCGTATAAGATTTGTGGGGAAATTTATCTGCTTAATACAAGGTTTAAACTGGCGAGCCTGGGAAGCATTCACCTTCGTAGGTTTCTCTGACCAAAGAATCTCCCATCTGCCAAAGAAAAAAACTCCCCTATAATACAGTTTAGAATGAGATTTACTGTTATTAAGGTTAGGGGCCCAGCCCAATACATTATAGTGTGAAGCAAAGGCATTAAACACGGTGAACAGAATCAAACCAAGTATTATTTCCAGGACATGAAAAAAAATTTAAAACCTAATGCCATAGACCTTATTACTCAAAATACTTTCACTATTTAAGTTATTTTTACAGCTCCCTAGAAAGTCATGTTTTGGCAGCTTTCACCTTGGTTAGTTAAGACCTGAAATGGTAGTCAGAGGTTCTGAACAACATTCAGTTTTACAGAAAGAGTAAACGTGAAGTAGTAAAGCACACAGTTGAAAGCTCTCCTGTGTGTGTGCCCTAAACCCACAGTGGGAGCTAAACTGATCACCGTGCCTCACCAAGTTCCCCTTTACTATTTGTTACTGGCATCATACACACTCAACACTTTCATTATCTTTGATTTCCCCTTATCCAGTCATTAAGTTTTATCACATTTTTCAAGAAATTGTCTCTTATATACTGCCCCTCTCCTAAATATCCATTATTGTCATCTTCTGGGCCTCCTTGTATCCTCGTGGGGATACCTGGCCAATATCTAACATACGACAGGTGAGTAACATCTTCTCCTATTCCCCCAAAACGAACTTCCACTTTTCAGCCAGGCTGATCATTACTTTCCAGATAATAAACTTATTTCCACACAAAGGTATGTGCTCATGTTGCCTCCCCGCCAATGAAACAGCTAACCTGTAATTATCTGCCCATCTATTCTTCTTGACATAACTTATATTCTATCTCTTTATATCAGTCTTCTTATAAAATTGTTTTCCAAAATTATTTAAAGATTCTTCACAACACAGCATCATTAGGTATATAACATTCTCATATATATGGTATAAATACCCAGTTCTCTAATATTTTTCTGAATATATCAGAGATAATTAAAGACATAGACAAAAATATTTAAATGAACATCTCTCCCCTCTATTTACTTTAGTTATCAGAATATTTAAATAAAGATTTTATATCAAAGGCTAAGAACACTTAAGTCTCCCAATACATCCTATGAACTGCTTTCAAAGAAGTTTATGCCAACACTGTATAAGAATGATCACTGAAACTATTCTTCATTTTTAAAGGTTTTTTTTCCCCCTCCAATATATTCTCAGTTCATTTCCTTGGCCCAAAGGCCTATTGAGATCTAAGCAAAAATTGATGACAGCAAGGCATTTAGGAAACTGAAATAGACAAGAGTGTGAAACTCAGGGGAGAAATCTGAGCCAAGACTATAGAAGTCAGCAACATACAACTACCATAATGGTCTTTAGGCCAAGACAGGAGCAAGAAAGGCATAAAGCACAAATCTCCAAAGAACGGAGAAGGTAAGTATGGTAATTTCCACCTTTAGGTATAAAAGCATAAGGCATAAACTCCATGGGGATTCCAGTAAACATCTCACCAACCGTAACAGTAGGAATTTTACGGTTAACAGATCCTAATCACCCCATATTTGCTACATTTGCTACTTCTCTCCTGAAAACTAGGAATAAAGACATAAAGAGCCTGTGAGTATTTGTACTTGGAGACAATGCGAATGCAGGAATGGAGAGGCTGGTTCTGCTCTATAACCAACCTTGGGAGGCAGAAGAAGAGTTCTAAAGAATAGCGCAGGCTGTGGCAGATTTAAGGAGGAAACGAAAGGAGGCTAAGCATCTTCTTACTTCCTGTGACAAGGCAGAAAAGCAAATGTGGAATGCCAGCCTAGACCTAAGATGTGCCGCTAGAGCTTAAATGCAAAAATCTTGAGAGTTTCTAACAATGGAATTGATTCGAACGTTCTACTGAAAATCCACACAGTTAAACAGAGCCAGACATACAGGAACAGAAGTATGAGACATTTAAAACCATGTTAGTGGGAAAATGAATTCCTAGTTTTGGACAGTACATTTCCAAGAAATGGTGGAAGGTATGAGAAAATTCAGATTTTCGGTTCTGCTCACCCTTTCGTTGCTGCTGGAAAGTGACATCAGTGGATGCTGGAGAATGTCTCACGTCCAAGAAACAAGGACCACTCAGGACCCTGTGAAATAACTGCCTATACGGGTTCACAACACGTGGACTAAACCAGCCTATTTTATTGTTTGGCTTCAATGAGAAGTTTTTATGAGGCTTAACAGAAACACTGAAAATGTAATATAGAAATCACCTCTGCCAGGTCCTTTGCAATAAATAAAGACAGACAAAACATGTTCTTCATGTATAGCTTAACCTGCATCATAATGCAAATTACATTATAAAATTACAAATGTAAACTTAAACACAAGCATTGATTAGAGCAGAAATAGTCTATTGTAATAATGCATTAATCTATTAAAGTCCTCTCTCTCTTCACCTTGCAGAATAGACAAGGTTAAGATGATGCTTTAAATTGATTTCTACTGTGTTTAAACCTATGAGGGTTAAAGCTATTTTAGCATCATTTTTGCTTCTGACTTTTATATATCATGAACATTACATATTTAACATATAAGTTTAAATGTGATAGCATACTTAAAGTGGAATATCAAATCATCAGTTTTTAGAACTATTCTTAAATGTCTAAATATAAAAAACTCAAACATGTTTTTTTACATTTATGTTTTATTTATATTTTATTTTTATTTTTGATAACCTAAGAAGTAACAAAGAAGAATGGAAAAAAGATAGAATAAGTATTTTATAGGCCTGTGGTCATTTGAATTAAGTTAACATTAACTATGAGACCAACACAAATTGATTTTGGAGTAGCTGTATTAAATTGAATTTTTGTTCGAAATTCTAATAGAACTAGAATACATTATTTTAAATTTATAGAGAGGAAGAGATATGTTTACCCAACAAGAGAATATGCCAATATCTTTTTTTTAATTACACTGTAGTTGATTTACAATATTATATGAGTTTCAGGTATATAACATGGTGATTCAACATTTTTATAGATTATACTCCACTTAAGTTATTATAAAATAATGGCTATATTTCCTACGCCAATATCTTTTTATTCTAGGAAACCAAAGCCAGAGTTTTAAAAACTAGTCAGTGAAAACAAGAAAGCAAATACATACATGCATGTATACACACACAGACACATAATTTTCTGTGACACAGCCCTGACTCTTAATCCTTAGACCCAGAGCAGAGCTGGTGGGATTAAATTGCTTTAAGACATGTACTTTGTAGTCTGTAAATTTATATGCTAACTATATATGCCCCCCCCACCGTATTAATCTTCTGGACAAATTCAACAAACACTGTTCCATGTAAGTATTTTCAAACTGCAGTATCACATGCAAAATTCAGTTTGGGACCCCTTTCAGGCAGTGCCTCATCTGCACTTGGTGTATTCAGTCCTGGCATAGAAACCAGTATTCTCTTCACCAGCCCACCTATTTCTCCTCCTATTGATTGCACTGAATACCTATCATTGGTCTAGTGCTTGGAAACAAAGAAAAAAAAGCACATCTCTGTGACTGTTGACCTGACCTATTATTACCCTACTGAGAAAGTCTCTCTAAGGCTCCCAGGAAGCGGCAGGTAGACAAGAGAGGAAGAGAGATGCTCATCAATGGAAACCAGAGAAAGCAAATTTTCTAACGTATTCAGGTTGGAAGCCAGGCACATGGATGCAAAGAGCTTTTCCATAATCAGAATTTCTCCTGCTTAGTGAGTACATCTGGTAGCCAGCACAAAGAAAGTTCTCTTGCCAACACTGTTCCATTTTACCAGCTGGAAGCAAAGGGACAGAACAGGAAAACACACAAGAAGAAAATTAAAGGACTCAAATAGGTACACCTAAATACCCCTGCTTCTCAGCCTGTCTCTAATTGGAACTAACAAACTGGCATCTGCTTTAACAGGTACCAACCAGTAAAGGAGCTGATCATTTCTGACTTAAATGACAAAAATCATGCTTCTTGACTCACAAAGTGAAGGGGACCAGACCATGACCAATTCGTGAAATCACTGCCTAAGCAACTTCCTTTGGCAGCGAATTTTTTCTGTGACAGGCACTTTCTTTCTCCTTGCTTTCTTAGCTTCAATATTATAAAGTGAAAATGCTTTCAGTGCTTCAAAAAAAAAAAAATTCCATACCACTAAATTCTAAATTTTATCCGCAAATAGCTTTATGCCATCAGTTTCTTTAATATGACCTCGATTTGTCATTCTCTTCCTCCTGTTTCCCCTTTCTTCCCATATGTAACCCAGCACTAGCCTATTTCTGACTCTTACACAGCATCTATTAAGATCTTATCCTCAGGACCAGGACACTCTATACTACCTTTTTCTTTTCTCTTAATAGAACACTAGGCAAGAAGTCAAAAGACTCTGAGATCTTATAGAACTACTTGTAACTTTTCTACTTCACTCACGGAACAAATGCAATCAGATAAAATGGGGAAGACTGCTTTTAAATTTTAAATGTTCTGGGACAAGTTCATTTCCCATAAACAAAAATTCCTGAGCTACTCCAACATACTCTTCTCTGTTAACTCCTAAGGTGGGCATAAAACTATGTGGTATTAATTTAAAATAATAGTCTGCATAGTTCAGTGGTTCCCAAGCAACAGTGTGTGATAGTTTTCCATGATTAAATGTGAAAAGTAAGGAATACATTGGTATATGTAAAGTTATGCACACATATACATGTAAAATTGCCAACTGCTCTTTGAGATTCTGACCATGCTAATTTCTCATTATAAACTATGGTTTCATAGTGATGAAAAATGATGTTGTTAGCAAAGTAAATAATCTGATAACCCTAAATCAGTTCCCTTTGATTATCAATACCATTATATCAGAGCTGACTTTCCGTATCTTGCTCTGCTTAAATCTCCTGGCTGGTTTTGGTGCCCTCCCCCAGGTCTGCTGGTCTGCTCCTAAGGGCTCCCAGCTGCCTCCTTCTACTGAGAACTCCTTGGGCTCCTGGAGCTTCTTCATCCTGAGAGTGGCATGTGCCTGGAAGACTTCCATTCCCCTTCCCACTCCCCTAGCCCACAGCCCAAGATGGGCAGGAGTGTCAGACCCCCTCCCTGGCAGCTCTGCCACCAGGCTAACTGGGACTTCACAGAGAATGGCATCCTTGCCCAACTTCTTCCCTTCCCTCCGGCGCTTTCCCACCACCTCACCTTCCCCACCCCTCACCTTCCCCATCCCACCCCCTCACCTGCCCCCCCCCACTGCCCCACCCCCTCACCTGCCCCACTCCCCTCACCTGCCCCACTCCCTTATGGGTTCTCCAGGAGCACTGTCCTAATAAGTCACTGGCAGAGGAACAGTCCTCCCAAGGTTGGCGTCTGAGAAACTGGATCCCAGAGCTCTATGAAATCTATAAATTCCCAAAGTCTGGAAAGCCCATGCATGTGGTCTTTGAATAGCCTGTTTCCTCCACTCTGGGACTCTTCTCACTTTTTGGAACACCCAGATCTCACCTCATGATTTCACCTTTGCACATGCTGGTGTCTCCCCACTTTTCCTACCTAAATGAATGCCTCACTTAACATTCAGGTCTCAGCTGAGTCCCTGCCTCTGGGAGGACTTCCCTGAGCCCCATGGCTTAGGTGTTGCCCTTTGCCAGCACATGTGTCCTGCAATCTTCCAGCCTTCCTCGAGGCTGGCCTGTAAAACTCACACAAGAGGCTATGTCTGTCCTGCTCTCTCTTTTGTTCCCAGGAGTGAGTGGGCAGAGAAGGTATTCAATCAATGTTTCTGATTATCTGAAGAAATTCACCAAAATGTTAACGGTTATTGAATCTGGGCAGAAGAATTTTCCCCTGTATATTTTCCTTTTTGGCATTTTCTAACAAATGTGTTAAACAATGAAACATCTACTGATTTCATAACCAATAAAATTTAAAAGGCCTTTTTTTATTCTGTAATAATATGTAGTGGTTAGAGTCTTTTTCTCTTAGAATTAATGGTATTTTCTGGGAATAAAGCTAAAAACCAGGCAAAGGAGAGAGACATCTGCAAATGAAGTTGTCACTTTAATCACAATCACACACTACAACTCTCAGCTAGGAACCCAAGAGCATGATTTATACTCAAAATCAGTTATTCAGACGCTAAGTTTTAGATGAAAGACATTACATGTTTCATAAATCTTATCCCCATATTTGTTCATCTTTTCTGAGAAAAAAGTAGATAACTGTGTAGGAAAGAGGCAAAGAATGGCAGAGTCCAACAAAACAATTTTCGCATAAGAAAGGATCCTACCCAAAGTATTTGTTTTCCTCTCAGGAAAAAAAAAAAAAAAATCTGTATATTAAAGGATGCTGGTTTTTCTGTGTTTTAAGAGAATTGATCCATTAATAATATTGTTCATAATGAATTATCATAATCTTTATTGTAAAAACAAGGATTATACCAGCAGTCTTCAGCTTGAGTTGAGCTGTACTGTGGATTTGCTTGCTGGTAGCCTGGGAGGTATTGCATGGGAGTTGAGAGGACAAGGAAGCAGTGTGTTAGGTGGCACTTGATCCCTGCCCCCACTCCTCCTCCATAGGCAGCTGGGGTCCTACAGTTCAACAGGTGCCCACAAATTGCCCTTGGGCTAGAATAAGCTTACAAGGGCAGGGATTTTTGTCTCTTTTGTTCATTGTTCACTAACGTTTCCCCATACCTAGAACAATGACTGAATGAAGCAATATAAAGATCTAAAAACTGATAAGATCAGTTAATTAATAGAGGAATAGGCAAATAACATGATAGTTCAAGAAGAAGGAAATATAGTTTCTAAACATAAAAAAGATATTCAACCTCAGAGGTGCGAAAAGAATTTTAACTTAAAGTTAACACTTTTCACCTACTAAATTGACAAGGTTTTGGCAAAACATGCATGCACATACACTGCTAGTGGGAATACAAATAGGTAGAACTTTGGAGGGAAATTTGGTACTATATATTAAAATTACAAATACATAGCCCCTTGGCCCAGCAATTCTTCTGGCAACTTATCCCACAGATATACTCGCACATATGTGAAGTGACTCACGACAAGCTTATTTACTGCATTAATATTAATAATAACAAAAATATGAAAACAGTGAAGAACCCATCAATAGGTGAATGGTTAATAAGCTGGGATACACATACACTGTGCTTGACCTGGTACTGTACAAAAGAATAAGGAAGATCTCTTTGGACTTAATGAAAAGATCTAACATAGCACTAGGTGAAACAATTAAGGTTCAGAACAATGCGAATAGTGTGCTTATTTTTGTGTATAAAGAAAATTAAAATATATTAGTATTTGCTTATATCTGCATAAGGAAACTATGGAACAAAGCAAGGGAAGTGGATAAAAGTGATTTCTTTGAGGCAGGGTGGATCCTAGGCACGTGGAGAACAGGGTACACGCCAGACTGCATTATGTACTTTTTAGATTATTGAACCATGCTAAGATATTACCTAATCAAATAACTGTATTTTTAAAAATCAGGAGACTAGACTACAAAAATGAGAGAGTGAGAGAGATGCTGCTTTGCAAAACAATGATGTAAATAAACAGGATTTTTTGGGAGAATGCATGAATACTTAAAGCAACATTTATTTTTAAGTGAATATGCCTGTTACAAAAACATCCACCTAACATTAAAGCTAATCCCCTAAGGACCTCCTCTAAAGTAGCACTCTGTAGGGCAACTTTGAGTTAAAGCATTTAAAATCAATATCATGACACCTGTTTGACAATATGTTAGAAATCATATTTCCAACTAACTTCTCAGACTGGCTCTTATCCCAATTAGTTCGAATCATGCTTTTCATATATAGTAAATTCACACACACAAATCTCACAATCTAAGAATATTATGGTGTGAGGTTTTATGGGTATAAAGAATGCATTAAATTTCGTATGTGTGATTTTTCTTTCCCTATTAGAAAACCAAGGAAAAATTTTAAAATTGGATTTGTTTAAATCACTTAAAAGAATGCTTCCAATGAAAAAAAGACCCCCCGACACTAAAACAACGAAAAGCTTTTAGTCTTAGAACGTGATCATTATAAAAGGAGTCTTACCTGACTTCCGCTGGTGGACTTGGGGAATAGGGATTTGCAGAACAAGCTAGAATTCTAATGACTGCTCCAGGATGGTAAGTTTCCAGAACGTGAACAGCTGTGGGATACACCTGCTGTTCAAAAGCAAGTTCCACGTAGTCTTGGCTCTGAAAGTTAGGTGGCGTCCTCTTGAACGGTACAGAAGCACTAGGACACTGGTCCCACCACGTTCCGTAAGTTCGAAACACAGCCGTCTGAGTGAAGTCACCAGAACTTGGGAACACGTTTGGGACACCTGCTAAGTTCCACATGGTATAGGACATGCTATTCTCACTCCCATAATGGGAGCTGAAATCAACCACTTCTTTGGCATACTGGACCACCTCTGCATTGAGAGGGGAAGCCCGGCTGTTTGATTCTATAGTCCTATGGCTGTTCATTATTTCTCCTCGTGTAGCTATCCTGGCTCGGCGCCGAAGGCACATATAATAAAACATAGTCAGAACTGTTAACATGGGAAAGACCGGTGACATCTAGATGTGAATTATGAGGCTTCAAAAGGTCAGGTGTCCTCGGTAAGACGCATGAACTCTTTGAAGGATGTTCTAAAAAGATGAATGGCTTGCTGAAGTAAAATAATATAAGTAAGCAGAAAAATGCATGGATAAAGGTAATAAACAGGCTTTTGACCCAATGTAATTCCCCAGAGTGAAGCGGAAAGAAAAAACAACTCTCACTGTAAATGTGAATCACTAATATAATTTATCTAACGTACTTTTAAGAAATCTAAATATTGAAAAAGTACACAATTTTATGCTATATGAGAAACAAAACTGATATTAAAAGGCAATGGAAGATGTATGACCAAAAGAAACATATTTTATATCAAATTATAACTATCCTTCCAGAAATACTAAGCCCTTGAACTTTTAAAACTAAAATTACTTAAAATATATGGAGAGCCACTAAAATACTGCTATAAATCCAAAAACATCTTAGGCATTTTATAACTTCACATTTTAACAAATTATTCCCTACTGTTAATTATTACTTCCAAACATGCTAAATACAGATTTCACATTATGGGAATATAGTTTTCAGGAGCTGACAGTTCATTCAGACCAACTAAATTAACTGCCTTACACATTACAGATTGCCAGATAGTGTTTAATTTATAACTCTTAGCATTATTTGTTAGGGCATCCACGGTTGGCTGGCATCCAGTTTGTTGCCAGCTACTCTCAGAGATCACTCACCCCAGGGAGAATGGTCGTAGGATATGCACTGGAAATGCAAAAGTTGGCACTCATCCATGTGGGCGGAAAATTACACGCTGATTTCAGATACAAATGTAGAAATAGGATATTCTTTTACCTGTAAGACGAGTTTTAGAAAATATTTTTTATTTCTAACTTAGGAAGTCAAACATCCCAACAAGATTATTATCACAGATAAATAGCTACTACTTAGGTACAGAATGTTCAGTTTGAACAGGTCACATGTTTCTGCATTTTTGTGGACAGTTTTGATTAATATATATTTAAAATAGATGCAAACAATTACATTTAGAATAGATTAGCAATGAGACCCTACTGTACAGCACAGGGGACTATACCCAGTCTCTTAGGACAAACCATGATGGAAGATAGTTTGAGAAAAAGAATGTATGTATACGCATGACTGGGTCACCATGCTGTACAGCAGAAAATGATTCAACATGGTAAATCTAATTAAAAAAGTATTACAGAATAAAAAAATATTAATGAATCTCTTCTATATATGGAGGATGCAAATCCATAGCTTATGAGTCAAATTGTGCCCACAGACAAACTGCATTGGGACCAAACAGTGATTTCTAAAATTTGGAGGCGTCTGCAATGTTTAACAGTCAAGAGGACCACTGTAGAAGAGGCCTGACCCGCCCTGGCAGCCACCACTGTTCCCAGACAGCTCTACCAGCTGACTACACAGGCCGGGCCCCTGTCTGCACTGACTACCTAATCTCTCATCTACTCAAACAAGGAAATCAAACATACCCTTTTTTTTTTTTTTTTTTTAGCCTGTGAAGTCTTGAGTTTAATTTCTAAATAAAAGATGGCACATGTGCAATGTGCTTTTTAATGGAGAAAACTGCTAGCCTTTTAAAACGCTGACAGTAAGATTACAAAACATTAAATATCTCTCCCACCCAAACCTCTCATGGTTTTTGTTCTTACCTACAAAATACAATTCAAATCCTTCAGTGTGATTATTCAAGGCTCTCCTCAAGCTTTCCCCATCTCTTCTTGTCTAAGGTAGTAAACTGTCACCTTCTAAACCATCTTCATGTTTTACTCAAATCTCTCTGCCTCTACCATTCTCTTTCCAAACTCTTTATTCTAGAAGTAGGATTATTCTCTGGCAGCATTTTTGTTTCAGATATCAGATACAAGCCCTCACTCCACGAAGGTCTACATTAGGCCCCAGTTTCTTGAAGGAAGGAATCTAGTCAAAGATTTCATTTCTCAAAGTACTCAGTATCTAGCAAGCACAAAATATCTGACATGTTGACATGAAGGAGAGAAGCAAACAAAAACAATTATAAAGGCCTAAAATAATTAAAAAATCACTAACAGCATCCTCTCAATCCTAGCCAGAGGCAAACACACTGCAAAATATAACCAGTAACACAGTAAAGAGCTGAGTTTTAAACAAGAAAAACCCACAGCTGTGAGAAACAAAAGGAAAGTCAAAAAGCAGAGAGCAGGAGCTGAAGCTAGCCTGACTAGTCATAGGTCTTAGTGGTTGTAATAAGGGGACTTTCTAACACCCCTGCAGAGAGGTTATTTCAAGCCACAGGTCACATGTGCAAGAACCCTCCTAAAGTCAAAATTCAGGAAAAATCACCCTATCTGTGAAAGCAGGAAGACAAAAACTTAGCTCATTGGCCAGGAAGCCCAAGGATGCTTGACATTAATCTAGGCAAGGGGAGGGGGGAAGTCACCAGAGGGAAAGCAGAACCCACTTAGGCATGTACCATGCAGAGTGTGGGCCCAAATTCATACTACCTTCATGGCTGAGAATCCCTACACCATGCCCAAGACAAAAAAAATCCAAAAAGAAGAAGTAGTCCTGAACTAGCAGTGACAGAAGTGAAACCTCTTCTTTGCAGGGACGCTTCCACAACACAGAACTGCCTACCTCTTCCTAAAGATGCATGAGACTGCAAAAGAAAATGAGCCCCAGTAATGGACAGTCAGCAGGTAGACTTACTAAACAGAGAAATGTGGGACCTAAGAAAAAGAAATAATGGAATACTCTGAACAATACATTTTCTGGGAGAGAGAAACAAAGCATGTATTAAAATAAATAAGATGTTTCTACAGCATGTGCTCTAATGCTGATATATCATGAGTCAATGAATCAGATTCAGCTCAGGACATATAACACCAAGTGCTGAAGTATAGGACACGTAGGGAAAAATAATTATCTAGAATAGCACTTCTCTTAAAACAATTTTTTTATTATAGTTGATTTATAATGTCCTGTCAATAGCCCTTCTTTAATCAAGCATTTCACCTGCTATAAGTATAAAGCTGCCAAAAAAATTACAAATGCACGAATATCAAATCTTTAATACTAAAACCTGAAATGACACAGCCCTTTCTTTTACCATACATACTTTATTTCAAAAGAGGGCCACAGGTAAATTAAGGAGGGTAATTTTCCAAAGAAGTTTCTTGGCCCTTCTCTTTCATAAAAGAAAATGAGTTAATGAAATAAGTTTAAACTGCAAAAAAGAAATTTAGGAAATAAAGAATAATGTAAAAGTATCCAAATCAATTGACAGATGAGCTAATTTGGAAGACTGTGGATGTTTCAACCCTGGAAATCTTCAAGGGGAGGACAGAAAACTATCTGTCAAGATGGATGGATGAGTCTGACTATATAATCTTTGGCTATCACTTCTCCTTCCGCAGTCTATAAATTGCTGCAACTAAGCTCCTGTTACTTTCTTTATAAAACTGCACTTATCAGAAAGTAATAGTTTTATAAAACCACAGAAACATCTGCAAAATAAGATATCATCATTCATGAGAACTTTCACAATCATTCTGGACAAAAAGACTGAGACAAATTGTGAAAGAAACTCTATTTGACCTACCCAGCCACAAACTTTATAATTGTTTCCCAGCTAGCTTTTACTATAATAGGTTATGGGATAATATCAAAAAGCAGCAAGACTGTCATGTGGGTACTATTGTTTTTAGGCTGTGTTAAAGTTGAGTAAAATCTTGCATTGAGGGCAACATATGTAAAAGTGAGTTATGAACTGTAAACATATGTATTATATGTTCAAACTTCTTCCAGTGTAGAAGAGAAATGTAAATGGATGCTTTATTTTTTCCCCCACTATGGATAACAATAATCTTTATAGAGTTAATTTTTTTGTGAGATAGAGCTTAAATGATAAAAAAATTTTTTGTATTTTTTTTTTAAAGTATTGAAAAAACAAATATATTTCTTTTCCCAGCCATACTATTTGGAAAAACGTAATGAAGTTAAAACCCCTTTTGGAAAATAAACACAGCATAGAAATAAAAAAGGGAAGTGTATAAACCCATTGGTAACATCCTTCATTGATTCTAAACTTCTTTCCAATCAACTAAGATGACACATGAAAGTATTTTGGGGGGAGGGGTGGGAATGAGCATGTGGAGAAGAAAGGACAGTTCACTCTACTTTTCCCTGGGAAATAAAGGCGAAAACACAAGGAGACCCACAGTTTCAGGACTCACGTGGGCAGCAACAACCAATGCACAAGTTCAAACTGTCCATGCACTGTCTGGACTCTTGCCAAGGCCTGGAAGCAATTTGTGATAACCAATGAATATCTCAGTGGGCAATGAACCAAATGCAAAAGGTGCAATAATTCCCCTTTAGGAGGAGAATGGAGTTCACAAACAAAATTATTTTTCTCACGTGGTGCAAATAAATAGATATTAGTCTGGTACAATAAATTTGTCCAAGAAGGTGACTATAAAATATATACCTTTAGGGAACATTTTCTTTTCTAGTTGATTCAAAAAGGCATGTTAAATTTTAAGGATTCTCACAACATATAAAAATATCATTTTTTTTTCCATTTAACAGAAAATCTTAATTAGAAACACGGTGATATTTTATAAGTTATTTAATTCAACCACTTAGCAACAATGGCTATGAAGTAAGAAATTCTCTGCAACACACTGAACTTTTAGCACGATCAAGGAATACAAAACAACAGCCACTTTAACCTGTGTCATGAGACTTTCATATACTCCTTAGGAAGCAACTTGCTTTATACAACGTGATTTTATTATAATACAACTTTATTGCCAACTACATCTTTCATATTATAAAATGCTTAACAAAGTAAATAATACAATTACAGAGAAAGCAATAACAGTAGAAAAGAGAAATTAAGAGGTAGAGACAAGGGAGAACATATGTTTACTACTGAGATTTGAAGTGAGATGGGGAGTCGATGAGGCGGAGAGAAGCGGGATGGCAGGAGCTGCAGAGAAGCCGGCAGAGGAGCAGGGAGGAAGGAAAGGGGCCTTTCTTGAAGCCAACAAAAGGAGGCAAGTGGAAGAACTCAAAGCTAGGTTGACAGGGTGATGGAAGAACCTGGAAAGCAAGCTTAAAACTCCAAAGAGGATTCTCAACTTACATTAAAGTGAAAAGATGGGGGCAAAAATAAAAAGGCCAGGGAAAAAGGCATAGGCATACACTGAAGGCAAGTCATAACACAATACTTACTTGTGAAATAGCCCACAGAGATGTCAATGAAGTGACAGAAAGAAAATGAAGGTTTTGAAAAAAGAAGTAGGTTGGTTGACATAGAAGAGTAAATGGAGTCACTAAACAATGACTGTTTAAGCAGAATTAATGAAGAGAAACAATAAGATAGAGATTATAAGCCTTTACTAGATGATCAGTAAGTATCAGTATTTGTTGAATTGCTCTAGCACCTACCTTCTTTCAACTATAACCGTTTTTTATGACAACAGATCTAAATATTTTCTTCCCTGGAATTAAAAATATTTCAAGCATATTCCTCAATGGCCCATACACTCATAGAAAATACTTCAAGCATATTTAAAGGTTTCAGCCTTGCAGGATGTTACCAAAATGTCACAGAGTGCAAAATATGGTAACACGTCAAGAAAAAAGGCTGAACCTTAAATGTTACCCTTTCTGAATCCTGCTGAAACTGATTAAGAGATACTACTTTGAGGAAAGGACTTTTCTGGTTGAGTCTAAAAAATCAAAACATGGGGGAACAGAGGAAAATATCAATCAAGAAAAGAATGGAATGATATTTGAACTTGGTGCAGCCACTGACATTCAGAATCAGCCCTCTTCCCTGGCCTGCCCCCTGTAGGCTTCTAGGTCACCACCTGCTTTTCCATCTCTCGGCCCCAACATCCCCCCCACCCCCGATTCTTTGCTAACTTCCCAGTCTCCTCCTGGGTCTTCTTCCTCCTCATTCTTGTAAAATATACAGAAGTCCCACTACAGAAAGGCTTTTTGATAACAAGATACGCAAGAACTTCCCAGGCTTCTAGATGTCCCTTCCACTTCCAAACTCCACCACCCTTCCTGTAGAGCCACCAGAACATCCACTATGACCTCAACTGCACCTGTGCTTTCCCACCTCAGCATTTTCAAGCAGGCTGGGTGGCTTTGGAATTATCTTGCTCTTCCTCTGCCTAGCACCCTCTTACTCACCTTGAAGGTTCAGACTGATTCATCACCTACCTTTTCTTTGCTCTTTCATTTTGTGTGCCATTTCTCACATGCCGAGATATTTTTTCTCTCCTAATAGACTACGAATTCTCCAAGTTCAAAGAATGTGTCTTAATTATAACTACATCCTTAGGGCTTAGCTCATGGCAATATATGCTCAATTAACGTGTATTCTTGTTTTTTTGGGGGAGTGGAGCTGGTACTTTTTTTGTTTGTTTTGAGACTACCAGTGGCAGAAGAGAATTAAATAAGTTTAAACACAGAAATAAAACCAGTGGCCCTTCAAGATAAGGCACATATAGACCAAAAAATGAAGTAAAAAAAATATTCCATATCTTGGGATATAGAAAAAAAGAGGGGGAAATGGAGTTCCCATTGTGGCTCAGTGGTAATGAACCCAACTAGCATCCATGAGGATGCAGGTTCGATCCCTGGCCTTGCTGAGTCGGTTGAGGATCTGGCATTTCCATGAGCTGTGGTGTAGGTCAAAGATGCAGCTCAGATCCTGCATTGCTGTGGTTGTGGCGTAGGCCAGCAGCTATAGCTCTGATTCGACCCCTGGCCAGAGAACTTCCATATGCCTCAGGTGCAGCCCTAAAAAAAGGAGAAAAAAGAAAGAAAAAGAATAAAAAGAGGGGAAAATGGATAATAAAAAATGGATACACAATAGGTAAGAATCAAATGTATGACCTTCCTTGAAGCCCTCAAATACGGAATAGTATATATATTGAAATTTTACTGTTCAAAGAGAATGTAAAAAAGCGGTAACTTCTGTTAGTACAAAAGCAACCTTGAATACATAAAAGAGACCTGACCTTGGCCACAAAGAAACTCTGATTGAAATTAAAGGAAGATTCATGGAAGAGATGATTGGAGAGGTAAAAGAAAGCTATTTTCTCAAATATGATGATTTTTTGAACACTCCAAATCTATGTTAAGACCACACGGTGATTAGAGAGAACTGGAAAAATTGTGGATGAAAAAGAAGTTCTTTGAAAAAAGGAATACTTTCAGAGCAAAGGAGACAGGCCAAGACAGGCAATAATCTAAGAGTAAGGGTAAAAAGACAGGTTAATACTGTTCTGGTATTAGATGCTGGGGAGGAGCAAAGGCCATGTCTTAGCAAAAGCACCCCTTTTCCTTCATCATGATTATTTACAACATAGTAAATTGAAAAAAAGTAACAGTGTCAGTAAGGAGACTATTGGGTATGGAATACTGTGAATTTATGTGCCTCTCTCCTCCTCTAAGTAAATTCTTCTCCAGTTAAGACTTTTTACTATGATTATAGTTTTTAATGAACAAGGTCCCAATATCAAATAAACAGGTAGCATTCTTCACTATACCAAGAGGATGAACAGGGAGGACAGAGCCTCCTATCCAGCTTCAAGCCTTTTTGAAAATCCAGGCAAATAAAGCAGGAGAAGGCAGGGGAATTAATCAGGAAGCAACACCTAAAGACCAGGGGAAAATCTTGAAACCAAAGAAGTAAATAGTACCTCTCTCTTCTGAGAATCAAAGTAGGTCTCAAGAATACAAAAAGTATGCAACACAGCGAGTTGTTCAGCATGTCTACTGAGTTAATGAGTACCTTAGTTGGTGAGGACTAAGCAAGAAGTGCCTAACTAGTCAAACTAGGAATGAACTTGTCAGAAAACAAAGGATGAGGTTTAGAATCAATTTAAACTAGGAACCGACAATGGTTGGTTCCACAGGATGTTTTATTTCCCCTTTCTTTCCTATATTTTAACAAACTTATGCAATGTTTCATAATCTTTAGTAGTAAGAGAAAAGAATTAAGGAATCAATGGTTAAAAAAAATAGCAGAACTGCAGTACAAATGAATGGTCATTTTCTGATACAATAGATCTGGAAAACCTCTCCCCCCACCAAGATAATATCTCACAGGTGACAAAGAAAGAACATGTTTCTAATTACACAGGTATGATAGATACTAGAAAGTACCTTATTTACAAATGCCACTGTACTATATTATCTCTATTTTACATTTTTCTTTATTGTCTAATGATGAGTAAAGCATCTGAATGAGAACTATAAATGAGAATAATCCTAAACCTTAGCAGACACACAATGTATATTAAACTAAAACCTAGAGTATTAAAAATTAAGAATATCTGATTGAGGATAATTATAATGGATTCACTGGAGGGAAAAAAAAAACTCTCTTTAGCTGTTAAAATCATGAAGTAAAAGTGAATTTATTTTAGCCAAATACTAGCTACATTTGTACTTTACAGTAAAGAGCATTTTACCCAATAAAAATATATTGAATTTAGCGAGTTCCTAACAAAAATCCAAGTACAAGATCATAGGTATGTCACTGCTAGCCATTTAAGCTAAAAGAACAATTAATTTAAAAGGTGTAATACTATTAAATTAACTTTGGGGTATAACTTTCATTCCAAAACACATACTCCCATTTTAAGTATACAGTTCAATGAGTTCTGACAAAGACACATGTCAATGCAACCACCACCAGGACCAAGATACAGAATATTTTTATTCCTCCGATCACCCATCCACTTCTTGTGCCAAGGGAAAAAAACTGGTCTGCTTGCTGTCACTATGAATCAGATTGTCTTTCATTCTAGAGTTACATATAAGTGAAATATATGCATGTACTTTTGTGTATAATTTATTTTGCTCAGTATAACTGAGATTTATCCCTGTTGTTGTTATCAGTAGTTTGTTCCTTTAGTGCTGAATCACCTCTTTTATACATATTCATTCACCTGTTGTTAGACATTTGGGTTGTTTCTAGGGCCAAAATGTCTGTAACATGTTATATTCCCACCAGCAATCTATGAGAGTTCTAGTTGCTCCACATCTTGGCCAATGGTTAATACTGTCAGTCTTTAGCCATTCCAGAGGGTAGGTGGTAATATCCTATAGTTTTAATTTGTATTTTTCAAGTGACTAGTAATGATGTGGAGCATCTTTTCATGCCCTTATCTGTCATTTGTATATTCTCTAGGGAAATATCCATTTTGTCCATTTTTAATGTAGTTTTTGTTTTCTTATTATTTATTGAGTTGTAAGAGCTCTTTATACATCCTAGATAAAATCTCTTATCATATATATGTTTTGCAAATATTGTCTCCCAGTCTGTGCATGCCTTTTCATCTATTTGATAATATCTTTTAAAGAAAGCTTTCAATTTTTAACTCCAATTTATCATTTTTTTTTCTTTTACGACGTATTTCTGTGTGTACTAGCAAACATTTAAGAGCACTTTCAAAAGAATAAACCCTAAGACAGATAGTATTTAATATCTTAAAACTAAATGGGAATAGTTAAATACAGATTAATCAAATTTTGAGATGATATCAAATTGGATGTTACAAAACGGCAGTCACTTTGGGAAAGTTTGATAAATTCTTATAGAATTTAACATACCCTTATGAAACCATCCAGCAATCCTACTCCTAGGTATTTACCCAAGTGTACCATATGCAAACAAAAATCTGTACACAAATGTTTATAGCAGATTTATTCATAATTATTCCAATCTGGAAATATCCAAAATGTCCTTCAACAGGCAAATGGATAAATAGTGGTATACCTGTCCAATGAGATACTACTCAGTAATAACAAGGAATGAATCACTGATTCAGGCAGTAGCAGAGATGACTCTTTAAATGCATTTTGTTAAGTGAAAGAAAACACGCACAAAGTCTACATATTGTTTAATTTCATATATGTGATATTCTGGAAAAGGAAAAATTAGGGAAGGAAAACAGATCAGTGGTTACCAGGGAGTTAGGGGAGAAGACAAGTTTTCTCCAAAGACTACAAAGGGGCCACACAAAGGAATTCTTAGGGCAACGGAACTGTTCTGTACGCTTCTGTTCTCAGTCTTTTCTTTGGACCAAGACAGTTAAGTTGGAGATGTGATAGCCCAGTATTGGCTTGTTTATGGGCATCCTTGCTTATAAATCTGTTCTTGACCAGCACACCCTGAAAAGATATCTACTAGTTGGTATGTCCTGCCTATTCATTGTGCCCAGGGCAAACCCTGAACTCAGAGCCCCAGCCACTCAGTTGGTCTCCAGAAAAGAGAACTTCATGACTTCAGAGAGATTCCTGACTGGAACAAATGAGTTACTACAGATCTACATTTATACATATGAGTAGAATTAACCACTTTACAGATAGAGAAACAACTTGAGCAACTAGAGCAAATGGTCACCAACAAAAGTTAATGCAAAAAATAAGAGTTTTAAAATAATAACCATTATTTTAGTGTGAATTAATAGCCCATAAAAACAATACAGGCTAATTTTAAAGAAAAAAGAATTTAAGTTCTTAGAAATTAAAATCATGGTGGTCAAAATAAATTGAAATTTTAAATGGAAAAATTAATAAGTAACCTGGAACACATGCAAAAAATCTAATATCTATATAAAATGAATTTGAGAAGGGACTGAAGTTGATGAAAATGCTAGAAGATTCTGTAATATTTTAGAAATATTAAAGAACTGAATCGAACTCTTATTCACACAGAAAAAAAAGCACCAACGAAACGAAAACTATTTCTGAACACGCAAGTATACTTCCCATAACTCTTCTTAAACATTACTCAAGAAAGTATCCCAATCAAAAAGTTTTTTTAACCAATGCAAAATAAATGAATAAAGACAAATTTTCAAATGGGAGGAAGGAAGGCTAGAAGGAAAAATACAAGTCTAGCTAGATGATGTTTGATATTTATAAGAGAGGCAAGTAAACAAAATGATGTAGAAAAGTGGGAAGAAAGACATGGGTAATAAAGACCCATCCAGTACACACAAATCTGATAGAAATGGGAATAGTAATATCAGACAACACAGACTACAAGGCAGGAATCATTAAACAGGGCAGAAAAAAAAACTTACTTAGACTTTATAAGATTAAAATCCACTGAGAACAAATATAGTAATCTACAAGTATGAATCTAACCAAATTCACAGTCACAGTAAGAAATTAACATATTTTGCTTACTGATTTGTCAGTTTTGAGAAAATAATAAATCAGGATATAGTATGATAAATATATCAAGCCAAAAAACAGAGAAAGGAAAGCTTATCAAAATGTTTAGGGAAAATGTCTGTGCATTTAGAAAAGCAAATTTGGAATACAGTTGATCCCTGAACAATGCAGGGGTTAAGAGAACTGACCCTCTGCGCAGCTGAACAGCCATGTATAACTTATCATTGGCCCTGCACATACATGGTTCCTCCTTATCTGCAGTTCCACACCTGCAGATTCAACCAACAATGGATTGTGTAGTACTGAGCATTTACTATTGAAAAAAAAAATCCACATACATGTGGACTCGTGCAGTTCAAACTCATGTTATTCAAGGGTCATCTGTATTATCAAAGCAACCATTAAAAAAAATCTAAACATATAGCACAAAATATCCAATAAGAGAATACCCATACAAAGAGTATTTTAACAATCTTGGGGTGGAAACTCAGAAGGCCATAAAGAAGAGAATACAGAACTGACAACATAAATGTTAAAGAATTCTATGTGGTAAAAACTCCCAGACGCATTTAAAGAATAAACTATGAAAAATACTAGCAAATGGTATAACAAGTCACTGATAGTCACTACATGTAAAGAGCTATTATAAATCAATAAGAAAAAGAGGAACACTGAAAACTAAGCAAAAAATATCAACAGGCAAGTAATAAGACATTTACAGATATTCAACTTGATCAATAAGCAAAGAAATGCAAAATCAAAACAGTAATAAAATAGTACTTTTCACCCATAAAATTACTAACATGTAAAAAATGATATTTTAGCAGTGATTGTCTTGGGACAATTCTTCATAGGTCTCTCACATTTCTGCACATCTTATAAGCAGGGGCACTGACATTCTCTGTTCTAGACTATCTTTTCAAGGGTATTTAAGCTTCGAACACTGTCAGCAGATAAAGAGAGGTCTCCCTCTAGAGTAGAGGGCAGGTTTTTTTACTAATAAAGACAATGTCCCTCGCTCTATGACAAAGGTTAGGCAGGTTTTCTTGCAGCCTATTATGAAAGAGTCAGGTTCCCTAAGGTCAGGGTACATCTCCTGTAATGCAATCAACTGCATGTGTTAGAAAAATCTGGCTACAATACCCTGTGGAAATTAGGGTTCAAGGAAGTGGCACAAGAAAATGATGACTCTCTGGCTACTGTTATTGTTATGCTCTGTCTCGAACTCAGGATCTCATGTCTTCCACCAGCATTCATGAGACTCTAACTTTCAAGGAGGATAAAATTCAGCCTTAACAGTTTCTGGCAATGATACAATAGGAGGCAGCAGTCTCACAAATTGTATAAATTTACTCTTATGACCTTTTGAAGAGAAATGTGGAACAATCTTCCATAATTTTAAATTTATATAGCCTTTGACCCAGCAATTCCACATCTAAACATTCATACTAAGGCCCTAAATAAATGTACAAATATATATACACACACAAAAGCCATCCCCAAGGCTTTGTTTCTAATAGAAATAAATCTGGAATAGCCTAAATATCAATAGGGGATAAGCTAAATAAATTTTGGGTTATCCCTACAATGAAATATCAAAAAGACTTTTAGATATAACGTCATATGCATTGACACAGAAAGATGTTCATCAATTATTAGTAACTGGAAGTTGCTGAAAATTATATAGTCTCCTGCCATTTATGAAACACATGTAAACTTGTATACATGTATTTTTAATGTCTGGAAAGAGAGAGAACAAATGCTTAAATAGTGATGATCTCTGGGGAATGGAGTTACTGAATAGGTGGCATTCAACACTTTTCTCCTTTGGCTATTTCTGTATTATTTGATTTTTTTTAAGAATGTATATTTATTATGACCTAATAAATTGCTAAGTATCTACTCTAGCAACACTTGAAAATGAATTATATTTAAGATGTTCATCTGGGATAGTAAAATACAAATGGACATAGGACAGCCACAAGGATCATTTATTTCTATAGGCCTTTATCCCTTAGAACTACTGAAACCAGGTACAGAATGACCTGAGTCATAGCCAATGAGGCATACACACTCCACTTAGTAGTACACAATGCAAAGTCAAAAGACATACAGATTTGAATTGAGCTGCTCTTCTAGGTTCTCTGAGGAGCGAATCTAACCTGGAAAATTCTGTTAGCAAGAGAAGGGGTTTATTTAATAATGGCTAATGATTCAACTGACAATGAGAAGGGCAAGCTAAAAATAATCTCAAGAAGAGGTAGAAACTTTAAAGATGGGGTGGTGTAGGAAGGAAAAGGGTAAAAAAAAAAAAAAAAAGGAAGTCAACTTACCCCCACTAAATGTATTTTATTCCAAAAATATTTAGTGATGTCTACAATATGCCAGGCACCGTTTGAAACACTAGACATTAAAACACATTATAAAGCTAGAGTTGTAAGAGCAGCATGGTATCAGCACAGGAAGCCAGAGATCACCAAACATTAATTCAGAAAAAGTTCCAAGAATATACAAGAAATAGTCTCAGGTAAATGTAGTACTTGCCATCAGTAGGGAAAAAGAGAATTCAACAAAAGATGATAGAGACGTTGGCAAAAAACTATGAGAGGAAAAAAAAAAACCAGCCTTACTGCCTTTTTACACTAAAATATAATGAGGTAGGCTGAAGATTTAAATATGAAGAATAAGACCATTAAAAGCACTAGAGGAAAACAGAGGTGGGTATTTATATACAATTCATGTGGCAAAAGGTCTTTCTTAAGAGGATACGAGTTAGATCCCTGAAGTTAAAACCAATTATGGTGATCGCAGCAAAATTTAAAAGGATGAGGCAATGAGACTAATAACCCCTAGAGAAAGAAGGGGCAGTTTTTGTTAACTGACCATATTTAGAAGTAAAAGGTAAATAGTAACGTTTTAAGATTCCACTGTACAGAGGACTATAAATGCATTACTGGATCGTGGCGTTAGTAAAAAAGTATTAACCGTCTTACTTTAAGCTGATCTTTCTGATTTTCGACTCCAAAAAAAGACGGGATGAGCATGAAAATGTAAGGCTCAGAAAAGCCGAAATTTGGGACAGTAGTTTAAAAACAGAGAGAATGAGAAAAAAAGAAAGAGAACTTAGTATCTAATAAAGGACTATAGATGCGTTGATACATTAGGAAAATCTCCCCTCTACTCAACGAACAGGTACAATAAGTAATATAGGACAGCAGAAGCATGAAGTGAACTCTAAGTGGGGGAAAAAATGTAAGTATAAGTCTGAACTTAAGTGCACGCCATGCAGCAGTAAAGGCAACTTGGGTCCTCCCACAGACCACAGCAAGCGCGATCCCCGCACCTGGTGTGAGTCCTCGAGGGTATAAAGTCAGACACATATCTGCCAACGCAACTACCTGACCCCAGGTTTATATCATCTTTACTTCCTAATTTGTATATTTTAATTAGTGATTGCATCCGAAGCTTTGGGGCAATGAGCATTTGGGAAAACATCAAGGAAATCCAAAACCACTCCCATAGCAAACTTGTTGACAAGGAGGCCAAGCCGATGTTCACCATCTCAGTACATTCTAAGAATACCCCTAAACACAGAAACAGGGCTGCTGCCAGGTATCTCGTGGCAGTCCTGAAGAAAGGCAGGGGCCTAGTTAAGCAAAAACCAACGGGTGCCAGAAAGAAATCTATGCAGCACGCACAGGTGCAACAAGCACCCAGGCGGGCAGGTGGCCAACTCGGGGCTGGGGCTGCAGGGTCAGCACTACCCGCCAACCCCGCGGTGTAAACAACCCTGCGCCGCGCGCGGGGCGACGCCTCACGCGAAACAGAAAAACTGGGGCAAAGAAGCCGTGCCCGATGCAACTAAGCTGTTTGCTGGATCCCAGCAAGCCCCCAAGCGCAGCGCGGGAAGCGGGGCACGGAAGGCCGGGGCGGGGACCTCTGACGAGCGCCCAAGCTCCCCGAAACGAAGCTTTCCGCCCGGGCCCGGCCCAGCCCCAGCGTCGAAAGAGGAAGACGGAGACCCGCAGGAGGAAGAAGTAAAAGGGCCGTACCCTGCAGGGTCCGGGAGAGGCGCGCGCCGTGGGCTTCAACAGCTACCGGGCGGCGCGGGGAGGCCGGGGCGCCGGGGGGCGGCTCCCAGGCTCCCGCGCAGCGGCGCGACGGCTGCGAGCCCGGCCCAGCGCGACCCGGAAGGAAGATGCGCTGGCCGCGGGGAGGGGCGGGGCCGAGGACAGGGCGGGGCCACGGCGGCGTCTGGACCGCCCTCTCCGGCGCCCAGGGGCGGGGTTTCCTACTATTGCCTTCTGGGCCGGAGTCCTTTGCTGAACGTTACCAGTTACTTCTCAGCGTTCGCAGTTCGCAAATCTACTGCGGAAATAATCTCTTCCTCTCATCTGCCCGCCATCTGTAGTGTAGTCCTGCTAGAGCTTCTTCAGTCCAGAGTTGCTGGGTCGGGGATTCACAGGGATTACGAGTGTTAAAATTCTCAGAGGAAAAGTGGAAGAAAAGTTATAGGCGCTCTAAAGGCATTATTCACGAAGTTTGCAAACCTCTTCCGCCTCAGATACAGGTCTTTCCCGCAGGCTCATCTTCCTTCCAACATTCTGAAACCCAAGATCATTATCTCGATTGAAGAGGATGCTCTCAAAGTCTCCCTTAATCATTTTTTGTTTTCAGTAAATACAATGTTACCTCCTTTTTTTTTAGTTTGCATATTTATCTCGTTACAAGATTTCCATTAAGATGGAAAACATTTAATAATAAAGAAACGTTGAACTACACATTACTTGCTATCTAGGCAAAATTATAAGGATATTTATTTATAAAGTATATGCATGAACTCAGCTAATATATGATGTGCAATATAAATTGTATACGAAAATGAAAAAGTTTTAAAGGAATTGAAGCTTAATCCCTATTCCACCCTCAACTCACCTTGAGTGTGGCCACCACTTGATAATTTGCTTCCAAAGAATATGGAAAGGAGAGAAAGGCAGCTTTGCTGTGGAGAAACCTAAGAAACACTACCTTGGCCAGATGGAGGTTAAAACCTGTTAGTGATAAGCCAAGTTTATACCACGTGCCTTGATAGTGTGTCATGGGAGGGGCACTTCATCTCTGCACTATTCATTCTCAAAACCCCTAAACCCAGTCTAACCTTTAGAAAACATCAGAAAACCCAGGTGCCCTATTTTTAAAAAGCCTGAACAAACTGCTAATTTAATGAAAGAGAAAAAAAAAAAAAAGGAAAAACTGAGAAATTGTCACAGATGAGAGCTCCCTCCCTTAGAAGACAGGACCACTACATATAACATGGTATTTTGAATGGGATCCTGAAACTTGAAAAATATATTAGTGGGGAAACTAGGGATACTGGAATAAAGAGTGGAATTTAGTTAATAGTGATGTACCAGTGTTTGTTTCTTAGTTGTAACTAGTATTGTAACATAAAATGTTAACAATAAAGGGAACAATAAAGGGAAAATGGCTGAGTGGTATAAGGGACCTCTCTGGACCATGTTGTAACTTCTCTGTGAATTTTAATCTATTCTAAAATAAAGAGGGGATTACAAATAATTAATTGTACATAAACGAAACTGACCCTTTTATGGTTACCAGTGAGATTTATCGGGTTGATGTCCATAGAGCACTCAGACTCAGTCTTACTAAAACAATTTCTCATTTCTAATATAATTTCTAAGTAACCTTTTCATTGACGTATAAAATGTATTCAGAAAAATATATGTAATATATGTGCAGAGTTTGATGAAAAGTGAACACACCCATGTATTCACCATTCAGATAAAAAAAAGTAATTACTAGCACTCAGAAGCCTCTCACTTGCTCTCATAAACCTCTACCTTTTATTCCTCCTCAAAGGTCACCATTATCCCGACTTCTAATACCAGAGATTAATTTGACTTATGTAGATGGATTCATACAGTATACATTCTTTTAAATCTGGCTTTATTCTCTCAACATTAGGTTTAGAAGATTTATTCATGTTATTGAGTGGAGTGGTAATTTCTTGAGTTTCTGTTGTACAGGTATACCCTAATTTATTTACTATTCTGCTCCTGATTGGCATTAAAACTGTTTTTAGTTTTGATTGTTACAAGTGATGCTACTATGAACACCCTTATTCATATCTTTTGATGCCTATCTTTTGTACACCTTTCTACATGTTTATTTTGGTGGGTTTTTTTTTTGATATGTAAGAGATGGTGCTTTTTTTGATATGTAAGCATTGGTGCTGCTGTTTTGTTTAGTGTTTTTGTTTAGTTTTGTTTTTAAAGGTACTTGAAGATCTACTTGGAAAGCATGTAAGTTTATAATTAAGGAAAGGAGAAGACTAGGGCAAAGTTCCATTTCTATGACTAGATGGAATTTGGACCATCATTGTTCAATCAATCTCCTTCCAATCTTCTCATCTTAAGGGCCTTGTCATTGCCATACTTTGCTTGCTGGGCGGAAGAGCCAAGTGAGGCCAAGGAAAAGGGTGTTATCAGTTGGTGATGGCGCTGATTTAATGGGTGAACCAATGCCTCCTTATCAAATGGAATGTTGTTTGGAGCTGAACAGCATCCCACGCCCTAACAGCGCTATTACAAATAAAGTCCCAACAAAGCTTAATTGTGCATAAAGTCACCAGCTCAGCAGGCTGGTTGTGATCCATTCTGTGTTAGCTTCAAAAGTCACAATGTTCTTCTCAGACAGGGAGGCAGGCAAAGAAGCAACAGGTTCAGAATTCTCCTTTGTTTCTAACTCTTGAAACACTTGCCATTATGCCCTCCACTATTCTCAAGTGATTTTTCTTCATCTTAAAAAGAAATGTCTACTATTTATAAACCTCCCAGGCAAAGAGTAAGCCTGACTATAAGATACTATACCAGAGAGGCAGAGATATCATTCACCATGCTGCCAGGAGGACCAAAAATGTCTTCACAATGAGCTCTCTTGGGCTTTCTGTCACTGGTTCCCCAGTATGTTCTTCTGTCAAGACCTCTCAGAAAATGCAGTTCCATACATTTCTTATATACTCAGCCAAAATAATTTACCCCTCTGAGAAATCTTAAGTTAACTAGTTTGTTGGAAAGTGGCATTCAATCAGTAATATTAGCCCAAGGTTTTTAGTACACCAGTGGCTAAAGAGCACAAATAACTGGCAGTAGAAGTAGTCTTTTAGTGTACTTTTTTTTTTTGGCTGCACCTGTGGCATGTGGAAGTTCCACCCAGAGACTGAACCTGTGCCAGCAGCATCCAAGCCACGGCAGTGACAATACCAGATCCTTAACCTACTGAGCCACCAGGGAACTTCTAGTGTACCGTCTAAAAACCTCTTACAATCTAGACAAAATTTCACTTTCATATTAACCTATCACAAAATTAGTCTAGACATAGTCACGGCCATTGAGAAGAAAATAAATATTTTAAGCAAGTGCAAATCCCTTTTTTTACAGATGAGGAAACTGAGGCTTAGACAGGTTAAATGACTTCCCCAAATCAGTGTCAGAACTCGCCATAAAACCTAGTGCTCTGACTTTAAATCTAGAGTTTTTTTTTTAATGATACCACTTTTCCGTTTTATGATTTAACAAATCTTAACTAATCATGCTTCCATATTATCATAATCTTGAATGAACTGAATACAATAGAAAGAAAATTGAACTTGGGAGGAGCTTTGCTAAGTAACTCTGTGATCTTGGATAAACTACAACTTCTCTGAGCTTGTTCTCATGTCTACGAAACATGCCTAACTCACAGGCACTGGAGGGATTTAAAAGAAATCGTACACGTGAAAGCACTTTGTGAGCTATAAAGTAGTATGCAAATATATGAATATTATTAATATTTGTTAAAACATGTTGAGGATCAGAAATTGAGTCCTTCCAGCACAAAATGTCAGAACAAAACCTTCAATTTCATCCTAGTCTAATCCTTCCCATTGTTAACAGAGGAAAGCAAAGCCTAGAAAAAGTGAGTAATTTACCCAAAAACCTATGGTAAGTTGATGGCAAAGCCAAGACTTGAATATAGGTCTTGTAACTTATGACTTCTAATTACATGAATACTAATTACAAACCAGTAAGATGGTCTAAAATAACTAGGTAAAACTTTAAACAATTTACCCAGGCCTAGCAGGGATATCTTGAAATACATATATATTTTTTCTTTTTCTTTTCTTTTCTTTCTTTCTTTCTTTCTTTCTTTCTTGCTTGCTTGCTTGCTGCTTTCCTTCCTTCCTTCCTTCCTTCCTACCTTCCTTCCTTCCTTCCTTCCTTCCTTCCTTCCTTCCTTCCTCTCTCTCTCTCTCCCTCTCTCTCTCTCTCTCTCTCTTTCTTTCTTTCTTTCTTTCTTTGTAAGGGCCCAACATGAAGCATATGGAAGTTCCCCGGCTTGGGGTCAAATCAGAGCTATAGCTGTTTTTGTTGTTTTGTTTTTTTCATTTTAGGGCTGCACCTGCAGCATATGGAAGCAACGCAGGATCCAAGCCACATCTGTAACTTATACCACAGCCTGCAGCAACACTGAGTGAGGCCAGGGATTGAACCCGCATCCTCACAGACACTATGTTGAGTTCTTAACCTGCTGAGCCACAATAGGAGCTCTGGGGTGTTTTTATTTTAAAATTTTTATTTATTTGTTTATTTACTTTTTAGGGCTGCACCTGTGGCATATGGAAGTTCCCAGACTAGGGGTTGAATTGGAGCTATAGCTGTTGTCCTACGCCACAACCACAAAAACTCAGGGTCCGAGCCACATCTATGACCTACACCACAGCTCATGGCAATGCCAGATCCTTAACCCATTGAGCAAGGCCAGAGATTGAACCTGCATCCTCATGGATCCTAGCCAGGTTCGTTTCCACTGAGCCACTACAGGAACTCCTTGAAATATTTTTAAAAATATTTGAAGTATGTATTTTCAAAATAACTTCTCTAACTTATCCTGTTTGTGCTGTTTTGTACTATTCTTTCTTCTGCAGCTGGTATCATTTACTTAAAAATTTAGCATTAATAAAAGATGTCAGTGGTCGAGCAGAATACAGAGAAACACTACCTGGAGACAGTGGACAGAATAGATCTCTTCCAGAGACATCTTCATGCCTGTGATTCCATGATGAGTGGAATACACAGCTGTGAAAATGAAGCCTGTGGGCCGGACCTCCAGGAAGCCCAATGGAGGCTACAATCCTTCTCCTTCCTACTTTTTCCTTTTTATATGGAGATGCTTTTGAAAGAGGTCCTCTGTATCTGCGTTAAACGGATCCCTGTGGTCTCTTCACAGAGTGGCGTGGTAGTTGATAGAAAAAAAGCCAAGATTCTCTGTCCACACAAGTAAAGCAAAAGCAATATGTGACTCTCTGAGGGTTTCAATAGTAATGTTGCATATAATTCAGAGTCTTTAATTCCTCACAATTATTTTGTCCTCAGTGGAAGATTTGAGGGAGTGGGATTATCCAGATGAACACTCGGTATTCATTCATTTATTTGTGCCCTGACACAAGTGTGGTTATTTCTCCCCATTGTAACATCATCTGTGTATTTATTCTAAAAAGTATAAAAATATGATTTTTCCACATTACCCACATCTGTTGTAACATAAAGAAGTGTATTCTATTTTTGTTATTGAACCAAAAATATTGTGAGTTCCCTTGTGGTACAGAGGGTTAAGGTACAGTGGGTTAAGCATTGTTACTGAAGCACCTCTGGTCACTGCTATGGTGTGGGTCTGATCCCTGGCCTGGGAACTTCCACATGCTGCCAGCACAGCTAAAAAAAAGGGAGGGGGGATATTTTCCTCATCTAGTTAATGTGAATAATATAATGTATTTAGTAAATACAAGTGACTCAAGAATAATTTGTTAACCATAATTTAAAATGAAATCTTCATGATAATTGGTGAACTTTAATAATAAAGCTTTGTCCCAACCCAGTAGTACCCTTTGATGGTGCATTTCCTTCATCCAGCAGTATCTCTCGTGGATAGTGTGTGAAAGGTCAAAGGTCATCTGGCAAGATGCTCCCTAAAAGTGCATCTTTAAATGCACAGGATGTGATACTATAACTGTTGAGGATTTCTTGGTTAGAATTCCCCGTGCCTTATTGGGAAAAAAATCTTCTATGTCAAAGAAATATACAAAAAAATTTTTAAAGTACTTTCTTTTTTTCTTCTCTCTTCTGGTTATAAACTGGTAGAAGGTCTCCAAGTTTTGAGGAGAAATAGACTTCCCTCTTTGGTGCATTTCTCAAAGTGTTACCAAGGAAAAAATTCCCTATTACTCAGTCTCCTTTTGCTATTTTTTTCCTTGCTTATCATTTCAGTCTTTTACGCTGAGAGATCTGATTGCTTTAGAGTAGGGGGTCTTTCCTCCTAATCAAATGACTCACAAAGCAAGTCACTAAAAGAAGAGGGTGAGAAGCCAAGCTGGGCTGCTGGCAGCATTTCTCTTTCCGCCCGCCTCTTGGCCTCCTGCCCCCTGAGATTGCCTGCAACTGCCAGGACAGCACAAGCATCTTGGAGATGGGCCAGACAAGATTTAACAATGGTCAGCTGGGATCGATCTGTTACGGACCCAGCACTTTATTTACTATTTCCTAAGTAGACTGCTATTCATATCGTGTTGAACTATTTTATAGGATGTGAGGTCTTGATCTCATTTCATATTTGTATGTCCTATTTCCCTAATAATGAATATTTTTCCATAGCCGTTGGCGGGGCTAGAAAGCAAGCTTAATGCAATCACTCAAAAGTACCTCTTTAGGGAAACAACACAAGTATTTGAAATTCAGAAGAAGGGTTTTTGAGCTACTTTCTGTGAAGGTCATATTTTGAGGATGGGAGAGGCCATTTTTTGGTAAGGACAATAACAGTATTTATTCTCCCACTAATAAGAATTTATGTTCATTTAGACTGAGACTTGGACCTCACATACAAATTGTGTTTGTTGCCCTATTCTATTCCAATTTTGTCTGTGCTTAGTGAGAATCTAAGCAGGCATTCTTTTACAGGGAATGCCTAACAAATACCATTTGTACTAAAAATAGCAAAAGCCGTATATGCCAGTACTTCTCAAACTTTAATGTGCATATGAACCTCCTAGGATAGAGATTCCGATTTTGGGTGGAGCCTGAGTTCTGAATGTCTAACAAGCTCCCAGGTGATATGGATGCTGCTGAGCCCTGAACTACACTTTGAATTTAGAAAGTTTTAGGCCATTTCACTTGACAAATATTGTATTGAACTCTAAAGACGTAGCATGACCAAGTACCAATATTGCAGAGCAATATCTCAACTTTAACTGGAGTCTTGAACAGGGCAGTAAATGAATACAACCTTGTTAAATGTGTGTGACTCCTTTAGATGGTTTTAAATTTCCTGGGGAATAGAGGGAGGTAATCTATATTCTATTTTCATTTTACTGAAAAGGCAGGTGCAAGAGAAAATCTATGCAACTATAGCACAAGTGGGCATCTTTTTCTTTGTTTGTTTATTTATTTATTGCTTTTTAGGTCCTCACCCACAGCACATGGAAGTTCCCAGGCTAGGAGTCAAATAAAAGCTGCACCTGCCAGCCTACACCCCAGCCATGGCAATGCCAGATCTTAACCCACTGAGTGAGGCCAGAGATCGAACCCATATCCTCATGGATAGTAGTCAGGTTCGTTACCTCTGAGCATGTCTCTGAGGACTATAGCTGGCCCATCTTGCAAGGTACTTGAGGAAAGCAGCAGTCAGTCTTAAAGGGTCTTGGAGATAGGATTCTGGCATGTGCCAAGAATTACATGAGCAGGATGAGTTTAGCTTTCTATGTGTCAAAGTTCCCAACTACTAATGCCAATCTTGAGCTGCTATCCTGCTCTGGCCTGCTTTTGTTTTCACCAAGTGCAAGTGCAGCACAGAAATGAGGGCATGAGAAAAATATCAGATTTGTTATTCACAGCAAGAGCTCCTAGCCCAGACAGCTCCAAAGTAAATCTGAGCAAGGTCTTGCTGTGACTTTGGGACCAAAGACTTAATGTTCTCATACCATTAGTGGACTCTGGCACTTTATCAAACCTGTGATATTGACTAACTACCAGTAATTGCTGATTTATGGGCAAAATTTTCTCTGCCTTGTTTTCTTCAGGATTCTAATATACCTTCATCTTCTGGAAATGTGTTGAAGCAGTCAGTTCACGTTCTCTGTGAGCTTTGCTATTGATATATCTAAACAGAGGACATCTTGCTCCTTTACCTATTGCTATTGAGGTGACCTTGTTGTGCTTTACCTGCCTTAAGTTATCCCTTTAGAAAAACAACCACATTTTCATGCATTCAGGGAGGGCAGTTAACAGACTAGAGCATTTGGGAAATAAAGTTTATTGTTCTATAATTTTCAAAAGCTCTTTACTTAGGATAAGATAATGATATGACTAGAAAGATTTCTAAAGAGCATCTATAGGTGACAAATGGGTTTCACCTCCAGTGCTAGAGGACAGAGTCATATGAGAGTGGATGTGCCTTTTATTTTCCAATCCAGATCTAGTACCAACCCTAACTTCTTTTTTTTTTATAATTTTTTAATTTTCCCACTGTACAGCAAGGGGGTTAGGTTATCCTTACATGTATACATTACAATTACATTTTCCCCCCACCCTTTGTTCTGTTGCAACATGAGTATCTAGACAAAGTTCTCAATGCTATTCAGCAGGATCTCCTTGTAAATCTATTCTAAGTTGTGTCTGATAAGCCCAAGCTCCCGATCCCTCCCACTCCTTCCCCCTCCCATCAGGCAGCCACAAGTCTCTTCTCCAAGTCCATGATTTTCTTTTCTGAGGAGATCCAACCCTAACTTCTAATCTAAGCTCTTCTCCTCTCTGTCTCTTTCATTATTTGGCACTCTCTGTCTAGATGCAAGTACCAACCAGGCCTCAAAATTACCTCTATGGGAAGACTGGGGACATACCAAGAGACTAGGACTACTCTGCCCTCTTCACCTCCCCTTCAAACTTCTACCCCTTATTCCATGTTTGACCAGCACCTGGGGCTCCCCAGAACCGCATCCATGGCAACCTTTGCCCTCTGGCATTTTTAAAGGGGTCCACATTATGACTAGGTGCTTTGAACCTGATTCCATGCTCACAAATGATCATGTAACAGCAACCCTTCAACCATACTACATAATGTTTCTGACCAAGCCACAGCTCACAATAGTTGGGTACTTAGATGTATCTTTGGTGTCCATTTATATCCTTTTCCAGATTCAAGGCCTCAAAACTGCTGTCAGGTGCCTCCTTCTCTTTTCACACTTCCTCATTTATTATGTATCACTGGAAGGGAGACAGAGGTTGGTGACAGTGACATTTAAGATCTTATAATATTTTGAAAGCATCTGAGTATAGAAATATATTTTGTCTTGTTTATTTCTGGATACAGGAGAGTGTTAATTGCAGCCAAGAGGCCTAGAGCTGATTTAGATCTCTCTCTAATAACGTGACCTTGGCTAAGTTACTTCACCTTTTTGATATTTTGTCAAGTGCAGATAATGGCATCTGCTCTTAAATGTGGTTAATCAAAGATATGCAAAAGAAATTTGCTCTCACCACAGGAAAGGTTCTAGTCTATATAAACACAAGGAATTATTAAGATACTGATATTTTCAGACTGAGTTAAGTGTGATTGAATTTTACACCATTAAATGTGCATGTTCAGTGATTTCCTTATTGGTGGGCTGATTCTTGGTATGGTAATGAAGACCTATGTATAGTTTTCTTGATTAACTCATGGCTCAGGACTTGTTACTTCAAGCACCAAACAAGATTCAGTTTTTTGAGGCATTGCATCCAATATCTCAATTATTCATCTTAGGAATTAGTATAAAATTAGCACAGATCCCTGTTCATATGGAAATAGATGGGTTATGTTAATTGAAATGCTGTAGCTGGAAAAAAATCTTGCATAATGAAAGGATTGATATTAATACCTTTGAATGGAAGATGTATATTATATCATTAATAAGGAACAATTCATTCATGTGTACTTGTTCAAAATGATTATTTTATGTAATTTACCTTGCTTCTAAAGTAGAATCTATTCAATATATCTAGCAAATATTTTGAAATAGAAATACTCCAATACACTTTTTAACTTAAAGTAAAAGCTAGGTTAAAACATTGAAAATTTTTTCTTGCTCCTTCTCGTCATATTTTCTATCACTTTCCATGTTCAGATTTTCACACTCAGCTGCTGTAAGGATGTATTAATTCTTAATCAGAACAAAATAATTAGGGGTGAACTTCCATCAACCATCCAGATTAAACACTTGGTGTTTGTGGTAAGCTGCCATCACTAAAATTCTTTGGTTCTCTCAGATAAGTGCTATGGAGTCTTTTCTGAAATTAAACGCAAAGTTCAGCCCCAGTAATGGGAACAATAATTTATAGAAATGCTGAAGGATATGAGACAGTAATTTACATTGCATATAAATAAATACATGTTTATACTTATGTATATACCTGTACATACACATTCACACCAGACTTCTAATCAGTTTTAAATTCATGAAGCTTATTATATGATAAAAACACATCATATAAATCTCATTATAATAATACAACCTTAGTATAATATTTCACCATTCCTTGTCATTTAGAAATTTAACTCAGAAATTTAACTTAACATACTTGTTTTGAGGACCTCTTATGTGAAAGGCATCCTGCTAAATATAGAGGAAATAAATACTAACAAAGACCTCACTGTTGGGAGTTCCCATCGTGGCTCAGTGGTTACTGAATCCGATTAGGAACCATGAGGTTGCGGGTTCGGTCCCTGGCCCTGCTCAGTGGGTTAAGGATCCGGCGTTGCTGTGAGCTGTGGTGTGGGTCACTGACGTGGCTTGGATCTGGCATTGCTGTGGCTCTGGCGTAGGCCGGTGGCTACAGCTCCAATTAGACCCCTAGCCTGGGAACCTCCATATGCCACGGGAGCGGCCGAGAAAAGGTAAAAAGACAGAAAAAAAAGAAAAAGGAAAAAACCCACAAAACCTCACTGTCTAGCCAGGGACATAATCCACGTGTGCAAATATCTTAATCACAAGAAGAGGATTTAAAAGCATTACTAATAACATTCTGTGGGAGCATGAAGTTGGATAAGATGCCACCAAGCATGGTTACTTAAAAGAGCTGGCAGGTTTAACTGGGCTAAAAAGATAGGTACCATTCCAGGAATTTCCAGGCAGAGGCAAGGACATGAAGAAAAGCCTGCAGGGGAAAAAGAGGCAGGAAGAATTTGGGGATGATGGTGATGGGGGAGAGTTGCAAAGAGTAGTACTGATACCTCCACTTTTTCTCTATACACAGCATATTGTGATCATTTTACCTCCTTTTCATCAATGCTGTGAAAATATTGTTTTTGAACACAGATAGATATGTGAAGAAATTCTAAAGCAGAAGCGATCTTCTAGGGAGCACATACATGGTAATTTCACCACTTCAAATGGCCCAAGATAACTGAGATTGGCAATAATTAACATTGTCAGCATTGACTGGAAGCCTAAGGAGAGCCCAAAAGGAAAAAAATGAATTATCTAGTGATACTGTGTTGACAACCATCTGACAAGCCCAGTGCCGAGAGAAGAGGGTTGGCGGGGGGCACAGGAGGCCCCTGGGATGAGGGGCCATCTGCTGGGACTGCAAGACTTGGCACCTGGTACTACTTCATACTCCAGTGCAAGGGGAATAGGAGTTAGATGTAAAAACATTGAGCAAGTAGTCCTAAAATAGAGGGGCTTCTCCAACCATTTCTAACTCAAAATTCTGAGAAGAGAACCCCTAAGCGTACTATTTATCTACTCGTTTGCACAAAGGGTCTATTCCACTTACTATGACCACACAGCAAATGACTCCAAAACTTGGTGGAGGAAAACAAAAATTTATTATCCTCATAGATTCTGTGGAGTCAGGTTTTGGGCCGAGTATAGGGACGTTAGCTTGTCTTTGTTCTATACTTTCTGAGTTTCAGCTGGAAGACTTCAAAGCTGAGGGCTGGAATTATCTAGAGACTCAGTCACATGTTCTGCAGTTAACACTGGCTGTCAGCTGGGGGCTGGGCTTCCTCTCCACTTGGGCTTCTCCATGTGGTCTCTGGGCAAAAAAATGCTAACCTGACTTCCTCACAATATGATGGCAGAATTCAGAGGGCAAGCATCCTAAGGGAGAGAGTGAAATGCAGGCTATATCCTTTCTACACCCCAGCTTTCCAAGTTTTACCATCATTTCCGTCATCTTTTACTTGTTGAAATGGTTACCTCCTGCCCAAAATCACAGTGAGAAAACAGAGACCCCACCTCTTAGGGGCAAGAATGACAAGGCTCAGACATATTGAACTGGACATATTGTCATAGCCATATCAGGAAAACCTGCCCCAGGGCCTTGGAGAGTTCATAGGACCAATACTGTGCACTATTTCTGCCTTTCCCTCCCTTTCCTATACTCCTGTAGTGGTTGAAATTTCTAGAATAAAGAGAGGGGCAGGAGTTCCCATCGTGGCACTGTGGTTACTGAATCCGACTAGGAACCATGAGGTTTCAGGTTCGATCCCTGGCCTTGCTCAGTAGGTTAAAGATCTGGCGTTGCCATGACCTGTGGTATAGGTTGCAGATGCGGCCTGGATCCCACGTTGCTGTGGCTCTGGCGTAGGCTGGTGGCTACAGCTCCAATTAGACCCCTAGCCTGGGAACCTCCATCTGCCACGAGAGCGGCCCAAGAAATGGCAAAAAGACAAAAAAATAAAAATAAAATTAAAAAAAAAAAGAGTGGGGCAGAGTGCTTAATAGGAAGTCCGGACTCTGCTTAGGGGAATTGTTAATAAAGTTTGTTGTGGGTTTTTAAAACCCAAACTCAGTACAGATTAATATTCCTGGAGCATGGGAAGGTAAATGTATTTACAGAGGTGGGGACTTTATTTTTATTTATTTATTTATTTATTATTTTATTATTTTTATTTTTTGCCATTTCTTGGGCCACTCTCGCGGAATATGGAGGTTCCCAGGCTAGGGGTCAAATAGGAGCTGTAGCTACCGGCCTATGCCAGAGCCACAGCAAAGCGGGATCCAAGCTGTGTCCGCGACCTACATCACAACTCATGGCCACACCAGATCCTTAACCCACTGAGCAAGGCCAGGGATCGAATCCGCAACCACATGGCTCCTAGTCGGATTCCTTAACCACTGCACCACGAGGGGAACTCCCAGAGGTGGGGACTTTAAATGTCATGCTGAGAATTCAGGTTTTCTGCTGGACTCAGGACTTTGTTCTGGGGCAATGGAGAAATGGTTGCATGGTTTTGGACCAGTGAGCGACATAATCATTTAGGAAAATGACTCCCTCTGAAAGCTCTGGGCAGAAAGGATCAGAATGGCAAGAGATTGGAAACTGAGAGAAGGCAGAAGTTCTCTTAACTGATCCCCTCTTGACTGAAATGCCTCATTACTCCCAGCTCTCCATGCTGCCTCTCAGGTCCCTGGATGCTGAGACTAGGGAGAGGCCCTCAACACACCTTGTATTCCTCCGCCTTCCAGGTGAGGCGCCTGCTCACCAACAGTCAGGAGGTGTATTCCCAAATCGGTGTACGAACTTCAGCTGCAACTGCATCGTTTAATTAAATATTTTAAGACAAAGTTAATTATGAGAGCAAGAGGAAAGAGAGTGTTTCTGTAAAAACCAAACTACCTGCTTTGGGAAAGACTAAATAAGTTTAATAATTGCTCCGTGGGTGAACGAAGTTAAAAGACTAGGGAGAGGGAATGAAAATCTAGAAAGATGCTATAGTCAGGTTACTTTGTAAGAGTTTTGCACTTTCAGAGTGTAGGATGTTGCTTCAAAGCCTGTAAAGCTGAAGTTCCAGCTGTGATGTAACGGGATCAGCAGCGTCTCTCCAGCACCAGGACTCAGGTTCAGTTCCCGGCCTGGCCCAGGGGCTTAAAGGATCCGGCATTGCCACAAAGGTCACAACTGTGGCTCAGATCTGATGATCCCTGGCCAAGGAACTCCATATGCCACTGGGTGGCCAAAAAAGAAAAACAAACAAATAAACAAAAGCTTGTAGAGCTAAACTTAAATATAATTCGAGTTTACCATTTGCTATCTATTTGACTTCAGGTAATTTCCTTATTGTATGTGTCCCAGTTTCATTACCTGCAGAATAGAGTTACTAATAGTACCTACCTCATAGTTTGCAGTAAGAATTAATAGAGTTTAAATTTGTTAAAATGCATATGAGAGTGTCTGCTACATTGGAAGTGTTAAAAAAGGGTTTTTATTATTATTATTATTTCTATTATTATTATCCACTATGGAATTGAATTTTTAGGAGGATGATACAGACCAGCAATAAACGGATCAATAGTCAGGAGCATGTTCTGGCTGTATTAAAAGACGAGTGAGGATTTCCCATCATGGTTCAGTGGTTAACGAATCCGACTAGGAACCACGAGGTCCCTGGCCTTGCTCAGTGGGTTAAGGATCTGCACTGCTGTGAGCTGTGGTGTAGGCACAGCTTGGATCTGGCGTTGCTGTGGCTCTGGTATGGGCCAGCGGCTTCAGCTCTGATTGGACCCCTAGCCTGGGAACCTCCATATGCCGTGGGTGTGGCCCTAGAAAAGAAAAAAAAAAAAAAGAGATGAGTGAGTGAATGTACATTTGTATATTCCCAAGGAAATGAGTGTCACTTTTTAGAAATCCTTGCTTAAATAGACTTAAAAACAACATTGATAAGCCATTGGTCCCAATGATCTCAAATGAGAGCCTTTTGTATCTGGAGGGCTCTTGGCAGGTGGATTATGTTAGGGTCTGGGGAGGGGAGGGGGAATGGAAAGTAAGGGGCAGAGAGGAGAAGCCTGATGAGAGGAGATTCAAAGGAGAGGAGGACTATGACCTGAAGGTTTGAGCCTGAGTGCTTGGAAAGATATTCATTACAGGTGAGAATCTAGTTTGGAAAGGGAATGACGAAAACACTTTATTTAAATATAATTGATTCAAACTTTGGTATTTGCCAGTGTTTGGTCCAGGGCTCTCTTCATTTCTTCCCACAAACACTCTCTAGACAAACTCATCTCGTGCCTTTGGTTAGCATATTCTAACCCTGCCAAAATTCATGATCCAAACCTCTCTGCTGAATTTGAGACTAGTATATACAGCTGGCTCCCACTCATACCTCTTCTTGCACATTCCATAGAACATTCACTGAACATTCAATATGTGCAAAGCAATCTATAATCTTCCCACTAACACCTGCTCCTTTTCCAAATTACCTTAACAAATGATACCATCATTCACCCAATCACTCAGGCCATGGATGATCTGGAAACCAATCTAAATGTCTCCCTTACCTTACGCTTCACATTTATTTGGTCTGTAAGACTTGGCATTTCACCTTTTAAATATGATTTGAATCTATCCCTTCTGCCTCCCAACTCCTGACTTCATAACTGGTATCTTGGCCCTCATGCTTTCTTCCTTCTAAACCATACCTCCCATTGAAAGATTTATATTTATAAACTCCAGTATGATCATACTATACAAATGGTTCAAACTCTTCCATGGCTCTCCATTGTCTAAGGGTCTATCCCCAAATTCTCTAGATGGTACATAACAGACAGGACACATCGTGATCTGCTCTCTGCATCTCTCTCCAGATTCATCTCTACCCTTTGTACCCTATGGTCAGCCATATAGAATTATCATGCAACTAACTCTACCTCCCAGAATTTACTGTTCAAAAACTTCGCACCATGGAATTCTCAGGACATGAGATCTTACCGATATCAATGAAGAGCGTCTTTATTTGCTTCAAGGAATCTTTCAAGAAATAGAGAAAAACAATCTCAATCCAAACTTTCGGAATTCAGGAGTTCCTCTTGTAGCTCAGTGGGTTCGGAACCCAACGTAATTTTCATGAGAATGTGGGTTCCATCCTGGCCTGGCTCAGTGGGTTAAGGATTTGGTGTTGCCACCAGTTGCAATGTAGGTCACAGACACAGCTCGGATCACTTGTTCCTGTGGCTGTGGTGTAGGCCTCAGCTGCAGCTCTAATTCAACTCCTAGCCTGGGAACTTCCAAATGCTGCAGGTATGGCCCTAAAAAGAAGGAAAACAAAACAGACTTTCTGAATTCGTTTTAAGAATGCTTACCTAGTATAATTCCACAGAGAAAAATTCTCAAAAAAAAAGGACGTTTGCAATATATATTTCATTCTAAGTATTTATTTTATGAATTTATAAATATTTACCTCTAATTAACTATACTTTGTAATTTTCTTACATCTACTTCTATGATTAAATTTAGTTATTTTTACAGTATGAATAGGACCAGAACTCTGATTCTCAGCACTGTATCTATAGGACTTTATCTAAAGAATTTGCCTAAGAATGACATGACTTCCAACAATCATACAATGAAGCAATTATGCTGTCAGAAGTACCCTATGCACAAAGATAGAAATGAAAAAGAGAACAGAGAGGATATTAAAAGAACTCCAAGAAAATGCTTTGCACATCTCTATAATAATAAAATCAGAAAGAAATGAACAGTAGTCTAAGAAAATATAAATTACCAAAATTGGCCCTTGAAGAGGTAGAAAATCTAAATAAATCAATTTTCATGGAAAAAATAAAGTTGTCACAGAACTACTCCTCAAAAATGTGCAGGACCCAGATGGTTTTACAGATGAATTATTTCAAACTTTCCAGGAACAAATTGTTTCTATGTTATATAAACTGGTCCAGAACATAGATATAGAAAGAAACTGTTTCTCTTCCTTATATGAAGTTAGCATCCATTCTAGCAAGGAGAATACAAACTTCAAACCAATTGCCCTTAAAAGAACTGACACAAAACTCCCAAGTAAGAAGTGTGCCCATTTACTTTGAATATTTTTAAATGTTAAAGAATGACCTAGCAAAGTTAATTTCAAAAATGCAAGAATAGGAGTTCCCCTGTGGCTCAGTGGGTTAAGGATCCCACATTGTCACTGCTGTTGCTCTGGTTACAGTTGTGTCACTGGTTCAGTCCCTGGCCTGGGAACTTCCACATGCTGAAGACATAGCCAAAAAAAAAATTTTTTTTTACATGCAAGGATAATTCAGTAGTGAAAATACATTAATAGATCAGAAGAGGAGAATCATATTATCATCCAATAATGCCAAAAACAACATTTAATTTATTTTGATAAACTTGAACTAGGAAAATGCTAACAGTCCAAATTTGGCATAACTATCACCTTGCTCATAAAAAGTGTATGAAAATGGAGTTCCCCAGTGGCCTAGTGGTTAAGGATTTGGCATTGTCATTGCTATGGCTTGGGTTCAGCCTGTGGCCTGGGAACTTCCACATGCCATGGGCACAGCCAAAAAAAAAAAAAAAAAAAAAAAAAAGTATAACATGGTTAAACAACAAAACCCTGAGATGCAACAAGGTATCAGAAACTCCATACATTCTGTGCAATGGAAGAGGCTGTTTTGGTCTAATTCTGTCTGCTTCCTCCTCCCGCAAATGGAGGGTGAGAGGCAAAGTGCTTCCCCTTGTACTACCCTGAAGCAGAGTGAGTATAGACAGAGCACAAGGAGACAAGGCAGGAGCAGAGAGCACTGCATAGCTATAAAAGCCCCACTTCTGGCCAAGCAGGCAGTCACAAGAGGCATCTCAATGGCATGCTGTAAGGGAGAAATACAACTGAGGAAGCAACTGCTCATGCAGAGGCTGTTCATTCTCTGGAACTGACATCACAGATCTGGTGTAAAGAAGGGATCACTTTTTGCTTTTTGTGTGTGTGTGTGTGTGCCTTTTTTTTTAGGGCCACACCTGTGGCATATGGAAGTTCCCAGGCTAGCGGTGGTTGAGGTGGAGCTGCTGCCACAGCCACAGAAATGCCAGATCTGAGCCACATCTGCGAACTACACCATAGCTCATGGCAATGCGGAATCCTTAACCCACTGAGCAAGGCTGGGGATGGAACCTGCATCCTCATGGATACTAGTCAGGTTTGTAACCCACTGAGCCACAGCGGGTACTCCCAAGAGGTGATCATTTAACATAGACTATCAAAGACCTGATGAGTGGGAGACAGAGGAAAAAAGGATCAGTGATCCAGCTCAAACTAAGAAGAGCTTCAGAACTGGGGCAGGGTAGAACCTGTCACCTTAGCCACACCTGGAACCACACTGGGGATGTGCCATAGTTTGGGATGTTTATTTGTAGCTGAGTTCATCATACAGTCTGCAGGGTGAAGAAAGAGGGAGGTACTGATCATGTTACACAAGCCTGTGAAGACCTAAAGCCCTGTGTATACACTGCCCCTTTCTAAGAAGAGTCTCCTAAACTTTTTGTTTTCCTTTATTTTTTTTCCTTCCTTTAAAAGCTGGGGTGAGATGTGCCTCCAGCTTCAAGTGAAAACCACCTACCACTGTAGTCACTGCTGATTGGAGAAGAAATTGGTCTTCTTCAAGCAACTTTAGAGTGGAGCCATGAACTAGGCATTAAGCCAATATAAGATGATTCAAATTGTTTAGAATACATTTAAATTTCAGTGAAAAGATGATGTTTGAACTCTAAGTACATGATTACTTCTTAAGAACATAATTTTGTTGAAGTTCTCATTGTGGCTCAGCAGGTTAAGGACCTGAAAGATGTAGTATCCATGAGGATGCAGGTTTGATCCCTGGCCTCACTCAGTGGGTTAAGGATCCAGCGTTTCCAAAAGCTTCAGCCTGACTAGCAGATGTGTCTTGGATCCAGCATTGCTGTGGCTGTGGTGTAGGCTGGTAACTACAGCTCTGATTCCATCCCTAGCCCAGGAACTCCCATATGCCGCAGGTGTGGTCATAAAAAGAAAAAAAAAATTATACACAAAAAAATTATACACACACACACACATACACTTTGGTGGTTTGTATGCATAGGCAGCTATGTCAAGAGTTCCAATATCACTGTCCGGCTGAACTATTTGCTGAAAGGACCCACAGGACTCAGGAAAATTGTTGTGCTTGTGGTTAGGATTTATTACAGGGAAAAGATACAGATAAAGATAAGGATAAAGCTACATAGGGTAAAGTCCAGGAAACATCAGGCCCAAGTTTCCAAGTGTTCCATCTAGTGGAATAGCACAGGCACACTTAATTCCACCAGCAATGATATTTGACAACAAATACAAGGGTTTATTCTGAAGGTTAGTCAAACAGGCCTGCAGGGCTAAATGAATGACCTCAGCTACACAGACTATGCCCATCTGCCCGGAGCAAAAACAGGCATTCACTGTAAGCCACATTTTATTTTTTAAATATATTTCATTTCAGAGCAATTTTAGGTTCACAGCAATGAAGCAGAAGGCACAGAGATTTATAAATTGCTATAATCAATGAACCTACATTGACAAATCATGATCACCCAAAGTCCACAGTTAACTTTAGGGTTCATGCTTTGGTATTGTATAGTCTGTGGGTTTGGATACATGTGTAATAACATGTATCCACCATTATAATATCACACAGAATAATTTTACTGCTCCAAATATTTTTTGTGCTCAGCCTTTTCATTCTTCCTTCCCCCCTCATTCCTGGAGGTATCTGATCTTTATACAGTCTTCATAGTTTTGCATTTTCCAAACGTCACACAGAATCATACACTGTGGAACTTTCTGATTGACTTTTTCCACTTAGTAATAGACATTGAAGTTTCCTCCATGTCTTTTCATGGCTTAATAGTTCTGTTCTTCTTAGTACTGTATAATATTCCATTGCTTGGATAGACCGCATATATTTATCCATTCACCTACTGAAGGACATCTTGGTTGCTTCCAAGTTTTGGAAATTATTAATACAGCAATAATAAACATACATCAGCAGATTTTTATATGGACATAAATTCTCAATTCATTTGGGTAAATACCAAGGAACATGACTGGTAGATCATATGGTAAGTGTGTGTTCAGTTTTGCGAGAAACCACCACACTGTGTTCTAAAATAGCTGCACAACTTTGCATTCCCACTGGTGGTGAGAGTTCCTGTTGCTCCACACATAAATCATATTTTTAGGGTAAGCATATCTGATTAATCAGGTGTATCCTGGCCTGAGACCTCAGGCACTCTTAGCTGGCAGAATATGACAAGGTCTCAGAGGTTATCTCCCAGGAGCTGGCCAAGGACCAGCCCTAAAGACACAACTTTCTTTGGAATGGGCTGATTTGAGCAACCAAGGTCTGCTGAGATTATGCTTTCCTGCTCCATAGCACCTAGCTTCTGAGAGAACAGTTGCTCTTTTTTTTTTTTTTTTTTTTTTTTGTCCCATCTGCAGCATATGGAAATTCCCCAGGCCAGGGATTGAACCCATGCCATAGCAGCAACATAAGCCACTGCAGTGACAACACTGCAGGATCCTTAACCCACTGAGTCACAAAGGAACTATCAGCTGCTCTTGCTAAGAACTTGTTCTATGCCCACTTAGCAAGAGAAGAGGGAGTACACTATGATTTTCCCCCAAGCAGCCTTAAGTAACAGGAAATGTCCACTGCCTAAAATGCTGGGCCTTCTCTGCTCAGACTTGGTGTTTTCACTGTTCCTGAGGTGATGCTACTCAAACCCCCAGTTCTCACTACTTCTAGCTAGCACTGTACCCTGACTAGACAGTCGAGAAATAAAGTCCTTTACTGTTCCCTGGGCTAGAAATGCAACCCCTCCCTATCCGTGTGATCTGAAGGAGGCTGGAAGGAAGCATTGAAGCTTGCCTGGATTTGATCTGGCATTGTCTTCTTAAAGAATCCATTTGGTTAGAGGAAAAGAACCTGCTCTCAGCTTCTTCTTTGGAATTAAGCAAAATAGTAACCTTTACCTAGATTGCTTTAGAAAAGGGGCAATTCTTTGTAAGTCTGGGATGCAACCCTACAGAGTGAAGCATGTGCTCTGGACTGGCCATGTTTCATCTCTCTCCTAGCCAGAATGTTTAGGTCTGGGACACAAAGAGGGAGTAAGAATAATGCCCCTCATAATGATACCTAAGTACCCACTCTAACCAAAAGAGATAGACAAGGCCAGACCAAGAAAAATAATGCATACATATTAAGAAAGCTGGGATTTATCCTGGAGGTAATGGGAAGTTATTGAAGGAATTTATAAGGGCAAACTAAAATTTACATTTTTCAAATATTGCTTTGAACACAATGGGTATGGAGGGAAAGAAGAATGGATGCCAATTTAGGAGATTAGTGCATTAATTAAGGCAAAACTGGATGGATTAAGACAGTATCAGTGGGAATGGAGAGGATTTTGGATAAGAGGTTTTCAGAGGAAACTGACATGTGCTGGAAAGAAGTTGGCATGATGTCCATATTCTGGGCTGGAAGAGAGAAGGATGGAGAATCTATTAGTCCAGGGCTTCCAGTAGGAAATACAGAGGAAGGAGTATTTCCAGCATGGTGGACTACACTTAGGTGGGATAAACACATCTTTTTAAGTCGAATGTCAGAGAGGAATTTTAGGAAGACTATTCCATAAGTCACAGGCCCCAGTTAAGGGAGAAACAAAAGCCAGAGAGACCTCCATTAGGGTGTGGCAGAAAAAAATAGGAAAGGACTAAGCACTGGTAAAAGAAAAATCTGGGTGACACTCCACTCACATCTTCAAAGACACAGGCACCCATGGGCTCAGTCTGTCCTGCTCACTGCTGCACCCAGAGCCTGGGGCATGGCAGTGGCTGAATGGAAGCCAGGAATAAGTGGTCTGCTGAGAAATGCTGGAGCTGGAGGCCTCTGCAGGTCACAGCTGCTGCAGAAGGCCCTGTGCCTGGAGCAAGAAGGGGACTCAGCCTGGGAAATCAAGACTGCAAAAGCCAGCAGAGCTGCCGGGAGTCAGGCCCGGGGCTGTATTTCCCCCCACCCCCCCACCCCAGTTAGTTTTAGGCTCCTCTTCTTGGGGAAGAGGGTCAGGGCCACAGCATAGGGTAGTCACATACCTGGTCCTACCTGTTTCCTCATTTGCAAGAGGTGTTGAGGTTGAGAGGGAGACCCTGCAATGCCTGGGTCCCTCAGATGCCCTGGCTTCCTTTTCTGCTCAGAGCCTTGAACTTGGTGACTGTGTGCTTGGTCCTGGGACCACTACCAAAGAGTTCTGCCTTGCCCTGAGTTGGTAGCTGAAGTTGCCTTTGTTTTTCCACTTTATTTTTGACATTTAGGGATTCCTCTTGTAATTCAGCCCATTTTTAAAAAGAATTACATGAAATATTTTTTAAAAAGAAAAATATGTAACTTGAAATCATAAAACTTCTAGAAGAAAATATACGCAGTAAACTCCTTGGCATTGCTCTTGGCAATGATTTTATTTTGGATTTAACACCAAAAGCAAAGGCAAAAAAAAAAAAAAAAACAGAAATAAACACGTGGGACTACATCAAACTAAAAACTTTCTGCACAATGAAGAAAACCATCAACAAAATGAAAAAGCAATCCACCCAGTGGGAGAAATATTTGCAAAACATGTATCTGATAGTGATTAATATCCAAAATATATAAAGTATTCATACAACTTAATAGTAAAAAAACAAACAATATGATTAAAACATGTGCAAAAGATGTGAATAGATTTTTTTTTCCAGAGAAGAAGTCAGATGGCCAACAGGTACGTGAAAATGTGCCCAATATCAGTAACTATCAGAGAAATGCAAATTAAAATGACAATGAGATATCACCACTCACCTGTTTGAATATTATCAAAAAAGTCTACGAATAGCAAGTGTTGGCTAGGATGTGGAGAAAACAGAACTTTTAGGAGTTCCCATCATGGCTCAGTGGTTAGCGAATCTGACTAGGAACCATGAGGTTGTGGGTTCGGTCCCTGGCCTTGCTCAGTGGGTTAAGGATCTGGCATTGCCGTGAGCTGTGGTGTAGGTCGCAGACATGGCTCGGATCCCGTGTTGCTGTGCCTCTGGAGTAGGCTGGCGGCTACAGCTCCGATTAGACCCCTAGCCTGGGAACCTCCATGTGCCGTAGGAACGGCCTAGGAAAGGCAAAAAGACAAAAAAAAAAAAAGAGAGAGAGAGAGAACTTTTATGCACTACTGATGGGAATGCAAATTAGTACAGCCAGTATGGAAAACAGTATGGAGTTTCCTCAAAAATTAAAAATCATACTACCAGAGTTCCTGCTGGTGCGCAACGGGATCAGTGGTGTCTTGGGAGCGCTGGAACACAGATTTGCTTCCTGGCCCAGCACAGTGGGTTAGGAATCCAGCACTCCTGCAGCGTCAGCTTAGGTCACAACTTCAGCTTGGATCTGATCCCTGTCCCAGGGACTCCACATGCCACAGGGAGGCCAAAAAAGGAAAAAAAAAAATAGAACTACCCACATGATCCAGCAATTCCACTTCTGGCTATTTGTCTGAAGAAAAAAACCCACTAACTTGAAAAAATATGTGCACCCTCACGTTCATTGCAACATTATTCACAATAGCCAAGACACAGAAGCAACCTAAGTATCTATCATTTTTGGATGAATGGATAGAGCAAATGTACTCATATATTTAGCCTTAAAAAGGAATGAAATTTTGCCATTTGCAACAATATGGATGGACCTTGAGGGCACTACGTTAAGTGAAATAAGTCAGACAGAGAAAGACAAATACTGTACAATCTCACTTATATGTGGAGTCTAACAAACATACAAAAGAAGAATTCATAATTCTGATATTGATTAATAGAATAAAATGTATGATGGGGAAAAATGTTATTTAAAGATGATTCCTGTCTTCCAACTTTTAGTTTCTGGAGAAAGTACCAATGTCACATGACAGGAGTACCATAGATAAATAATACTATTAATTCTAATAAGAAACTTCAATTTGAATTTTTATTGTATGGTTATTTATTTTCCATTTGGCAAAAAAAGGCTCATTATGCTTACCACCACTATCATTGGGAAAAGAGGTTTTCTTGTCCAGAATTAAGCTGATTTCCAAATTATCATTTGTTTAATGACAAAGTTTAAGTGCCATAGCTTTTGTTTCTTCATATTTCTTGTTCCCTGATGAATGGAGATTACGTTTGTGTGACTGTTTAACGCAACAGGTTTTAAAGCCCGATTATAATTTTAGTGCGATATGTTTGAATTTTTTATCCACATTTAAATATCTGAAAAACATTTGGAAACTTCAGCTGGAAGACCAAAAATTTTCGTCACAAAGGTTCCTGACCTTTCTATATTTCTGAGAAAAGGATTAAGACTTGAGGCTTTTTAAATACACATTTGAACTGAAGTTCATTGACTGAGAGCTTTCTGTTCTGCATTTGTCTCCTTGGCTCCAACTAACGTCAGTGGGAATTCTGTGGCTCTCCATCCATTACTTTCTCTTTTCTCTTCTGACGTCTATAAAGTTCAAGTGACTTTTAGTAGAGTAAATACAAGTCCAGATCCTGTTTGGGTTTGAGCAAGTATTATCAAAGTGGTCAGAGTCTTAAACTGGGAAGCTAAGCCATCAATAATCTTAACACTGGCTGGCAGAGGATTCACTTAAATTTGAATCCTCAGTCTTATTTTTATTTTAGGACAACTGGATATTTTCCACTTCTTCATTTATTCATTCAGTGATTCTTTATTGGGGCTGTACTGTGTGCCAGATGCTTGGGATACGTCAGTGAACAGAACAAAGTTCTTTTCTGCATACAGCTTACGCTTGACTAAGGATATAAAACAATAAACACAGAGTTCCCTGGTAGCCTAGAGGTTAAAGATTCAATGTATTTTCACTGCTGTGGCTTAGGTTAGGTCCCTGGCCCTGGAACGTCTCCATGCTGCAGATAAGGCTAAAAAGGGGTAGAGGGGGGCGTAATAAATAAGTAAATCTATAATATGTGAAGAGGCGAGAACAAGAAAAAGTGGAGCAGGCTAGGGAGTATTTAGGAGAGAGGGCTGGTAGAAAAAAAGTTGCTATATTAAATGTGGAGATCAAGGTGGGCCTCATGGAGGACATGAGATAGTGGCATAAGACTGAAGGACATGAGGGAATTAGACAGAAAGATATCTGGGGAAAGAACATTTCAGGCAGAGGAAACAGCAAAAGCAAAGACCTTAAGGCAGGATGGTGGCTAGAATGTTCAAGAAACAGTAAGGATTGGGGCTTAGGGGTATTGGCAGGGAATGTGGGCTGTTGCAAGCATAGACATGGGTGGGGACTCAGAAATTCCTGTTGACAAACTCAAGGCCCCATTTGATCTGGCCATAACTATGAATATTCTGCTTGTTAAACTCATATGTTCACCAGTCCTTCTAGATTTATGTCTATTTCTACCTCTCTGCTCATGCACATTCCTCTTGCAATATTATTTTGTACCTTTTTCTTAGTAGTAAGATCCTTTTCTTTGCATGGATAGACTTGGAGGGCATTATATTAAATGAAATAAATTGGGCAGAGAAAGACAAATACTTATAAGATATCACCTATATGTGGAGCCTGAAAAATACAACTAACTAGTGAGTATAATAAAAAAAAGAAGCAGACTCACACAGAGAACAAATTAGTGAGGAGAAGAAATCGGGAAGGGCAATAAAGGTGTAGGGGATTAAGAGGTACAAACTATTAGGTATAAAATAAGCTACCAAGGGGAGTTCCCCTTGTGGCTCATGGGGTTATGAACCTGACTAGTATCCATGAGGATTCAGGTTCGATCCCTGGCCTCTTTCTGTGGGTTGAAGGATATGACATTGCTCTGGGATGCCGTGTAGGTCACAGACATGGCTCTGGTGTTGCTGTGGCTGTGGTGAAGGCCAGCAGCTGCAGCTTGGATTCAACTCCTAGCCTGGAAACTTCCACATGCTGCAGGTGCGGCCCTAAAATGCAAAAAAATTAAAATAGAAACAATAAAAAATAAAATAAGCTATAAAGATATGTTGCAAAAAATGGGGAATATAGCCAATATTTTATAAAACTATATAGGGAGTATAACCTTTAAACTTTGTAAGTCACTATATTGTACTCCTGTAACATGTAATATTATACAGCAACTATACTTCCTTTTTTTTTAAATTAGGCAAAAAATAAATTCTCCTCTTTGTTAAGATCCACCTCATGTTCATTCATTCTCGAGGATGTTTCCCTAACTTCACTTACATTTTTTTTTTCATTTACTCAGTGCTACATATTTTATCCTTTAAGTGTTTGCTGTCTTGTGTTATTCCTTTATTCCATCATGCATGTTATTCTTTTCTTATAGGGTCTATGCTTCCTGAAGTCCCAGATCACATGTCATACTTCATCTATATTTGACTAGCCCTAGACTAGCAGAGTATTTATGTCAAATCAGGCACTGGTTGTACAGAGATGAGTAAGACTCCAACTGTATCCTGGAGGAGTTCAATCTGGAGAGAAAATGACAGGCAAATCAATAAAGATGATACTATACAATCAACGTACAACTAGGATCCTGAGAGTGACAGCACTACTGAATAGAGAGGAAAAGGGGAACCAATATGTATTACGTGCCACACGTTATCTCATTTAATTCCTACAGTAGTCTGGCAGATAGAGGTTATAAACCTCATTTTAGAAGATGAGGAAATTGAGGTCCAGAGAGGTGAAGTTTCTTGACCATGGTTACTCTGGCAGATTTGATCGGGCCTGGGACAGGAACTAGCCCTTTGATTTTCATTTAAGTACACAATTCTTCCACTTACCTATTATCTTTTACCAGTCCAAAGAACACAGCAACTAAGAAATATGTTTTATACCAGCCAAATAAAAAAGCAATTTCTTTCATTTGCCTTATGTTGCCTTTCAAATATCAGAGGATGCCGTGGTAAACATACTTTGCTTTATTTCATAAACTTCAATCTTGTCTCTCCTCAGACTTTGATTTTTAAAAAAATGAAATCTAGTTCCAGCTATATGTTCCTCTTACAATCCTTATTATATGTTTGTTTAAAGATCAGTTGTGAAACGAAAATGTCAAGTTTGAATTCTAACTCTGCCTTTATTTATAATAGGTTACTCAATTTAGCGGTTTTAGGTCACCCCATTTGTGAAATAGAGATATCAAGATGAGGACCCTGGTAGAATTAATTAATATTTTTAAAACATTTGATACTATGCAGATGAAAAATATTATTTCAGTGGACAGAGTTACTTTTTTTTTTTTTAGGGCCACACCCTCACAATATGGAGGTTCCTAGGCTAGGGGTCGAATAGGAGCTACAGCTGCCAGCTTAAGCCACAGCCACAGCAACCCAGGATCTGAGCCACGTCTGTGACCTGCACCACATCCCACAGCAACGCTGGATCCTTAACCCACTGAGGGAGGCCAGGGATCAAACCTGAAACCTCACGGTTCCTAGTCATATTCATTTCTGCTGTGCCATGCTGGGCAGAATTATTCTTTTCTTCACATGCATAAAAAATTATAGGATACATGCATTAGACAATTATATGACTTCTCAAACATCTGTTGTGGGAAAAAAAAACATTCAAATGGGAACAAACAGAGGGTATTCATTCAGAGCTTACTATATAGCAAGAGAGTCAATCACTATCATTTACATGTTAGCAGAGACTCGAAGGCAGGCAGAGGAGTGGGAAAGCTTTATAGCAGAAGAAAAGGGAACCCTCAGGTTGCCCTGACTGAAGGCTGTTGGTGTGGAGAAGCTGTAGACAGGCCATCAAGAAGTGAGGCTTCCTGCATGATTAGTTAAGAGTATGTACTTGACTTTCTCTAGTTTGTCCTCAGGTGGAACCTGGGATGACAATTAGGGGAGCAGTCAGTTATTAAGTCCTGGCCACTTTGTTACATGGGTTACTATTTGGCTTTCTGGGTTGGTTGCTAGAGATAGTGGTCTGACTACAAGCCTGACTTTTGGCAGGTTCGCTCCTTAAGACTAGTTGCTGTAGATAATGGATTGGTTTCCTCATCTGGTTGCAGTGGATTGTGGGGCAGAGTTTTATTTTTATATATGCCCTGGCCATTGTCTTGTTGGATATTCATTCTCTTACTGCAGATCTATCAAGAGTTGATTTAGGAGTTCCTGTCTTGGCACAGTGGAAACAAATACGACTAGGAACCATGAGGTTGTGGGTTCAATCCCTGGCCTTGCTCCAGTGGATTAAGGATCCAGCGTTGCCATGAGCTGTGGTGTAGGTCGCAGACGGGGCTTGGATCTGGCATTGCTGTGGCTGTGGTGTAGGCCAGCAGCAACCCTAGCCTGGGAACCTCCATATGCCGTGGGAGTGCCATAAAAATACAAAAGATTTAAAAAAAAAAAAAAAAAAGGGAGTTGATTTAGCAGGACTTTCTGATTTATAGACCTTTATGTTTTAATTTATTTCTGGAATCATCTAGAGTACATGTACCAATTTTTTCTAAACATTAATCTCATTAAATTTAGTATATTAACTTGAGTTATTACTATATTATTAATATATTATTATCTTATAATATAATAGTGTTAATTATTAATATAGCATTTCCTTCTCTTGTCAAAACTTTTAGCTAAATATTCCAAATGTGACCTAAAATTTCTGTTATGTTTTATTAGACAATATGTTCTGGGTGGAAAAGTCATTGTTGAATTCTAGAGTTTATTACCATTGTTAACTACCATTATTATCATTGTTAATTAGCCCTCCCAAAAGAAGTTAAGCCAATCATATATGTGTTTGTATTCTTCAAAGGTTGATAGGCAATAAAAACTATAGTTGAAACTCAAGGTGCTCTACACTAAGCAACATGACATTTCTGGAAAATGCAAACACTTTCAAAAATCTCCATGACACCCAGCAAATGTAATTCAGATACAGGCTGAGGGAGTCATAAGACTACTATCAACATTGTGGCTTTAGGAGTTCCCATTGTGGCTCAGTGGTAATGAACCCAACTAGTATCCATGAAGATGCGGGTTCAATCCCTGGCCTTGCTCAGTGGGTTGATGATCTGGTGTTGCCATGAGCTGTGGTGTTGGTCACAGATGCAGCTCAGATCTGACATTGCTGTGGCTGTGTGGTATAGGCCAGCAGCTGCAGCTCTGATTCAGCCTTTAGCCTGGGAACTTCCATATGCTGCAGGTGTGGCCCTAAAAAGCAAAAACAAAAAAACAAACAAAACAAAAAAACCCCCAAACCATTGTGGCTTTAGTAACTATTCTTTTGGTCGCTTCCCATGAAGGTGGCCAGAAAGACAGAGTGTACATTTGTTGTTTGCCTGCCTGGATATTTTTTTATTAGTGACACACACCCTTCCACTCTCAGCTCTCATTGTCAGGAGTTCGATGAGGTTCCTTTACTAGCCCTGCAGGGTAGACCCAGTTGTAAGCCACTCAACTTGTCAAATTTTATGACCAATGGTATTGGTTCAAAGACTTAAATCGGTCCAATCAAAATAAATGTCCAGAGTTTAAAGGAGAACACTGGAACAAATACTCTCACTTTCTGGGCAAGCATGAGCCAGAAATCCTATAGCCCAAGGCCAGTTGGCAGCCATCTTGCTCTCACAAGGAGAGTGCAAGTTTGAAAATAAGATCAACAGAGGAGGAACACAGTCTAGCAGTAAAGAGACTGAAACCAGAAAGCAACTGATGATATTGTCTGCATCTGAGTATTTTTTGTTTATAACTTTATAGTCTTTTCCTAATTATAAAACAAAGATGGCAAAGCGTAAAGGCAACATAAACGAGGCTAAAGAAGCAAATATCCCACTGCCCATAAGCCTTAGTATCTAGAGAGAACCACGCTGACTTTTCAAAAGGCAGAATTTCAAAAGGCAGAGTCAACTGGATGAAGACAAGCTTGTCGCTGGAAAGTGAGGGATGTATTGGGGAAGCAAACTAGAATGACAACATCACACAACACACATCATCAAGTAATCAACAGCAATTGCCATGCCAGGCAGGATAATTTCTTTGGTGAAAACCCTGTGGCAAAGATGATTCTTTCTCATGAGCAGCAACTGTGGCCCCAAACTGAAAAGTAGGCTTTGACTAAGCCACATTTTATAAGACAGATTCACACATGTAATCTCAGTGTCAAAAAAAAACTGTGGTCACTAAATGACGTCAAGATGAAAGTCATGGCTCTGAAGGCAAGCATCTGTTGAGATGTCACTAAGGCTCCCCTGTCTGCAGGAAGCTTTCCGTGGAGTTGTGCTTCTCAGCCCCTAGCAAAAGCGAGATTAGCAGCCATGTGTTTATTTAGTGTGATTTCAGGATGACAAATCCTCACTTGATCAGAAAAGTGCCTTCACTTTGGGCCTTTTGATGAGCCAAAAAAATCCCACCCCCAGAGACATTTCTGTGCATGACAGAACAAAAGCCTAGTGCGTTAGTCCTAAAGAGGTTTTTTTTTTTTAACCTCTAAAAGAAACCAAAAAAATTGAGCCAGAGTTATGTAAATGAGCCAGAGACAGCCCCTGCGCCTTCACCTAAAATGGCCCTAGCGTTACTGACTTCACAGCAGGCTCAGACCTTCAGCCCACAGCCAGCCGGGCGCCAATCTCAAATTCTCACACATCCAGTTGCTTTAAATAGAATCCAAATAAACATATTTTTAGCCATTTGAAGCCTACCTACTTTACATGAAACTGCACCCAGTATCTGCTAACCATGGATAAGACAAAGCTTTTAGCTCTAAAAGACGTCAAACTGGGAGTTCCCGTTGTGGCTCAGCAGGTTACAAACCTGACTAGTATCCATGAGGATGCCAGTCTGATCCCTGACCTCACTCAGTGGGTTAAGGATACAGCATTGCCTCAAGCTGCAGTGTAGGTTGGAGATGTGGCTCTCGGATCCAGCGTTGCAGTGGCTCTGGCATAGGACAGTGGCCGCAGCTCCAGTTCAACTCCTAGCCCAGGGAACTTCCCGATGCTGGAATGTGCAGCCCTAAAAAAGCAAAAAGCAATAAATAAATAAATAAATAAATAAATAAATAAAGACATCAAATCACTATTACCCTTTGAAGCTCTCAGACCCAGAAACTCCCCACCTACCAGCCGAGCAACATCACTAGACACAAAGCACCCACCCCCACCTCCTGTTTCCCCTTAGGCCCACGTCCCCTTTTAGGTGGTGGCCTCATGCTGCAGTCTTTGGAAAGTCTCCTGCTGGGAGGGGCTTTGCTGTCCTGCAGTCCCCCTCAGTAGAGCAGCTTGTGTGTTACTGCCTCTCGTAGTCGCACCTTTTCTTTTTTCAATCCCAACATCTCTGAATTTACCAGGGCCAGCTGAGTCACAGTCTTCCTAATGCCTTTGTACCATTTCATTTAGAAGAAATGTGTTCCTCAAATATTATTATTATTTATTTTATATTAATATTAGTACATTTCCCCTGTTCACACACATTCTGAACTGACTGAGAAATAAAGGAGTCAAGGGAAGAGGACCACATTTCTGATAAACTCTACTGAAGTCTATGGCATTCATATGTGAGTGGGCTTCTGAATGTGGCAGCCAGAATGGTGAGGCAGATTTCCTCACTGAGTCTCAGAAGGGCTTGGAGATCCAAGCTGCCCACTCCCAGGGCAGATCAAATCTCATGCACACTCCAGGCAACCGGGCAGATGCACCCAAAGTGTGATGGGCCAAGAAAGGGGTCAGCTTTTTCCTAAGTGCATCAGTCAGGGAGGCCACCGAGTGATGGGGAAATAGGCCAAGGGTTTCCTAATGGATGACCATCCACATATGAGGAAACAGCAGCGTTAGGAGGAAGTCTTCCCCTAATAATCCTGTTTTCTGTGTGCTTGCAGCTTATAACAGTAGAGCTGTTTCTGGAGAGAAAATCTAAATCCAAGATGATATGGATGATTTTACTTGAGAACCACCACTATTATAATCACACATTTTAAGGAGGAATATTATTATATCTTTGGATAAAATGTTCATTGGGTTCACTGGGATGCTCAAACTATATCATTGAAAATGACTAAATTTATTTTGATATTTAGGGTAATAATATATGTGCCTAGAAAGGTCTCAGTGTACCTGAATGTAACCCCATGGAATGAAACAACTAGCCAGTAGTTTAGTCTATGATGGTAATTTCAGATTCTATTCCATGCAAGAAAACATACCACAGGGTGCAGTGTGTTTAGAACCTCTTCTAGTGATTGTAGTTACTTTTCTTTTCAAAATGAACAGTTCTGTCTTGGTTCTAAGAAAGAAGAGGCACTAACCTTCAGCAGTGGTGATAGCCTAAAATATAGCTACAGAGGAAGGAAGACACAGGTAAGACCACATCATCCTAAAAGGCTCGAAAGCAGGTTGTACTGAAGTGTTTATCCAGTCACAACATTTATTACCAATTCCATAAGCTCACATGTCTGCCTGGAAGGCGTCTGTATTTTTAGCCGTGCTTGTAAATATCCATTGGGCAGAAATGCACACAAAACTGAAGTCCCAGGAAATGAGAAGGGAAAAGTTTGGAGCACATGAGAATGAGAGGTTATATGAGGGTACTGCGGCTTTAACTGTAAGCCCTGAAACCCTGAGCGTGTTGTGACATTGTTGTGACATTTAAGAAGAGTTACACCAGACAATTTAGATTTCACTGTGACATATGCTGTATAAATTCTTTAATGTTTAGCTTATCTTGCACTAAACAGCAGAAGAATACTTAGTAAGTGCAAGTAGGTCAACATCACTTTAATTTGCATTATCAGTTCAGAAGAACATTTTACACTATATGTGTTGTGATAAAACACTGTGTCATTTCTGTCACCCAATGCAGAGTATTTTTAGGTCTTTGCACATTATGTGTAGAGATATTTGGTATTGCCTTTAATGTAACTTGCCATCTGTGTTCTAGTTTCTAAGCTTTGGCAGAAGTGAGCTAAAAGCATTGGCCAAACTTCAAGGGGTTAAGATTTTTGCTAACAAATATGGACTATTTGATATGAAAACCATCATTGTTTGATATGTCAAATAAAACATTTGTCAATCAAAAGTCTTTAAGCACTGGGCTATGTGACATTTACTCTTTTATAAACCAACAAAGTCCCTGGTGGCCTGCCTTTTTTCCTCTCATTTAAATAGTGGTCGGAGAACAAATCATACTTCAGGGCAAGTTGATAACTGCCAGTCACGATTCCTGCCTTGTTTACTATAATGAGGAGGGTAATAAATGCATCTGACCATTTCAGCTGGCATTTGCATAGATGAATGATTTGTCCAGTCACTTGCTCTCCAGTGATTTGGGTCTTTTTGTCAGCACAAAGAGCATTCAGTCTCTCTGGAATTTACAGCAGCCAAGCTCTCATTAGCAAACATCCTTTACCATGAATGATTCAAATAATTACCACTGAAATAATAAACTGTTTCACAAAAACATTTTATTTGATGGCTCCAAACATCAACTTTTCTGAATTGTTGACATTCAAATAAGCCAGAGAGCTTCATTGTTCAGGAACAATGGCACTCTTGTTAAAGGGTGGGCATTGTTTTACCTCCCTTAGACCTTTAAACTTGGCCAGCTATCAAATGCGTCCCTCAAACTGCCAGCCAACATTCTCGGTAATCAGAGGGCATGTACCAGATGGAGCTGTTAAAACTTTACATATTCAAACTCCAGGAAATATTCTTTAGATTTTCTTTGGAGGTTGCAAACCTAGAACTCCAGATTAATTAGCAGCTGTTACTTGTATCTTTTTTGCACCTCTTGGAGCCAAATAATATTAAATGTCCTCACTTACATTGAGCTATTCAAGTGCACGTTCTTCGCTGTAATGGTATTCTATGTGTATAATTAAGTGTTATTTGATATAGTTGCAGAGTTCAAACAAATGAGCAAGCAACAATTATACCTTATTATGATCTTCTCTAGCACATAGCCATGGGGTCGCTCTCGGTGCGTTACCAAATTCATAGCACCAGGCAGACAGCAGATCCTGTTATCAACTTTTTTCACTCTCTGCGCCATGCATAATTTAGAGAGTTTTATTAATTTTGAGCTGGTTTAATGTATGCGCATGTTCTCAAGATCTAGGTAGATTGTATGACTAAGTTTAGCTTTCATAGTGCAATTGTTTATGCATGTAAATGTCTGAAAAATATTTTCCCTCAAAGCTTAAAAAGCTACGGTTTCATTTAAATTGATTAACTTGCACATTGCACCTTCTTCTTTACCTGCAAGAAAAAAATTCAGGAAGGGAATAAGTGGAATATATTTCTGTGCTCTGCAAATTTCCTCATTACTTTGCTTTCACTTTCAAATTTAGACATTTTATATATAGCAAGAATGGAAAACCGTCAACAATACTGAAATACCTTGATGTTCATACAAAATTATAACTCAATACAGGAAAATCGTGATCATTGGTAAGCAAAATTTTAAAATGTTAACTTCGTGGAATAGCTTAAGGGTATTAATAATACCAAGTGGATTTTATAGACTCTATAGCCATGTTCTCCTAGAAGTCAAGGACATCACCCTTACCCTTCATGATGTACCTGATATAGACAGCCGCTTAAAATGGCATACAATTCCTTAAGCTTCCATTTCTAGCCCACAAAGATGGGTGCAAATTAGAAGCATAATTTGTTGTATTTAAAATAATTTACTTTCCTTTATTGGGACTTTGTGTCCAAATTCTTGCTTCTCCTTTGCCGCTAGCACATCATGGTGTGGCTTTTTGTATCCCCTTTCTTGTGCTGTCTGCTCTGGTTGTAATCATGGTCAAGAACACAGAGCCCATTTTTCATTTTGTTATTTGCCTTGTCAAATCAAAGGTCAAGAGATGATGAAGGAACCCCCAAATTGAGCAAGATTGGCACATTTTCCCCCAAGTTTTCTAACAGAATTCGGTGCTTATGAAAGTGAGGTAATATAGAACTGGCTAGAGCCATAAATCATGCAAGCAAGAGCTTTCCAAGTTTTGCACAGTTTCACTGCATAGTGCCTAAAGGTCCAGGAAAGAAAAGCAGGTGTCCTCCCATTGACAGTGCTGTCCCTATAACAGCACAGCTCCAGGCACACAAAGACAACTTCCATCACCTGTGACTGGAGAGATGTGGACAAAGAGTAAATGCAAAAAAAAAAAAAAAAAAAAAATTTAAGGAGTTCCCGTCATGGCGCAGTGGTTAATGAATCCGACTAGGAACCATGAGGTTGTGGGTTCGATCCCTGGCCTTGCTCAGTGGGTTAAGGGTCCGGCATTGCCGTGAGCTGTGGTGTAGGTTGCAGACTCGGCTTGGATCCCGCATTGCTGTGGCTCTGGTGTAGGCTGGCGGCTACAGCTTCGATTAGACCCCTAGCCTGGGAACCTCCATATGCCGAGGAAGCGGCCCTAGAAAAGTCAAAAAAAAAAAAAAAAAAAAAAGTAAATGCAGCCTTACCTCTTTAGCTGTGATCCCTTTCAGACATGACTTGATAGAGGACGGATATAAAATCATAGACTGGACAGGAGCAACATCAGAATCACAGTAAGTGGCAAAACTTGTACTTGAACCCAGGGCTCTAGACAGTGAAGGCAAAGGTCATTCTCTTAATGTTAGAGAACAGAGATGTGCCCCTAAGGGGTCAACCTTTCAGGTGAGGACCTTTCTCACAACAAATTACAATAAGCACTTGCCTGAAACAGGCATGAACTTTTTTTCATGTGTGTAACGACGACTCCACACAGTGCTACACTTGCTCAGCAGGTCTTTTAGTGGTGATGTCATTCCCAGGGCGAGGACAAGATCAGTCACCCTGGGGTTGTCATTTCTTGCCCAGTGACGGAAAGGAGAATTGTCTGGTATTGTGCTCATAGAGTCTGGGGAACACACTCTTTGTAAAAGGCAGGGATTTTTGTTTGTTTGCATAATAAAATGTTAGTGAGACTATGATTAAGTTGCTTAGATGTTTTTAAGCCCAAATCTTCAACTCATATGAACAAAGTATTATTTTCAGATCTCTTTGGAGGGGAAAAGAAAAAACCCCATTTGGCCTTTTGAAAGTTGTCCCAAAATCCTGATATGTGTGACATTGCAATTTGGTAGTAGAATTCAGGCAAGAATTTCCTCGTTAATAAACGCTCTGATGATATTTCATTTTGCTTGAAGCTCTATATTACCCCTGCCCCCAGACTCAGAGGTTGAAGCCATCAACTCCAGTATCTCAGAATGTGATTGTATTTGGAAATAGGGCCTTTTAAAGGGTGGTTATGTTAAAATGAACCTGTGAGGGTGATCCTCATCCAATTTGACCGGTGTGCTTATAAGGAAAGAAAGTATGGACACAAAAAAGAGATACCAGGGGGGTACTCTCAGGCAGAGAAAAGACCACTTGAAGAGGCAGCAAGAGGGCACCCAGCTGCAAGTCAAAGAGAGAGGCCTCAGAGGAAGCCAAGCCACCCTTGCCAGAATCTTGATCTTGGATGTCCAGCCTCCAGAACTGAGAGGCTTCAGAACTCCTGTTATTTAAGCTACACAACCTGTGTTACTTTGTTATGGAAACCCCAGCACACTAATACCTGTTCCTCTTTAACTCTTAAAGAGGAGCCCTTGCCAAACCCTCTGCCTAAAATGCATTTCCTCCCCTCTGTCTTTTGCTTCCCTAACTCCTTCTCATCCTTCAGTTCTTGGCTTGGACAACACCTCCTCCAAGAGGACTTCCTTCTGTGCAGCCCTGGTCTACACCCCTCTTTGGGGTCCGTAGAGTGTCATGGGATATCAGATGGTACTAAGGAGGAAACCTGAGTTTGAACTCTCACAAGCAGCAGCCAAGAGTTAATAGGTTTGGCACTTGATTCTGCTCTGCCCGGTTTTAATGGGAAAACGCATTATGTTACAAATGGGAAATCACCAACTTGAGACATAGAATAAACAGTCATGTAAAAGTAGAGTTGTTAAGGTCCTGAACTTAGATCCATAGACTTGTAAAATCCTGTGCCATGCTGACTGCTGGTCTACTAGAGACCACACGTGCAGATATGCACACACCTATGTGCACACACACACACACACACACACGCTCATACTTACATACCTGGGTACACACATGTGCATGTGCATTTGAGGGAGAGGTAAATTGGACGAGCCCAGAAGGGAGCTGTCACTCATTGATGCTTTACCTAACAATGTATATTTTTCCTGTTTAGCTTTTATTAGCCGCTGTGAGAATGTTTTGCATATCCAGTCTGACATGGAAAGCCTTAATGGGCACCATTTCATAAAGCAAGAATTCCATAAAGGAACTCCCTTCCCATAAGTTCCCTGAGAGCAGGAATGCTTCCATGCCACCCTCAGGGCTCCTCAGGGCCCAAGGGCACAGGACCTGCACTTAGAATAATGCCCAATAAATGTTGTTCCCCAAGTGAAAAGAACTGAGTGAGAGAGAAAGAGTGAAAGTGAGAGAGAGGAAGAGAGCAAGCTTCCTTACTCTTCTTTATTCCCAGCAACTTGTCTCAAAACCTACAGCCTCCAGTATTGCATTCGTCTTTTTTATACCTGAACTTCTCTTAAATGACCGTGTTCCTCTTTTGCTGTCATTTTGAAAGGGATAGATTTGGAGAGTTCCCATTGTGGCTCAGCCAGCTAAGAACCCAACTAGTATCCATGATGATTCGGGTTTGATCCCCAGCCTGGCCTCGCTCAGTGGGTTAAGGATCCGGCATTGCCACAACCTGTGGTGTAGGTTGAAGATGTGGCTCCAATGCAGTGTTGCTGTGGCTATGGTGTAGGCCGGCTGCTGCAGCTCCAATTCGATTCCTAGCCCAGGAAATTTCATATGCCATGGGTGGACAAAAAATAAAAGGGATAGATTTGAACTCAAGTTTTCTGAGCTAGGCTGACAAAATTCTGCCTTTCCTGGCTTTCTAGATAAATATTCAACCACAAACCTCCGGTAACTTCTCCTGTTTGACTCTAGATCCATACAGATGCCTTCTCCTGTTATGTGGAATAATTTTCCCTCCCGCCCCCACCCCTAAACTTATTCACTAAGCTTTAATCACAACAAAAAATGTATTTATGCAAGGAAATAGCAAGTTATTCACTCAGCTCATTTTATTCACCATTGTCTTCTGATTTCTTCACACTACTTAATTTAGCACATCAAGGGGAAATGATTAGTTTATCTCACCTTGACACGGCTAGAGTCCACTGACAAAACATGTGTGTGACATTCTTGTTGCCTACTTCCTCCCTAGTAATAGCAACCCCCGGAATTACCTACTGTTGGTTGATATTTCCAAGTCAGAATAGGTATGTGACCAGCAGGTAAATTGGGTTGATAATAAATCAGAACTGTAAGGGCATCAAAGAAAATGCCATCTCCTAGGACCACTCCACATGATAAGTGGTTGTTTCAGATCAACATCTGCTTTTACTCCTCTTGATGATAAGAAAAGCCCAATTAACACCCGCAGTTTAAAAAGATGCAACTTTTTATTTATCTAGGACTCTACTGCTAAAAACCTTGCCAGATTTACAATTCTAAAGACAACAGCTTTTTGTAAATGTGTTTTATTTGCAGTTATAATATCTATAGTTAAATCAGTTCATTAAAAATAGAGTTGTAAACTCTCTCCCAAACTGCCTTAGTTGAGCGTTTAAAGCAAAAAATGATTAAATCATATTCTGGTACCACGTTGGGGTAGAACTGTGAGGTCATCTGGGATATAAAATAATGTTCTTAGATAGGAAATCCTTTCTTAATTAAGATAGAGGTTAGGATCTTGTAATCTTATGTTACACATGTAGTCACTCAGCCTAGAATTAAATGAGCGTTGTCCCCAAGCACCTTACCAGGGAAAGCATTTGCTGCACGAAACTTCTGAGGAGTTGTTACCTATCCAGGTCTCAGAGCAAATGAGCAACAGCATTTAATCATAGAAAAATTGACGCCTTCTTAAGCCCAGAAATGATCATGTTACACACTATAGGTAGGTGCAAAGCCTCAAGTCTGGGCAAAAGCAGGCTGTATTTTGCCTTTTGAATTATTTCTTACATACTTGGTGCCATTCTTTTCACAAGAAAGCTGAGGGACTTTTTTTTTTAACAGGAGCTGAAAAGATCTTACGGCTTCCCCAAGGCTCTGCTCTGGAAAGAGTCCTGTGCATGAGGGTGTACTAGAGCTCTGACCCAGGGCCTGAAACTGGGTCCCAAGGGCAGCCCTGCTCTGCTGATTGTGTGGTTTGGGCTTGTCTCTTAATCACTCTGTACCTTTCTGTCTCCATTGTTAAACCAGGAATACTAATAGCTGCCCTGCCTGCATAGTTGTTATGAGGATCAAATGAATTAATAAATGTGAGAGTGCTTTGGAAAAGTTAAAAGTGCCCCTCTAGCACTTATTCTTATTTGGCTTTCATATGCTTAGAAAACCCCATTTGTAACAAGCCTCTCCTGGAGAAGTGGCTGTTTCTCGAAATCCCATGAAAGCTTTGTCTTTGTATTATCTCTTATGGGTTCCCTGGGAAGTCTTTGCTCCCTGCTGTGCTGTGCATACATTGCCCAAAGCCATTCCAGGACCCGCCTTTGTGATGGTCAGATTGATCACTGAGGATCTGAGCTATGGCAATTAGATTAAAAATGCATATACTGGAGTTCCCATTATGGCTCAGTGGTAATGAATCTGGCTAGTATCCATGAGGATGAGGGTGCGATCCCTGGCCTCACTCAGTGGGGTAAGGATCCAGCATTGCCTTGAGCTGTGGTATAGACTGCAGACTCAGCTCGGATTCCACGTTGCTATGGCTGTGGCATAGGACAGAAGCTATAGCTTGGATTTGACCCCTAGCCTAGCTGGGGATTTCCATATGACATATGATGGGGTGGGGATGGGGAGGGGCTAAAAAGACCAAAAAAAAAAAAAAATGCCTACACTATTTATGGTGTTTTTCCAATTATGAAAGTAATGCATATTCTCAGTAGCACATTTTGAAATGACAGGAGCTCACAAAGAAAGAAAAAAATGTAAATTACCGCCAATCCTACTACTTAATACTAGAGCAAACATTAGTATTTTGATGTGTATCCTTCAGGCCTCTTTCTGTGTATCTCTAATACATGATGTGTATTTGTAAATATACATGTGACTTGCTATGGACTGGATGTTTGTGCCATCAACGCCCCCCCAACACCCACCTTTCTTATGTTGAAGCCTTAACTCTCAATGTGACTGTGTGTGGAAATAGGGCTTTTAGGAGGTAACTGAGATTAGTGATGGCATAAGAATGGAGCCCTAATCAGATAGATCAATATTTTTATTAATTAAGAAGAGGCATCAGAGAGTTTCTTCTCTTTCTCTTTTTTTCTATCTCTGTGAGGACACAGAGAGACATCAACTCCCTTCCACAAGCCAGACAGAAAATTCTCACCAGGAGCCACATTGATGGCTGCAAGTCCATTGATCTTGGACTTCCCACAGCCTTTGGAACTGTGAGAAATAAATTTCTGTTGTTTAAGCCACCCAGTCTATGATATTCTGTTATGATACTTGGAACAGACTGATACATGTGTATTATACCCTGCTATCATTTGTGTTTTTTCCATTTAGTATGTGATGAATATTTCTCCAGGCATTAACTAATCTACAATGATTTTTTAATGACTTCAAAGTATGAAAAACATAGATGCAACCTAAATTTTTTTTCTTTTTACAGCTACGTGTACAGCATATGGAAGTTCCTGGGCCAGGGGTTGAATCAGAGCTGCCGCTGTCAGCATACACCACAGTCCCAGAAACGTAGGATCTGAGCCACATCTGTGACCTATGCTGCAGATTGTGTGACCTATGCAGCAACAATGAATCCTTAACCCACTGAGCAAAGCCATGGATTAAACCCCCATCCTCAAGGATACTATGTCAGGTTCTAAACTCACTAAGCCACAATAGTAATTTTGCAACCTAAATTTTTAATAATCCTCTATTGCTGGATATTTTGATGGTTTTCAATTTTTTTATTATTATTATAAGTATTGGGGTAATGAATATCCTTGGATTTACTTCTTTGTGTAGCTCTCATTCCTCAATGCAGAACTGATCAGAAAAAAAAATGAATATTTTGTTTTTGATACATGTATCAAACATCCTCTAGAAAGACTGTATCAACTTACCCTTTTATTGACATTTATTCGAGGTTGCCGATTTTCAAGAGCTCCCACCAATAATAGTCTCTGTCATTGTAAAATGATTGTGAGGGCAAAAAGTTCTCTCATTGCTATTTTAATGTGTATCCTTAATTACTAAAATAATGAATTACGTTTATTTTGGATTTCTTCTCTAGGGATAAAAAGAATGTTCTTATTACTATTAACTATTTTGTTCTTAAAGTCTTAATTTCTCCATATTTTAGACATTTTGTTTTATACATACACTTTTCCACATGTAGAATACATTTAATGTAATCACCAGTCCTGTAGTTTCCAACGTCATTTGCACAACCTCACTGCTTTGCCTATAACGATTCTCAGAAAGCCCCAGAAATATGGAATCTTTATAGGTTTTATGGAAACTGGAACCTAAATCTGAATTAGCCTTTTAAAAAACTTTGAAGAATCCTTAACACAGAGGATTATGAAATGTTTCCAGGTAAATTACATGCTGGTAATACAATACTAGGAGCTTCAAAATAAATAAGTTTATTTATTACTTCTGGGTGGTTTTTTCTGTGAGCCTTAATTATCCTTTTTTTATTATTATTATTTGTCTTTTGTGTTTTTAGGGCCACACCCACTGCATTATGGAGGTTCTCAGGCTAGGGGTCCAATCGGAGCTGTAGCTGCCAGCCTATCAGCCACGTAGGATCTGAGCCATGTCTGTGACCTATACCACAACTCACGGCAACGCTGGATCCTTAACCCACTGAGCTAGAACAGGAATAAAACCCGTTTCCTCATGGATACTAGTTGGGTTCGTTAACCACTGAGCCAGGACAGGAACTCCTAATTATCTATTCTTATTCTTCATTATAGCACATAGTAGATGCAAAATAAATATTGAAGGAATTAATGGGGGAATCATCTACTATCTTCTTGTTTTAAATAGAGGCAAATAAAGTCTAATCCTATTCTAAACCATTTAAATTAATACCTATAATCTTGTCCACCTCTATCTCCCATGTAATCCTCCTTTACATCCTCCTCTGATGATAAATTTTACTTTTTTTCTTCCAAGATCTCCTGAAAGACTGTCTTTCTGGAAATTATTGAGTGGCTAAAGGTTCAAGGAATTGTGCTTCTAATGCTTTAAGTTGATGACCAAATCTTTAGCTGAGTTTCCAAGTTGGCAAGGAAGGGATAAAATTAGCAGAAGCCTGTTTCACAATTTCTCCAAGCTGGATAGAGAACAAATGACATGTAAAGCCTCTGTTTATTCTTTTGTTTAACTGACAATTGCCATAGAAAATTTGCCCAAAATTGGCCTTGGAAAATTCATTGTTTTCTTTCAGCTCTTTACCCCAGGAGGTATTTTGATCTTTATTTGCTTTGACCAAGACTAACCTTGATATACCCTCCACTTTTGTCCACTCCCAATGAAAATATCTTTTTCAAAAATTAGTGTCTATTTTATGGTCATTTGTAAAGAGGCAATCACTGAGAGATCTGTCATCACATTTTTGATACAGTTAAAAAAGAGTTAAAAGAAATTTTCTTCAAAAAGACCAGTACAAAAGTACTCCTACATGTACTAGGCTTTCGAATGCCTCAAATATTTTCATGAATGAAAGCCCTTTTGGTTATTTTCATTATAGGAGAAATTCTTTTATGGAAAATTCAAACCAACAAAGGAAGCTCAGATTGCAGTTCTAACAGTTTTCAGCAGAGTTGACCAAACACGAGTCCTAAATTGACGTATTATGAACACAATAAATAAGGTTTTAAAGGCTGACTAACACTGCAAAGCTTTTTGAAACAGACCACTTCTTTATGTATCTATCTTTCTGGGAGTTCATGGATCGTAAGAGGACATGGAATTTGAAGGCCTCTGATTATTCATATAATAGTCACAGCTGGCCAGTGAGGGTCAGTCCCTTTCTGTAGAAGTACCTGTGATGAACTGTCCCTGTTACCAGCTTGGAAGTGGAGGAGCTCTTAAATTGCCTGACCAGGCAAAGTCATTAAAAACTGCACTGGCACTGTAAAAGGTTAATTCTAACAGATAAACAATTCAACTCAGTTTCTGATGAATTCCAACTTTGTGCAAGGCACAAAGTGTGTTGGAGGCCAGGGCACAGGCAGTGGTGATGGTGATGGAGATGGTGGTGGTAGTGGTGGGGGGGGTGTGAGGGGGAGAGAGTTACAAAGGGGAATAACCTAGTCCTTGCCCTCAAGGGTGGAAGTGTTGTAATAGAGCCACAGATAAGGGCTGTGAGCAAAGAAGCAGGAGACATCCATTCTAAAAGATGGGAAAAGGTATGATTCATCTGGGAGCAGCCCAATGATTCTAGTCTCGGGGTATAAGAAATCAAAATTAAACTACTTGCAGTGGGTCAAGAGGCAGAGGGCAGTTTTAGAAAGAAGGCTCTTGTAAGTGGCCAAGGGATTACAGCTCAGACTAAGGATTTTTTTTTTTTTTTTGTCTTTTTTAGGGCCAAACCCACAGCATATGGAAGTTCCCAGGCTAGGGGTTGCATTGGAGCCACAGCTGCCACCTATATCACAGCCACAGCAATGAGGGATCTGAGCTGTGTCTGCAACCTATACCACAGCTCACAGCAACATCGGATGGTTAACCCACCGAGCAAGGCCAGGGATCAAACCTGCATCCTCATGTTACTAATTGGATTCTTTTCTACTGTGCCACAATGGGAACTCTACAGACTGACTAAGGATTAATCAATGAAAGAGAAAGAGAGAGAGAGAGAGGCAGAGACAGAAGTCTCATTATAAAAGAACCAGAACCTGGAACAGCCAAAGCATTCAGTGAGACTCTTCTCCTTTCAGGTTCTTATCTGTAATTGTCTACCTACATGTAGAATGTCTGCTCCATCACAAGAGTGAAAGTTCCATGGAGGCAGACAATACATCTGTTTTGTTCACTGCCCTCCAAAAAGCCCTGGGCACTAGTAAGCATATAAAAAACATCAACAGAAAGCATATATGAAAGTACATGATAGATGACTTACATAACTAGTGGGGAAGCCTATGTTCCCAGAAGATGGGATCTGAGAAACTGTCTCCCACCTCACTATCAACTCAGAGCATACACCTATAAAGAGCAGACATTAAGAGACAGGGAGGAGAGAACAAGATGTTGATTAAAAAAATGTTTTAATCTCCTTGATTGATGTCTAGGAACCAAGACTGACACTAAAAAGGAATCAATGCCTCCATATTATAAAGAGAGCAGAAAGCAGTTAGAAACAAACACTTCTTTAGAGCCTATTAAGAGTTACTAAATTGGTTCTACTATTACAGGGAGGGAGGGTTCAAAGAAATCACCAGACTCAAAAGTCATCTGCTCAGTGGGATGTGCTGGGGATGGTTTTCTTTCTGTCATCCTCCCCGCCAGCCCTCAACTCTGCCCAGTCAAATGGAGGGCTTTGAGAGAATTACTTACAGAGATGGTCATTGTCTGGAAGAGACTGGCCTCTCACTGTCTGGTTGAATAGGTACTATGCAGTCTACTACTCTGGGCACCTTTTTGAATGGAAAGAAAGAGATGGCAGAGAGGAGAGAGGCCTCAAGGCAAGTGGCCTGTCTCACACCTTCCAGTGCGGTGAGAATGGCTGAGTTCCCCAGGGGTGAAACAGATGCAACAGCTGAAGCCCAGAGGGAAAGGATGCCAGGAGCAGGAGGGCATGAGGCTTGTTCCTAGAGATGAAGTGGGGGGGGAGCGGAAGAGATTGAGCCCAGTGGACCACCAGGCAGGTCATTGTGCAGCAGGGTGGATGTGACATCCCTGCAGGGCCTCTGGAAAGAGCAGCTCTTGCTCCTACCCTCCTGCAGGAGGCCTGGAACAACTTCATTCCTGGATACCTGCCACCCAGAGGACCTTCATGGCCAGTCATTCTTGGCCAGGGAGGCAGAAACTGCCATGAGAGGACCACGGTAAATAAGAGGTGCTTGTCTGTTTCCATTGTCCCCCTTCCCTGTGCCGAGCCATGGAAGGGGAATGAGATCCAATTGGAGAAGATGACAAGCTCCTCTATCAAAGGCCAGTGTTGGGAGGGGAGAAGGGATGAACACTAACTTGGAAATGAAACTAACGATTTCCAGTAGAATGGATTTTTTCTACTCAACCGAAAATGACTTTTGAAGATGTTGTTATGGAATGATGGAAAAGGAAGATTTGGCAGTACAGTTAAAGGCTGTGATTAGGGGGGTGGGGATTATGTTTCTACTCCATCGACACCAGACTATTCGACAATGGATTATAGGCATAATCACGGTCTTTCTTCACTGGGGAATGGGGGACTCTCATCTAGGACAGAGTAGGTTGGTGATTCTATTCTAATGCTGGCCGGAAGCCTTATTGTTCATTATTCTGGTTCTGCTTCACCTGTTTGACATGTCGGTGATTCATTCAACAAACACTCATTGAACACAGTTATTATCCACAAAATTGTTCAACTGTGGTTACAACTGGCATCTGGAAAATATTTACTGAGTTAAATTAATAGCAGAAGCCAATTATGTGGATGCTTACTATGTGCCGAGTACTCTTGAAAGTACATTTATTATTTTGTTCCATCCTTCATTCATCCTCAGAAGAGGGTATTACCATCTACTCTAGTTTACTGATAAGGGAGCTTAAATATGAAGAGGTTAAGCAACTTGCTCAGAGTCACACTGTGATTAAAGTTAAACAAGTTTAGGCGATTCCAGATCATTGAACATGTTTATTGGTTTCCAGGGGGTTTTTTGTAAATGCTCATATATATTTAGTATTTAGTTATCATTGTTGTTGTTGTTGTTGTTGCTTTTTAGTGCTATGTCAGCAACACATGGAGGTTCCCAAGCTAGGGGTCCAACTGGAGCTACAGCTTTTGGCCTACACCACAGCCACAGCAACATAAGATCCGAGCCACATCTGTGAACTATACCACAGCCCACAGCAACACCAGATCCTTAACCCAATGAGCGAGGCCAGAGATCGAGCCTGCAACCTCATGGTTCCTAGTTGGATTCTTTTCTGCTGCGCCACGACAGGAAACCCAGCATTTAGTGTTTTGTTTTGCTTTTTAGTTATAGTTGATTTACAATGTTTTGTCAAGTTCTGTTGTATAGCAAAGTGATCCAATCAAACACATTTCCATGTGCTGTACAATAGTATCCCATTGCCCATCTATGCTCTTTTTTAATACCCTCTTTTCTGCCCCAAACCAGAATTGTTAGCAAACAACACTAGGTTATGTGAAAACACTTGTATTATATAGTTATGTTCTGAAAATAGGTCATTTTAAAAAGCACAATCAAGTAATCAAGGGAACCTCTTCTGTGATCACACACATTTCCCCCCATAATTCAATAAAACATGTCATTTGCATTAAGGTCATTTTGTCATTTGCTTTTATTGGACACATGCAAATTTAGAAGATACCTTAAAATCTGCCAGCCTTGAATTGCATAATCACCACAGCATTGATGTAAATATAAATCACTTAAAATATATCAAAGTAGGAATTCTAGGAAAAGTTTGATTGAGGAAAAAAAATCATAGATGTCTATTTTTGGCTATGTTCACATCTACCTATGTAAATAACCATCTACTCATACTCATGAATATTTAATTCGGCAACATTTTAAATTTGGATTCCTACCTTTGAATGGAGCTTACACACTGCTCACTGACGAATTTAACTTAAAAAAAAACCTTTCAGCAAGTCGTCCACCAGAGCATTTTACCCAGAAAGCTAATCATTTTTTCCAGTTGGTTAAACAATGCACTGCACACTATTGAACAGTATTTCCTCCTAAGCCTCATCCTTATTAAAGACACAGAAAGATTCAGTAGGCTGAATAGTTTGCTGAACTGGGATTCAAACCCTGACATGACCTTGTCAGGATATTTAAGCTGACTAGCCCTCAGTGTTTTCGTCTGTAAAATGGGATAATAATAGTATCTACCTCCTAGGGCTGTCTGCAGTGATCATTAAATAAATAAGGGTTGCGAAGGGTTTAACAGGTTAATGACTCTAACTGCTCATCTACATTAAAAAAAATAAATTCCAATCATGTTTTCAGTGGCTGCCAAAGAACACTTGGTAGATATTTACATAATCATTGTTGAGTTGAATTAAAATTCAGAAGGAAACTGTTTAGAGTCAAACAACATAGTCTTAGTTACTACTTAGTCTTTCCCCAGCACTTTTCAAAGGCAAATTGCAAAGGATTCACCCTGAAAGCTTTGGAAAATGTGGGGTTCTCCTTCTCTCAAGGTTCTGAGTCACTCGGAAGATCTGGTACTTTTAAAAACTGCCACAGGGATTCTGATGGCAGCCAGGTTCGGGACATTGCCAAATGCACTTTCAACTTAATAGACAATGTCCCCAGTACTTCTACTTGGCCAGATGAGCTGCCAGTAGATAGAAACTGGGTCCCATGAGTTCCCATATTATAGCACCTCAGCCTCATGTCAAAAATGACCTTTTCAGCTCTCTCAAGGTTTGGCCAATGGAAGGAGGACTCAGAATTGCACCAGGGAAACCCTAAGGAAGGGGACCTGATCCCCAGCATTTCTCAAGGTATCAGTGCCTCCATCCTGGGGGATCCCTAACTCCTCCCCCCAGAGCTGGAACAAGTGGAGTTAAAAGGAAACAACTTTTTCTCACATCCTCACTGAATTTCCGTTCATTTGTTATCTCTCTGCCACATAGTACAAAGGTGGTCAGTACATATTCATCAACTAATTACAATGCGCTTAGAAAGAGTCAACCTCCCACTATATGGGCCCATAAGACACATCACCTAGGGGATGTGAATTTAGCCAGTGAGACTGTGTGAGTTCCTATGCCTCCTCATTAAATTCTATGAAAAAACGCATACATTTCATTTCCTCTCACCTTCATGCTGCCTCTTTTTCTAAGTCATGTGTTTCAATCCCCTCTCACATGTTGTACTCTTCTTTCCTGCTCTAACACCTTCAGGCATGCCATGAAGCCACATGCTACAGGATATAAATAACTGAAAAACAGTAATCTCAGTGGTGGCAGGGAAGCTGCTGCCACTTTTTTTTTTTTTCCTGGAAACCTGCCTTTAATGTGACAGTATACTACAGCAGTTTGAAACATTTTCACAAAACATTTCTGAGTGAAGCCGAGAGAGGAGATGGGGAAGTTAAGATACTGCTGTGGCCTTCACACATCAGTTTATAACTTGCCTAAATATTTATTTGTCATCATGTCAACAGGGCTTAAGCATGAGCCAATAATTCATTTCGATCCAGATCTGTAGTCTCTGAAGTGTTCTTGGGGAGAAAAGTTGCTCTGTACTTCTAAACTTTTCTTCTTTTTTCACTGGAAAGACAGCAATTATTGACTTATTTAGGGTTTTCTTTAGGAAACTGTAACAAAGATGTAAATTCCATGAGCAGGCAGTGTCTGGTTTTGTCCCCCATTTTACCTCCTATATATACTTAAGCCAATGACAGGTCATGCTGGGTGCTTAAAAATATGTTTTTTAATAAATAAAAACACACTTTAGAAAAGAAAGTTGGAGGATTCAAGATGACAGACGAGCCTTTGGAAGACTATTTCGGGACAAAGAGAACCCCAGTTTTCCAGATAGGAAATTTTCTACCAGTGCACATCAGGTATACACACATATACACACACACGCGCGCGCACACACACACACACACACACACACACACAGAATCATAAAGAGATGAAAAGGACAATACAGTATTTGTCAAGAAAAGGAATTAAATGTCCCTCTTCCCCTTCCTTGCCCATGAGAACAAGGTGAGTATATAAGACATATATGTGCTTCAAATAGAATTTCCTGGAATAGCCTCCCCCCCCCCCATTTCTCCAAGGGTGAATCTGAACTTAGTAAGGTTTATCAGGCACCAAATGACCTTTCCCCTGCCCACCTATCTAGCTTCATTGTCCTCGTCACCAGTCCCTCACAAGTGTCCTATATTCCAGACATACTGAATTTCCCTCCTGTTCTTTGGCATATGGGTCTTGATATATGCTGTACCATCTGCTGGGAACATATTCCACCTCTTCATTGGCCAATTCCCTTTCCTTCTTTAAGTATCCGCTAATGTCATTTCCTCCAGGAAGCCCCCCAGGCCTTTGGGTTGATTTCCGCTCCTCTGTTAACTCACTACGGCATCCCCTATATGCCCTATAACTGCTTGTGTTGCTGCCTCTGTGGAGATCCTAGGCTCCGGGGGACAGTGGCAAGCCTGAGTTGCTCACCATTGTTTCTTCAGCATTGAGCAGAGTCCGACTCTTAGTCAATAAGTACATATTGAATGAATGAAGAAGAGGGGAAGCGAAGAAATCTACAGCCTGAGTAGGGAGGGACAGTGCCAGCCAGGGGAGTGATGGCAGGTATGCTGAGTCAGTGTGCTCTCGGTTTCCTGGCTCCTGTGAGATCCACTCAGTGGAGTTCCAGAAGATGTAAGAGGGTGGACAATGAAGCAACTGAGCCCAAAACTATGTTAGTGAAAGGAGAGAAAAAAAGAGTATGATGAGGTGAATACGTTTTGAAAATCCAAGACTGTCTGTAGTTAATACATTCATTACTAGCTATATACATGATGAAGTGGTTCTTATTCAATAAAATTGTCACTTAACATCAGACTAAAAGCTCTTGTCCTGTTTTTAAATTTTATCCTGACTTATGAGGAATGAGGAATATGCCAACCAATGCAATCCCATGCAACTATTTTCTAGGAAATTCCTAAAACAAATAACCTGATTTGGTTGTACAGAAACCATGAAAAAGAGAGTTGTGGGGTGAGGTTGCAAATTTTTTATAAAAAGAGAGTTTTTAATTAAATGTACAATTCATGTTTTGAACACAGAGCTCATTTAAGTCAGGAGATATTACCTTTGGTTTCTGCTATCTATTAGCCTGTCTTGAATGCTTCTGTGCTCAGAGTGACATGCCAGCAAAAACCATTTGTTATCCTAATTGAAAAAGAAGGAAGGGGAGTTCCCGTCGTGGCGCAGCGGTTAACGAATCCGACTAGGAACCATGAGGTTGCGGGTTCAGTCCCTGCCCTTGCTCAGTGGGTTAATGATCCCGGCGTTGCCGTGAGCTGTGGTGTAGGTTGCAGACGTGGCTCGGATCCTGCGTTGCTGTGGCTCTGGCATAGGCCGGAGACTACAGCTCCGATTAGACCCCTAGCCTGGGAACCTCCATGTGCCGCGGGAGCGGCCCAAAGAAATAGCAAAAAGACAAAAAAAAAAAAAAAAAAGAAAAAGAAAAGAAGGGAGGGGGTTCCCCTTGTGGCTTAGTGGGTTAAGAACCCAGCATAGTGTCTGTGAAGATGCAGATTCAATCACTGGCCTTGCTCAATGGGTTAAGGATCTGGTGTTGCCACAAGCTGCAGCATAGGTTGCAGACGTGACTCAGATCTGGCATTGCTTGTGGCTCTGACATAGGCCAGCAGTTGCAGCTCTGATTCCACCCCCAGACCGGGAACTTCCATATGCCCCAGGCAAAAAGGAAAAAAAAAAAAGGAAGGAGGAAAATGGAGTCATAGTTATGAAGGTGACCCAAATCACCAGGCATTTCCTGACTGGCTTCATTCTCTCACTCCATTAAGGTGCAGGGTTTCATGGAGCTCTCCTGAAAACAGGTTCTCAGTTCCACAACGTGAATGCAGCGGTCTATGGGCCACGAAAGTGGCAGTGAGAGGTCTGACAAGAATCCTAGATGCTCAGGTCATTTGGAGGTCCTTTCTAATTTGCTACTCCTCTGGTACTTGACCAGAGTTATGGATTGATTGATTGATTGATTGGTGGGTGGGTGGGTTGATTGATTTTTTACATTTGATGCATTTATTAAGGCATCCTACATTTGTAAAAATGGTAAAGTTAAAAACTCAGTTTACAGGAGTTCCCTGGTGGCTCAGAGAGTTAAGGATCTGGCGTTGTCAACGCTGTGACTCCAGTCACTGCTCTGGCCTGGGAACTTCCCCATGCCTTGGACACAACCAAAAAAATTTTGAGTTTACAAAATAGTGAACATGGATAGAAATGTAGAAAAACGAAAAGGACTGATTGAATAATAAGATCTTGGGTACTGAATTTACATTGGTCATAAACAATTCACTTTCCTTTAAAGACAGTAGGTCACTTTAAAAAACTTATAGGTCTCTCTCTATGATTGAAACATACTAGTTCCAATCCAATGATTCAGTATTTCATTATATACTTAAAATTTTTTAGGAAGAAACTTTCATTTCAGTTTTTTGGCATTTGTTAAAATTTGTTTTCTTTTTCTTTTCATTTAGAGGAAAGCAAGTGCCTTTTTTTTTTTCTGGTCTTTTTGTCTTTTTTTTTTTTTTTTTTTTTAGGGCCGCATCTGTGGCATATGGAGGTTCCCAGTTCCCAGGCTAGGGGTCTAATCAGAGCTGTTGCTGCCCACCTAGGCCAGAGCCACAGCAACGCCAGATCTGAGACTCATCTTCGAACTACACCACAGTTCGTGGCAACCTGGATCCTTAACCCACTGAGCGAGGCCAGGGATCGAACCCACAACCTCATGGTTCCTAGTCGGATTCGTTTCTGCTGAGCCACGACGGGAATTTCATCAAGTTCCCTTTTGTAAAAATCATTTAAATTATATTTAATACTTAAAAGTGTCTATTAAGTTAGCATCATTTAAAATTAAAGTCAAAGCTGAAAGATAAATTACTACTTCATGCAAAGTACAGCAGATACATAAAACATCAAGTATAAAGCTATTGTGTGGGCGTTTTTGTTTTAAATTCAATTAAAAACATGTAAAGTTTTCCTTTGGACGTTTCCATTAAATTAATGTATTCATCCAACTAGAACAATAAACATAATTGTCATTTTAACTGCTATTATTGAAATGTTTTTCTTATTTTCTTATTTTCTTACCCTGACCAGAGTTATTTATTTGAATTTTGGTTCCCTCATTTTTCCAACTATAATGGGAAATTTTCTTATAATTAGTTTTGTATAATTATATACAACTATCTTAAAATCTACCCATCTTATTTGAAACTCTCGTGTATTCTATTTAACGTCATAACCATTTTGTGCTTTTCTCTCATATGATTGGGCTTTTCAAATGAAAATTGTTTGTTTAGAGATTAAAGAAAGAGAAATGTGACAAGAAACATTAATTTAATAAGGAAGTCTATTTTCTACATTTTTTATTTTATATCATCAACCGCTTCATTAGAGGTAAAAAAGAAAAAAAAAAGTCTAATAATTCTTTTGAATACCACCGAGACACTTAGCACGGATATCTGACTAATCCTCATTGATACACTATTCTAAGCATATTAGGTACTGGTCAAATATTCTTTATCAGCCTATATCAGCCTATGATAATTTTCAACTGTGGGGTAAGATGTTGGGCAATAAGGCTTAATTGATATAGAAATCATAATGCTAAGCCTCAAAAAATATGAAGTGTCAAGAAATTGAAGGGTAGAATAAAAGCATGCGTTGAAAATATGCTAGAAATGCATTAAATGCCATACCTTTGAAATTACCTTGTTTCTTAATTAGAATTCTTCAAGCATATCAATTGAACTTGTCCTCACTGAGGACCACACCCTAGGCAAATTCAAAGCATGGCAAGGAATTATTTTCTAGTTAATGGAGCGTGTAAGTTTATTTTAATATTCAAGGTTATGATGGGTGAAATGTAAACTAAAAAGTTTCCCTTTTTATCATGGCTCATGGTATAATAGCAGTACTTACTTTATGAAATAAAAGTCCAATTACCATGAAACAAATGAAAGGTCATTTTATTTTACTTGGCTTTCATATGCTGTCTGTGAAATGTATTTCCTCAAGATAGCACGATATAATACTTTGTATCTGGAGTTAATCCTGGGACCCCAGCCTTCTCTTTTCATCATTACAAACTTCATGGGCTCCATTCTAGCAGCGATAACAGAGTCTTTCTCATCTCTGAACGTTTGCATAAGCCTTTCTCTCTGCTTAAAACGACTTTTTCTTTTCTTCCACCAATGCATGAACCTTTTCTCCTTTGTAAAGACATTTAAAAAACTCACCTCTCCTACATATGCCTTCCCTCTCGCATCCTTGAATCATTTATAATTACACATACGTGAAGCTTGGGTAACTTATCTTAACAGGCTAGATAACCCAAAGCAATAGATGAGTCACTTAGCTTGGCCTAAGGAAAGACTGGGGGTCTCATCTCTCTACTATATGTTTGTTTATTGGGAGAGGGGAGGTGGGGACCAGAAGGACTAGTTAGGAATATTCCATTGTGTGTGGCTCAAGGCTAGTTCATCACCCTTGGAACTGAGTTTGCCTTATATGCCAATATTATCCTTTTCCTTTAGTTGTTCTTTGTAATTGTATGCTTATTTCACTTGTATTTGCCTGTCTCCATCATTCAACTCTATTTCTTCTATTTATGGTGAGTCTTTTGAAACCAACAATGTTAGAATTATTATGTATTTCTTTGAGGAGGAGTGAGAGTATGTTGGTGGATGGTGCCACAGTCACAAACTCAACTGCCTCCAGAGCCCAGGCAAGTTATAGGAATGTGGGAAAAGACACAGCGTTAGACAGGAAGCAGAGGCTATGGAAACCGGAGGGTACCTGCCCAGCTTAGGGGCATTCGAATGCAAAAATTCATGACACCCTGCCAGTCCAATGGCCTTCTAGTGACTAGTTGGCAACCCCAGATGCCCTTATTTCTTGCTCTGAGCCTATAAGGTATGTTGGTGATGACAGGGTGATTAGCTACATTTTATTGGTGAAGGAATTGAAACACAGAATAGTAACTTTACAGAAGTCACAGGAAAATCAGCTTCACACACACGTCTTATTCAAAAGAGTAGATTGCAAGAAAGGTAAAATGAAAAGCATGACCTAAAACCTAGAAGTGAATGAACAAGACTATTTCCTTAAAGAAAAATATTTTCCAATATTTGGAAGCAGTTTTTCGATATATTAATAAGTTTTAAAAGGATAATTGAGGAGTTCCTGTCATGGTGCAGTGGAAATGAATCCAACTAGGAACCGTGAGGTTGTGGGTTCGATGCCTGGCCTTGCTCAGTGGGTTAAGGATCCGGAGTTGCCGTGAGCTGTGGTGTACGTCGAAGACGCAGCTCAGATCTTGCATTGCTATGCTATGGCTGTGGCATAGGCCAGTAGCTGTAGTTCTGATTCAGCCCCTAGCCTGGGAACCTCCATATGCCACGGGTGTGGCCCTAAAAGGACAAAAAAGACAAAAAAATAAAAGCATAATTGAATAAGTCATTCCCTTTCTCTGAGATTTGAATATACTACACACACACACACACACACACAAACACACACAATTTTATGACTAAATAACAATGACCTTGGGAAATTTTTTTCCCTAAGATTATGCTTTATTTGGTGTTCCTACCCTTAGCTTTGAATGGGAGAAGAAGGTTGGGTAACAGATCCTAGAATCCACTTTTTAATGTGAATTCTTTGAAATTTCTATTCACTCCTACTACAAGCTGAGAAGTAGGCAAAGCATATTCTGCAAATCAAGCCCGTTAAAATTCCAGTGCAAAGCGTGGACTTGACTGACTGCAAGTGGAGCTGTCAGCTCGTACAGGCGTCACTGTCAAAGGGCCGTGTCATCTGTCAGTGTCGGTTCCAGCTCACTGTTCCACATAGAGGGAATGCACTGTTGCCTCCCAATTGATAACACGCTGCCAGAAGCATGTTACTTTCTCATCCGTCTTCTTGTAGCTGTCAAAAATGGAATCCATTAATTAGTTTGTTCTTGTGAATTTTAGTTGTTCTAAAGACATGTAAATTTCAGAGTGAGACAAACAAAAATCCCAACCCAAACCAGGATGCCCATAAGGGTTCAAAATCCCGAAGTGGCCATTGCTGCTGACAGTGGTGAGTACTGACCAGCTAAACTCTGCCTTAAGTGAATGTAATGATGTGGCTAGTTTCCAGTCCCTTTTAATGAGAGCACACTTCCAAAGGCAGCAGAGGGAATGGAGAGAGGGGTTGAGAAAAATGCGGGAGACGCCCTGAACATGGCTCTAACTAGTCAGGCAGTTTGACACAACTTAGGGAGTCTGGTTGCTGCTGCTACTGCATGATTACCTTTTTGTATTTTATTCCTCTCCAGTGGCTTTCAAAAAAAGTTTGATGGGCTTTATTTCCCTCATTTGGAGGGTCCCATGAAGCCAAGGCAATTCTGTAAGCTCCATATACGTTAGACAGGGTGCCTCATGTATAATTCACTTCCACACTCCAATATACAGTATATCTATGAATTGAAGGAATAGTCTATAAGAAACTTGAGACAAATACATTGAACAATCTTCTGTCTGATCTAGTATATTGCAAACATGAATATGGTTCAGCTTAACCCAATTTCTTCCCTCTCCGTCTTTTCAAGTCAGTGATAAAGGATGGCAGTGACACTAAATTATTTTATTCTATTCAATTCAATAAGCATTTATTAAGTGACTACTCTGTATAACTCACTGTGCCAGCTACTCAGGGAAATACAAAAATGATTCAAATACAGGTTTAGTCCTCCAGAAGCTCATGTTTTAGAGGAAGAAGCAGAATGTGTACACAAAGCCCTGGTTTAAGACAGACCAGAGGAAGTAGTAAATAATGAGCAATGGGAGAAGGAAAGAGAAATGTGCTCCATCCCAGGGACTCTGAAAGGGAGGGACTCCTAGAGCTGGCAGTGTTCAAGCAGATTTGAAGAAAGGGTGGTCTACACATGGCTCTAAATCTTCAATTTTAAGGCATATACCATATATGGAGGGAGAAGTCTACACCAAAGGAGTCTGTTTGCAAATGACCTGGAAGACAGAACTTGCACAAATGGAGTATTCAGGGAAGAGTTTTCCAGTACAAGAGCTGGTCCAGTCCAGGGCCCAGAGGATTCTAAGCACTGTGCATTTTACCAAAGCTAACAGATAAGGCACTCCTTTTGTGAAAAATGGGCCATTTTAGGTGAATGCACAGGGGCTGTCTCTGGCTTATTTATATAACTCTGGCTCAGTCAAATTTTTTGTTTCTTGTAGAGTTAAAAAATTATCTCTTACGGAATTCCCATTGTGGCTCAGCAGGTTAAGAACCCAACATAGTGTCTGTGAGGATGCAGGTTCAATCCCTGGCTTCACTTACTGGGTTGAGGATCTGGCATTGCTGTGAGCCAGTGTAGGTCGCAGACATGGCTCAGATCCCAAATTGCTGTGGATGTGGCATACATAGGCTGGCAGCTGCAGCTCTGATTCAACCCCTAGCCTGGGAATTACAATATGCCACAGCCTTATTAAAAAGGATAGATAGATAGATAGATAGATAGATAGATAGATAGATAGATAGATCGAAAGGTACTTCTGGTTATATTTATCATTTATTTATGTCGCAAATCATTAGGTATAATCCCAATAAAGTATAGAACCAAGCCTAGTGCATTAGTTGTATAGATAGATATTTATCTATCTATCTATAAACAAACGTGGATGAATATCTCTCTCTCTCTCTCTCTCTCTCTCTCTCTCTATATATATATATATATATATATATATATACATATATCTTAGAACTAATGCACTAGGCTTGGTTCTATACTTTATTGGGATTACACCTAATGATTTGTGACATAAATAAATGATAAATATAACCAGATGTACCTTTCAAATATTTTTTTCTTATTTCCATGTTTGCTCACCTTTGCCAGGAGAAGATGTACAATAGAAAAATATGATCATTAGAATGAACAGAAAATAAGATTAAAAAATAATTTAGCAGAATTTTTCTTGAAGGTCCTCAAAACTTTTAGGGAATTTCTCATTCTTTTCCCACAGTGATTATAAGGCCCAGAAGGGAAGGGACTTTATTTTGCTTTTGCTGAATCCCTGCCACTCAGAAGAATACATGGCTCATCACAGGAACTCCATCAGTGTCTGTTAAGTGCACTTGTCACAAAACCTATCAACTATAGCTCAGCCGAGTCTCAGGAGTGGAACAAGCACTGCTCAGCCTCATGCTGCCCCCAGATAGGAAGGGTACGTTCAGTTTGAGATGAAATATCATTAGAAGGACAATAGCTTTTTACTAGGGGTTTAAAATATGAACTTTGTCAATTTATTTGGTCACAGTTATTTCTCATGATTTGAGTAAAACTGATGTAAAAGGGAAGAAAACTTAAATGGATGGCTTAGCGAAATGAACTAGCCACAAAGGAATTTTGCTAATGCTAAGAATATTTGAAATGCTCGTGTTTTTCGTAAAATGCTAACGATAAGGTTATACCTAGAATGAAGCAAGATTGTCGATTCTCTGGTTAATTCAGTGCCCTTAACCAGCCAATTTAAATAATTCAGTCAGAAAGTGTATTTTACATGAGGAAAACTAGTTTGACTGCCTTCACATCTAAATAAGCCACATAACAGGAACTCTAAGCTTCCCTTTGGGGAATATAGGCTGAAGATGTAAACCAACTGATTCATCCATTAATGGCTGTAAGGAATTTACTTATGTGCTTCTGAGTGAGTAGGAGTCAGTGACATGACCCCTCTACACTAAGGCAATGAGAGGATGCACATAACAAACGTTAATGAATGCTAAGGGCCTCGCGCAGGTGTAGGCAGGAACAATATTCAAAATATACAACACAGACCTATGAATGGGTACCGGTTGCACTCATGGTTCAGAGTCCTGGGGGTCCCCTTCCGGGCCAGGCCTTTAGTTGCTGGGTAGTGAGGGAGAGGCCAGCACAGCAAGGGTGGGGAGCCTTGGGTGGAGGCAGGGGTGCTGCTACAGCACCCATTTACCACTGGTACAAAAGCATTTTGATCTCTTCACAGTAAATCAAACCAGTGCCAGCAACTGAAAGTTATCCTCAAGCATTGGCATAAAATCTGCTTTCCACCCATGAGGAGCTTCTAATAGGTGCTCAGTGGAACATCCCAGCCAGTGTGAACATTAGACCAAGCGACCAGAGAGGAAACACCAGAAAACGGGGTGGGTCCTGTGTGTCCATGACTAGATCCAGTGTAAGATGTCAGATCCTGCCTAAAACACAAATCCCTGCCTGGCTTCAGTAGGACCCAGAGAGGAGCCTGTTGGGGGCTGCTGTCATTTATCACACAGGGGGACCAAAGGGTTCCCTTTATATATTTATTAAATTTATTTGCTTTTTAGGGCCTCACCTGTGGCATATGGAGGTTCTCAGGCTAGGGGTCAAATTGGAGCTGTAGCTGCCGGCCTATGCCACAGCCACAGCAACGCCAGATCCCTGACCCCCGGAGTGAGGCCAGGGATCAAACCTGAGTCCTCACATATCCATACTAGTTGGACTCATTAGCCCTGAGCCACAACAGGAACTTCCCAAAGGGCTTCCTTTAAATAGTCAGGGTGTCATACTTCTGGAAGGTCCTTCGCACACTTCTGACACAAGGTTACTCTTCACGGCAAAACCCAGCTCTTCAAATCCAGTTCTAGAATGCAGTGCAAGTTCTATGCGGCCATGACAGAACTGCAGCTGACTTGATCATTTGGCCATTCTCATCTCTTACAGTCAGTAGCAATAGCTTGCTTCCCTCACACTAACTTTCCTCCCCCTCTTTCCCTTCAGCTCCTCTCCACACCCCCAACCTTCTCTCCATAATATTTATTAAAACCTATAATGCTAGGTACAGGAATGACTTTAAACAAGAGATTGTTTGAACACTGAACTGCACACCAGTAATCCATCTAAGATCTCTCCCAAGATCCTCCCACCCACAGCAAACTACTTTGCCTTTGTGGGTGAGACAGTGATGGACACAGCAGAGGGTGCCTGCTGTAGGGGTGGGGTACTGTAGGAAGAGTGAATTGTATAGGAAAGGTCTTTTCAGCAAGGAAAATCATCCATCACACACACCAAAGCCCTCTGTTCATGCACGTGTTTCAGCGGCCCTGATAAGAATGGGCTACTGTGAGTTCCTGTTGTGGTGCTGCAGAAATGAATCCGACAAATATCCATGAGAATGTGGGATCCATCCCTGGCCTTGCTTAGTGGGTCAGGGATCCAGCATTGCCATAAGCTCTTGCAGACCTGGCTCGGATTCTCTGTTGCTGTGGCTGTGGTGTAGACCGGCAGCTGTAGCTTTGATTCGACCCCTAGCCTGGGAGCCTCCATATGCCTCAGGTGCAGCCCTAAAAAAAAAGAATAGGCTACTGGCGTGGTCTTAGGCACACCAGTGCCATGTGATCAGTTAATCTCAGGTACCCCCAAGAGTCAGATGTCAATCACTAACTTGACTTTGATCCCACCAGAGATCAGTCAAAAGTAGGCTGGTTTACCCAGCAAGAATCCTTTTTAAAGAAACGAACCTACTTACGGATGTTGGCCCATCCATTAGAAGAATCCCTTAGAAACATCCAATTGTTCCTTTAACTTTTTTATAATGAACATATTTATCCTTGACTGTGAACTCTTGCTATAACATAAGACAGCAATTTTGTTGTCTATAAATAATAAAGCAAGATCTATTAACCTAATTTCTCTTTGTAACGTTTCCCCCTCTAATTGAATGCTTTTCTCTCTCTTTCATGAAAGTCAGCTTCTTGTGACCTTTAAATTCAGTTAGAAAAGTTAATCCTCTGGTTAATCTGGACCAATTGGTTTCTGAGACACCACTCAGTGACAAACCATTATTTCTAGCTCAATTTTTAATTGGTTAGAATGTAACTGCTGTGAGATCCAGTAGCTGTCAGATTTGCCTGCTAGCCAGTCTGAGCTTTCTGGACGTATTCCAAGTCATTAAAGCAACATCTCCTGTTCAAGCCGGGGATATTTATCCTGAACCCAAGCCCAATGCTCTCTCCTGCCCTTATTTAATTAAGGCCTAAGGAATGTCGGAGGGAGTGAAGATTATGGACAAGTACACTTTGGGGGGGGGGGAATCTGAGATTCAGCTTTCTTATGTTAAATGCTATTTTTGAATTATTAAGTGAAATTGGTATATGCATCACAACTTAGCACTGATCATAAATACATGTTTTCTCAGATATTTATGACTTTTGCCGCAGCTTTGAGTTTTCCCCTGTACCAAAGAGCCCAAAGGAACCCAACTGTGTCACAGAGTTAGAGTTGTACTGATCTAAAGTCAAACAAATGAATAACTTATGACAATTATTTCACTCTTGTAAAGAACAGAGGATCCTGGGTCTTCTTTTTAATTGTCCTATTAGTATCTGAGGAATCACAACAGATAACAGGTGATTATTTCCACCATCCTTTTTAAAAAATCACCAAATCAAAAGAGATCATCCACATAGTTGTGGTTTTTTGTTTTGTTTTGTTTTTTCCAGCTCTGTATGTCTCTAGAGAGGGCCTGGGTTGAATCCTGGATTTAGGCCTGAGCTTTCTCCTGAGTGGCTGCGTGATCGTGCTTAAGTGATTCAGGTTCTCTGGATTCCAGTGGCCTAGTCTGTACAGTAGCAGTACTGAGTGTCATGCAGTCAACATTTTAAGGTAAAATCCTCCCTTTAAAGGAGTTCTTGGGGTGGCAGGCAGAGTGTGTTCCCCTAAACAGCAGAACCTCATTCTTTCTTCGATCTCTCCTCCCCTCGCTCCTCCGGGCACTGCCAGCTGCCCCTCTCTGGGGCCTGCTGCCACCCTGAGCTCCTACCCCAGCTTCCTGTCTTCCCACAGTCTGGGCCCTTGATTTGCCTGACTTCACGAGGGGGGAGTGGTCCAGAGGATGCTTCTGCCTCACTCCTGATGTCTCCTTCCATGAGGAGACACCCCACCAGGGAAACCCTTGTGGTCCCCACCCCCTCTGCACTTGCTCAGCCCTTTGGCAGTGGGAATCAGTTATCGCACTGGTAAATGTGGAAAGGATGAACTGGTTATGTTTGACCTAACACTTCCTAGTTGTCTCAGTGCCAAGTGTCATTGTTGCTCCCAAACACGGGACAAGTGTCATGGTGGAGGCCCCAAGCCAGGAGGAATGGTCTCTGGCAGTTGCCTGTCACTGGATGGTTGATTCTGTCTCATTCTGTGCTCAGCATTACAAAGTCTCCTTGTCTGCAGATATGAGCTATATTCTCCACTGCGAGTCTTATCAGTTTGGTCTTCTTTCTTTTTCTTCTGTTTTATTTGATTGATGCTGAACTAGATGAAAAAGTGGGGTATTATTTTTTAGTGGACCCTTTCAAACCTTCCAAACTTACAACACTATACTTCCATCCTTTACCCCCGGCTGAGCTTCAGCTCCATATGCCAATTACCCTTTAAAGAATTCTAGCTATGGGTTCCATCAGTACCTAAAATGCATACCAAAAACAAAACAAAACAAACCTCAACTAAGTTGTAAGAGTAAACTGATCTCTTTATCTTTCACCTGTCACATTAGATTGCAATCTTGTATTTGCATGGTTTAGTATGAGTACCAGGAGGGCAGGGATCTGGCATAACTCCATCCCTTGGCTGATATAGGGAGCATGGTGGGGGTCCAAGAAGGTTCACTGCGTGAATAAACGAGTGAGGGAGCAACAGCAAAACCTCTGAGATGCGACTGCAGCGAGTCAGGCTCCTTTGGCGTCCTGGCCCTTTTCTGCTGCTCCAGCTCCAGACTGGCCCCAAGGTCCTGGGTCAGGGCAACCAGCAGAGGTACGCAAAGAAGTGAGAAGTCAACTCCAGGGGCCCTCAACTCAGAACTGAGAATCGGCCCAGCACTGCCATTCTGCTAATGTGGACGACCCGGTCATGGTGTCACTAGGTAGGAGGGACTCCATCCCCATCCTCTTGACCTCTGTGCATCTCCTGATTGGGCTCCATCCCGCACCTCTTCTGGACCCCTGAACACTTCCACTACATTCTCCAGAACAGACCCAAATCCCCTTTATCCTTAACCTCCTCTCCCAGCGCTCCTTCCATTTTCTTATTCCAGCTAAAACCCAGCCAACCCTGCATCCTTAAAGAGTGGAAGCCATCTTTCTTACACTCTACCTATAGGTGGACCTGGAGCTGAGGTAGCCTCCTTCCTCCTCTTTTCCTCCCAGATCACTCACCCTCTCCCGCCTTCAAGCTCTCAGCTCTTTTGAGGTTCTTGCTATCAGCCATACCAACCAGAATTCTGCTTGGTGCTGTCAGCTACCAACCCAGAATAATCCCATTCATTCCTCAAAGATATCACACCAAGATTGCTGTCACCTCTTCACACTACCTCAGGCTTAATTCTTGGTGATTTTCTATCCCTAGGGATGACACTTCGGGTATACTGGCCTCTCTCTTCAACACATTTGACAGAAATATCCATTATAATAGTTTGGAACCTCATTTAAAATAATTCATTTACATTAAACTACAGATGGAAAATAACATGGGAAATAGAGTAAAAGCTTCCTTGAAAATCCACCTTAAAAATCATTTCCTATATCCGTTACTTCCACTGTGAGGGTGGGAGGGCAGGGGGGGATGGAAAAAAGATGTCATCAAAATATCAAAAAATTAGAAAGGAAATACCAATTAGGTAGCAAGTCTATACAAGATTGAATTAATATGAGAAGAATTTAGGGATTTTTGGAGATATATGTCTATATATACAGATATATACAGATATATAGATATAGTCTTAGTGTGAATTTGGTAAGAAATAACATTGGTTTTTTTTTTTTCTGTTCCTCTTAAATTTTACCACTATGGAATGAATTGCATTGGAACTGAAACAGAAAGGATGGATGTGTATTAACTCTTTGCCTAGAGAGGAAAATTTGTGAGCATGACCTATCTGCCAGTTAAAATCAATTAAGTACCAAGAGAGCCATAAACTGGCTCAAGTCTGAAACCTGTTGTAAAACTTCCAGGAAAATTGGAACCTAGAAAAGGTGCTAATCTCTCACAGTAGAGGGAAAACATCCTTTTAATTGGATCAGATTATTTTTTATCTCCTGGATTTTAAAGACTGATCAGAACAATAAGTACCTCCAATAAATTTTAACCCGATCAATGTGACTGGAAGATTAGAGAACTCTGCCATTCTTTCACCTGACAGGTAGCAAGGATCAGGGGACTAACAGAGGGCTGGTGTCAGCAGTACCAAGGGGGGAAAAATCATCCATAATCTTACTACACAGAAGCATACAATTAACATTTTGGCAGATGACTTCCAATATTTTTCTACATTTAAAATTTTTTAAATGATTTTTATTTTTTGCATTATAATTGGTTTATAGTGTTCTGTCAGTTTTCTACCATACAGCAAAGTGACCCAGTCACACATACATATATACATTCTTTTTCTCACATCCTCCATTATGTTCCATCACAAGTAACTAGATACACTTCCCAGTGCTATAGAGCAGGATCTCATTGCTTATCCATTCCAAAGGCAATAGTTTGCATCTATTAACCCCAGATTCCTAATCCAACCCACTCTCTCCCCCTCCCCCTTGGCAATCACAAGTCTGTTCTCCAAGTCCATGAGTTTCTTTTCTGTGGAAATTTTCCCTAATTGAGATTCTACTGTGAAAGCAATTTTAGACACACTTTAAAAAGTGAACCCCATAAACTTTACCCCATTCAAAACTTTAATAAACATGAACAGATTATGAGAAAGCTTGATGGTGGCCAGAGAGGGATCAAAGAATTAGATGTCTTTTTTTTTTTTTTTTGTAAGATTCTCCTCAGCAGAAATCATTTACGGTAGTGAAGTTGGAGACATGGGAGGCTGTTGCCATAATCCAAGAGGTGGACCGTGAACAGTGGTGGGAGGAGTGGACAAAGTGAAAACATATTAAGAAGGTAGAACCTATTGCCTCAATTTTCTGGGCAACTTACCAACCAGTTGGTGGTGTTACTGCACCTGTTTTCCATGGCACATGGTTCTGTTTTATCTTTCTCCACTTCCTCCACTTCTCACTTTATTCTCTAGTCTTCCCCCATTGCCCTTCTGTGACTCATGCCTGGTCTGTTACCCATGACACCTGAGTCATGGCTTGACTCTGACCATCTTCCAGAGTTCAGGACCCTGAAGGCCCTGTGGGAATAACACAATCTGACAAATGAGGGGTCTCAAATGTAGATGTCTGACTCAATCAAAAACAGTAAACCACAAACCAATCTCTAATGAGGTACTGACGCTAAAAACCCCAACAGCAGCCATTCCCACATTTAATCCTCCACCGCTGGAGAAGAACACACAAGATAAACAAGTAACAGATAAACCTGAGGGAGGGGAGAGAATCAACAATTGTAATTATTACAATTCTTAACAATCTGATAGAAATTGATGCCTTTCACTAAACAAATTCTATGGTACCAGATGACACAGTAGGGAAAAATTTCAGTCATCTAAGGAAGATTAGTGAGTGGTGTGATGAGGCCTGAGGACAGGAATATTGGACCTTAAAAACCTCAAATCCCTGTGTCTATCATCCACAGATGTTCAGTAACTGCCTGCCAGAGGAATCGGTGGAATACTGTTCACTACCATGGAAAACCACTACCATGGTTTCTTTTATTGGAAGGCAGTAGGAAGTGGTGATTAGAACAAACTGTGGTCAACTCTGCACCATCCCCAGTTCCTTTGGAACTCTCCCTGGCATCACAGGGGAGAAGCCTGGGAATGTGTTTTTCAGAATTCTTTGTCTGTAGAGGTCCAGATTAGATTCCCAGATTAGACTCTGTCAGGTGAGATGCACTCCCATAAAATTTAGAAACTGAAAGAGAAGAGAAAACACTCTTCTCTGGCAATTGCTAGGACACTGGCATTAGCAAGAAAAACACATGGAATTTTGCGGGCAGCTTCCAGGCGTCCATCTCAGAATCATACAATTTGTGCTGGAGAAAGTTGAAGTCACCAATGTTGACATTCCTGCAACTCTGGCCAGTCAAGATTTTCTGAAAATCAGGAGTGGCCTTCCTAGCCTTTGCTCCCAGAGTCCTTCCCAGAGTTGTATAAGCCTATAATTCCCTGTGGCAAATCCCTCCCCAGTCAGGGGACCTTAGGGTGGTTTCTGCTTTGCTAGATGAATGGAAACTGATGCAGTGATTACAAGGCTTGGGTACAGAAAGTGTGGGTGGAATTGGATCCATAATACTTGAGGGAACTTGTACAAATTTCTTAAATCCTTTAAAAATCATTTTCCTTGTTTAAAAATGTAGGAATAATAAAATTACACCTGCCTTTCTTATGCAGTTTCATCCAAACCCTTATCAAGGATTAAATGAATTCAGGCATGTAATAAAAGTACTTCACCCAGTGCCTAGGGAAAATAAGCTTCTAAAAATATTAGCTTCTCACTTTATATATAAAAAGATATAATAATAGCAGCTCAACAAATAGCTGTTTCTCCCTTGTCCTTGTGGCTGCTTTGTCTTCTCCTTCGAATAAAGTACAACAGAAGCCACAACTCAGAATGCGCCACTGGGCAAAGATAACGAAGGTGTGGTTTCTGCAACCCAAACTTTAAAAGAATGAGCAAGAACTCTGGACAATGCCAATGACCTGTGGCATGACTGAGACTGGATGTGATTACAGTAGAGCTCTATCTGCTGCAACACAAAGTTTTTGATGATCAAATAGAAGTTTGAGTGGATGCTGGTTAGAGTACAAGTTGGGAGAGCTCATACTTCTAATTATTGCTTTGTGCTCTGAGAATCTGCTTCTTGGGGAACTTCCTTTCCTTCTAATTTTCTGTAGGTAGGCAGTAAATATTCCAAAGAAGGAAGTCAGGAGACCAAATGCATTTGAAGATGATCAATTAATTCAAGAGAAGCAGTACCAGATTGATCCGACTTTATCCTTAAGGAAGAAAAGACCTTAATTGTGAACTCATTAGAAGCCTCTCTGTGACATTAACTTAAAGGAATTACAAAGCTGAAGAGGAGCTGACTATTTTGGCTCTGTGGTGGAAACTTTAAATATTTCAGAGCACTGTATGTTACGGAGAAGCTTGGTGAAGTGGTCTGTTAGAGCGTGTGCAGAGGGACTTACATTCCCACTGGGGGTCCCAGGTGAGGCAGTGAAGGATGCTCTAGTCGTGGTCCTGCCCAGGAAGAAGCAATTGGTACCGCAGAATCCCAATGGCTTCTGCTTAACCAGACTTAAGCAAAGTCAGACTTGGTTGTTTTTCACTGCAAGCAACATCGCCAAGTCACTAGCTCCATAAGGAAGGGGAACAATGTGAATTACTCCCCAGAGTAGAGCTTTACTATGGTTCAGGAAAAGGTGACAGGGTGGCCCTCTGGGAATGAGCTGAAATGATGGGCTGTCCTTTGATTCTCATGGGGGTTTCCTTACAGGGTACAAAGGCTTTCCTTATACCCATGTCATCCAAGCTTCCTGAAAGCCCACCTTTTTCTTCTTTCTTTCTTTTCACGGAAACTTCCACTTATTTTCATTTCCCTAGCCTGTCGTTTCCAGTAGAATTAAAAAAGCACTTTCAATTAGCCAACTTAGAGACAGGAGCTGGCTTTCATTTCTCCTTTCATCCACTTCAATTGTAGAATGCAGGGAGGATTCTCCCACTCTTTGAGATGGAGACTCTGAAGACAATACTTAGCTAAAGAGTGTAACCCCAAACCTAGTGCCCTAGTCACCAAGATGCTAGTGTCTGGCAGGTCTGGCTCATTGTCCACACAGAGGAGGCACAGAAAAGCATCCAGTGATATATGGGTAACTTACACAGGTGGTTCACAAGCTGAGAGACCTGCCCAGATAACAGGGAGTGATTCTGAAACTTCACCGCCAGAAATCCCAGGCCTGGGTACAAAGAGGGACTGAGGAGTTCCCATTGTGCCTCAGTGGGTAAGAACCCAACTAGTATCCATGAGGATGCGAGTTCGATCCCTGGTCTCATTCAGTGGGTTAAGGATCTGGCATTGCCGTGAGGAGCCGTGTGCATTGCAGATGCAAATGGGATCCTATGTTGCTGTGGCTGTGGGTGTGGCTAGTAACATAGGTAGGACCGTACTGTGGCACTTCTCAGGGAGGGCATTGTGTGCCTTACAGGGAAGCACATTACTCCAAATGGCTTTGAACTGCATGGATTGCTCTGTAAATTATCATGTCATCAGACTAGAGGTTACAATAATAAACTGTTTACAATAATGTTTAAAGTCTCAAGTCTAAGTTGATAAGGACCATATCATCTTTCTACCTCCACCAGACCACTGCACGGTTAGTCTACCCTTGGAGATACTAAAATCTTTCATGTGTGAGGAGCTTTCAAATTTACAAAGTGCTTTCACATCAATTTCTGACTTAATTCTCACAAAACTCTGTAAGTCTATCCCCATTGTCCCCATTTACAGAGGAGCACATCGCCGTTCAGAGAGATGAAGTGCCTTGGCTCAAGGTCATACAGAAATAGCAGACTCGACACCGAAGACTATGTTTTCTGTCTCAGAATCTAGCGTGCGTGGCTATTATGTTGTAACTTAAGGTAGAATTTCACCTTCATTTATTTTCATTTCTGAGGCAAACGTTCATCCTGCTGTATATCCTACACACTTTCGCATGTCCTCTTGTCTGGCTGTTAAGTAGGTAATAACCACCTAATCAACCTTGATGACTCGAGTCTTAGATAATCCCTTCTGTCTACAGGAGTCACCGTCATCATCAAAATAACTTTGAGATTACTCTTGACATTTATAACCAGGATTCAGTGAATCCATAGTAACAGATAACTTGTAAGAAATTGAAAAACAGCTAGTCTAGTGTTACTGTAGACAGAGAACTGGATTAAGAAAATGGAAAATGAGCCCCCGGGTGTGTACATTTGGGCAAGTCAGTGCCCTTCCCCGAGCTCAGTTTTCGCATTTGACATCCAGGGGTAATGGATTAGCACTAGAGCATCCCTAACCTCTCACAAAGTATGAATCTGTCCTTTCTAGCTGAGATCTAAAGGAAAGCTGTGAGTGCGGAGGCAATGGGAGGCCAGCAGGAATTAAGAGAATGAAACAAGCTTCTGTCACCTCTGATCCACCCTCCTAGGTTTCAGGTCACACAAAGTGAGGCCTGAGGCGAGGGGGAGGGGGAGGTCGGTACTTGGGGAGGTCCGAACTTGGGGAGCTCCTGGAGCCACCATCAGAGGCCTTCTTGCACAGTCACACCTCAGCTATGCAGCCAAGGCTTGAGTCTGTAGACACCCAGAAGGGGCTCCAGAATCCCCAGAAATGCTCTCTATTGCCAGTAAGGTCTTCTTTACAAATCTCCTCAACCACCCGCATCATCTATGCCTTTCTCCTTTGCTTCCAGTTTCTATGGTTGAAAAATGTTTGATGACAGGAGTTCCTGCTGTGGTGCAGTGGGTTAAGGATCCGGTGTTGCCATAGCTGTGGCATAGGTCACAACTGCAGCTCAGACTCAATCCCTGGCTGGGGAACTTCCATATGCCACAGGTGCAGCCATAAAAAAAAAAAAAAAAAGTTTGATGACCGTCAGTAGTGTAATAGCCAACACAGAGAAGCTGTTTGGCCAAGATTAGGACCCAAACTTTAGGGACATTCCAGGAAGCCTTTCTTAAGGTTCAGTCACAATGGAGGATGTCATGGTTGAGTCTCGGCACCCACCCTATCTTCACCAGATGTTCACCAGCCCTGAGGTCTGGGGGCTTAGATTCTGCTGCAAGCTCAAGTTCTGAGACACACAAGCCAAGGGTAGGATTATGGTGTTTTTCCCATCCCTCTTGGTTTAGAGATCTAGGCTTGGGCCAATCAGCACAAGACATTTGTCTGAGGGTGGGGAAGGATTCATGCAGGAATTGACTCTTCTGGGCAATCTCTTGTCTACTGCATGACTTTGTCCATTCAAGTCTGGCCATACCAGCCTCCTTGTTTCTTTTTTTTCTTTCTTGTATTTTTTTTTTTTTTATGGCTGCATCCACAACACATAGAAATTCCTTTGCCAGGGACTGAATCTAAGCCACAGCTGCGGTAGCTGCCAGATCCTTTAACCTACCGCTCCTGGAATCGAACCTGCACCTCTGCAGCCACCCGAGCTGTTGCAGTCAGATTCTTAACCCACTGCACCACAGTGGGAACTCCTCCTGTTGTTTCCTGAACATGAACGTGCCTGGAGGGTCTCTGTATGTGCTGTTCCCTCCACCTGGAATGGTTCTCCCCACATAATCAAATGCTAACTTCATCTCCTTCAAGCCTTTGCTCAGGCATCACCTTCTCTATGAGACCTTCTCTGACCACCGTATTTAAAGTCACAACCAACTCCCTCACCACTCTATGTTTCTTGGTTTTCCTTCTCCCCCTCCATTATATTTTTGAAACATTCTATATAATGTAAGTAGTTATACATTTATCGTTGCAGGTTTCTTCTCCCTTGCAGATAAGCCCCTGGTTCACTGCTTCACCCTGAATGCTCCCCATAACACCTGTGTGCTGTGGTCAACACACAGTGCCTTCTCTTCATTGCACCTTTTTGTGATTGATCACAATCTCGATCCATTTTACCTGGGTAGACTTTACCTACCTAAAATTTTATGAGGTTCAAATATGGAGTATAATAATTACATCATCACAATCATTGCTCATCTGATAGGGACAATTTTGAGAGTAAACAGAGAAGCTATTAGTATTTATGGCATGACAATGATTTAAACAGACATTGCCGCGGATGAACCTATTTGCTTAGGGTCATCCTATTTATTTGGGCACATGGTCCAGCCAGCAAAAGTGAGGAACCAGGGACCAAGGCAGGGAAAGAGGGAGAACAAATGCAAAGATCTCTGATTGAGTTGCCTCCTGCTCTGGGAGCCTGGCTGCTGGCCCCAGAAGACAGTCTGCAGGGCCATAAGCAATGGGTCTCAGGGTTCCTGTGGGGCCCCTGCTGAGAGCCTCCTAAGAAGCAGCACATGTGAATCACTAGGAAGAGGTCATTGCAGGAGTGACAGCTCTAAGGGGCAGATAAAGCCAAGAGAAGAGAAGCGGTGGATCCCTGGAGCCAACACAGGGCTTTACACGTTGCAGTGTGAGATGCTGTGCAACCTCTCGCTGGAGGAAACTATAAAGGACCAAGAAGATGAGGAGCTTGTCCAATGTGATAACTATAAATACTTCCATAGGCTGTTAATTGATCTCCAGACTTCCCTTTACATTCTATACCAATTCTTTAACAAACAAAAAAATATGCACCTCTCTTGAGTCCATGCATGGTTGTTCTGTGTGGTGTGCAGGAAATAACTTTGCTTTAAAGAGTTTCCTTTGATAGTTTCTTTCTCCCCATGGATAAGATGGCTTTCTCCTGGAGACAACACCATAAAACAAATCTTTCCATGGCTGAGCTATTGTGTCCTTTCCTGGTGCTGTAGTCTTTCCACCTCCTTTTCTCTCATCCACCCTCCCTTTCTCTGCCCTCTTGCAGGCTACACATGATGAAGAGATGAGGCCTGGGGAGTCATAAAGGGTTAGGGCCCGCAATGCCTGGGCAAGAGCTATGATGAAGCTTTTCCCCGAGGAGCTGAAATGAATCCCAAGTCTCCCATAGCATTTGGATTCTCAAGCTTTCAAAAATGCTACATCAGCATGGGCCAGGAACAACACAGATGATCTCTATTTGGTCTAAATATAAAATAAATTTAAAGAAATCCATTGTGATAAAATTAAAATATGGAACCCCTGGGCATTCTAAAGGGCTACCTAGAGGTTTGCTATGGAAATTCTATGAGATATTGTTCTTTGAGCTTTAGTATTATCATAAAAATAGTGGGTCCCTGCAAGTGGCTGCTTTTCTCTCTCTGAAAGGACATAGGTAGAATTTAGCTGTACAGTTTGGGGGGGAAAAAAAAGAATTTTAGGGAGGTAGATGGATTTGGAGGTGTATACAAATTCCATAAAGATTTATTTATGGGCGATCTGCATATACCTGAACTTAAGCGCCAGCTAGGGAAAAACAGAACCTCAATGTGAGAAAAAAAAAAAAGGCTCACTGGGCCCAGTGATCAGAGGCTGACACCAATCCTAAGGCCATGGACCTCTTGTGTTGTGACCTCAGGCCTCCCCCAGACAGAGTTTGTGAGGGAGACTGCAAGCCATGCACCAGGACCCAAGACTTGACACAGCAGCCCAGTCAGAATATATGCTCAACTCTTCAGGCAAAATTCCACAGACCTATCCCCTTAGGCAAGTCTAGACCTATTCTGGGCAGGAAAAAATATTCATTCACAGTAACACATTCTCCCCTTACACGCACACACAACCCTGGAGATCTGAAGAGAAAACTATTTAAACAGTACATTAAGAGGAAAAATTAGAAACTATTTCACAAAGAGAAGGAAACAATTTTATAGTTGGAACATATAAATTAGGAGGCATTCTCTCTAATTTTACAGGGAAGAGGAGTCCCTCTTCACAGACTCCAGAAACTTTTTTTTTCTGCCTTCTTCACCGAGCAGTTCTGTCCTTAAACAATTTTGCTTCTTTCTCAAATCTATCTTGCAAACTCGACCCAGCAGTTATGAGAACTACCCTCTCTCCTAATGGAGGACATATTCAGAGGAATCCATAAAAGTACCCTGCTCCTGTTTTTATTTGTCTCTTCTGTTCTGTAACCTCAGACATACAGCAGAATCATCCTCAAGAATCATTTTGCAATATTCCTTATGAAGAAATTCAATCTCTTTCACAAAGTTCTCACGGTATTAATTAACACAACCTAAGCAAAACAACCAATGCTTTGATGGCCCTCTCTGCTTTAAAGTAAAATTAGCTTCTTAACCAAGACACAAGTGTTTAACCCAATCTTGATTCCAAGCATCAGCCATCCACCCCTTGAGGAAGGTACAGCCACTTTTCTTATTCCTAGTCTGTGTCCACGGTTCAATCATTCTGCCTTCCCCACCTTCCCCTCTTCCAGGCACTGATCACAGTCATCTATTATTTGCAGACCGTCCCCTCTTCAGTCTGATTTCAACTGTAGAGTCAAAAGTCACAGCTCTGGAAGTTCCCATTGTGGCGCAGTGGAAATGAATCCAACTAGAACCATGAGGTTTCAGGTTCAATCCCTGGCCTCGCTCAGTGGGTTAAGGAGTTGGTGTTGCCATGAGCTATGGTGTGGGTCGAGGATGTGGCTTGGATCTGGCATTGCTGTGGCTCTGGTGTAGGCCAGCAGCTAAAGCTCTGATTTGATCCCTAGCCTTGGAACCTCCACATGCCACAGGTGCAGCCCTAAAAAAAAAAAAAAAAAAAAAAAAGGAGAAATAAATAAATAAATAAAAGTCACAGCTCTGAATTGTCACCTTTGAGCAAGATGCCTTCTCTCCTTCAAAGGCTACACTGGTTTCCAGAGGTCAACACATGGATTTTAAGGACCAGACCCTTCTTGATACCTGAGGTGAGGAAATAGCCTATACTGAGGGCTCTTAACCCAGAGCCCCATGGGTGGGCTTGGGAGAATTTGGGACTCTCATAATTATATACAACATTGTACCTATGGTTGTGTGTTTGTACTTTTTCTGGGGAAAGAGCACTTAAACTTCATTGAACATCCCAAGTTTTCTGTGACACTCCCAAGATTAAGAACCCTTGAAATAAAGACTTTCTCTGACTGACTCGTCTGACTTTCATACTTGAGGAATTAGAGTGAGGCTCAAAATCACCAGCAATTTTGATCCAGCCAAATGAGGACAGGTTTGCCGAAAGGATAACAATTTTTTATCTAGTTTTCGAAAGCAAAAAAGAGAAAGTATTGCCTGTTGCAAGAAATAATAAGAATGTGTAGTCTGAATCAATGGCAAGTTCCCTGGGTGACTTCCATGGGCAGGGCCCTGAGACGGGGTTGAGACTGCAGACCCTGTAACCCTCATCCTGCTTGCAGTGCATCCTGGGAAAATCTCTTTCCTTTCAGTCTCTTTCCTTTGCAAGAAAAAAATCTTTCATTCTGCTGGTGCAGAACAAATAAATCCAAGACTATAAATGCAGAAAATCTCCTCTCCAGCTCTCTCTCCCCCAAACTCTATGTGACCATTTCCCTCCTTGGGCTTAGGTGCCACAGGCTCCTGTCCACGAGTCAGAGACAACTCACCTGACTTTGTTTACTAGTCATGTCAATGACAATCCCAGCAACAGCATCAATGTCACAAACCAACAGCAGCATTATTGAGTGTAGGATTCTGTGCCAAGTGCTGTATGTGCATTATCTCATTTAATCAAAAAAGTCTCAGAAGTAGGTATTATTATCAACTCCAGGTCACACCAGCTGGTATGGCCAAGCTGGGATTCCAGCCCAGTTCCATGAGGACCCAAAGTCTGCTCTGAGTGGTGTTCTAAACCACCACTCTGTAATGCAGCAATCGGATAACTAAACCAGAATGGAGTCTCCTCACGTTGCAAAGCAATTTCTTCAAAGTAGAAATTTCACAGGTGTGCTGCAGAAGACGCTACCATGATCAATACTTGAAAATGCAAATGCAATCATTATATTATGTTCACCTCAGAACACAAAAGCTTGATTGCATAAAAATGCTGCTTTTATTAGTAAACAGGAGAAGGTTGAAACAGCCTTGCAATTTCTGTATTGCTTTATCACTCCTGGTTTAGCGTATGAAAATTTGATCAAAGCACCTCCTTAAGAATTCAGTTTCATTTATATTTTCCATCCCCAAACATAAATATGGCGATGGTACATATCAGGGACATTAAGGACACTTGTAGAAAAATGGAATTGAATGTTGCATTGTAATCCTCTCTTTTATCCAGCAGAACGTGGGGGGAAAATATGCTTAAGTGACTCTGGAAGCCATAGCTCAGCAAAATGCCAGAAAACAAAACCTCTCTCTCTGCTATCAAGTATTCAGGAATTACATTTTCAATAAAAGCATCTCTCTTGGGTTTACAGCACCAAAACAAGAAGAAGTACAAGATTACAATTTTATGATGTGTGCCACTTAGAGAAAAAAAGAATAACTTTTTTCTTCACTTTCTTTGATGTTATCAAAACAAATCATCCTCCCAGTTGCTACATTTCTCTCCCTTGTGGGTCAAAGTCAATAGGGGAAGATGTGTCTGTACCCCCATAAGAGTCCTCCAAATGTTCCTGGCAATTAGAAGATCAGATATGGGTTGTAACAAATCTCCTCACCATTCTTTGGGTTAAAAGTTCCCCGAAGTTCTCTTTTAAAGAACCCAGTAATGAGTTCAGGCATGGTTCAAGAATGCAACTCCTGAGCTATGCTGGGCCTGAGAGTGGCCGACCCAGGGGAGCCTCTGATCGCCTCAGTCTTTATTTTCAACTCAGGCCACCACCAACCAGGAGTCAGGCAGATAATTTGCGATTTAGCATTGGCAGCATTTGGAAGGATTTTTCTGAGAGCTGTAATCAAGGACCATGGAAATCAGGTGCAGACACATCAGTCAGGAAAACAGCTTTGAAAACTCTTGTGTATTTGGCGGTTTCTAATTTAGAAGCTGACTTTGCCTATTGACTGCTTGTGGGTTCGCCTGATCCGTGGCAATGCTCACTCTAACCTGGCCCAGTGGGAAATTACTATCACCTTGGCTCAAAATCAGTCAAAACTATGGAAATCACCATCTGGTGTGATTCCGGGTTTGTGAGGAGAGGTGGGGAGAGCATCCTTCACAGGCGGTACCCACGGATGGAGCAGGTCCATCCTGACTCACAGCTGCGGGGAGAAGCATGCTGTTCACGATAGGACATGACCGCATTTTTGAAAAGTTTTCCTGTGTCTCAATGTTTTTAAGAAACCTAAATTCCCTAAAAAGCCAAAGAACAAAGTTATATTTGAATACACTTCTATTTACGCTCCCTAGGAAAAAAAAAAAAAAAAACAATTTATCTTCTATTTTAAGATAAGTTGCCTAAAGATCACAGGTGAAGAAAGGATTCAGTAACTCACAGTGTCAACCAAAGAATATCACCTTTCATGAATTATAGATTTTCTACAGTACTGTTTTATCTCAGCTGCCCACCTGAAGTGGCAGGGAGTTAAAAAGAAACTTCTCTTTCAGGTAGTCTTTTTTTTTTTTTTTTTCATGATGGAATGCATTTACCATATTTCATCAATTCTTAGACTTCCTTTTTCTGAATAATTTAAAAATCTATGAAATTCGTGTCTTAAAATTTATGAGGTATTGTAGCTTAATTAGCAGCATTTCTTCTGTCTTAGTTTCAAGGAAATATGGTATTTCTGTGATAATTTACCTGTCCTATACTCCACGTCTCCCCAAACTTCCTTTCTTATAAATATGCCCAGGGCTATTTTGAGATCCATGAAATTCATGAAGCAAAAACCTGCCTCACAGCTGTGTCTGAGGCTCCAGCCTCTGCTTTCCCAAGCATATAGGATCTTCTTTGTGAATCTATATCCTTTATTCCTTACCTGGGGTCTTGGGCAATGACAGACACTGCTCCGGCCCAACCTTGTCTCCTCTGGGCTAAAGATGAGCTTTTCTCACTATGTCACTTCCATGGATAGCCACCACCACGATCTTCTTTTTCATTTTTTGCTTTTTAGGGCTGCACCTGCGGCATATGGAAGTTCCCAGACAAGGGATCTAATCAGAGCTGCAGGTGCCAGCCTAAACCACAGCCATAGCAATGCCAGATCTGAGCCATGTCTGCCACCTACACCACAGCTCACAGCAACAATGGATCCTTAATCCACTGAGTGAGGCCGTGGACCAAACCCACATCCTCATGGGATACTAGTCGGACTCAATTCTGCTGCACCACAATGGGAACTCCCAACCCCTGGCCTATCTTCTTTTCTTATTTTGTGTGTGTCTTTCCAGATGCATTTGATAACTGGAAATAAAACAAATAATGTAAGGACTAAAAAGAAGTGCCAGACAAGCTGAGTATGGGAAGAGCTAGTGAAGGAGTCCTCCAGCAGGTCTTTGCATAGCCAGGCCCTGGGATCTTGGACATCAATCAAAACTTCTGGGATCTCCCCCGGCATTAAGAGACTTTGTAGAGCTTGGTGTTTTGTGCAAAGATAAATTAAAGTTGACCTAGTACCTGCCCAATGAGATAAAACAGAACAAAATAAAAAACAGGAAAATAAAATAAATTCCTCTCGTAATTCACTACATTGAAAGATGCAAACTGACAGCCAGGCTTCATACAGCTGCTTGTATGTTTATTGGGCTATTTTGTCTGCTCACATGAAATTTTCAAAGGCAAAGAAGACAGATTTTGTTCTGATTGTACGCAAGCTGCTTTAAGCAGTACCACTCATGAAAACATGGATGTCGGGTACGGAGAAGGTGATTGGGGAGAAAAATGCTGATAAAAATGCTGTTATGCTGATAAACTGATAGGACATTTAACATAGAAGGTAGGAAGTCAAACTAAGGTAGGGAACCCAGAGTTCCCATCCTGACGCAGCAGAAATGAATCTGACTAGGAACCATGAGGTTGCAGGTTTGATCCCTGGCCTCGCTCAGTGGGTTAAGGATCCGGTGTTGCTGTGAGCTATGGTGTAGGTGGCAGACGCAGCTCAGACCCCGAGTTGATGTGACTGTGGCATAGGCTGGCAGCTACAGCTCCAATTTGACCCCTAGTCTGGGAACCTCCATATGCAGCAGGTATAGCTCTAAAAAGCAAAAAAAAAAAAAAGTGGGGAACCCATCACAGAACAGGGCAGACTGTCCAGATGACGGTCTGTGGGCTTGGCCCTGGAGAGGGCACAGGAGTTAGTACACCCTGACTGGAGAGATATATGTTATCAGAGCCATGGGAGACAATGAGATGGCAGAGACAGAACATGGTGAGAGGAGAGTATAGGTCCTTTGGGTCGAGAGCCACATTCAGGAGCTCTGAGGCAGAAAAGAAATCTGTGAGGGAGACTGACATATAACTGAGAGACAAAAATAGGAGGGTATTGCATCATGAAACCTGAGGCAAAAGATGCTCAAAACTGAGAAAAAAAGAATGTATACATGTATGTGTAACTGGGTCACCTTGCTGTACAGTAGAAAATTGATAGAATACTGTAAACCAGCTATAATAAAAAAATAAAAATCATTATAAAATAAACAAACAAATAAATAAATGAAGAGATGCTCATTGAACATTACCAAATGCTGCTAAGAGGTCAAGGATGACAGCAGAAAAAATAAATAAGAAAAAGAGGTGTGGACTCTGACAGTTGCCAGGTAAGTCAAGAAGAAACTGTGATTAGAACAGGGGGGCAGAAGCTGGATATTAAATTAGGAAGGGAGTGGGGACTGAAGAAGGAACCCTAAGACTTCACTTTCAGAGAGTCAGATGTTTTAGAAAACCTGCATAGAACACAAACCATGTTGGTAATATACTCATTAACTGGGAATCCCAGCTATGGCTTATTGCATAAAATAATAGGCACACTTGTTTTTTTTTTCAAGACATCCTGGTTCCTGGATGTTTCAAAACCACGCTTTCCCCCATCAAATTAATTAATTCGCTGTTTGTACAGCAATTCTTCTTTGCGGTCAGGATCAGGGCTTGGAAATCGACCCTTTTCTAAGGTCAACCACAGCACTGTGGTTCTGGCTCCCTCCCTGCCACTCAGCAGCTGCCCTTCTAGAATTTACTGAAAACAATTCCCCTGCCAGGAAAATTTGCCACAGCTATTTATTGATTTCAGAAAGCTGTGACAAACAACCATGATACCGTGGATAGTAAATTGTCAGAATATAGCGTATCACCTACAGCTCTCAATCGACTTATAGCAACACTGTGAAATCACCCAAAACCGGTGGTTTTAGGGCACACCAAATCTGCCTTGTAGTTGATTCTTTGGAGGCTCATCAAACTTCAAGCTTGATCTCATGTTAATTGTACTCTCTAGAAATAACCAATTTTATGCACATGCTCTGTGGCATGCCACATTGCAATAAGCTTGGGGACCATTTAGTTGATATGATGACCCCTCGGAAGCTAGAAATTTACTCCACGGAAAGGGCTGTAACATATCAGACTAGCAACCTCATCCTCCGCTCTCTACGTTATGTTTTATCTGCGATGTGTTTTGCCCTTTTAGAAGTACTAATCTACAGTTAAATCACAGGAAAAATGATAGAAGTTGTCAGCAGGAGAAGCCAGATAGCCACTCGGTGCCAAACAGTCATTTCCTCCCGTGATTCCCTCCATCCTGAGTTCCGTGCCTCAGGACTTTATTTCAGTCTGTGCACCTGGTGTCAGTTGGTTTAGCTGAGCTCGCATTGATTGAGCTGGAGACGATGATAAAGGAAATTCCACTTTATTAATTTGCTGTGAGAAGCCCAGCTTCACAGTGGGTGAGGAACTCAGCACATCTTCCTGCAGGCAAATCTGCCTGATGGAGAAGAGGAGGTGACCTGGCCTCAGGTGGAGCTGGATTTCACATCCTACCTGCCACTCAATGGTTGCGTGATCCTGGTCAATTAAACTCCACTTTTGTGTCCAAATAAGTGTGGTTGATGCAGTAACAGAGTGTTTTTCATGAGGCTATCATAAAAATTAAATGAAAAAAATTTCATGTAAGATGTTCATCATAATAAGTAAATGGTGAACGGGAATTTACTATGATTGTCGCATGGAGAGATAAATTACGATTATTTGGTGACCAGGAAATCAGAGAAACACTGGTCTGATGGAGAATCTCACTCCATCACTACTTGCTTCTGGGCTACTTGTCATGTGCAGGAAAACAAACTTCCTCTATTCGGAACTGTCAATTTATTCCCCAATATTTTAATCTAGTATTTTATGGTTTTATTTTTTCACATGTAAATCTTGCTTCCTCTAAAATACATTTTGCTTAAAGAGTTAGCTTTATTTTTTTCTTAAATAGCTATGCAGCCATCCCATTTCATTTTATTTTTATTTTTCTATTTTCTCACTTGTAGGATAAATTTCTGGGAGTGGGGGCATACTTTCACACCATGTTTGCTCTTTGCTGCTATGAAACACTTTTCTAGGAATTCTGTCTTTGTAATTTTAAAGTGATGCACATATGGCCAGTTTTGGATCATGTTACAGATCATTATAATGAAATTTCCTGAGAAAGGCAGAGAGCATTGCATTGGGTATCACAAACATTGCCCTTGTTTGTGGCCTCACATGTGATCTATCCTGGAGAATTATCTATGCACACATTAAAAGTGCATTCTGCTATTTGGGGGGTGGGATGTCTTGTATATATCTAATATATACAATGTATCATTTAAGGCTAATATTTCCTTATTTATTTCCTGTCTGGATGATCTATTGGTATAAGTGGGGTGTTGATGTCCCCTAATATTATTGTACTATTTGTATTACTGTCAATGTTTCCCCTATTATGTCTGGTTCACATATTTGATTCATATATTTAGGTGCTACTATTCTGGTGCATATGTATTTACAAGTGATATATCTCCTTGTTGAATTGATTTGTTTATCATTGTAATGTTCTTCTTTGCCTCTTGTTTGTCTTTGTTTCAAAGCCTATTTTCTCTGATATTGCTACCCCAGCTTTCTTTTCATTTCCACCTGTATGTAATCTCTTTTTTCCTTCTCATTTTCAGTCTGTGTATGTGTGTCTTTAGATCTGAAGTGAATCTCTTGTAGACAGCTTACATATGAGTTGTAGGGTTTTTTAAAAATCTATTCAGCCACTCTATGTCTTTTGGTTGGAGTTTTTCATCCATTTTCATTTAAAGTAAGTATTAATAGGTATGTACTTATTTCCATTTTGTTAATAATTTTCTGGTTATTTTTGTTGCTCTTTTCTATTCCTTTCTTCCTCTCTTGGTCTCTTTCCTTATAATCTCCATGGCTTTCTTTAGTGTTATATTTGTATTCTTCTCATTGTTTTTTTGTATATCTATTATCAGCTTTTGGCTTGTGGTTACCATGAGGTTCTTATATAATAATCTACATATATAGCAGTCTATTTTAAGTTGATGGTTGCTTAAGGTTGAGCATGTTCTAAAAACACTATGTTTTACTCCCCCCATTATATTTTTTACATCATATCTTACACTTTTTGTTTTGGTTATCCCTTAACTAATTACTATAAATAGATGTGATTTTTTAGTTTTGTCTTTTAACTTTCTTATTACCTATGTAGATTTTTTTTTTCTTTTTAGGGCTGCACCAGCAGCATGTGGAGGTTCCCAGACTAGGGGTTGAATCAGCCTACACCACAGCCACAGCAACTCAGGATCCAAGCCTCGTCTACGACCTACATCACAGCTCACAGTAATGCTGGACCCTTAACCCACTGAGCAAGGACAGGGATAAAACCTGCATCCTCATGGATGATAGTCAGTTTCATTTCCACTTAGCCACAACAGGAACTCCTGTAGATGTTGCTACACTACATTTACTCTTTGTTTGCCTCTAATGGTGAGTTTTTTTTTTTCTTTCAAAGTTTTTGCATTTCTAGTTATGGTCTTTTTTTCTATTTAAAGTCCCTCTAAACATTTCTCGTAAGGTTGGTTTAGTGGTGGGAACTCCTTTAGTTTTACTTGTCTGAAAAACTATCTTTTCTTCAATTCTGAATTATAACCTTGCCAGACAAAGCATTTTTGATTGTAAGTTTTTACCTTTCAGTATTTTAAATATGTTGTGCGACTCCTTTCTGGATGTTTCTGTTGAAAAGTCAACTGATAGTCTTATGGGCTCTCTTCTAATGTAACTAGTTGTTTTTCACTTGCCTCTTTTAAGATTCTCTCTTTAACTTCTGATGTTTTAATTACAGTGAGTCTTGGTGTGGGTCTCTTGGGTTCATCTTGTTTGGGACTCTGTGATTTCTGGACTTGGTTGTCTGTTTCCTTCATCAGGTTAGGGAAGTTTTCAGCCATTATGTATTCAAATAGGTTTTCTGTCATTTTACCCCTCTCTTCTCATTTTGGGCCCCCTATAATGCCAATGTTAGTATATTGATTTTTGTCCCTGGGATCCTTTAAACTATCCTCCTTTTTTGGTTTGTTTCTTTTTCTTCTTTGCTATTCCAATTGGATGATTTCCAATAATCTATCTTCCAGATCACTGACTTGTTCTTCTGCACCATCTAATCTGCTATTGGTTCTCTCCAGTGTATTTTTTCATTTCAGTTATTGTATTCTTCAGCTCTGAGTGGTTCCCTTTATATCTTCTATCTCTTTGTTGAAGTTATCACCATGTTCCTCCATTCTTCTGAGTTTGGTGAACATCTTATGACCATTACTTTGAACTCTTTATCTGTTGGATTGTTTATCTCCATTTCATTTAGTCCTTTGTATGAGGACTTATTCTTTCTTTTGGAATTTATTCTTTCTTTTGGAATATATTCTTTTGTGTCTTCATCTTACCTAACTCCCTGTATTTGTTTGTATATATTAAGTAGATTAGATACATCATCAGTCCTTTTAAATTTTTATTTTTTATTGGAGTGTACTTGACTTACAATGTTGTATTAGTTTCAGGTGTATAGAAAATGGATTCAGTTATACATATACAAATATTCATTCTTTTTCAGATGAGTAGATTTCCCTGGGCTATACATATAAGTGACATCATATATTTGTCTTTCTCTGTCCCACTTCACTTAGTATGATAATTACATCTCCAATGTTGAAAAAGTGACTTTGTGTAGAAGGTGTCCTGTTAAGCCCAGTAGCAATCTCCCCTCAAGTTGCCAGTTACAGGTGCTCCAGAAATATCACCTGTGTAGGATGCATATAACCTCCTGTGGTGACTGAGCCAAATTGCTACAGGTGCTAGTGGATATGGTCCCCAGTGTGGCTGGATGCAAGGCGCAGCTACAACTACTGCAGCTGTCATGGTGTACAGGGCCAGCCCCTGGGGTGGGAGCCACTTTGGGTGGATGCCAATGCCAGCCAAGAGCATATGTCAGGTCTAGTGGGGCAGGTGGCCACTTTGAAGGAGGACTGTCTGGGTTAGGTCCACCAGTGAACCTGGAGCAGGGAGATCTGTACTAGGAAGTTAGATAGAGAGAATCAGATATGGCACCTGCCATCACTGGACCAGCTAGGTATAAGGTGAGCCAAAAATGAAAACAAAAAACAAAAAACATTGCTTCCTCCTCTTCTCCACCTCCTCCTCAGGCACATGTTCTAAAGTTAATCCATCATCTCCTTCATGTATGGCCTGGGCTGTTTTCAAGCTTCTGCCTCTGTGCTGGGACTCAGAGCAAGTGAGTTTTTTTGCACTCCTTTTAAGACTAAACTCTCAGTTTTCTACAGCCCCCTGGCTCTCCTGGACATAAGCCCTGCTAGTTTTCAAAGCCAGTGGTTATGGAGGCTCTTCTTCCCTCTGCAGTCCCCCGGGCTAAGGAACTCAGTGCAGGGTTTGGAGCCCTGGCTCCTCAGGGAGGGCCTCCAAGCCAGTGACATCCCACCCACCTGTGGCTGCAGTGGTGTGGGGATGGGGGTGGGGTCCTGGCCATGCCATGTTTATATCCCTCCTAGCTGCCTCAGTGTGGCTTTCTCTTTTTATCTTTAATTGTGGGAAATCTTTTCTTCTCATCTCAGGTCATTCTCAGAGAGAGTTTCTCTATATGTAGCTATAATTTTAGCATGTCCATGAGAGGTGGGGAGCCCAGGATCTTCCTACTCAACCATCTTGTCCTACCTCTCAAGCCTGCAGACTTTTTCATCACAGAATGGGATGCTGCTTGAGAGCTTCTGGAGCACTCTGATGGAGCTTTACCTACAATATCAGAGAAAGCTAGACAATTCTCAAAATGATCAGTCTAATTGACTGCAATTGTTTAAAGCCCTTCCAGTGAGAGAAAACAATGTTTTAGAGCACAGATCTGCAAGCTTTTTCTGTAAAGGCCCATACAGTAAATCCTTTTGGCTTCACAGGCCACATAAGTCTCTGTTACAATCACTCAGCTCTCCCACTGTAGTATGAAACAGTCAGAGATCACATGTAACATGAATGGACATGGCTGTGTTCCAACGAAGCTATTTATGATCAAAACAAATTGAATTTTTCATAATGTTTACATTTCAAGAAAAAAATATCTCTCAATTCTTTTTTCAACTATTAAAAAATGTGAAAAGTGGAGTTCCTGCTATGGCTCAGCAAGTTAAGAACCTGACATAGGGTCCATGAGGATTCAGGTTCAAGCCCTGGCCTCACTCATTGGGTTAAGGATACAGCATTGCCACAAGCTGCACCACAGTTCAAAGATGCAGCTCGGATCTGGCGTTGCTGTGGCTGTGGTGTAGGCTGGCAGCTGCAGCTCCAATTAGACTCCTAGCCAGCAAACTTCCATATGTTGTAGGTGTGGCCCTAAAAAGAAAGATAATAAAATAAAATTAAATTAAATTAAAATTAAAATGTAAAAATCATTCTTAGCTTAATGGTGGGATGAATACAAAAACAGGTGGGGAGTCAGATTTGGCTCACAGGATATTTTCTTGCTGACCCCTGCTTCAGGCTTCTCACTAAGAGACACTCCAGAGAGATCAGAGAGGGGCACTGCTGGTTCTGGATTGTAGCACTCTGGCCTAGTTTGGCCCCTGTGAGGACACTGGATCAACCTTGAAAATGACCAGCTTGGGAAGCAGAAGGAGGATCTCTTTACAATGCTCTCCATATCCTGTTGAATCAGAATTACCTCTGGATTCCCCTGCCTTGTCATTGTCAGTGTCACTGACATCAAAAAGCTAGAAAACACTGCTGTGGGTTTCTTGCAATACTCTGAGGTTTCTTTCTTTCTTTATTATTTTTTAGGGCCACATGTGTGGCATATGGAAGTTCCCAGGCTAGGGCTCACATTGGAGCTGCAGCTGCTGGCCTACCCCACAACCCCACACCACACCAGATCTGAGCTGAGTCTGTGACCTTACCACAGATCATGGCAACACTGGATCCTTAACCCACTGAGCAGGGCCAGGGATCAAGTGCACATCCTCATGGATACTAGTTGGGTTCTTAACCCTCTGAGCCATAACAGGAACTCCTGCTCTGAGAGTTTTAAGGCCATCTCACTTGGATCATTATATTCAGAATGAAAATTACGGTTTCGATTCTGAGATGGTGCTTCTTTTTCGGCAGGCGTCCATAAACATAACATGTAGCAGACTAGAGAACATTCTTCCATTGCAAACATCAGACTGTGGCTTTTTTTGTTCTTGTTTGTTTGTTTGTCTAGTGGGGGGGGGCAGTTTTCATTGTATATTTTTAGGAGATACTAAAAAAAAAAAAGATAAATGTAAAAAGCCCTTAACTTTCTACCAAATGCTACTGAATTAAGCACAGATATGAAAATGCAGTATTCCGTACGGTTTGTTTGATCACACTGTTCTCTGATGCCATATCTAATTTTTCCAGCCTGACCTTTCCTAAGATTCTGCTGGCTCTTTCATCGGGATTTAAATGAAAGGGCAAAGCATTTTGCATGAATATAGAAACAGATTAGGAATTGTATAAATCCACTGAAGCAAAAGAGACCCAGGGCAATTGATGACATTCGTTGAATCCACTTGCTCTCAGGGAACTTACTATCCTACTCCACACAGTATACCCTTGGAGAATGTACTGTTCATCATTTAAGGAGGAAAAGAGGCCTGTAAAGAATCAAAGGAAATATGAATGTTTATGTACTGAAGTCAAACATTAATTAGACTACTCTTTTGACTCTTCTATTCAAGAGTAAAGATGTGGATTGTTAATAATGCTCTATGTACATGGGAACCAGCCCCTTCTCCAAAAACATATCCTTCCCCATCAAAAACCTCCCCTCCAACACACACACAAACAAGGCTTCTACTTTTTAACCTGTAAAATAGTATGAAACATGCCTAGGAATTTTCATAGTTATTGAAAGTCTAGATTAAAGGCAGCTTCAAAGAACAGTAGGACAAATTGTCAAACCCAGAGTCATGCTCCACATCCCAGCTTTTCTTCTGAAGTTCCCAGTAACTTTGTCTTCTTTCTTTCCTTCTATTTTTTGTTTCCCTTTATTTTTAAAAGTTAGTTTATTTTGAGATGATTTTAAATTATGGAAAAGTTCAAAAAATAAAACATCACATTCTACCATCCCAAAATAACATGTATCACATTTCCTTCTGTTACAAAAAATTAAATATTGCAACTATAACCAAAGTCCCCCTTCCACCTCCCCAGAAGCAACTGCCAGCATGAGTTTGTTGTATATTTTTCCATTCTATTTTTTGTTCTTTCCATACGTAATGAATCTACAAATATTCCACAGTGCTATTTTATAGATTTATATTTAAACAAATGGAATCATTCTGTACGTATCATTTCGCCTCTTGCTTTTTTCAATCAATACTATGTTTTTAAATCTTTTCATATAAATCTTCTTTCCTCTTTAAAGCTGTTCATCACTCACACTATCCTCTGGGATTATTCGCTCTGCCTCCCCAAAGCCCTCATTTCCTGATGCCTCCACATAACAATAAATAGGTCTTCTTAATTTTAAGGATTTTATTACCAAAAGCCGTAGGAAAACAGGAAACACTAAACATAAGAAACATAGAAAATTAGAGAATTGCAGAAATCTTCAAAAGTTCAGGAAACACAGCCCTGTGCTAGAATTCCTAATACTCCAGCCAAACAAAGATGGCAGCCAAAAACCCTATTGGTGTCCTGCTCTGCTTTTGTGGGTTTTTTGTTGTTGTTGTCTTTTTAGGCCCACACCTGTGGTATATGGAAGTTCCCAGGCTAGAGGTTGAATCAGAGCTACAGCTGCCGGTCTATACCACAGCCACAGCAACACTGGATCCGAGCCATGTGCATGACCTACACCGCAGCTCACGGCACTGCTGGATCCTTAATCCACGGAGTGAGGCCAGGGATTGAACCTGTGTCCCTATGGACACTAGCTGGGTTCGTCACCTCTGAGCCATGATGGGAACTCTCTGGTCTGCTTTTGTTTTTGAAGGTGGGACTCAACAAACCTCCTCCCTCTTTCCGACCCAAAGAGAAAGGTCCTGCTTCACCCCACTCCCTGCAATGAGGCTCAGCCTAGACGCCTATATTGGCATGAAGGACAAAAAATAAATATTCTTTCAGTGCAAGGAGGTGAGCTGCTCTTTGAGGGCCTCCAGTCCCACATAGAACCAATTTCAGAGAAAGGTGTAGCTGTTAAGAAAGACAGAGTGGTTAAGAGCCTGGGTTCCAGGATCCACCTGCCTGGGTTTAAATGCTAAATATGTCCCTGACTACTTGGACCAGTTTCTTTACCTCCATAAGCAATATTTTCTCATTTCTAAAATAAGAATAATAATAGCTGTTTGAGCATTAAGAGCTAATCTACAATGAGTCCTTGATAAGTGTTAGTAGATGTTATCAATGTTATTGTTATTCAGGGTCCTGAATACTCCTGGTCCCCACATCGATTCACAGTCAATGGAGAGAAATGAGACTTATACCTCCTCCTGAAAACTTGTCATTTAGATGCAGTCAATACTCTGAGTTATCTAGTGATATTCAATTTTAAGAGCAAGCTGAGCTAAAAATCCATACATGAATATAGGTTCAAAAGTTGATATTTCACTTACGTGCAGCCCCACGAATTTTCAGGATTAAAAAACCGGCATCATTACCTTCAAGACGCTTTGTAGATTCACATCAGCATGCCAACTAGGGAATCAATATTTGAGGGATATGGAAGCCTGAAAAAGTGGCCCCTGAAGACTGCCCTGAGGGCTAGGTGAGGCGGCCATGGGTACCAGTTATTTATTGGCTATGAAGATACTGGTCAACAAAGAAGATGTCTCTTAGAGGCTGTGATTATTTTTACCCAACCGAGCCCACTTGTTGGAATCATGGAGATTCCGTGAAGTACTTACACTGTGAAGGATGATTAAAATACTTATTGTAGCATTTTATACACAATGGAAATAATTCACTATGATTTTTCTTTATAAGAAGAAAGTTCCTATGATAAAATTATGATAAAGAACTTTTGTGAACTTTTAGAAGTTTGAACTTCTTATGGAGTAGTCAGACGGGGATGCCACCTCCATCAACAATGAACAACTTTTCCAATAATTGTTTTGTGTGACTCTGAAATTTCCCTGAATCCCATAAAATCAAAGCCAATGTGTAGGGGAAAATTAAGGACAGTAGTTCTAAAACAAAACAAAACAAAACAAAACAAGAAAGGCATGTAAAAATCCAATTGCAACTTGAAAGATTTTAAACAACAGAAAATACCAGAAAACAGAAGACACTCCTGCTGAAGCAGCACATAGGTTAGGATTCAGAAGCCCACTTAAGGAAAATTCTGAACCTGTGCTGAGCACAAACACACTCTGAGAGTCAAAAGTTGGACTCCATGGTGTTCAATACATGTTCTAGAGCTTGAACTTGATTGCTACTGAAGACACAGAGATGATAAGCATTGTGCAGGGGTCTGCAGAGGCATGATCAGTCTTCACCTTATGTTCATATACATCTCAGGAAACCACTTATTTGATTTGTTTTTAAAAATCTCTGAAGACCAAAGCCAGAGCCAATGTTTTGATCAGTTTCTAGCCACAGAAAACTGGACCCAGAAAACTTTGTCTTCTGTAGATTTCTAAATTTCACATGGGCCATAACTGATCTGTTTAAGTACACAAGTAATTATTTTTCATTTCCTAGTAAGAAAAAGCATGGCATTCTCTGACCATGATTAGCTCAGGCTGGAATCCCATTCCGGCCACACTTTGGATGGGGCTCTAACTCTACCTGAGGAGGTTACAAAACACATTTGTGCTCCCATCTGCTGATTAAGATGCTTCTGGTAGGTAATGTTGGTATCATTACCTGGCCTGTAAATGGGGCTTACGCAGGTTATTCATGAACCATTTGCAAAGAAGACGCATTCCTCTGATTAAGAGAGAGTTTGATCCTGGAATTGCTTCCTGGATTTATGACTGCATGGTTTTTGTCCAATTAGTGGTCTCTCTGTTAACAGAATTTATTTACTGTAGGTAATCCCTCACCATCACCACATCTCCTTCATGGAACAGGTATCCGTGTTCAGCTGGATGTAAGGACCACTTTAGAATTGTGATTTAACAAGACACACGGTCTACCTGTTACAGAAATGTTTGATGCTGCTTAAAATAGGGTCTAGTTTCTTTTAAGCCTTTTTAAAGGTGTTGACATGATTTGGGATGATTATTTCGGTATTGGCCAGTCTCGTGTATTTTAGGACCTCAAACTCATATATAGGCTATCAAGCTTCTTCCAGCCAAAGACTCAACTCTAGCTATTAAAACTTATTCCATCTCAATGTGACTTAACTTTGAAAGAAAGGTTGCAACCCAGAGTGAGATATTTTACCACAATGTGGAGTAAAATATGTACTCATTGTAAAACTCGTAACAAAAATAAATCCTGCATATGAAGGACTTGGTTGAGGTTGAGTCATAAGACAAAAAAAAAAAAGGCTGATCACATATTTCTAAATATTAATTCTCTACTGAGCCATGAAATGGAGCAAAGTTCTAAAGATAAATATTAATGGGGAGTTTCTGCCAATACTATCCAAGAGAATACATTATAATAGTAAACATATCAAGTGAGTGTTTCTTTTTCCTGGAACTAAAATAAGCTCAAACTTCCTTTTAAGAAGAAATCCTTTACCAGTTTAAATTAATATAACCTCCATACAATTGTTTTCCTTTAAACATTGACTATTTGGGACCTGGAAAGTCTTCCTAACCTTTTGGTCTTTTGAGAAAGCTCTATGCACTGCCCCTGTCAAATGTCTGCATATTGACCTAGTTTTAACGAACATCTTGGTGGCTTTAATAGAAAATCTCGTATCCTAGATTTTTCTCTGCCACTCCCTGACATCATTTTAGATAAATTCTTAAAAAGAACAATGAAAAGCATGTTTAAGATTCTACCATTTTAACAGATTTGTCATTCTCCTTCTTGATTTATCCACACACACAAAATTAACTCACACTTCTAGAGGTAATTACTAAATTTATATATTCATAGAAAAACCAGCATACAAGTAGATGATATCACAATTTGATATTTATGAAATGCCAGTTTTCCATAAATATAGAAAATCAGCAATTATAACTGGAGTTGTTTATTAACATTTGGAAGAAAATAAATAACAAATGGGCTCACTATTCATTAAAATTCCTCAATAATATAACAACTGTCTCCATCTCTAAATAGTCCTATGTGATGTCCATGTTTTGATTTCAGAGAAACTTACTCTAGTAAGCTTACATTTAAAATAATCCCTGCTAAAATAGTCTCATTAGGCTTTTCCTATATTTTCTAGGTGATTGCCAATTTTAACTTTTGTGTGTGTGTGTGTTGATTCAAAGCACAATCTTAGTTGCTATCAAGAACCTGATTTATTACCCAAGACTGTGGGTGAGATACTGATATGGAATTAGCACAAATATTTTCCATTAAGTATGTATGTATGTATATATGTGTAAGCCCAGCTAGTCATTTTGCTCATGTGTCAAGAACAGAACTAGGTCAGAGAGTGTGGGTAAATTAAACTTCAGAAACATACCAGCATCCCTGGGGCAGAACTTCATGGTGCCTGAGGATGGGCACATTTACTGGGTCAAGATTTAAGAAGGAAATAAGTAGTATGCTTCTTCTTTTTTTTTTTTTTCTTTTCTTTTTAGGGCCACACCACCACATATGGAAATTCCCAGGCTAGGGGTCAAATCGGAGCTACAGCTGCTGACCTACTTCACAGCCACAGTAACATAGGATCCAAGCCGTGTCTGTGACCTACACCACAGTTCACAGCAATGCTGGATCCTTAACCGACTGAGCAATCCAGGGATCAAACCTGAGTCCTCATGGGTTCATTACTGCTGAGCCATGACAGGAACTCCCGAAGCCCAGCTTTAGACATTTTACAGTATAAGATAGTTACATAGACATTGTTAGATGTTGTACGTTTTCATTTGTTTTAATTGTTGCATAATTTCAACTGATGTCCAAAATCATCCAAAAGACAATCTTCTATTTGTAGGCTTGAGCGGATGTGGCAGATTGCTAGTTCCTCCCTACCCCCCACCCCATCCATTCCCTTCTCCCTTAGTTACAGAACTCAGCATTGTCACCAGAGAGAAAACTTCATTTCCCAGCCTTTTTTACAGCCAGTTGTGGGAACTACCTAACTGGAGGTGTTCTATGAACTTCCAGCTTAATGGGAGTTGACTTGGCAGGCATGAACATGTCTTTTGTTCTTTCCCTTTTTCGTTGCCAACACACGATGGCTGGGGCCTCACCAGCCCTCCTGGACCATGAGATAATCTTACAGTTGGAAATCATGTCTGAGGGTAACACAACTGAAAGCTAAAAGAGCCTACTGTCTAATAACCATGAACCTTCCCTACCTGGGCTCAGCTGCCTAATCTCCAAACTTTTAAGTGAGAGAGAAATAAATTTCTTTTCCATATAAGCCACTGTTATTTCTGTTGGGTTTTGTTTTTTTTTTTCAAATAGTTTTATTCTATTACCAGTTACTAATTGCTTAATGCAATTCCTAAGAGATACAGGAGTCATACCCACTAGTGATAATAGGGAATAATTATTCGTTATTCCTGTCCTACCAAGATCTTGCCCCAATATATGACAAACTCTAAATAGATAAAAAGAATGATCCTAGCAATAAAGAAAGCCATCTAAAGTACATATAGTTAAAGTATATATAATCAGTGTTTTGGGGAGAAATTTCTTGATTTGTGTGATAACGCTTATAACCTTGAATTCAATTAACACCCTAACCTGGTATATACCAAATACTCAGCATTTATCATATATTTGATAGTCTGCTTGGAAACTAACAAATTCTTTTGAATCCTCTCTAATGGTCTGAAGCAGGATGGTTGGTTGTAACAAAGACAGAGGTTGAAGTGAATGTCAAAGAGACAAGGAGAGAAAAAAAATGGGCTGATTGCATGATCTCATTGGTCTGTGTAAATGTATGACACTCTTTCTTGGAAGGCAATGGTTTTAAAAACACATGGGAAAAGAAGGATTTGGATGGAGACGTTATGGAGGAGAAAACAAGAGCTGGAATCTTGCCAATTTTCCCATGATCCGAGTTCCAGGCAGCCACAAAACTTTTGTTCTCCTCTGTCGTGGTTTTTTTTTTTTTTTTTTTTTTTTAACCTCTTCCTTGCCCACAGTGAGACATACAAAGACTGTAGAAAAATATATGGGGCAAAATGATTGCAAGCGTTGTTCAACAATCAGAAGAGAAGTCAAGATTGAAAGGACAAGAAGGGGAGCCCTAATCATCTTCTCATGGTCACAGACAACGTATGGGGTTTGCTATTTGCACCACCTGTCATTAATACATATCCTTGGGTTGATTTCCATTTTAAATCGTTTTCCTATTATGCAGAAAGTGAATGATATTAACATAAATAGTCAATTTAAATGTAAGATAACAATGATGAATATAATTCAAATAGTCATGTCATAAAAGCATTTTAAATTAACTTTTTAAAAATAGGTTTAAATCTCATTCGGTGTATAGTTTTTTAAATAGAGTTACAAATTCTTCCAGAAAACAACCATGGAAATTTTGAAGTTGAGTTATCACTGAAGATCTGCCAAGAGAGCAATTATAAATGAATTTTAATGACATTAGTCATTTCCAGTTGGGAAACTTATGGAAAGAGAGATGTTTACCTTTTTCTCCTTATGTCAAGAGAAAATAAAAAGTTTCTGACAGTCATGGTAAGTGGTCTTGGGGTGAGATTCTATCTTGAGAATAATAATTTATTTTTTTACTTTGGTTATATAGAAAAGCAAAGGAAGAATTATAAAGGGGAAATTACTCAAGGGAATTCTTTCCTTGGAAAGATCTCAAGGAAGTAGTAACAGAAATGATCCCAGCTAAAGTAGCCATGCAGCACATACAAAATCAACAGCGGCCCTAGACACCCAAAGTAGCCAGCATACGACCCAAGAGGAATTTCAGCTATTAGAAATCAAGGAAAATTGAATGGCAACCACCATCCAGCATATAGTCATATGAGTTTATTCTAAAATTTGCTAGTAAGAATTGTTTACTGAACAATTAAATGTGCTCTAGGTTTACCCATTTCAAATAAAAAGTAAGGGATGGAGAGGTAGTACTTGTTTCCTTTGTGAGTATCTAAAATGGTTAGGAAGGAAGCAAAAGACTTTTGTTCCCATTGTAAAAACAGCAACAACACAATCTGGAAAAATTAAAAATTACACTTGTCAAGGGGGTTAGCAAAGAACAGAGGAGGTACAGAAGCCTGGATTAATTGAATTCCAGGGAGAAATGAACACTTTGTAAGTGAGAAGAGCACAGCAGAAGCTTCCAACTCGAGGACAATAGGTGGAGAAGTTGTCAGAGACTGGCCATCCATGAGGAGATTTGCAGGGACATTCTGACAGTCTGGGCTGGCAGAATGGATTTAAACCTCGAAGAGACCCCACTGCAAACTTCCTGGCAATTCTTCTCTTCCCATCCCTACCTAACTCTACTTTGAATTATGTGAAGAAATTTAATGAAGAAAAGTTGGCGATCAGAGAAATCACATAGTTTTGCACTTGGATGCTTGGACCCTGCTGGAGATGAATCCAAAATTCCACTAAAAATACCTGCGATTGCTGTCCAGCTCCCTCCCGGCTTAAATACTGACAAGATGTAGACCGCAGTGGTGGCACAAGAGTGTGGGGTTGGGCTAATCACAGGTGATCTCAGTCTAATTAAAGCTGCAGCCTGACTCCTGCTCAGCTCCACTCTGGGAGAAATCTGAATGAACTGGCCTCAGCCTAATGGCCAGATGGAGGAAAGGGTTTCAGTGTTCTGGGAAAGGAGTAAAATCAAACAAAAAGCTTTTCCTAAGTTTCCACCGTTTATTATAACACAACATTCAGAATATTGTACCAGCTTATAAGAGTTGAAAATAAATAGGAAAATGTGAACTATATTAAAAGGAACACATTCAATGAAAACAGATATGAGAATTAGCATGAAGAAGACATTTTTTTTTCTTTTTGCCACACCCCAGCATGCTGAAGTTAATGGGCCAGGGATCAGACCTGCACCACAGTAGTGACCCGGGCCACAGCAGGGACAAGGCTGAATCCTTAACCCGCTGAGCCATAAAGGAATGCCCAGAAGACTTTAAAACAACATAAAATATACTAAGGAATTTTCAGGAAAAGATAAATATAATGAAGAAAGATAAACATTATCACAGGACTATAATAAAATTATTTTTTAAATACTCCTTTTGAAATGAAAACCCTAGAATTGAAAAATGCAATATCTGGAGTTCCCGTTGTGGCACAGCAGAAACAAATCCAACTAGTATCCATGAGAATTCGGGTTTGATCCCTGGCCTCGCTCAGTGGGTTAAGGATCTGGCATTGCCATGAGCTGTGGTCTAGGTCACAGATGAGGCTTGGATCCCACGTTACTGTGGCTGTGGCATAAGCCAGCAGCTGTAGCCCTGATTCGACCCCTAGCCTGGGAACATCCATATGCCACGGGTGCAGCCCTTAAAAAAAAAAAAAAAAGTTTGTGGAGTTAACATATGTAAAGTCAAATGCAGGACCACAAAAGCAAAAAAGGTAGCAGCAAATACGCCACCCAAAAATATTTCTTTGACATGAGGATCATTTCAAGCTAAAGACAATCAAAGACCAAAAAATACTCAGGAAACCTCGTGTTCCAGTTGATTCTATGGTTCTCCATTTTTTTTTTTTTTTGGTTGTATGGTCTCCTGTTATTATCTGCTTGAGTGGTTTTTTTTTTTCATTTTTTGCAAATGCAATATTTGGTTTTGGCTTGTGATTGCCCTGTTTTTTAAGTATGCTAACCCCTTCCCATAAATGTGTGTTTTAGCCTGATGGTCCTGTAAGTTCAAACACTTCATTACTATATTAAAATTAAGAAGAGAGACATACATATAAACAAAAAGGGTTATTTACCTCCTGACATCCCTTGCCCACATTTTATGGTTTTGATGACTCTTTTTTATTTTTTTCTTTTTAATTTTATTTTGTTTGAAGCATGTTCATGATTAAATCTGTATGCTGGCTTATTTGAGTGACTTCTCTCTGATTGCAGTTTCCTCAGTCCTAGTTCTTCCTCTTCTTCTTCTTCTTTTTTTTTTTTTCTTTTCTTTTTTCTTCCCTTTCCTTCCTTTCTTTTTGGTTTAGAGAAGCCCTTTCAATATTTCCTTTAACCTGGGTTTTGTGTTGCTGTATTCTTTAAGTTTTTGTTTGTTGGGAAAAATTTTTATTTCCCCTTCTATTTTAAATGATATTCTTGCTGGATAGAGTATTCTAGGTTGCATATTTTTTCCTTTGAGCACTTTAAATATCTCTTGCCATTCCCTCCTGGCCTGTAGTGTTTCATAGAATCAACTGGAACACGAGGTTCAAATGGCAATAAATAATCATCTATCAATTATCACCTTAAATGTCAATGGACTGAATGCCCCAATCAAAAGACACAGAGTGGCTGAGTGGATAAAAAGGCAAAAACCTTCAATATGCTGCCTACAAGAGACTCACCTTAGGACAAAAGATACATATAGATTGAAAGTGAAAGGGTGGCGAAAAATATTTCACGCCAATAGACATGACAGAAAAGCAGGAGTCGCAACGCTCATATCAGACAAAATAGACTTTAAAACAAAAGGCATAAAGAAAGACAAAGAAGGACACTATTTAATGATTAAGGGATCCATCCAAGGAGAGGATGTTACTATTGTCAACATATATGCCCCAAATACAGGAGCACCCAGATACACACAACAAATATTAACAGACATAAAGGGAGATATTGATGAGAATACAATCATAGTAGGAGACCTAAATACCCCCCTCACATCAATGGACAGATCCTCTAGACAGAAAACCAATAAAGCAACAGAGATCCTAAAGGAAACAACAGAAAAGTTAGACTTAATTGATATCTTCAGGACACTACATCCAAAAAAAGCAGAATACACATTCTTCTCAAATGCTCATGGAACATTCTCAAGAATCGACCACATATTGGGACACAAAGCAAATCTCAATAAATTTAGGAGCGTAGAAATTATCTCAAGTATCTTCTCTGACCACAATGCCATGAAGTTAGAAATCAACCATGGGAAAAGCAAAGAGAAAAAACCTACTCCATGGAGACTAAACAACATGCTACTAAAAAACCAATGGGTCAATGAGGAAATCAAGAAGGAAATTAAAAACTACCTTGAAACAAATGATAATGAAGACACAACCTCTCAAAATCTGTGGGATGCTGCGAAAGCAGTGCTCAGAGGGAAATTTATAGCAATACAGGCCTTTCTCAAAAAAGAAGAAAGATCCCAAATGGACAACTTAATCCTCCACCTAAATGAGTTAGAAAAAGAAGAACAAAAAAGTCCTAAAGTCAGCAGAAGGAAGGAAATTATAAAGATCAAAGAAGAAATCAATAAAATAGAGACTCAAAAAACAATAGAGAAAATTAATAAAACCAAGAGCTGATTCTTTGAAAAGGTGAACAAAATTGACAAACCCCTGGCCAGACTCACTAAAAAGAGGAGAGAAAGAACCCAAATCACCAAAATTATAAATGAAAAAGGAGAAATCACAACGGATACAGCAGAAATACAAAAAACCATAAGAGAATACTATGAACAACTGTATGGCAACAAGTTTGACAATCTGGAAGAAATGGACAATCTTCTAGAATCTTACAGCTTGCCAAAACTGAATCAAGCAGAAACAGACCAACTGAACAGACCTATCACTAGAAATGAAATTGAAGAGGTCATAAAATCACTCCCTACAAATAAAAGTCCAGGACCAGATGGCTTCACAGGTGAATTTTATCAAACATATAAAGAGGAATTGGTGCCCATCCTCCTTAAACTCTTTCAAAAGGTTGAAGAAGAAGGAATACTCCCAAAGACATTCTATGAGGCCACCATCACCCTCATTCCAAAACCAGACAGAGATACCACCAAAAAAGAAAACTATCGGCCAATATCATTGATGAATATAGATGCAAAAATTCTCAACAAAATCTTAGCCAACCGAATCCAACAACATATCAAAAAAATTATACACCATGACCAGGTTGGGTTCATCCCAGGTTCACAAGGATGGTTCAACATACGCAAATCAATCAGCATCATACACCACATTAACAAAAAAAAGGTCAAAAATCATATGATCATCTCAATAGACGCAGAAAAAGCATTTGACAAAGTTCAACATCCATTCATGATCAAGACCCTCGCCAAAGTGGGTATAGAGGGAACATTCCTGAATATAATCAAAGCCATTTATGATAAACCCACAGCAAATATAATACTCAATGGGGAAAAACTGAAAGCCTTCTCACTCAAATCTGGAACAAGACAGGGATGCCCACTCTCACCACTGCTCTTCAACATAGTTTTGGAAGTCTTAGCCACAGCAATTAGACAAACAAAAGAAATAAAAGGCATCCATATAGGAAGAGAAGAGATCAAACTGTCACTGTATGCAGATGACATGATACTATACCTAAAAAACCCTAAGGACTCAACCCCAAAACTCCTTGAACTGATTAATAAATTCAGCAAAGTGGCAGGATATAAGATTAACATTCAGAAGTCAGTTGCATTTCTGTATACCAGCAATGAAACATTAGAAAAGGAATACAAAAAAATGATACCTTTTAAAATTGTACCTCACAAAATCAAATACCTCGGAATACACCTGACCAAAGAGGTAAAGGACCTATATGCCGAGAACTATAAAACTTTAATCAAAGAAATCAAAGAAGATGTAAAGAAATGGAAAGATATTCCATGTTCCTGGATTGGAAAAATCAATATTGTGAAAATGGCCATCCTACCCAAAGCAATCTACAGATTCAATGCAACCCCTATCAAATTACCCATGACATTGTTCACAGAACTAGAACAAACAATCAAAACATTTATATGGAACCACAAAAGACCCAGAATCGCCAAAGCAATCCTGAGAAACAAAAACCAAGCAGGAGGCATAACTCTCCCAGACTTCAAGAAATACTACAAAGCCACAGTCATCAAAACAGTGTGGTACTGGTATCAAAACAGACAGACAGACCAATGGAACAGAATAGAGAATCTGGAAATTAACCCTGACACCTATGGTCAATTAATCTTTGACAAGGGAGGCAGGAACATCAAATGGGAAAAGGAAAGTCTATTCAGCAAGCATTGCTGGGAAACCTGGACAGCTGTATGCAAAGCAATGAAACTAGAACACACCCTCACACCATGCACAAAAATAAACTCCAAATGGCTGAAAGACTTAAATATACGACAGGACACCATCAAACTCCTAGAAGAAAACATAGGCAAAACACTCTCTGACATCAACATCATGAATATTTTCTCAGGTCAGTCTCCCAAAGCAATAGAAATTAGAGCAAAAATAAACCCATGGGACCTCATCAAACTGAAAAGCTTTTGCACAGCAAAGGAAACCAAAAAGAAAACAAAAAGACAACTTACAGAATGGGAGAAAACAGTTTCAAATGATGCAACTGACAAGGCCTTAATCTCTAGAATATACAAGCAACTTATACAACTCAACAGCAAAAAAACCATCAATCAATGGAAAAATGGGCAAAAGACCTGAATAGACATTTCTCCAAGGAAGATATACAGATGGCCAGCAAACACAGGAAAAAATGCTCAACATCGCTGATTATAAGAGAAATGCAAATCAAAACTACCATGAGATACCACCTCACACCAGTCAGAATGGCCATCATTAATAAATCCACAAATAACAAGTGCTGGAGGGGCTGTGGAGAAAAGGGAACTCCCCCTGCACTGCTGGTGGGAATGTAAACTGGTACAGCCACTATGGAGAACAGTTTGGAGATACCTTAGAAATCTATACATAGAACTTCCATATGACCCTGCAATCCCACTCTTGGGCATCTATCCGGACAAAGCTCTACTTAAAAGAGACACATGCACCCGCATGTTCATTGCAGCCCTATTCACAATAGCCAGGACATGGAAACAGTCCAAATGTCCATCAACAGATGATTGGATTCGGAAGAAGTGGTATATATACACAATGGAATACTACTCAGCCATAAAAAAAGCATGACATAATGCCATTTGCTGCAACATGGATGGAACTAGAGAATCTCATAGTGAGTGAAATGAGCCAGAAAGACAAAGACAAATACCATATGATATCACTTATAACTGGAATCTAATATACAGCACAAATGAACATCTCCTCAGAAAAGAAAAACATGGACTTGGAGAAGAGACTTGTGGTTGCCTGATGGGAGGGGGAGGGAGTGGGAGGGATCGGGAGCTTGGGCTTATCAGACACAACCTAGAATAGATTTATAAGGAGATCCTGCTGAATAGCATTGAGAACTATGTCTAGATACTCATGTCGCAACAGAAGAAAGGGTGGGGGAAAAAACTGTAACTGCAATGTATACATCTAAGGATGACCTGACTCCCTTGCTGTACAGTGGGAAAATAATAAAAAAAAAAAATACTCAGGAAAAAAATTTTGACCTTCCCCCAACTGCCTAAAAGAATTTTGAAAGAGGGCTTGTTCCCAGAATATAACTATCACCACAAATACTTGTAAAGAACAAGGGCTAGGTGCAGTGAGGGAAATTTGGCAGAAACTGCCTCCCCCCGCCCCGAAGTCCCAAACCACTACCCTCAATGACCACTTTTGTCTTTAGCTAAAGATAATATGTAGAGTGAGGGTTTCAGCCATTTTGAGAAGTTACTTTATTTTTCTGGGTCTCTACCATGTGTACATGTGATTAAACTTTGATTTTCTCCTCTGAATCTGTCTAATGTCAATTGAACTCTTAGACCAGCCAGGAAGAACCTAGAAGAGTAGAGGAAAATGTCTTCCTCCCCAACATCAGTAGGACTGGAAGATTGGATGGCAACATCCGAGTCGGATCAAAACCCTGACACAGATGAGTGGTAGAACAGTGAGCTATGAAGGCCTCAACCACCTGCACATCATGTTTCGCTAGAACAAGGGCACCTGATCAGTCTTGACATATTTGCTAACTGTTGTACCTCTCAGATGGTAGCATAAGCAATGAAGGAAATTACAGCTCTGAACTTAATAATAAGGACCAATAAGGATCAGTAAGGCAGCACTTGTTCATGAATTGAAAGTGACAGAAACCTTGGAAGACAGTGATGTTTGTGATGATAACACTGGATGGTCAGAATCATTGAGACCTGGCTACTCTAAGAGTGGGCTTCAGACCAGTAAACGACAGCTTTGCCTGGCAACTATTAGAAACTCAGGATCTAGAGCCCTAACACTGGCCTATGGAATCATAATCTTCATTTTAACAAACTCCAGGTAACTCCTATTCAGGTTAAAATTTGAGAAGCACTACCCTGATATGCTTTCTGAAATGCAGATTCCTGAGTTCCCTGGTGGAACTATTGAATCACTTATTGTAAGGGGAGTCTTACAAATCTGAATATTTGCTAAGCTCCACAGGTTATACCCTATGTACTTGTACTATGTACTATGTATTTGGCTATCATTGTATAAAACTAGAATTTTCCTAATTAAATTCCTTGAATTAAACAAAAGTTTTCTGGGAGTTCCCATCACAGCACAGTGGAAACAATCCAGCTAGTATCCATAAGGATGTGGGTTTGATCCCTGACCTTGCCATGAGCTGTGGTGTAGATTGCAGATGTGGCTTGGATCCCCCATTGCTGTGGCTGTGGCATAAGCCAGCAGCTATAGCTCTGATTCAACCCCTAGGCTGGGAACTTCCATATGCCGTGGGTATGGCCCTAAAAAGCAAAAAAAAAAAAAAAAAAAAAAAAGCTTCCCAAGGTAAAATCTATACCAGAAGCCCTATTATATCACCCTCTTTAAAAATTCATGTTCTAAGAAATTGTTCAGGAAAAAGTGAAAATATTTGAATCCAGTGTTCCTTAGATGTATTCAATCAGGGAATCCTTCTACTCATCCCCCACAACAATGGACACTCATGGAATTACCCCATGGAACTTTGTTTTGGTGTGGACCTCACTTTGTGAAACATGACTTTCAGTGCCAATATACCTGGCTTCTGGAAACTCAGAGAAAAATCAGGAAGGATCGCCACACCTCGAGACTGCAAAAAGAAAGTTGGCTCACGACTGAGAATCCTCAAATACACATAAATCAGTGGATATTGCTACAAAGTGGAGCAATGCAAAGGCAAGGACAGGGAGGTGGCCTGGCTGCAGAGGGCTTCTCCTAGAAGCTCAAATCTAAAAGATGGATCAGAGGGCATAGGACCAAGGATAAAATTTTAAGGATAGTCACAGTGGAGACTAAAGACTAGAAGAGACTGAAACTTGCTAAAATGGTTAAGGACAACTACTGTTGTGCTGAATATGGAGAAGTAGGAAGAATACTAACATGGCAGAGAGATGAGTGCTCTCCTATTCACTCTGTCTCTATCCCCCTGGGGAACCTCCAGAGACACCCCCCAATCCCAGGAGGGCCTCACCATTAAATAAGAGATTTGGGGTCACATATCCCTCAAAGCTTCCTGTGCTAGATTCTCAGTGTTACTCATATCATGCTCAAACCCATTGCAAGCAGCTCTTTGCAGAAAACTACCCTCAGCAAGGAGTCCCCTTTCTTGTCACTTCACATTGTAACTAACTTTTCACCCAGGTACCCACCCCATGCTCCACTCAAATCCCTCCCAAGAACACCTTTCAAATCTTAGTATCTTGCCTAACTTGTTGCTTCTCTCCATAGATCAAAGAAGTAGAATTGAAGAATCCATAATTAACAGACAACCAGATCTCTCCCCTAACTTCCCCTTCTGTAATCTCATGAACAAACTGTGTGACAATCTGAAGGAAGATCACGAGGAGTTGACGAGCCTGTGCACAGTGGGGGCCAGCAACAATTCTGACCCCCATCTCAATGATTAACTGAGATTACTTCCCTTTTTCCCTGTAAAACTTTTCATGGCTGAGCAGAGTCTTCAGGGTAGTTTGAGGGGACATTGAGTCCACTATCCTCCCAGATTGCTGGTATTTTGATTAAAAGCACCTTTCCTTTTTACCAACATCTCTCTCTCTCTCTCTCTCTCCTTCACTGGGTTTTGTTTTAATTAAAGTAGAGTTGATTTACAATGTTGTCCCAATATCTGCTGTACAGCATAGTGACCCAGTCTCATACACAAACACACACACACACACACACCTTCCTTTTCTCATACTGTCTTCCATCATGTTCTACCTCAAGAGACTGGATATGGTTCCCTTTGCTGTACAGTAGGACCTCGTCGCTTATCATTCTAAATGTAATACTTTGCATCTATTAAGCCCAAACTCCCAGTCCCTTGCCCCTTGAGAGGCAAGCAGCCAGATCTTATTTGCTAACACCATCATACTTTTTTTTCCTTATTGGACTTCTGTGGAGAACCAACAGCAAAGGGGCTGGATTACCGTGTCTGGAAGCTCTCCTTTGTAGCCCCGCTTACGATCATATATCAAAACAAAGATTTAGGTAGATTGATGAGTCTTCTCATTCTACATTCCTCCAGGACATCTTTGCTTTTGTAAATGATTCTTTTTTTCACCCCCATTCACACCCCAAGAAAGGAAGATGGATTAAAACTACAGTCCACAGATGGCTTCACAGGTGAATTCTATCAAACATATAAAGAGGAATTGGTGCCCATCCTCCTTAAACTCTTTCAAAAGGTTGAAGAAGAAGGAATACTCCCAAAGACATTCTATGAGGCCACCATCACCCTCATTCCAAAACCAGGCAGAGATACCACCAAAAAAGAAAACTATCGCCCAATATCATTGATGAATATAGATGCAAAACTTCTCAACAAAATCTTAGCCAACCGAATCCAACAACATATCAAAAAAATTATACACCATGACCAGGTTGGGTTCATCCCAGGTTCACAAGGATGGTTCAACATACGCAAATCAATCAACATCATACACCACATTAACAAAAAAAAAGTCAAAAATCATATGATCATCTCAATAGATGCAGAAAAAGCATTTGACAAAGTTCAACATCCATTCATGATCAAGACCCTCGCCAAAGTGGGTATAGAGGGAACATTCCTGAATATAATCAAAGCCATTTATGATAAACCCACAGCAAATATAATACTCAATGGGGAAAAACTGAAAGCCTTCTCACTCAAATCTGGAACAAGACAGGGATGCCCACTCTCACCACTGCTCTTCAACATAGTTTTGGAAGTCTTAGCCACAGCAATTAGACAAACAAAAGAAATCAAAGGCATCCATATAGGAAGAGAAGAGATCAAACTGTCACTGTATGCAGATGACATGATTCTATACCTAGAAAACCCTAAGGACTCAACCCCAAAACTCCTTGAACTGATTAATAAATTCAGCAAAGTGGCAGGATATAAGATTAACATTCAGAAGTCAGTTGCATTTCTGTATACCAGCAATGAAGCATTAGAAAAGGAATACAAAAATACGATACCTTTTAAAATTGTACCTCACAAAATCAAATACCTCGGAATACACCTAACCAAAGAGGTAAAGGACTTATATGCCGAGAACTATAAAACCTTAATCAAAGAAATCAAAGAAGATGTAAAAAAATGGAAAGATATTCCATGTTCCTGGATTGGAAAAATCAATATTGTGAAAATGGCCATCCTACCCAAAGCAATCTACAGATTCAATGCAATCCCTATCAAATTACCCATGACATTTTTCACAGAACTAGAACAAACAATCCAAACATTTATATGGAACAACAAAAGACCCAGAATCGCCAAAGCAATCCTGAGAAACAAAAACCAAGCAGGAGGCATAACTCTCCCAGACTTCAAGAAATACTACAAAGCCACAGTCATCAAAACAGTGTGGTACTGGTATCAAAACAGACAGACAGACCAATGGAACAGAATAGAGAATCTGGAAATTAACCCTGACACCTATGGTCAATTAATCTTTGACAAGGGAGGCAGGAACATCAAATGGGAAAAGGAAAGTCTATTCAGCAAGCATTGCTGGGAAACCTGGACAGCTGTATGCAAAGCAATGAAACTAGAACACACCCTCACACCATGCACAAAAATAAACTCCAAATGGCTGAAAGACTTAAATATACGACAGGACACCATCAAACTCCTAGAAGAAAACATAGGCAAAACACTCTCTGACATCAACATCATGAATATTTTCTCAGGTCAGTCTCCCAAAGCAATAGAAACTAGAGCAAAAATAAACCCATGGGACCTCATCAAACTGAAAAGCTTTTGCACAGCAAAGGAAACCCAAAAGAAAACAAAAAGACAACTTACAGAATGGGAGAAAATAGTTTCAAATGATGCAACTGACAAGGGCTTAATCTCTAGAATATACAAGCAACTTATACAACTCAACAGCAAAAAAACCAATCAATCAATGGAAAAATGGGCAAAAGACCTGAATAGACATTTCTCCAAGGAAGATATACAGATGGCCAGCAAACACAGGAAAAAATGCTCAACATCGCTGATTATAAGAGAAATGCAAATCAAAACTACCATGAGATACCACCTCACACCAGTCAGAATGGCCATCATTAATAAATCCACAAATAACAAGTGCTGGAGGGGCTGTGGAGAAAAGGGAACCCTCCTGCACTGTTGGTGGGAATATAAACTGGTACAGCCACTATGGAGAACAGTTTGGAGATACCTTAGAAATCTATACATAGAACTTCCATATGACCCTGCAATCCCACTCTTGGGCATCTATCCGGACAAAGCTCTACTTAAAAGAGACACATGCACCCGCATGTTCATTGCAGCCCTATTCACAATAGCCAGGACATGGAAACAATCCAAATGTCCATCGACAGAGGATTGGATTCGGAAGATGTGGTATATATACACGATGGAATACTACTCAGCCATAAAAAAGGATGACATCATGCCATTTGCAGCAACATGGATGGAACTAGAGAATCTCATAGTGAGTGAAATGAGCCAGAAAGACAAAGACAAATACCATATGACATCACTTATAACTGGAATCTAATATCCAGCACAAATGAACATCTCCTCAGAAAAGAAAATCAATCATGGACTTGGAGAAGAGACTTGTGGTTGCCTGATGGGAGGGGGAGGGAGTGGGAGGGATCGGGAGCTTGGGCTTATCAGTCACAACGTAGAATAGATTTACAAGGAGATCCCGCTGAATAGCATTGAGAACTATGTCTAGATACTCATGTTGCAACAGAAGAAATGGTGGGGGAAAAACTGTAATTGTAATGTATACATGTAAGGATAACCTGACCCCCTTGCTGTACAGTGGGAAAATAAAATTTAATAAAAAAAAAAAAAAAAAAAAAAAAAACTACAGTCCAGAACAGGATACTTTCCAATAGTTCATAAAGTGACTAATCCACATAACCAGGACTTTTGAAAAATGTTTAAAAGCTTGCATTGCTATTCCTGAAATAAGATAATTGTTAGAGGAGCTTCAGTTCTTGCTTTTGAGATTTCGTAATGCAGATGATAGTCCAACTGCTTATTTCATTAATTTTGTGGGGACGCTATTATCATATTCATAAAATAAAAATGTAAAGAATGAGACTTAGTAATTCTGCTGTTGTTTCATAGGCTGTGACATAGTCAATACAGAAGTTCACCTTATGCTTTTCCAAATATCCTCAATAGGCCCTGAATCCACATCTTTACCCAGAGTAAAGCCTGTACATAATAGCTATAAAGACATGCTCTTGTCAATCCCATAATATGACACATTTGTAGGCCACAACATAATGTAACTTTATTGCCATGTTAACGAATGAGCAAAAATTTCTAAATCATTGTATGCTTAAATATTTCGATGGGGAATTCAAACCAGAAATTCAGACTATTAGGACTGTCCCCCCCGCCAAAAAAGAAAAAAAAAACTTAGAAATTAAGTAAGCAGGGTTTGCAAAGTGGTAGCCAGCAGTCACATACTATCCACAGATACTTTGGCTTGGCTGCTATTTGCTTGAGATAGGCAATGCTTTTTATTTTATTTTATTTTATTTTATTTTATTTTATTTTTGTCTTTTCGCTATTTCTTTGGGCCACTCCCACGGCATATGGAGATTCCCAGGCTAGGGGTGGAATCGGGGCTGTAGCCGCCGGCCTACGCCAGAGCCACAGCAACGCGGGATCCGAGCCGCGTCTACAACCTACACCACAGCTCAGGGCAACGCAGGATCGTTAACCCACCGAGCAAGGGCAGGGACCGAACCCGCAACCTCATGGTTCCTAGTCAGATTCATTAACCACTGCGCCACGATGGGAACTCCAGGCAATCCTTTTTAAAAGGCAGCATAGCTAGTAAGTCTTACAATGGAATTGTTGTAAACAGCTTGGCACATACACCTAGCCTAACTCAGTATTTAATTACTTGAAAGGACTCTTTGAGCACGTAAGTTTGAAACTCTCCTCCCTAGACAAGATTTTCAAAGCTACAAGGGACTTTAGAAATAATCTCATTCAATGAATTCACAACTGTTGCTGGACCAAAGGATTGGAACTTTTTATACTGATAAGTCAAGAGAGTTTTTCCCTTCAAAAAATAACTGCTATCTACATCACCATGAGATCATAAAATAAAATTATTTTTACAATAAAAAATAGAACAGTCATTTCCAAGAATAGGTGCTTAACAATCTTCCAGTAACAAATACATTACGTTGTAAATGTAATATTATCATTTTTTTTATTCCCCACTCGCTGACCAATGAAAACGTCCTTACAGCTGACCCTGCCTCTCAGACTAGTGTCTGGAAGCCACTGACCTGGCTCAACATTTCATTTTAGAAATGAGGATGTGGGGAGTTCCCATCGTGCCTCAGTGGTTAATGAATCCAACTAGGAACCATGAAGTTGCAGGTTTGATCCCTGGCCTCGCTCAGTGGGTTAAGGATCTGGCATTGCCATGAGATGTGGTGTTGGTCGCACACATGGCTCAGATACTGCATTGCTGTGGTATAAGCCTGTGGCTACGGCTCTGATGTGACCCCTAGCCTGGGAACCTTCATATGCCATGGGTGCGGCCCTAGAAAAAACAAAAAAAAATAAATGAGGATATGGTTTCCATGTAATTCCCAAAGTTGCATTGCTGGTCAAAGCTGAAGCCGGGTCCATCAACCAGATTTCCAGTGCCAAGACTAAGGTTTCTTAACTTGATCAATGGCTGGAAAGCACTGTGTCATAAGGCTTTTCTGGAGTCGGATTGAGTCCAGTAAAATCCTGGCTGGGCTATATAACCCTACAGCAAGTTAAAAACACATTCCCAGGCTCCCGTGCCTTCCACATTGGAAAATTTCATTTATTTGAGTTCTTTCTCCCTGTTTTCCCACTCTTCCAGCAGGCAAGTTGCTCCCTCTGTGACACAAATTCCCCTCTAAGTCTACAGGATGTGTAAAGTGGAAGAGGGTCAAGGGGCCCGCTGATGACACTTGCATCTCCCTGTGCAGCCCTCCCAAAGCCAGGCCTGCTTGTTGTCTCCCCAGGGTCAGCCTCAGGAAGGGGCTATTGGTTTGCAGGAAAGAAAACCAACTAGTGGCCAAAAAATTAATTGAAAATCAAATTCTTTACTGTCATCTGGAAGTGCCCGAAAAAAGGATACAGAAGCCAAACTCCAGCACATCTTTTTGAACTCCTCTTCCCTGTCCAAACTCTCACCATGCCATGCACAGCTACATGGGGTCAGAGCTCATCCTCACGCTCTTTCCATCCTCTCACCTCTCCAAAATCCACCCTTCTATTTAGCCAGTGCAGTCTTTTTTTTTCCTTCGCTCTTTTTTGGTCACCTTCTTTTTTTCTTTCCCTTCAATGAGTAATATTCTCCACCTGTAATATAAATCCCATTAACCTCCTTTCCTCTGCAAGTTCCTCCTCACTCCTTACTCTGATTTACGTGATCAGGCCAAGAGTGGGGCTCCTTAGAAGCTGATGGGGGAGGGGAGGTGTAGATAATCATGATTTAATAGCTGGGGCCCCTGCCACATATTTATTTACCATATATTTGTGTTACAGAAGTCCTTTGTATCCTCAGGCTTGGATAAATTCTTTATCAGCAAATATATAGGAAATATTATTATTTGCATTTTACAGAGGAAGGAACCCAATAAAGAAAGGATATAATTGATTGCCTGAAGTCACTCAAGTCATTTGAACAAGACACATGTAGAGTAAATAGTTACTTTATTCTTGGCCCTGTCTTTCAAACCATTTTCAACAGTAAATGTTTGTCAGCCATAAGTATTTACTGAGAACTTGCTAGATGCCAGGAAAATAGGGATAAATAAGACAGACAAGATCCCTGTGCTCACGGAAACCAGTGTTATAGACAGGAGGGGGAAGATATTCTGGTAGAGAATGAATTAGTGTTCAGATAGTGAGAAGTGTAACGAAGAAAACGGAACAGAGTGATATGATGGCCAGTAAGAGGGGCCTGTGGGCTAGTGACTAATTAAGTCTATGCGGCCAAGGAAGCCTTCCTGCAGGCGAAGAACTGAGGTCAGATCAACCCAGTAGAGGAACACCAAGAAGTTCCCTATGACCACTGAGGGGGAAGGGAGCTTTGTGTGTTTATAAAACAGAAAGCAAGCCAGTGCCAGTGAAGATTAGAGGGAGGTTAATCGTGGACACGGTAGGAAAGGTGGTCAGAGTCCAGGTCACTTGGAGACTTATAGGCCAGGCTAAGAGTTGGAATTTATCTAAGTGTAATGGCATACTGTTGGAAGACTTTAAGCAAGGAAGAAATATCATCTGATTAGTTTTATAAAATCCATTCCACTATGCTGAAAAAGAATTTGAAGGAGGCTGCTTAGGAGGGTGTTGCTCTGCTTCCAGTGGGATATAAAGATTGAGCGAACAAGGGTAGTAGCAGCGGAGGTTGGGGAAAGTAGGCTGATTTGGGGCATATTTTTAGGGAGAGCAAATAAAATTTGCTGAGGAACTGGATGTGGGGGTAAAAAAAAAATGATGATTTCTAGGTGTTTTGCATTTAGCAACTAGTGAATGGAGAGTCAGGCCATTTCCTGAAACATGGAAGAATAATTCAAAATATAGAGATGTGGATAGAGTCAAGTTCCTGCTTTACCTTCTTTAAACTAGAGATGCCTATCAGACAGGCAAGTAGAGGTGTAAAATGGATCTAGGAGTCTGTCGTGGTGAAGGTAGGTATGCAGCTTTCTCGGCTCAGAATACCATGCTCCTCTTCATCAATTTTCTACTTGTCCTTCAAATGTCCATTCGAATGCACCCCTCTGGAAGTTAGCCTCTCCAGAAGTTAGCCCCTCTCTTTTTATTTTAGTCCTGTGCATGGCCTGTGGAAGTTCCCAGGCCAGGGATCAAACCTGCATCACAGCAGTGACATCTCTGGATCCTTAACCAATAGGCTACCAGGGAACTCCCACTTTCCCCCCCTTTTTTTTAATCTTAAACTGGCAACATTTCTTACTGGTTTACAAATAGTCATGTGTGGCATTTATGTTACTAATACAGGTGAGTACATGTAGGACTCAGACTTTACCCTATAATGAAGTAGAAGTTTTAAAGAAAAGTTAGATGTTTTTATTTTGGCTAAATGGGAGAAGCCAACAAATCAAGAAGTCTACCCACTATGAGCACTCCTACGGTGTCTCCTACAAAGTTCAGAATATCCCATATTTCAGGTTTCTTTTAGGTAAATATTTATCATTTATTTCAAGAGGAGTGAAAAAGGCAACATGAAAGATCACTTTTACTGCTTTAAAATTCAAGGTAATTTTAAAAGAGGTGAATGGAAGGGAAAAGAGGCTCTTAACCAATTAGCCAAGAGACCACATTATACTCTAGAATTAAAATTACCCAGACATGTGAGAGGATCCAAGCAGAGTCTCATTTGTATCATCAAAGAGGTTCTGCAGCTATTTAAATGCATAAGAGGGTAACAGTTTTAATGGTACAACAATAAAATGATTAAGATTATGTAGAAGTAGGTAGGACCAATATCCTTCAAGTGGTGGAGATTTTTAATGAGGCAGAAGAATGGCTTTCATTACCTGGTTTATTTTCCAATTCAAATGATTCTTGTGGGTGTTATTGCAATACAGCGAAGGGAGTTTTTCAACTGTGTGAATTTTCCTTTTGTCTTCTTCCATAGGTAGCATATGTTTAGTTTGGTTTTATAACAGGCTATATATATTACCTTAAGTGAGCACATGTATTAACAGAAATCTTCAAATTCCTGCAGACAATTTTTTCAGAGTTCAGGGGAGAATGACATGGAGCATTACAGTAACACAGAAGTAAGTCCCTTCCTCTGAAGTTTTTATCAACATTGGGAGTAAGAACATTATTTTCCAAATCAAAAAATGCTATAAAATAGTTACGTGATTGGCATATTATTTTTGTAGCCAAATTTTATTTCTTGTCATATCAGCTTGCTGACCTTATGATATTTTGAGTGCACAATAGAGAAGTGGCAATCGATGTTTGGGTAACTGAACCCTGCACAAGTTGGTTCATTGGTTACTGGACATAAGGCAATTCTAAGTTCTCTTTCTCTGATAGGACAATAAGAATGTGGATTTCATCCCGCTGCTCTAAGAATGGATGGGTATCATAGAATTTAATTTTGTGGATATTATGAAAGAATCTTCGGAACTTGGAGGGAAACAATTGCTTTTCTCCTTTGTGTTTTGGGTTTTTTTGGGTTTCATTTGTTTGTTTTTGTTTTTAACATTTGGGGAAAAGTGTATGTGCCTCAGCCAGGTCGTGTGGCATATTTCTCAACCGTCTTTTCCTCTACTATTCCCCTAAGAAAAAAAATCTTATTTTAATCAATGAATTTAAATTAAATCATTCAAATTAATTAATTAAAATTTAGATTAAATTAAATGTCTCCCTAATGAGAGGAATTAAATATTAAGGAATAAGATTTTATTATATCTAAGATTCTTTTAAATCCCCTCCCACGAACCAACCTTCACCCCTTTGGGGAGATGAAGGCGGAGATACCCATTCCGACAAAGCAAAATGTGGTAAGTGGTAAAGTGGGATCATCATAAAGATCTGGAGAGCCTCCCACAATGACAGTGAGCACAGCCAGGCTTCAAAAGAAAAGGGAGTTCAGCCAACAGCTAGCTTCATCATCTGTTATTTGAGCTTCCTCCTCGAATCTCTTCCCTTTCTGCTTCTCTCACTCTAAGCAAGCAGCCGCCCAAATGCCAGGTATTCACAAATCCTCAGGAATCAGGAGTGTCCACCTCAGTGGCCCATCATCTATTTCTCTGCTGTCAAGGAGAACACCATCAACAGGAGAACTGTTCCTAAGTTGGTCATCAAGGGACCCACCTAGGGAGCTGGAAAAAATACAGATCCCTGCAGATTTTTATTTAAGAACAGCATTTTAACAATGTAAGTTACTCTACTTTTAATCTTAATTTCTCCTTCACTGAATTATTTGAAGTCCTGCTTCCTGGAAGAGATGATATACATAACTAAAGATGCTCTGTCTCATTGTTCTAGACCACCAAGAGGACCTTCCTCCAACTGAACTTTTTTTCTTTTTAGGGCCACACTTGTGGCATGTGGAGGTTCCCAGAGTAGCGGTTGAATACGAGCTGCAGCTGCCAGCCTACACCACAGCCACAGCAACCACAGATACTTAACCCACACTGATCGAGGCCAGGGCTCAAATCCACATCCTCGTAGACACTTGTCGGATTTGTGTCCGCTGAGCCACGACAGGAACACCCCCTCCATCTCTTATTTTTAAACAGGAAGGGCATAGATTAGTGTGGAGAGAGTTCATCGTTGGAGAGGGTGGGGGAAATGGATGAAAACGGCTTTAGATTCTAAGGTCTAGGAAGCACACTCTCAAGTACCATTCACAGCACCCAGGCTATCACAGTGGTGAGCGAGCTGAAGGAGGTGGAAGAATCCAGGGACACAGTGTGAGAAGGAAGGTAAGAACAACTTGTATCGCTCCTTCTGTGAGGGAGCTTTGCAGCAGGAGAAGGGGGTTGATGGTTGAAGAGGGAGGTACTCTGGAGAATTTCTCCTGGAATTCCCAATTGCGGGTTATTCTAAATAAAGAAAATGGATTCTGCATCTCATTTGGTGTTTGTTCTCAGGCAATCTATCTCCTGTGGCCAGAGTAGGGGAACAGCTGCTTTGAAATATCCTTACTCAGATATCATCTGGACATGATTCATGGACAATTTTCCATTCAATTTCTTTACCATTCTATAGACGCTTTCCGTATGAAGTTTGTGCCTTACACTGGGGGAAAATTTTTTCCTTTGATTTCTAATACTTCTTTACTCATCCATGACTCCTACCCCCCCTCAAAAAAAAAATTAGATGGCTGTTGGAACTTGGGTATTAATCCTCCAAGTGTCTAAACGCAGTTCTTACAATATTTTATCTCTAACATCCCGTATGTTCTAGGAGATTTCCTCAATTTTATTTTTCAGATTAGTACTATAGTCTTACCTAAGTCCTTTTTATTATTTAGTCCTCTGTGAACTTCTGTTTTGTTTTATTTTTGTGTGTGTTTTTTGTAAGACTTTTATTTTTTCTATTATAGTTAATTTACAATGTTCTGTCAATTTCTGCTGTACAGCAAAGTGACCCATACATATATACATTCTTTTTCTCACCTTATCCTCTATCATGTTCCCCAGCAATGAAAATTTTAATTTCTAAGAATTCTTGGAGTTCCCATCGTGGTGCAGTGGATACGAATCTGACCAGGAACTGTGATGTTGTGGATTCAATCCCTGGTCTCCTCAGTGGGTTAAGGATCCAGCATTGCCATGAGCTGTGGTGTAGGTCAAAGAAGTGGCTCGGATTTGGCATTGCTGTGGCTCTGGCGCAGGCCAGCAGCTACAGCTGGGATTGGATCCTTAGCCTGGGAACCTCCATATGCCATGGGTGTGGCCCTAAAAAGACAAAAAAAGAAAAAAAAAGAAAAGACAGAAAGAATTCTTCATTTTCTGATTACTCCTTTTTCATAGCACTGTATTCTACTTCTGTGGATCAAAGGTCTTTAGAATTTCATTGAGGATACTGATCAGGACTGATTTAATGTTTTCTTCAGATTTCTGAATTATCTCTATTTCCAATCATCTGCTAGTTCTCTTGAGTCTTTTCTTTGATACTGTTAGTTTTCATCCAATGTTTGGTGATCCTTTGCTGTCCAATTTCTGAATAAGCGAGGATGACGAAGGTAAAGGACTAGAGTGGGTGTCCTCTGTTTCTCCATCATGCCTCCCTCCTGCCTGGAAGCGTTGGAAGGGTCTCCATCCACCAGCCTGCTTTATGCCCACATATTCCAAACCCCTCCTCTCCATTGGTAAAATAGGAAGAATATATTCATTCCAGGACGTGAGTGTCTTTGCCTCCAGCCTAAAATCTGCCATGGAGTTTAATGTTCCCTTTGGTCCTGCACCTAACCTCAAGCACTCCTTAGGCTCCATCTTCACTTTCCTTAGAGAGCAGTTTTTGGCTCTGAGCTTGGTGGCAAGCACCTCTGCTTCGTACAGTTCAGTGTGAGATGGCAAGGACAGTGAGGGCAGCCTAAATGTTCTAAAGCAGGTTTTCAAGATAGAAACAAAAAAAATCCTAAAAAATTTCCCAGGACCTCATTTTCCTCTTCCTATTAGCTTACTAAGTAGTATAGAAGATGCAGAAAAATATAAGTTCAGGGTGGTTTTCTTCTTCATTTTTATTATACTGTGGCACCCTCTGCTCTGGTCAGTCCTCTCCCTTCTATTTTCTTATAGTCCAGAAATTTCTGAATTTCTGGCAGAAAATAATATTCTTTTCTTTTGCTAGCACTGTGACATATTTAGATCTCTTCTGTCACTTTAGTGGGTTTTGAGTTTGGAAAAAAAAAAAAAAAAAAAAAGAGGAAAAGCATATGTCCTTAGTCCACCATCCTGCTCCAATCCCCTGGGTCTCTAGGCCCTTCTCTTCAGCTTTTCTTGCATAAAATGTTGGCTTAAAAAAAAAAAAAAAGTTCCCCTAAGCCCACCAGTCAATATGTATGCCATCCTGCAATTTCTTTTTTTAAATATGGCAGTTGCAGAGTGAGAGATCCCCTTAGCACTTCTCCCACAATATTCCCACCTGTATGAACACAAGCAAGGATCCTGTGGGGAGGCTTGGGAGTTCATACTGCAGAGTTCAAGCAGCAATGAGATGTGAACATTTGGGAGGGCATCCTGTCGGATTACACCATGGCTTCCTCCATCCCAGTCACTGCAGAAAATAGGTTAATTAACAGGCCAACTTGAGCCTTACTAAATTTATTATGAATTATATGTTCAGGGATGTTGGTAAAAGGCCAACACTGGCATCTCTTTAACTAGTAATTATTGTGTTTTATTGTTGTGGACCTATAATGCATTAACCAGCCAGGACTCGGCTTTATTAGAATGCACATGGCTCCCCGGTTCCATGCATATTTATTATGTGAGAGAATGGGATTCTTCTTCTCTAGCCTTCACTAATTTAAAAGAAGATATCCTCAATGAAATGTATTCAAATATTTTGACATTTTGCTTCACCTCACTTACAGAGCAGAAATTGTTTCTGACAGTTATTATACAGTGCTGGAATCCTGCTGCTTCCGCTGTTGAAGAACAGGTTGAAAAGACACAGCGCTTGCATTTTGTTCAAAGAGTGATTCTGTGGCTTAGAAAGAGCAGCACTGTCAGCTGTGATTCACTGAGAGTTTAGATAATATCCAGTCTGTAGTCACTGCGAACAGGGGCTTCTGGGCTTGGAGTGGAAGGAAATGAATGGGGGTTGATGCCCTAAGGGTACCTGGGAGGACCAGGACGAAATATGGAGCTGGCATTTGGTCACGGAAAATTTTGGTAGAATCTTCCCCTCTCTTCTCGACATGATCAGCCCCCCACCCCTCCATTATAACAGGCTTAAGTTTCAAATGCATCTATTTGCACAAGGCACACAACAGTAAATGTTAAACTGAAACACCGGGGCATTCCAGAAGCTTGAACTGTCTAAAGTGATTAGAGGCAACATTTGATAGGCATTTCTTTGATCTCACTGTGCTGAAAGCCAAAAATCACTCTCAGATAATCTGTAGGGGGCCATGGGATGGTCCACCACAGAACAACCAACAAACCTAACAAGCAATCTTCTATGAATTCTTTGGGGTACCTCTGGTTTATTCAGTAAACTTCTGCTCAGGAAGCAAAAGCATGCTTCCAAAGAAGTAGGATAAAATATTTACTTGTGAAGGACCTGAGCGTACCAGTGGCAGAGTTTGGCACCAACAGGTCTTCCCAGAGCTCCTGAGACAATCAGAAGCAAGGAGAAAGCCATTCATCAGCCCTGCTGCCATGATTTATTCAGCTTTCTCCCATCTCACACCCAACCCAAGCTATGTCTAGAAATAAGAGTCACAGCTCAGGGTCAAGACTGCCCCCAGAGATGATTTCAGAGGGGATAGGAGGCTCAATCGACCATACTTGGTGTATGGAGACATACCTGACTCTACTGGGCATAAGTCAAAGTGAAGAGTGAGCCCCTGTAGGGATTGGACTTGTTCTTGCAGTTAACAACAAACACATCACAGATTGAGGAGACCCTTGTGTGAAAAGGGGAAACTCTCAGGGTAATGGCTCTTCCTACAACAGATCAAAACATCTAGAAATCTGCCTGGTGCACACATGCATCTGGGAGATGGAGGGTATTTGGGGTTTGACATCCAGATTGGTTGAGGCTGAGGTAACCCAGCTAAGGTGTCAGTGAGAAGCCTGGGAAATGGCCTCAGCAGGAGAAAAGGATCTTGCAACAGATCAGGGGATTTATTTGCTGGCAAGGTCCCCAGGGACCTGTGAGTAAATCTGCAGGGCACTGAGGGGTGACGAGTCTCATTATTCATCAGAATGAGACATGGCCAATTCAGCCCTCATTAGGGGTCTCTGCTGGGCAGTGAGAGGTCATCCCCCAGCAGCAGCTTGGGAATAGATGAGGAAAATCTTGTTCTACTTTGGAAAAATGAAAAGAAATGCATCTATATTTTTTTTTAAGGTAAAGTCAGCCCTAAAGGAACTACAGAAAAATGTCTACATTAGACAAGTAAATGGTTTCAGGGGGCTCTCTCAGTGAATAAATCTGGTTAAGCACGAAGAGAGGAAGTAAGATCCTGAAGCATTAATCACAGTGAATTACAAATAATCTGTTCCTTATCTTATTCCTTTTTTTTTTTTTTTGCTTTTTAGGGCTGCCCTGGAAGTTCCCAGGCTACTGGTTGAATTGGAGCTGCAGCTGCCAGCCTTGCCACGGCCACAGCAACACAGGATTCGAGCCATGTCTGTGACCTACACCGCAGCTCACAGCAACACCGGATCCTTAACCCACTGAGTGAGGCTAGGGATCAAACCCACAACCTCATGGCTCCTAGTCGGATTCATTTCCACTGCACCACAATGGGAACTCCTTATTTAAGTTTTAAAATAAAATCTTGATTACCCATAGAATTGGGTAAGCTTTTTTCTTCTTTGCACTACTGGATCACCAAGAGTTGAAGGGAAAATTGAATGAGAGGATTCTCCAAGGGAACAACCAAAGAATAGGTTAATAAAATGGGCTATTGTCCTATTAACTGGGGAGTGAGGCCATATTACAGTTATAAACTTCATTGCAGGAGAACTTCTATAGCAAAAGCACTATTCAAATGGCCATTTATTAAGGAATAATGAAAAGCTTTAGAAAGCGCCTTCAGTAAACATATGATAGAAAATTGAAGCAGTTACCTACGTAATTCTCATTGTGTATACCTGAGACAAGGTGCCTCCTTTCCGCCCTTTAACTATGTGGAGATTTTCGTGAGGGTAAATGTAGCCTGTTGCTCAAACTTTGATATGAGCAGAGTGGCTTAGTTTTCTTTTCCCAACATAGAGAAGTGTTAACAATGCAAATAGTTACAATGAAAGGTAACATTTCCACACCCAGATTCTTTGAATTTCCTAGTAAAATGGAGTCATCCTTAGTGGAGATTTCCAGGGATCTGCAGTAAACAGTATAAGAAACTATTAGGATAAAACTTTCTCCAAATTGGTCATGTAAGGGACTGTTGGATGTGGCTGTCCTTTGAGTTTTATATTTTTGCTGTGAATTTAAGGCACCTAAATGTCTAATCTAGCCTAATATAGATCTAATATAATATTAGATATTGTATAATGCAATTATAATACAATGTGATTTAATATATTAATGGGCTATTGTCCTTTACTAAAATATTAGTCTAAACATAATTCATTCAGAGCTTTCCAAAGCTTTTTTCTCCTTTCTGAATTAATGTGAGGTTTCACATTTTATAGCATTGTCATTAAAATTTAAAAAGTGCTTTGGGAAGCAATTATACAGCATGCTTTATAATTTTACCTTTATTTGCACACTTGGACATTAAATCATTAAACTTCCACAAATCTTCCTTCCCTAAAAACATTCCATTCAAAATTGGATATCATTAATAACACTCTCAATATTTACTCAAAGTTCATTTCAAATAGTTAGTATGCTTCAAATCATATTTTATTTGACCTTTTATTTAGACAATCCATCAAAACAATTTTCAAGATATTTTCGAAACTCACGTTTACTTATTTTGGCAGTTCAGTGTTAGAAAACTTGGTTTTCTCTGAGTGTTGAATTCAGCACAAGACAACTTTGCTATTAGTGAAATTCCAACTTTGATATTAGTAAAACTATACAAGTTTTCTTTTAGTTTAACATTGTATGATATATTCTTTCCATTCTTTTTCTATTTTCTTAGTCTTTTGTCCAGCTTTATTGGGATATAGGTGTCATATGACATTGTGTAAGTTTAAGACAATGACTAGTGGCCTGGATGCCAGTCAAGGGCTTGGAAAGAAAATGACTGAAAGTTTGGAGACAAAGTAGATGGAGGTAGAGGCATATAAGTGGATATACAGGCATGAGCATAGAAGTGAAAATTTTTGTATTGCATGGTAATGCCCATCAGAAAGACTCTACCACACAAGAGGCACTGAACAACCAAATAGACAAAACGACACTGATAAGTCTTCATCACCAGCTAATTCCAACCTGGCGTAGTGGGCACACCAATGAAATAGACTTCTTGACAAGATGAAGGCTATATAGCCACCAGGGTTGCTGAGGTGATAGCTGAGAGTGAGGATAATTTAGAATAGCTAGCATGGAAGGGTTAATGTAAGTACCAGTTACACCTAAAGACCAACTACAGCCACAAGGTCTGTAGTTTACCCCACCAATTCTCATCTCTAATTTTTCCCTCAGGAAAAGCATTTGGGGGAACCATGATGGAGCTGCTCCCTGAACCTGTTTGAAGAAGTAGAGCTGTAGGGTACCATGGGTAGAACGCAATGAAAACTTACCAGTCAGACCTCCTAGTGCAGGGACTATAATTGACCACTCATCCCAGCTGCTCCCCCTTGAACCCACTACTATGTTTACACAGAAGCCATACTTTTGTGGGCAACTCCCAGCCAATGACATTCCAGAAAAATGCAGGACTCTTCTGAAGAGCAACTTGGACCTGAGGACTCCTCATCAGCCTGGCTGAACCTTTCTTGGAACAGTTCTGAATTCTGAAACTTTATATAGATCCTCCTCTCCCTTTCCATAGCAATCAGATCTGCATTGTGATTGGAAGCCTCTTTCCACCTTCTCTTGCTCCCTCCTCCCTCCTGCTCAAGTACTTCTTTTTTTTCTTTTTTCTTTTTTTTTAAGGGCTGCATCCTCAGCATATGGAGGTTTCGAGGTTAAGAGTCGAATTGGAGTTGTAGCTGATGGCCTACAATGCAATGTAAGATCTGAGCCATGACTTCAACCTACACCACAGCTCATGGCAACACTGGGTCCTTAACCCACTGAGCCAGACCAGGTATCGAACCCAAGTCCTAATAGATACTAGTCAGATTCATTTCTTCTGAACCATGATGTTAACTCTTCAAGTGTTTATTTTTACAATAAATATCCTGCACATCTACTCCTATGTTGGTGTCATCTTCTAGGAGGATCTAAACTAACACTCCCTTCTACTGAGTTCTTAATTTCTTTTATTATTTAGTTGGAAATTTCCATTTGATTTTTTAAAATATAGTCCAGTCCAAATTCTCTGTCTCTTCTCTCTTAAGCATAATAGCCACAGCTATTTTAAAGTCCCTGTTTGATAATCCTAGTATCTGGATCAGCTATAGATATCTTTCTAATGTTTTTGTTTTTGGACATTTGGTCTAGTTTCTTGGCATGCCTGCAACTTTGTGTTTTATCCTGGACAAAATGTTTTTAAAATCACGGAGGTTCTAGATGATATATTTTTTTTCCAGAAAAGTTTTAATTTTCTTCTAGCAGGCAGAGACAGACAGGCCACCTTCATCCAGTCAAAGTGGCATGTCCAGCTTTGTTACGGCTGATATGTCCTTGATTTAGTCTTGCTCTTATCATATACTTACTCCAAGAAGGTAGTCCTGAGGATCTCAACTGAAAACTTGGGTTCTTTCCCAGTGCTCCTCCATTTTGGTGGGTTCTGAACCCCACCTTTCCCAGACCCAGGAAGATGTTTCTATAACCACTCAGTACTTTATCTTCCTGGATGTTGCTTTTTGTCAGATAGCTTGGCATCTCTCCTTATACCTTCATAGCTTCCAATTCAGCAAATGTCTCAAAAAGAAACTGCAAAGAGAATTTCTGGACCACTTTTCTGTGGTTGCCTCCCCTTTTAGCCCCTCAAGTCTTAGCTACCTTGGCAATTCTAACCTCCAACTTTTATCTTCAGTTCAGTGAAACTACAGAAATCTTCAGGCCGCTACTATCTGCCTAGCTTCTTTTCTCCATTTCTTGGATCAGAAATGCCTGAAGGTAAAAATAGAGGCAGGAGTGAGGCTCATCTAGGTATGCCTTCCTTTACTCTTAGGTCTTGGTCCTGCTTTCTTGATGGCTCTCTGATGCATTCAAACCCCTTTCCTTTCATCTAATCCAGTTCTTCAGGCTTCAAATGTACCACACTTCCTCCTAAACCCCAGCCTTTGCACATGCTCTTCTCTGCTCTTGCAACATATTCCTGCCTATCCACCTGTTTTGTAATCACTCTTCATTCAGTTATTACCTCAGCCATTGTTTCTACAGAGAAGCCTTCTCTTACATCCTTGGCTAGATCAAATCCTCTCTTGTAGGTTTCAGACTATCACACCTACTTCTACTTTCTAACTATTAAAATTGATATAATTTTATATTTATTAATGTAGCTATTGGATTAAATTCTATCCTTTCTAGTAATGTGGGCATACATATATCTGACCAAATTTTACCTCCCAGTGATTAACAAGTGCTTGTCACTTAAGGAATGCTCAGTAATTATATATTGAATGACTATAGTGCTATAATCACCTTTTGAAGTAGTTTGTCAACTATATTGGTATGCAAATCTAAGAATTAATATAATTAACAAGTGTCAATGAATGAAGCCAATAGCTAACAGCTGAATAATGTCCCTCTCACTAACAATTTCTGTGTGTGTGTGTGTGTGATGAATAATTGGAGTTGAGTTATATACAGCAAAATGTAAACTACTCAGCAGTAGGAAAGAGACTTCTTGGACAAGTACTTGAATATTCATTGAAATCAGAAAACTACAAAGATCTCCAGGGATATAATTTCAGACTTTGATAAGAGCATTTATGCAGTAATTCATTGAGTAACTCTACCAAAATGAAATGCTGACAAAAAAGAAGGAAGATCAAAGAATGCTTTCAAGGACAGAGCAGGAATCAGGCATTGCAAAAGGGAAGTATGTTGTGTTTGTCAGAAAGGTTTAGTGGAAAGGAAAAACAGCACAAAAAGTAAACTGCTAGGAAAAGAAGAAAGTCCAAAGTGTCATGTTACCTATCTTCAACACATATCAAAAAATGCCCTAAAATTCCCACCTGCCTGACTTTATAAAACAAAATAGAGGTGAAAGGTGAGATATTAATTCCAAATAGCCTAATCTTCCTGCTGAAATATCACAGGAGACCCAAAGCATTCTTTCAAGACTTCCACTACTTTGCTGAAAAACTAGAAAGTCAGGAGTTTAAATATTGGGCAGTATATTAGTTGGTACAGAGAAGTGGTTAAAATTTACTATTGTAATCTGAATCCAAAGTGGGCATTTGGTCAATTCACCCAAATAACCAATAAAATCACCCAAATTTGCAGTTTCAGTGAACTAGCAATTTAGTCACATGTGGACTGAACAGCTCCATAGAGAGATCCCCAAATCCAAAGTCTGTTGGTCTTGCCTGGAGCTGGTAGTCTTAAATGATAAAAATATACAAGTGGACTTAATAGATATCTACATGACATTCCATCCAAAACCAGCAGAATACACATTCTTTTCAAGTTCATATGGAACATTCTTCAGGAAAGAGCACATGGTAGGACGCAAAACAAGTCTCAACACATTTATGAAGATAGAAATTATATCAAACACTTTTTTCCAACCACAATGGCATGAAACTAGAAATCAAAGAAAGAAAAATGGGAAAAGAACAGACATATAGAGACTAAACAACATGCTGGTAGGAAAATCAATGGGCCAATGAAAAAAATCAATGAGGAAATAAAAAAATACCTCAAGACACAATGTCACTAATAATTAGAGAAATGCAAATCAAAACTACAATGAGACACCACCTCACACTGGTCAGAATGGCCATCATTAATAAATCTGCAATAAAAAATGCCAGAAAGGATGTAGAGAAAAGAGAACCCTCCTATACTGCTGGTGAGAATGTAAACTGATACAACCACTATGGAAAACAGTATGGATTTTCCTTGGGAAAGTAAACATAGAACCACCATATGATTCAGCAGTCCCACTCCATGGCATATATCTAGACAAAAGCATAATTCAAAAAGATACATGCACCCCTATGTTCACTGCAGCATTATTCACAATAGCTAAGTAATGGAAACAACCTAAATATCCATCATAGATGAATGGATTAAGAAGATGTGGTACATATATACAATGGAATACTACTCAGCCATGAAAAGAACTAAATAGTGCCATTTGCAGCAACATGGATGCAACTAGAGATTATCATACTGAGTTAAGTAAGTCAGAAAGAGGAAGACAAATACCTTATGATATCACCTATATGTGAAATCTAAAATGTGGCACAAATGAACCTATCTATAAAACATAAACAGATTCACAAACAAGGAGGATAGACTTGTGTTTGCCAAGGAGCAGGGGGAGAAGGATAGACTGGGAGTTTGGGGTTAATAGAGGCAAACCATTACATTTAAAATGGATATACAATAATGTCCTACTGTGTACACAGGGAATTATATCCAATCTCCTGGGATAGACTGTGATGGAAAATAATATTTTAAAAAGATATATAGATGTATAACTGAGTCACTGCTGTATAGCAAAAATTGGCACAACATTGTAATTTAGTTATACTTTAATTTTAAAAATTTAAAGTATCTGAAGACAAATGAAATTGGAAATACGTTTCAAAATCTATAAGATGCAGCAAAAGCAGTTCTAAAAGGGATCAACTTCAAGAACAGCCCCTAGAACAGTGCCTGACACATGATGGCATTCAATACATATCTGTTGACAGATTTAATGCAGTTTGTTGGGTGTATCTTACCCAAAGAAACTGGACTAGAGGCCTTTTTTGCTGGGCCTTTTCAAGGAATGTTACCAATAAGCAAAATGTGCAGACTGGATGGTGAAGTCTGCCCAACTTTAAGACCACATGTTGGCATCGTCAAGGGTGTTACGACATCCACCAGCTGTCTACTTTGGCTGAAATGACAAGAGAAATGGTGAAGAAATTAACTGGAATGCAGAAATCCCTCCATGTCAGCTCTCTCAACCTCTTTCATGATGAGTGGGAAGCTTGGTCTCAGATCTTTCAGTAATAGTATGAAAGATTGGAGAGATGAAGCCAGGATTGAGGGATTTGAAGCCTTGAGGAATAAACTACAAGGATCAGTGATTTCAGAAATATTACTGGAATTAGAATAAAACTAAGAAGTGGAATCACTGTAAACAACTTATTTAATGACTCCTGATGTCATTCACTCTCATTGTCTGGCTCACAAGGCAAAAGCAAACCAGACAGATAGCTTTAGACGGGCTCTTATTTACTGTGCCTATGACTTTATAGCATGAAATTTGCAGTTGAAATACCAAAAAATAAATATATTAAAAAGTATATAACTGAATCATTATGCTATACACCAGAAACTAACACAGCATTGTAAATCAACTATACTTCAATAGAAAATTTCTTAAAAGTGAAAACAAACAAACAAACAAAATACCAACAGCCCACATTCCAGATGTTCACCTTGGTATGATGGTCTTCAGTAGATGCTTAGTCCTATGTTGGTGCTAATGCACTTACAAGACTTGTGAAGAAACACCAATTCTCACACATAGTTATTTATATTCTCATGTAAAGGTGATTATCTTTGTTGATGACATCCACCTGCATGCAGAACACAGGATCAATGCACTGAACCAGGACTGCTCAGGCAAAGTGGAGGGGAAGAGCTTGGGGATGTTGAAAGAAAATAGCTTGCGTAGCAAGAGGCAGGTGTAGTTTACACTGAGTATTGTAGAAAAGCTCAAATAGACATAATAAAGAAAGCAAAGAAGAAATCACAAGAAGCATTAAGGGAGACTGCAGAGCCTTTATTGAGCCAGAGAAATATAAACAGTGAGAAGAATAAAGTTTCCCTAGATTCTAGAGACAAAGAAATCCTGGATTGTGGAGTTAAAGCATTGCTACTGCTGAGCCATAAGGCCATGGCAAGACAGAAGGCCATGACAAGCCTTCTTCTTCAGGTGCCAGGGACCAGGCTGTACCCACAGTAGGCAGTGCAGTGACCTGAAGCCAAAGGGATAAGGCTATATCCAAGATGGCAAGAACTTGCTTTGAAAAATATGATAGTGGCTCCAGAAGTCTGAGAAGCCAATGAGGACTGAAAGGACCTCAAGATTTACCTATTTAAGACAAAACAGGTGGGATGAACTGGATCATAGGCTAAGTCATGTCAACTTGAATATAACAGGAGGCCCCAATTAGGCCAGGGTTACAGTCAGAAGGGACCTTCAGATTTCAATAGTCATGGTGCTTTAGGGCCCCCCATCCACAGAAAAGGACCATAAAATCAAGCATTCTTGACTCCTTAGCTCATAAGGAGGCCCCATACATCAGCTCAGCAGGAAAAATGGTAAAGCCCTCCCTTCAGTGCCAAGAATACAGGCTTAGGGCTGCTTTCAAAGGAAACACAAGTGATGAGAAGTGAGTTCTCAAGTGATTCTAGCCACACCACCTTGGCCATGCCCAGAGTTACTGTTCCTGGGAAAAGCAGAGTTGATCCCATCGGTATCTCTTAAACCATCAAGTTGACTTGTTAGCCCCTTCACCAGCTTGGTCCAGGGGGGTTATGTATTTAATCCTCTAAAACTTCACATCAGATATGGAGCAGTAATTCTTAGACTAAACAGCAAATCCACCATCTCTCATCAGGGGTATCTTGTTCATCATATTTGCCCTGCTCTAAACTGACAGATGCAACAGAACATATGCATACAGATGGTCTCTAGCTGAGGTGATCCTCATCCTTCATGAATGAAAAGAGAGTAGATTCATATAACAAATATTCAGCCTTTCTGCAAAGGACTCCAAAGGGGTTCTGTGCTAGGACAAGGTGAATGGGACAGGATGAGCAGATTTGGGGGAGAAAACATTGGTACCCAGAATTCGGTCTCAAAAGCAGAAGCACCTCTTTGGGGCTCCAGGTGATGGTGGTGGGATAAAGAGGCCCAGTAATTCAGGATGAGAGACATAGGGGTCTGGAAGCAGAGATCTCACTCCTTCAACCTTGTTTTCATTCCAACAACCATACAAATGCCTCTTACATTAAACTACAACTGCGAACAGGAGATTGGCAGAATTTTCACTTTTCATCTGGATGATTCAACATCATGTAGGAACAGTTACTGTGGACCTCCTAAGGAGGGAAAGGGTGGGAAACAACCTATCTTGAAAGACTGATTTAAAAAAAAAGTTTAGAAGCCACTAGGTGTTTGGTACTTATTTTCAAGGCTATAAATCCCACAGCAGGTGCGCTTAGGCAATCAGGATAGGCAAGAACTCTGATAAATTCAGCAGTGATACTTAGGGCCACAGAAACCCTGGGAGGCTATAAATAGTCATTAGGAGTGAGATGTTACTGAACACAGAGGGAGAAATCCACCAATGGAGCAGAAATGTAAATCAGGAACTGCTATGATGAAATTGTGTTTTCATATTAAGTATAAAGGAAGAAAAAAGAGAAAAAGCAAGAACTAGATTTCTCTCCAATGCTTAGTCAGAATTTGAGCCATTTCAGAAAATGTCCAAAAGAGAAAAGAAGGAAGGAAGGGAGGGAAGGCAGGGAGAAAGAAGGAAAAAGGAAGGAAGGGAGGGAGAGAGGAAGAGGAGGAGGAAAACGACTCCCCCCCCCCCACCCCGTTTCATTCAAATGCCTTTCTGAACCTGGCAGGTTCAGTCCAGATGTTCTGGCTGTGTCCAGAGTCAACAAGCCCTTTCAGTTGCCAAGGCTGGGTTCCTTTTTGAAAGAGAACAAAACTTGTTGATAAACACTGTTTACTTCTCACATGTTCTCTGAAAACACTGGGACGATGAGTGCACATTTGAGAAGTCCTTCCTGAAATGTGTGCAAGTCTTTTCAGCAAAGGTACCAGGCCTATGTAAAGCAACTATACGTAATCATTTTTAAAATTCACTTCCTGCTTGTTCCCACCTCCAAAAAAAACACATGTACATTTTCATCATTAAGGCGCTTGGTTTATTGGATTACATCTCACAAATTTCAGGCAATAACAGCAATGTACTTCATTATATTATATTTGACAATGCAGTTTTCAGGTTGTTTCTGTCTGTGGTTGTACTTTTGATCTTTTCCATGAAAGATATTTCTATTATTGGGGTAGGTCACCTTGAAACGTGTTAGAATTCTATGGAGTCACATTTTTTGACATTCTCCTTCCATCCCTCCCCCCACCCCGAATTTCACATATGGATTTATAGAGCAATTATTGTTGCAAATATCTAGCAATACAGAATCAGAGTGTTGAAAGAGTTAGTAATGATATTGTTATACCACTTAATATGTTCTTGGCTGACCCTCACGGACCCTATTTCAGAAAATGCTTCCATAGACCCAGAATATAATTGATTTATTTCCTCGGTCAGAGAAGGATGGTCATTTATTAGCGACTGAAAAATGAGGTCCAGCATCAAATAATGTTTTATTAAGCCCTCCAAGTGTGATCAGATTAAAAGAAAGAAAACTGGGAGTTCTGAAAATAAATAGGGGGAATAAAGAATGATGGTGAATAACAACAGCTTTGAGGGCGTATGGCCTGAGTTCAAATTTTGGCTCTATCACTTACCAGATTTTTACCCCAAGATGTAAAACTTTGAGCATTGCTTTTTGCGCTTCAATTACTTGTTCTGTAAAATAGTGATAATGAGAGTATCTTCCTCCAAGGTTATTGTACAGATTAATAAAAGTATCTATATAAAGTTCTCAGCACATCATACACACTGTATGAATGCTTAACTGTAGGAATAATTATACACATTAATGAGGTCTAATTCCAGATCTCTTTTCCAGCACTGCCTTCCTATATATCAGTGTAGGTGGCCACGGGGTCCTCTCAGTCCTTCTTAGAGTCTCTCACATCTTTGCTCTCCTTTCCATCCTGTTGCCAGGTTACTGCAGATTCCCTTCACCTTGCTACCTGGTCTACTGCAATAGTTTCCTGACCCCAGGCTGGATATACTTAGAATCCACCCCACATTGCACAGTGTCTCCATGTCTGCTTTCTTATAATTTTGCCTTCCTATGCTTAAAAAATGTTAATGTCACCCAATAACTCACAAGATGAAGCTGAAAAGTTTTAGCCTGGTCTTCAAGGTCCTTCCCATCCTGGCCACAGACTGACAATACTTCCCCCTATCCACCAGCTCTGATACTTCACCAAGGCAATCTAGTCTATCCAGAGCAATGGCATGCTGCCATGTTCCTAAACCTGAAGCCAGCACATGGATACTTAGAAACTTTTCTAAAGTTTATTTTGCCATAAGAATGAAGAGAAATCAAAGGTTCTATAGGTTCTTCCCTAAGCCAAACCTCTTCTCATTTCATACTAATACACTGAAAGAAAGAAAAATTGTACATCACCACTCTGAAGAACTTTGAGAACACAAGGGATGGTTAGATTCATCCACATTTGAGATGTCATTCAAACTATTCAGAATCAGGATCTCAGAAAGTGAGAGTAGTTCAGGGTGGGTCAAGGTCAGGATGGGGCTGTGGGTAAGAGGCTTTGGGGTAAGGTCAAAGGAGGCTGGCTGCCATCCCCTAGGCTGCAGGAGCAGCACTAGTGAGGAAAGGAGGAGGAGCAGTGAAGGTAATTCACTATTCTGGTTACTTTTGCTGAATAACAAATGACTCCAAAAAGTAGTGGTGAAAAAATAACCATTGTATTTTGTTCATGAGATCATAGGTCAGAAAATTAGGAAGGACTTAGTTGGGCAGGGCTTTCTAGGGTTAAAAATACAGATAATGGAAGTCATAGACATAAAAATTGTGGTTGAAATCATAGTGAAATATGAGATTTTTTCCAGGGAGAATGTCCAGAGAAAAGGAAAGGGTCAAAAACAGAACCTTGGGAGCACCAGCCTTAAAGACTCCTTTGAAAAGAAATTTCATGGCTACTGAGAAGATAGGTGACTAGAAACTCTGCTTTCCTTCTTAGGTCTTCCTTCCTTCTTAGGTCACAGCAGCAATGACTCACACTATGGGCTTTCACTACAAAATCATTCAGTCGGGTCGGGAGGTCAGGGGATGCTTAGTGGAAGTACCCAGGAAAGGCAGTATTAGGGTTCTACGTAATAGGTGGGAAGGACATAAGTGAATGGAGATGGAGAGAAGAGAGAAAAAATCATGGAGCGAGGAAAGCACCAGTTAATGTCTTAAGGAAGAGTCTGACTTGCCCGGAACACAAGATTCATCCTAAAAAATATTATGCTTGGGAAAAAGATGAATTTATTCTACACCAAACATGTAAGATGGATAAGCTGAAGAATAAAATGATATGCTAAGTTATCGAATAGATAATGGGGTTGCATGATAGGCCATGAAACGAGGTTCACCAAGTAAATGAAAGAATAAGCCCTGAGGATGAGATTTAAGAAATAATTCTTTGCTTAAATCACAGAGACAGGAAGTATCCTGATGGAATTAGAAGATAATAATAAAAAAGGGTGTCTGGCAAGAGGGGACACGTATATTCTCAGGTAAATTTTCAGTCTCTTCTCTCATGAATAAAAGAGCAAACTATAGGGCTCTTGGTTTTAGATGCCATTGTGCTGTTAACATCCCCTGAGGGGTAGGAAAAATTATTAACATTAGAAATATCTTCCTTTGTCATGATCAGCACTTAGTAGAAAACAGGCTATTTCATTGCTCCTCAGAAAATCGATTTTGGTTTAAAGCAATAGATGGTTAACTATCAAATGATAGTTACTGTCTTTCTTGGAAGCTTCTGGAAGGTAGGGTCTGCATCCTATTTAAATGTATGTCTCCATTCCAAGCGTAAAGAAGATGCTCAGTAAAATGTGTTGAATTGTCTACTGGAAAGAATAGAAAATTCTAGCAAATGACTTCATTGGGTTGTTCATATTTTTCTTTCAAGGCAAATATTTCGCTTATGTAAGGTTTTTGCCTGCATTAAAGCTCTTGCGAAGAGAAAATATGTGGTGTGAATACTGATGTGGCAAATTACAATTTTCCTTAAAACTGTATTCTATGCTAGGCTCCCTTCTCTCTGTGTGTTCTGCAGTACCTGTCAACTTCCCACCCTGGCGAGCTGAGGGGAATGACTTAGAAATACTAACTGCCTGCTGAAAGCCTCCAGCTGGGAGCACCCCCCAAACAGACATCTGCTACTTCTCCCCTCAGCCCTGACACAATCCCTGCAGCCTACCTTCCAAGCTCCAACACTAAGAGGAAAAAAAACAAGCAAAGTGTGAAGGGGGGAAGTTCTTTAGATCTTGGCTACTAATGTAGTCCTTCAGGTTACCTAGACTATAATCCTTTTGTGCTACATACATGAGTTCTTTAAGGAAGTGCCAGGTTCTCAAACACCACTGTGCCCCAGACCTCCAGAAGCAGATGAAGCTTGCATCTCTCACCCATAAGATAGCCAAGATGAAATGGAGTTTACTTTTCTAAACACATATATGCCAGCTATTGGTGACCTAGCAAGGTTATTTATGTCCCTGATGCTTGACAAGACCCCTTCCTGAGGAGGCTAAATTGTGGGTGAAAGGTGTTAAGCCAATAGGTTATAAAATGATTTTTTTGTGAGTTACAGATTTAATATAGTGTCCAACAGGGGGAAATATTTATTGCCCTTTAAAAGAAAGACATTTAGAAAGCACCTCCTAAAATCATCCAGAGAGTGAATGACTGAGGAGGGGAACCCCCATGTCCTGGCCAGCCTCAGTGAACAGGGAGCACAGACCTCTGCACTCCGTGTTTGGGTGAAAGTACATGGTGGAATCAACACACTCATCATCTAGCAGAGTGTGAACTGAGCCATAATCAGACAGAGCAGAACTTCAGCAAAGGATTTTTACTAAATAGATCATATTAAGCAGATAAAAATTACTATACCATTAGACATTTAAAAACATTTTATAAACAATCCAAGTGTCCATCGATAGATAAATGGAAAAAGAGATGTGATACATACATACAATGGAATATTACTCAGCCATAAAAAAGAGTGAATGCCATTTGCAGCAACATGGATGAACACAGATTATCATACTAAGTGAAGTAAGCCAAGCAAAGACAAATATCCTATGACATTGTGACATTGTTTATATGTAGAATCTAAAAAAAAAAAAAAAAAAAAGCAAATGAACCTATTTACAAAACAGAAATTGACTCACAGACATAGAAAAGAAATTTATAGTTACCAAAGGGGCTAGAGGGGGAGGGATAAATTAGTTTGTGACTAACAGACATACACTACAATATGTAAAACGGAAAATCAACAAGAACCTACTGTAGAGCATAGGGAATTATACTCAGTATCTTGTAATAACATATAATGGAAGAGAATGTTAAGAATACACCTATATAAGTGACCACTTTACTATACACCTGGAATCTAAAATAACATTGTAAATCAACTATATTCTTATTAAAAAAAAATTTAGGTGGGGAGAGGACTAAGGCTGGAAAGGATGGCGAGGGGGCTTATGAAGAGATTTATATGGAGGAAGCCATTAGCTCCTCCCTATGCATAGCATGAGGATGCTTAGCGGGGCTGTGTCTCCTTCTCTTGGAGCCCATTGAGGGCGTCCTCCATGATGGAGCTGGTGAGAGCCGTGCGAGGACCACAGTGCCGGAGGCAAGCCGCTGCCTGGTCAGTGAGCATTTGCAGTGCCCGCGTTTCCCCAGCAGCAGATGGAGTCCACGAAGGAGTGAGATCATATCGGGTCCTAGACTCCAACAGGAGGAGGTTGGGGCTGGCCCATCACTGCCCAAGAACCCAGGAAGAGGCCCCGTGAACCCCACCCAAACCGAGGGACCTGCAGCTGAGAGGCCCCAGTGCTGGGCCTCTGAAGAACTGGGAAAGCACCCAAAGGGAGGAGCCCTTGCCCTCACTTCTCCTTCCACTCCCAGTTTTGACCCTGGTAGAGATGAAAAGCAGAAAGCAAGTAGGAAAAGAAAGACAGTACAGGCCTTAGAGTGGGGTGGGGCTTCAGATTAAAAGTCTTACCTTCAGAATAGGAGGAAAGCAATAGTTTACCATTTGGGCCAGAAAATCTAGTTTCTGAACTGAGACTGTTTTTTAGCTTAAAGGGATCATATACCAAACTTTTACCTAAGAATAAGTGTAAATCATGGGATCTTCTCTCCAGGGGCAGAGAAAAATTCTCCTCACTGCCTCTACTTTAAAGGAGCAGCGGAAGCAAATCTAGAGTAGGGTTTTTTTCATATCCTAGAAGCCAGGCATTCAGCAGAGCAGTTTCATTCATGATCACCTCCTGAGTCGTGACTGTGACATCACTATGTCTGGTTACATATGTATGAAAACTGCCACCATCTTTCATGTGATGTGAAAATCAAGTTTCCTGAAAGGGAAGATTCAATCTACCAATCTTGATCTCTTGAAAGATTGTAAGAAGAATTGTAAAAAGAATTGTAAGAAGAAGATGGCCTTTTCAGAGATCCCCAAGTCCCACATGTTATAGGTCATTGAGGCTTAGGATTTTATTTTATTTTGTTTTTTCTTTCTATGGCCATACCTGTACCATATGAGTGTTCCTGGGCTAGAGGTCAAATAGGAGATCTAGCTACCAGCCTACACCATAGCCAAGGCAACACTGGATCCAAGCCTTACAGAGACTGTGTCAGGTTGTTAACCCACTGAGCCACAATGGGAACTCCAGAGGCTTAGGATTTTAAGCTAAGATAGGAATATGAAAATATAGTATGAAAATCCATCTATGAAAATTTCTAGTTACTCTTTTCTACTGTAGCTCCCAGCTGCTACTTCTTTAGATGTTAGGCTACTAGGACTTGCTGGATGACAGTGTTCTCATTCCTCTGCTAACAGGAATCTTTAGAAACTTAAGCAGCAAGGGTGCGCATGTGGGTTTTTATGCTCTCAGAGTTGAAGATGAGGCGGGGGGGGCTGGTGCCCTTGATTGCAGTGTGGTTACCCAAAGTGGGCCTCACCATGCAAAAGGCCAGTGGGGTCTTCGATTGTCAAAGTGAGCATTCAAAATGACTTTTTTTATTAACAACAAAAAAAATGATTACATATAATTCTTTATCTTCAGAGTGGTCCTTTTGAAAAATTGTGATATTTCTACAAAAGATGACAATCTGCCAACACAGAATAACTTGTGAATGCAAATATTGCTCATTTCATTGTTCCTGGTTTCCTCCAGAAGCTACATAATCTTACTCTCTTAAAAATGTAGGCTGCAAAGTTAATAGAATTCAAAAGGACTACCTTTCAATCTGAAAAGTTATAAAGATGTGAGTTCTCCAAGTCTTTACGGAAATCCAATTATAGGTCTTTCTTCTTATTATTATTATTCAAGCGGAGACCAAAAGAGGAGCTTTTCTTTCCTGGTGTCATTTGCTCAGCAGGAACTCACCTTGACATTGGAGCTGATTTTCCCACATTCCTCGTTAAGAAGTTACTACCATATCCAAACTCAGACACTAAACTATGTTTCAGCAGTCCCAGGTCGCTCGACACACCTCGGATGTACCCTCTTCATACTAGTTTATCTGTGGTTTTCAGGGACAGGATGAGGGAGAGCAAGTGAAGTGCTTAGAGCACAATGTTCAAGAAAGCGCTGGTTCTCAGGGTCATGCAACTAAAGGGTGAGGATAAGCACCCTCTTAAATTGTAAACGCTAGTTGCCTCCCTCCCTCACCCTAGTCCTGGCCCTGGTGGAAATTGTTATTTCTAAGTAATCTCCAATCATTAAAAAAGAAGATGAAAATAAATTTTTAATAGTCTACCAAAATGTGTAGTGAGTTGTTTTGGAGACATTCAAAGAGTGATGATTAAATATTTAATCTTCACACAAGCAGGCAGTTCACTGAAGTAGACATTGACTGATAAAGGCTTCCTGTGAATTACACACAAAAACAGTCATCCAGGACTCTTTGAGGTGTTCAACACACAGAGGTATCTGGAAACACTCATCTCCATCCTAGGAGATAGGTTCTTATTAGTTCTGGCCAAACTAGCTGGTGTATTTAATATAGTGACATGAATAAAACAATCTGACTGCAATTGCCTTTTTGTCCTTCATCTTGTCATCACAGTAATTAAACTGTTTTTAAGCACACAGCACTTTTTATAGTGATCAGTTTTCACTTGCCCAGATTTTAGTTATGATCAGTTTCTACCAGTTTTTATAATGATGCGGCTTCTTAAACTTTACAAGGATTTGGAGTTCTGTCTTTAAGAAAACATGAGACTGTTTATCTCCCTCTTGGGTCTCCCTGAGCTCAGTACTTAAAGAATGTATTGACCACAAGCTTCTACAAAGAAAAGTGAGTACCAATTAAAAGAGGGAAAATTGAGTCTTAACAGGAAATTCTTTTGACTAGCAGATGTATTTATCACACATGGTATTTGGTCCATTGCAGGGTTTTTTAGTTTTGTATTCATTTTTTAAACTTTTATTGAAGTATAGTTGATTTGCAGTGTTGTGATAATTTCTACTGTACAACAAAGTGATTCAGTTATACATGTATACACATCCAATCTTTTTCAGATTCTTTTCTGACACATATTATCACAGAATATTGGGTGGAGTTCCTTGTAGTACACAGCAGGTCCCCATTGGCCAGTCATTCCATATACCACAGTGTGCATTTTAATAGTAGCAAAAGCATTAAAAATGTAATGTAGTTATTGACAGTTGAAGATTCGATGGTTCGTTTTCTGAGCTCATAGAGTATGTATAAAAAAATAAATGGTATTTTCTGCTATTTCTCAAGTCTTAATCATATATATATATATAGCCTCATACCAATCATTCTTTTTTTTTTTTTAATTTTCCCACTGTACAGCAAGGGAGTCAGGTTATCCTTACATGTATACATTGCAATTACAGTTTTTCCCCCACTCTTTCTTCTGTTGCAACATGAGTATCTAGACATAGTTCTCAATGCTATTCAGCAGGATCTCCTTATAAATCTATTCTAGGTTGTGTCTGATAAGCCCAAGCTCCCAATCCCTCCCACTCCCTCCCCCTCCCATCAGGCAGCCACAAGTCTCTTCTCCAAGTCCATGTTTTTCTTTTCTGAGGAGATGTACATTTGTGCTGTATATTAGATTCCAGTTATAAGTGATATCATATGGTATTTATCTTTGTCTTTCTGGCTCATTTCACTCAGGATGAGATTCTCTATTCCATCCATGTTGCTGCAAATGGCATTATGTCATCCTTTTTATGGCTGAGTAGTATTCCATTGTGTATATATACCACATCTTCCAAATCCAATCATCTGTTGATGGACATTTGGACTGTTTCCATGTCCTGACTATTGTGAATAGTGCTGCAATGAACATGCGGGTGCATGTGTCTCTTTTAAGTAGAGTTTTGTCCGGATAGATGCCCAAGAGTGGGATTGCAGGGTCATATGGAAGTTCTATGTATAGATTTCTAAGGTATCTCCAAACTGTTCTCCATAGTGGCTGTACCAGTTTACATTCCCACCAGCAGTGCAGGGGGGGTTCCCTTTTCTCCACAGCCCCTCCAGCACTTGTTATTTGTGGATTTATTAATGATGGCCATTCTGACTGGTGTGAGGTGGTATCTCATGGTAGTTTTGATTTGCATTTCTCTTATAATCAGCGATGTTGAGCATTTTTTCCTGTGTTTGCTGGCCATCTGTATATCTTCTTTGGAGAAATGTCTATTCAGGTCTTTTGCCCATTTTTCCATTGACTGATTGGTTTTTTTGCTGTTGAGTTGTATAAGTTGCTTATATATTCTAGAGATTAAGCCCTTTTCAGTTGCATCATTTGAAACTATTTTCTCCCATTCTGTAAGTTGTCTTTTTGTTTTCTTTTGGGTTTCCTTTGCTGTGCACCATCAAACTCCTAGAAGAAAACATAGGCAAAACACTCTCTGACATCAACATCATGAATATTTTCTCAGGTCAGTCTCCCAAAGCAATAGAAATTAGAGCAAAAATAAACCCATGGGACCTCATCAAACTGAAAAGCTTTTGCACAGCAAAGGATACCAATCATTCTTGTCCTCTTTTATCAGGTATGGCCAAAGAAAAGTCAAAAACTTGTGTTTCTCTCTGAAATCAAACTGACATCAAGAAGCAACTCTTTGATGCTTCTGAAGAACTGAAGCAAAATATCCCATCTTGACTAAGGCAAGAAAAAAAGTCAGAGCACTCCAGTTGTTTTACAAGAGCTTAACACCACACACACACACACACACACACACACACACACACACACACACACACTTACTGATTTCTCTTTTCTCATAGCTTTAGACCACAGGATCTGTCAGGATTTCCAATAGGCTCCATCACCCATAAATCAGAGTGTGTGTGTTTGTCTCCAATGAACTAATTTACTGTCCTGTACAAGACTAAGGGATTTGGTGCCTATTTCAATTAGGTAATTGCTATAACAAATAAACCCCCAAAATTCAATGGAAGTTTATTTCTTGTTCACTTAACTGCACTATGCAGTGTTTCTGGTACATAGGCAGATTTGTTCCACTTGGTGAGTCAGAGATCTGGGCTTCCTCCTTCCTATGGTTCTGCCATTCCCTAGGATTACAGAATTTCCTACATCCAAACATGAGGACAAACAGAGACTCTGATGATGGCACACTCCATTTTTAACATCCTAGGCCAAGAAATGATTATATTTCCACTAAAAGCCTACTGACCCTACTAAGAAATAAGGGGCTTGGCAAAGATGCCCATGATTGGGCAAACATTTTCCAGTGAAAATTCTGTGACTGGGGAGCATACATTTTGGTGAACATCCCTCTCCTTCAACATGTTCAACTGAACATAAAAATTCTCATGAACTCAGGACATGCAGATTTCATTTTCTATTTTGAAGCAGATCCTCTCAATAACAAAGCCACACTGGAGTTCCCATCATGGCTAAGCAGAAATGAATCTGACTAGCATCTATGAGGATGAAGGTTTGATCCCTGGCCTTACTCAGTGGGTTGATGATCTGGTGTTGCCATGAGCTGTGGTGTAGGTCGCAGACAAGGCTTGAATCCAGTGTTGCTGTGGCTGTGGCGTAGGCTGACAGCTATAGCTGCCATTTGACCCCTAGCCTGGGGACCTCCATGTGCCTCAGATGTGGCCCTAAACAAACAAACAAACAAACAAACAAACAAAAAACAAAGCTACACCATCATTAAAAGTTGCTTAATTTTTCTAAAATTCTCCACTCTTTGAGGTTTGGGGGGATACTCTTTAATACAACAAAGAAATGGTATACTAAATATTATCCAATATCCCAAAGATTTAATGAAGTTTCCACAGATAAAATAGCATGCACATTGATGCATCATTTTGAGACTATGACACTTATTTATGTTGTGTTATTTTGCCTGTATTTTGTTATATTCTCATTTCCATCTTTAAAACTGCCTTGGACTTGAACTTTGTTTACAAAACTTTCAGTTGAGAAGAAAGTCATACTAAGTTGTAATTAATAAGCCAGTCAGTTGCCTCTGCTGCCTGTCTGCTCCTTATTAGATCCATAGGTCCATAATGTGTCAAAAGATGGCAAGAACCTTGGGCTTGATCCAACCCAAACTCCTCATTTTACAGATGAGTAAATATGCTAGCAAACGTTATTGATTCTTGGTCTTCAAATGAGTTTTTCCTTTGCTTTCAATCATTTCTTTTTACCATTGCGAATGCCAGGCCATTACCCGAACTAGCTTCCCTGTGACTCATATACCCTTGTCTGTGCTTACTCACGAAGTAAAAGGGCTTCAGTTATCCAAGCAATTTCCTAAGTAATACAGCGGCACTGTGCATCCCATTTCAATGTTATTAACAAAAGTGATCTACTGATACTTCTATTTAACTCTCGGCATTGCTCTTCTTTGACAGATACGAGTCCATCAATACAAAATAATGCATTCTTTCTTCAGGAGCAGAAACTATGAGAGAAATGCCCCACATGACACCCTTGCCTTTTTTGGGTAGTCCCTGCCACCAAAAGCTGGAATTGCAGTTTAGTTGGTCATAAAAGATCTATTTCTCAACATCAATCTACTCTTCACATTCTTATTGACCTTCCAGTAAGATAATCATAGCAATGGATGCTTTTGATGTCAACTCTATCTTAATAAGGCTGGAAAATGAACAAACAAATAAGTATTTAAGAGACTCACACTACAGGAGTTCAGTCAGGATATTTTATTCTTTTATGTTTTGCAAGGGTGGATGTTGAGAGTCACACTTCCACATCTGAGGGTTTTCACCCCCTTAGACCAGGGTATATTTCACTAAATGTTCAGTTGGTCTGCAGACATTTTTTTCTCACCATGGTATCCACCAATTCATTGAAAGGTAATGCATCACTATTAGAATATGAGATTCCACTGTCTCCAGAAAACCTTCTGAGCTCCTCCACCACCCCACCCCCATGCATACACACTCACTTCTATTTATATCGGTCTTTTTTTTTTTTTTTTCTTTTTGCCTTTTAAGACTGCACCCGTGACATATGGAAGTTCCCAGACTAGGGGTGGAAAAAGAGCTGCAGCTGCTAGACTATGCCACAGCCACAGCAACCTACTGTGTCTGCAACCTACACCATAGCTCACACAAACACTGGATCCTTAACCCACTGAGCAAGGCCAGGGACGGAACTCACATACCTGTGGTTACTAGTTGGGTTCATAACCCACTGAGCCACAGTAGGAATGCCCTATCCTATTTAGGATCTTCATAGTTACTAGTCTATTAGTCTATTTTTGTTCTCTTTCCGATCTTGAGATAGAAGTTAAACCATAGCCTAATGAAATATAGAACAGCTTCAATAAATATTGGCTAAGTAAATACATAGGAAACACTTAATATGGTTTAGGTTAAATCACACACCCAAATTAGCATAGGCTCTTAAGCCTCAGACCTAAAATAGAACAAAATAGACAACAGACATATTTCTTTGTAATTGACAGGAACAATAAAATTACAATCAGGTCAGTGGAGATAAAGGTGAAATTTTTTAGACTACTGATGATCATTGGACTCACAGATAGAAATATAGGACTGAATATTTGTTCCTACATTGAACAACATTTATTGAGTGCCTACTGCTTACCAGGGACTGTAAATAGAAGGAAGCCTATGGATAAAGCCAAGGGTGAGTTTTAAGTTTTTTATTAAATGGTCTTTTAAAGTTCCCTTCTCCATGGCTTTCCCATTGTGTTCCCAAGGGGTTATATCCTGCGACACCCCTTACTCTCCATACTTCTTTATGTCAGCATGTTATTAACATTTATCTGAGCCCTGCTACGTATCCATCTCCGCGCTAAGCCCTTTACTTGGATTATCACGCTCCATCCTCGTGACAATCCATTTTGAAGATGAGCTGGAGACAGTGAGGTGTAGTCATTCTCCCCAAGGCCACACAATTGCAGAACTGATCTCCATCGCAGGCAGTGAGTCACACCCCTGTACTCCTCCACGTGGCTGCTAAATCACCTTCCCCCGGACACTTTTTATAGGGGACATTCACTGTGCAATCATGTCTTTGACAAACCCTGACTCAGGCTCCGGGCTGAGAGCCTATGTCTTCCTGCTGGCACTTGCTTACTACTCTGGACCCAGTGGTTCATTCTCCCACAGCCTCCCCTTTGGATGCTTTGCACGGTGCTAATATCCTGCTTGATCTCAGAGAAGGGATGAAGAAAAGGACAGTTCTGGAAGCACACAATGGTGAGGGTGACAGGTTAGGTGCCCTGGGCCCACACAAAGCCCATGAGATTGCTGTGCCCCTCAAGGCCTTTGGGGAAGGGAACTAAGCCCCCTTGTTCTGAGGAATTAACACCCCCCCCAAGAGGTGGGATGACGCTTCACTTTGACCACCAGCCATCGGCTCTGGCAGGCTTCAGCTGAAACTTTCTCCATCCTGCTTATCAAAGTGAAGCCTGCTACTGTGCGCCGGAGTTTTGAGGCTTGAAGAGGAGAAAGAATATAAAGTGAGGAACCAAGAGGTCTCAGAGGACATCTCTCCCAACAAAAAGCAAAAGAATACAAGTATAAAAGACCCATGATTTCTCTAATAGTACGTAAAAAATACAGGTTGCTAGTTTGTCACATCGTAAACGTTTTCCCCACTGACTCTGAAGCCATTGTGAGCAGAACCAAATCTGAATTAAAAGAGGCTTCAAAGGAAGCTTAACAGTTGGTCACAAGGGGTAAATTTCCCTGTACTGCAAAAGGGAAGGCTCCCCAGAGGGTGCTAAGTGGCAGGGTCCCCTCAGCAGCTCGTACAGTAGAAAATCATAACTCTTCACAGGCCAGAGTGGGATGCCACGGCCACCTTCACCAACTTGCTCAAAGTCGCAGTAAAACAGGAATGCAAACCCGTAGCTGTCATCTCTGGTGACGGATTTACTGACTTCGGATGGCCGCTTCTCTTTTTAATACTCTCCTCCCCCACCCAGCATGCCTAAGACACAGACACATGCCACTGAGGTTCAGAAAACTCTTCCCACAACTGCTATGCTTCAGAATAAAGAGTCACCTTCTCAGAGTGGGACACCTTTGAACAAGGGCCCATTTGCAGACAAAGCAAGAGGAGAATGTTCAGACCCAGCGTGGGGGTGGGGGTGAGAGCAGGGTTCATCCGCCAGCTGCCCAGCTGCTCTGGAGGCCTTTCTGGATAAGGAAATTATGTGTGTTTAATCAACATTTCAATGGTGCCATAAGCGAGGCTTTACAACGAAATCATGATAACAGTCCCATTATACCAACAAGGACATGGGGACATAAATTTAGTAACTTGCCCCAAATCACAAGGATGGTAAGTGGCAGAGCCAGGTACCCAATCCAGGCTCTGGTTCCAGAGTCCAAGTTCTTCCACACTGCGTACTGCCTCATCATTAACTCCCTTTTTTCTTCACAAACTAAATTCAGGTCTCTATTACCTAAGGTGTGTCCCCTAGGGTTCACATTGCCAGTGTTTCAAGGTGCAGTACCACAAGCTGGCCCAAGATGCAGGCGGCAAGGGGAAAGCCAGAAGGAAGCAGAGAATCAGTGCCATTAGGCTCCCGTGGACAGTTAGCTGGGGGGATGGTTTTCCGTTGCTATTTTTCCAGTTGCTATCAGGCAACCAGGGAGCTTGTGATTCCTCCGCTGCTGGGGGTGAAACCTGTTACACCCTCCGTTTGCAGGCTCCTCTGGCTCTTTTATGTCCCCACCGGTTGTTACCTGGTTCCGCCACTTCTGAAATGTCTCTGGACGCTGTTTCATTATGTAGAGTCAGGCGGAAGACAGACGGGTGTGTGTGAAGCGGCAGTGAAGCTGGCACCGGGTCTGCGGTGTCTGTGGTAGTTTATTACTGCTGCCAGCAGAAGAGAAATCTGATCCTGGCAGATGCAGCCTGCTGTGAATCAATATTTTACAGGTAGTATACTTTGAAGAGATGACATCAAGACAGAATCAAAAGAGAGGAGGGAGAGCGAGGGAGAGAGAAAGAAAAGGCACAAGTAGGAGCCGAGAATTTATCCTGACATCCTTTGACAGTCCTTCCCACAAGGAGCGAGAGGAACAAGCCCGGGGAAGGAGAGCCGACAGTGACGGGGGAGGGTGGACTCCTTGACAAAAGCCATTACTCCCCGCTTGCCTTCCCACGCACATGCATCACAAAAGGGGAAACGTGGCTGTGATGCCCTTTGGACCAAAGGATGCCTGTTCTTAGGCGCAAGCTGAGAAACACCCAAAGACACAACAGGAAACAGACTTTCTCTCCCCTGGTTCCCAGACTGGGAAGCTGGGAAAGCGCTTAGCGGAGAGATGAACGTGCCCTTGGCGTGTCTGTCCTGCTCTGTGCTTTCCAGGTGTCCTTGGGGACCTCTGGAAAGCATTCCAGAGCCTCAATGTGAGGATAACAATAGAGGGGAGGTGACAGGAGTTTGCCAAGGCTTTCAGAATCCCAGTGGACTGAACATGGGGGGAGCTCTCCCTGCCAGCACGCCTGCAGGCATAGGCACTGACAGACGCCCAAACAAGGTGGGGAGGGTGGCAGCGCTGCTGAAGACACAAAGAGGCTGTATTTATATATCGTTCACGATGGGGGTGGGGGGCGCTTCTTGAGGGATGAGAATTAATGAAATAGCAATCAAGTTCCTCCTCTGGATGAAGTATAGGACTATGAGAGATGCAGAAACTAATAACCCCCAACCTGTGCCCATAAAGAGGAACTAACAGACACACAGTCTGCACGGATACACAGTCAACGGACGTGTGCCCAGGAGATACTGCAACAATGCACTGTAGGATTTTAGACAAGTCAGAGCTCTCTGATATCCTAGAATTGTAGCCTTTTAAGATGTGAAGGGAGCCTTGGCTTAAGGGATAAAGAAATCCGACTTTACACTTGACAGTGGGATCTGGGAGAGGCTCCAGACACTTGTGCCAGGACTGGGAAGATGGGTTGAATCTGAGTCTGGCAAGATATGCTGGATTTCAATAGGGCAAAGAGGCAGCCTGGGCAGAAGAATTTATTTAAGTCAGCATTTCTCAAATTGTGTGCCAAAGCTCATGGGACGTACAAGAGAGATGTTGTGTGAAATAACTCCTATGACACATAAGTTTTGGAATTCTGAACTTACATGGGGATAAAAATTAAACTAGAGTTTAAAATGTTAGAGAAATTTTTAGGGGTTAAAAAAAAGAGGTGACCAATAGTTAAACTCTACGGCAGTTAGAGCGAACTTTTAAAAAGGCAAATCTGATCATGTCACATCCCTGCTTAAAATCCTTCCATGGCTTCCCACTGCTCTTAGAATTAAGTCCCACAGGCTTAAGAGAGTTGCCTAATGTGCCTCTCTGGCATCATTTTGCACTTGTCCTTTTCTTCTTTGATTTCGGCCCTTGAATTCAGCCCTTCTAGGCCCTTGAATGCATCCCATTCTTTCCACTGTCCAGGCTTTAGCATGTATAGTTTCCTCTTCCTTGGCTAAGTCTAAAAAATTCTTTAAGGATCGGCTTATTTAGAACCCCGAGTCAGGTTAAAGCCCCTTATTGTGTGCTCCCAGTGAGCCCTGTTTTTCCCTTCATGACCTCTCATGATGCACCCCCAGGATCTATCATAGTGCCCCATGCACAGGGAGCTCACTGACACGGGGAGATGAGCCTTGAAATATCAGCTAGCTCCAGGTCACATGGGATCCCCAGGGAAGAAAACTCAACATCATTAGCAAGCAGTGAATGGACACATTCACTGTGGATCAGGGAAGGGAAGACAGCCTTGATGCGATTCTTAAGATTGCTTGGCAGTGACACGCAAGGTGGTTTGGAACACAGAGGACACATTGGGAGAATACTGCAAGGGCATGGCTAGAAGAATGAGTCTGGTCCAGCTGGCTGCTAAGGAATGTGAATGGCAATGAAAGGCTGGAAGAGAGAGCATCTGTGGAAATAGTCTATAGGACTCCACAAGTGATGAGACAGAAAAGGAGAAGGGGAGCAAAGGTGTCTCCAGATTTTGAGCCCACATGATTGGAAGAATGGTGATGTCACTCTCAGAAGGGCAGCCAGGAGATGGAGCTGGGGGTAAGAGGGAAGGACGGTGAGTGGGGGAGGAAAGGGGTTCCATCTTGGATACTCTGACTTTCAGGTGCCGGTGGACTTGGCCCTCCCTGAACTCCTAGAAGTCCCCCTTCTAATGTCCTCTCATCTTGGTCCTTCTCCCTCCTACCTACCTTTATGACCACTGCCTTTATGCAGGCTCCACGACCACACCTCTGAATCCCAAATGCACCACAATGGTTAATTTATGTGTCATAATCACTGGGTCACAGGATGCTGAGATATTTGGCCAAATATTATTCTGGGTGTGTCTGTGAGGGTGTCTTTTCATGAGAATGACATTTGAAGCAGCAGATTGAGTGAAGCAGATGGGTCTTTCCAAAGGGGGTGGGCCTCATCCAATCAACTGAAGGTCTGACTGTGTGAAAGGCTGACCCTTCTAAGAATAAGTGGGAACTCCTCCTGCCTGACTGATTTGAGCTGAGACATTGAGTGGGGATTTCAAATTGAATTTGAACTTTGGCTCTTCTTGGGTCTCAAACTTGAAGGCTTTTGGAGTTCCTGTCATGGCTCAGTGGTTAACAAATCTGACTAGGAACCATGAGGTTGCAGGTTAAATCCCTGGTCTCGTTCAGTGGGTTAAGGATCCGGCGTTGCTGTGAGCTGTGGTGTAGGTTGAAGACGTGGCTCAGATCCCACGTTTCTGTGGCTCTGGTGTAGGCCAGTGGCTACAGCTCCGATCAGACCCCTAACCTGGGAATATCCATATACCGTGGGTGTAGCTCTAGAAAAGACAAAAAGGCAAAAAAAACAAAAGCAAAAAAAACCTTGAAAACTTTTGGATTGGAACTTATCCCTTTGGCTCATCACATTCTCAGCCCTTCAGAGTAGACTGAAACTACACATCAGTTTTCCTGGGTCTCCAGGATGCCAACTGCATATCTTCAGACTTAGCCTCCATAATCACATGAACCAATTTTTTATATTCAAGATAGATAGACAGACAGACAGACATAGAGATCTGCCCTACTTCTCTTTCTCTGCAGAATCCTAACACATGTACTCTTCTTCTCCCTCATGACCCATCTCTCAGCTCCCCACTCTCTCATCATATTATGCTCAATGAACAAATTACTCTTTCTAAATTAGCTTATTTCCAATCATGCTGCTCCCTAGTGAGCCTGGATTTAGAAGGTAGGACGGTGATGAAGAAATCAGCTAAAAGAACCAATAATCTTTTTTTTTTTAAGTCTTTTTAGGGCTATACCTGAAGCATATGGAAGTTCCCAGGCTAGGGGTCAAACTGGAGCTACAGCTGCCGTCCTACACCACAGCCACAGCAATGCATGATCTGAGCCTCGTCTGTGACCTACAACACAGTTCATGGCAATGCCAGATCCTTAACCCACTGAGCAAGGCTAGGAATCAAACCTGCATCCTCATGGATACTAGTCGGGTTTGTTACTGCTGAGCCACAATGGGAACCTTCAGAACCAATAATCTTAAGGAGAGAAAAAAGGAGGTGATGAGCATTAAAGATCCAAAACATTGAGGAGGATGGGAACGAGCATAAGGCCACAGGTACACAATGAGCCACACTAGTGACTCTTGAGGGGTCCATTTTTGCACTTCGCTGGGCTAACCTGAGGCTGAGAAATACAGGGCAGGGATAGGGGAAGATCCAGAAGAAGGCTTCTCAAGCTATCTTTGGGGAAGATCTATGCTCCACTACTCCCACCCCCCCCCCAGTCAATTGCAGACTAATATTCTGTAAAATGCAATAAGAACAAACTAATTTTTAAAGGATTACCTACTTGGATGTCAAGGCAATCTCACATTGCTATCAAAGTTTTTGAATACTGCTTTTCAGTTCCTCAACTTACTCATTGTGGACCTGTACCAAACAGCTCACATCTGTCCATGGACCACATTTTTTTTTTCTGCTTGAAGCATGGTTGAGTTAAAACATTATATCAGTTTCATGGGAACTCCTATTGTGGCTCAGGAGAAACGAACCTGACTAGTATCCACAGGATGCGGCTTGATCCTTGGCCTCCCTCAGTGGGTTTAGGATCCAGCATTGCCATGAGCTGTGGTGTAGGCCAGCAGCTGTAGCTCCAATTTGACCCCTAGCCTGGGAACTTCCAGGTGCTGCACCTGCAGCCCTAAAAACAAACAAAAAAAAAATTATATCAGTTTCAGGTCAACAACATGGTGATTTGATATTTTTATATACACCATACAAAGTTATTATGAAGTATTGACTATATTCCCTGTACTGTACATCACATCTCTGTGACTTATTTGTTTTAATAAATTGGCAGTTTGTACCTCTTAATCCCCTTCACCTATTTTGCCCTTTCCCCCAGCCCTCTCACCTGTGGTAACCACTCTGTACATATGAATCCATTTTTGTTTTGCTATATTCATTTGTTTGTTTTGTTTTTTAGATTCCACTACCATTGAAATCACACAGTATTTGTATTTCTGTCTGACTTATTTCACTAAGCATGATGCCCTCCAGGTCCATCCACGTTGTCACAGATGGCGAGGTTTCATTCTTTTTTCTAGCTGACTCAGTATCTGAAGAACATCTTTAGCTGGACTGGGAGATTTTGGCTCAAAAGTGGCTTGAGGAAGGAGGATAGGATACGATATTAAATGGGCTCTAGAAGCAAATTAGCAAACAAACATTTAGCCAAGAGTCTTTTTAAAGATTTGCTAATAAATTAAAGAATAGTAAAAATTATTATTGCCAACAGAGACTCATCAGGGTTATACATTTTGCCAGGAGTAATAAACTCGGTTCACCCCATTCATTCCTTTCCCCTAAGACAGTTCACTTATTAGCACCTACAGCCAGCAGGCTCTCACTGTGGCATGTTATTTGTGGTTTTGGGAATCACTCCTTTTCCACCTTCACTGTCACAAGTGGGAGTTCTGACCAGAGATCATCAGGCAAATTACCTCCCTGCCACCTCCACCCCTCCCCTTTCAAGAGGCATTTTCTTTATGCCAGGACTGATTCTGGAGTCAGGGAAGCAAACAAGCTATAAGACCTCTCTGCCATTTTCCCAACCATCTAGAGCCTCGGGGCTGTACTGTGGTTATAAGCTTAGGCTCAGCTATTTCCTTCTTAAGTTCGGCATCAACCACAAGTGAAAGAGTCATTTTGTGACTTTCTCTTCAAACCCATAAATTGGATGGGCTTAATGAACTTGATTATAGTATAAGGGACAAGAAAGCATGACTGTCACTCACTGTTACATGGAAAAACCTGGAAAATATAACAGCCGTGTGTGCTATCCAAATACTGAAACCTGGAGTGGCAGTGTATGTCCATTTTCATGGTATGATTATTAATAGAGCTCCCTTTTTACTCCCCAAAGCACCCCAATTGGGACAATAAAGGGTATGGCCACCCTACATAAGTGCAGAATAAGATGAGCACAACAACTGGGCACACGACCCTCTCTGTCCCATTGCCTCATGTCTATCAATCACACTCATAAAAGCTGTGTGCGCTAACCAAATGCTGCATAACCATAATTGCGATTTCCATCGGGAAGTGACCATTGATTAAGAAATGGAGTTCTTTTTATTGGAGAAGTGTAGGGCTAGCCAGAGGTTAATGGGGACAAAAACAGGCTGGCCTAGAATCCTTGATAGATTAATACTGATTTGCATGGTGAAGGTTAAGTGCTGTGTGGGCTGCCAAAGGAAACGCAAGTGTCTCAGAATGATTCTGGATAAACAGGAAGGTCAGAACAGAAACAAGGGCAAGCCGTGCTCCACTCCAGCTCCTGTCCTCAGAGGGTGACACTGTCTCTCTAAGGGCCAAGCTCCTAAGTTCTCAACAGCTCACCTAATGCTGACAGCCTGGAAAGAATAACAGGAAATAGGAAAACACATGCTTTTACACGTGGTCACCTTGCCAAGGTGGATGTCTGGGGTGGGAGTCTTAATAGCCAACACAGGGCACAGCCCAGCTACACGCAACCCCACTGGAAACAGCCAGTGCCACTGTGCTATTGCATGCCATCTGAGAATCTCTGGTACTGACAAAAGCCCAAAAACATCTGGCTCTACCCCACTGCTCACACACACCCTCAGTCACCATGTTCTAGCTACACTGGCCCCTTTTAGCCCCCTCAACAAGCCAAACTCATTTCCACCTCTGAGCATCCCCTCCATCCCAGTGCCTTGGACGGTCTTTCTCCAGGTCCTGGAATGGCTGAGCCCTCCCTTCTGTCAGGAGTCGGTGCAGAAGGCAACTCTCTAAAGTACTTTTCTAGACAACTCGAGGTAAAGAATCATCCTCCTGGAATATTGTCTGTCAAGCCTCCCATTTATTTCCCTCATTATATGTCACACGATGGAACTGTCTTTTCTGTTCACTGCCTTTGTTATTACTTGTTTTCTCCTCTAGAACAAATTCCATGAGCCCAGAGGTTCTTATTGGCCATTTTAGCACTGTGGCTGCACCTGACACATGATATTTATTGAGTGAGGAAGTGGTTGGATGGATGGATGGATGGATGGATGGATGGAGGAATGTATGGTATTTACAGGGGAATGGACACAATGACCCTCAGTGGAGACAGTTGCCCCCAAAGCTACCTTATCAATCTCATCCTCATGGAGTCAAAAAACCTTAAGCAAATAAGAAATAGCATGGCTGAAGGAGCTACTTACTAGATATCCAAATATGAGCTAAGCCCAAATATGAGAGTGAACGAGTGTTCAGCTTCCACCCAAGATGTTCTGACCATGGATTATAAATTATATGAAGCCTAGAAAAACTTTCCCACCATCCCCCACTCTCTAGGCCTCCATTCACAAAAGCAAAGTGAAGTGCTAGGGAGGGGAGGGCTGGGTCACTTAATAAGAAATTCATGGAAAAAGACTTATTGAGGAAAAGAGGGGTGAGAAGAAGGATTCAAGGAGGATGGGAGTGATGACTAGACCAGTGATCTGAAGGAATCAAGTTTGTAGTCTGGACACATTTGCTGCTCCATCCATCCTCCATCCACAGTGCATGGACAGACCCTGTCTAAATCTGAGGATGGTACTTAATCCCTAAATTTTAGTTTTCTCATCTGGAAAATGATAACAGGGAGATACCCTCCTGCCCCAGACACTATGAAGAGTGAGCACTTTACAGATGAAGAGGGCCTAGAACACTAACTAGCAAGCAGAGTAGTTTGGTGATAATGCAGAAAACTTCCAAAGACAAATGCAGTTACCTATCAAATGACACCAAGACACCTGCCCAGCTTAGGAGGGGAAAATACTACAGTGATGAGAAGGGGCCAGTTCACCTTCCCCCTGGAAATGGAAAACATTAGGTTCTAAAATGTGAGATTGTCTTGAGAGGCTGAAACAATTCAATCTCACATCTATACAAAAGGATTCTATCCCGAGAGTTCCTGCTGTGGCACGGTGGGTTAAAGGGTCCAGCATTGCCACAGCTGTAGGGTAGGTCATGAGCTCAGATTCAATCCCCCGGATCAGGAACTTTTTTGTTGTTGTTGTCTTTTTTTTTTTTTTTTTTTTTTTTTGCCTTTTCTAGGGCCACTCCCTCGGCATATGGAGGTTCCCAGGCTAGGAGTCAAATCGGAGCTGTAGCCGCCGGCCTACACCACAGCCACAGCAACACGGGATCCAAGCCGTGTCTGCAACCTATACCACAGCTCGTGGCAACACTGGATCCTTAACCCACTGAGCAAGGCCAGGGATCGAACCCAAAACTTCATGGTTCCTAGTCGGATTCGTTAACCACTGAGCCATGATGGGAACTCCTGAATCAGGAACTTCTATATGCCACAGATGTGGCCAAACCAAATAACAACCAAAAAAGTATTTTATCTTTTGTCAGGATTTTATGGAAGAAATGTTAAAGTTATGACACCTCAGCAAAGCTGATTAACAGAACTGAGGTTAGTGTCAACTGCACAGAGTTAAGGACACTTCACGCAGCCTACATGCTTAGGGGTAAATCATCATAGAGCTATGAGAGGGGGTGGGACAGTACAGAAAAGCAGGGAGTTTCAACTACCCAGTTCACTTCACCAACTTCTACATAATTGCATTTGAAGGGTACTGTCCAAAATAATCCCTCAAACTCTACCTTTAATTTCGTAATAATTTCCATGCCACAGTGACAAATGCTGCAAGCTTCAGAGTAGCATGATGGTGGTGGTTATTGCAAGCAGCACAAGAACTCTACCATGTAGTTTTGCTCAAGTGATAAAGGGACTTAGATTTGATCATGGAATTATGAACTGAATTATCTCGAATACAGGAGATATTATTAGTGAACCAGTGGCTTTTCCAATACATTTAAAATGTAGTTCTTAAATTTGAATAATGGGAAATGGAACAATATCTTATCCCCAAAATTTTACCATATCCTTCATTTACTTATGTCTAGATTCCTGGGGGAATTCCTTACATGGGTATTTTTTTTTTCTTGTTTTGTCCGTCCCATTGCATATGGAGTTCCCAAGCCAGGGATCAGATCTGAGCTGCAGTGCAACCTACACCACAACTGTAGCAACACAGGATCCTTAGCTCACTGTGCCAGGCCAGGGATGGAACCTGCATCCCAGCACTCTGAGACGCCACCAATCCCATTGCAACACAGTGGGAACTCCCTGATGTGAGTATGTCTTTAATCTGTACTTTCAGATGTTCTAATTCACAAATATTATGTAATAGAGTAAATAAAATTTCAAAAATCTCAATCTAGAAACTTAGTTGGAAACTGAGGCCTAAGTACATACTAAAGTCATGATATGATAGCAATGAGTTTATAAACAGTTTGAAAAATATCCTGGGGTAAACATAGACCATTAACAATTTGGTTATTGTCGGAGTGCCCTGATGTGGGGGTTTATAAGTGAGCTCAGTATTATGTACAGGAGCATGACCCCCTGGCTGAGCACCCCAAGCATTTCAGTGGGTGCCTGCAAGGTGGCCTCTATGGTCCACACAGTTTGCAATTAGCCTTAATCAGAATCACCAGCACTTTCCTTTTTATGATTTTCCTCAATGTGCTACACATAGGCTCATAACAGGCTTTGCATTTGAATATTTTGTTTTAGGGTATCTTTAGGTAACTTTAACACTTGACTAATCAACCTTTGATCTATTGTCCTGGGTATTTTCACTCCCAAGCCCTGGAGTTGACAGCTGGGCCTACAAATGCTACAACCTACAGCCCTTGCCTGAGTGTATAGTGAATGCTTTCCCTGAGCCTATGTGACAATAACTTCTTCCCATTCTGCTCCTGGGAACTTTTTCATTTGCATTTTTTCTATAGGATACAGAAGACATGTTAATAAAGACAGTTCTCAAAAACTGTCCATGTGTACTCATTGGGATAAATGAGGAAAAAGTGAACGAAACGTAGGATCCCATGCTAGTTAACCCAAGACCAAACCAAAGCTTGTAATCCCAGATATCCTTCTAACCATCTTAATGTTTCAACATCATGATATAGCTTTTATTTTAAAAGATAGAGATTATTTTTGTTTCCTGGTTATGATATTTTATTTAGAATTACTATATTGGTTAACATGCTTGTTAAAAAGTTTTCATTTTATAATAAACAGTAACTAACCTATTTGACATCTTATTCCAATTATTTTATGTTGATTTGTTTCAATGTCAATTTTTTCTATTTGTAAAACCCATATACAAAGTTTAGAAAATAGGAAGAGCATAAAAACAAAGTTTTAAAAATCACTCAGAATCTCAGTATCTCAACTTGCATGGCATTGCATTCTGATGCATTTTTGTCCCTTTCATCTCTCTCTGTTCATTTTTTTTTGTATTTTTTTGGGGGGGGCTGCACCTGTGGCATATGGAAGTTCCCAGGCTAGAGGTCAAATTGGAGCTGTAGTCGCCAGCCTACACTACAGCCACAACAACTCAGGATCTGAGCTGCATCTTTGACCTACACCAAGCTCACAGCAACGCCAGATTCTTAACCCACCGAGTAAGGCCAGGGATCAAATCTGCATCTTCATGGATGCTAGTCAGATTTGTTTCTGCTAAGCCACAATGGGAATTCCTCTCCATTCATTTTAGAATAAATAAACAAACTAGATCCGAATCAAATTAATCCCCCTGCCCACCCCACACTGTAATCCTTTGCAAAAAAGAAGCCACAAAAGAAAGTTCAGCATCACTCACAAGGCCCTGCCTCTGGACACAAGAAGGATGCCATCTCTTCTAATATACACACTTTGAGCACCTTTTGTGTGCTAAGCACTCTGCTGAGTGCAGGGAACAGAGATAAACAACTCAGGGTCTGCACAGCAACAATGAGAGGCAGAAAAGTAAATGAACTACATGGTAAGAAAAGCCTACCATAGGAGTGAGCCCAGAGGAAGGGATCAGAAAATCTTTCTGGAGGAGATGGCACTGGGCTTGAGTCTCAAAGGACTAGGAGAAACTAGTTGGGCATGAAGAACACACAAGCTGCAGAGAGGTAGGAAGCAGCACGAGCAAAGCCTTAGCACCAAACAGACTGGCAGATTCAGGACCTGCCAGTCATTCTATGCAGCTGGGATAACAAAAGGGGTTATCAACTGGGGATGCGGTCAAACGCGGCTTCAAGAAGCCAGATTTCTTTTACATGGATCAATCTGCGTCAAGAGTCAAGACTTTGGCATCAAGACAATATTGATCTTCTGGATTTGAAGCTATGACCTATGGACTTTCCCCAAGGCCCCCTTGGACTTGAATCAATCATTTTTAAGGGTGGCCAATGTCCGGGTTGATTGAAGACTTTTACTAAATGCCAGCTTAGAAGTGAGGCAATCTTGATCAGGTTTCCTTTCTTTTTTTTTTTTCTTAGTTGAAATCTATCAGCCTAATCATCTACAGAGCTAATGTCCACCGAGCAAAAAAATTACAACTTCCTAAATTAATCATTTTAATAAAAAGACACATAGAGCCAAAATAATGAGTAGTGTACATGTCCACTAACATACATTTGGATACATTCCCTTATTTACGTCCATAAAATCCTCATCTCCACCAGCCTCTGCTCATGTTGAAGGCTAATGCTGACAACAAAAGCAGCAATGGATGACTAACAGGATATGTTAGGCCACGGGTGCCAAACAGGCTTCATTTCACCTGCCAGCTCCTGCTGATCAGTAGTGACTGCCTACCAGTCAAGATCAGCAAACTTCTTCTGTAAAGGGCAAGACAGTGGGTATTCTAAGCTTTATGTGCCATCCAGTCTCTGGCAACTATTCAACTCTGCTCTTACAGTGTGAAAGCAACCACAGATAACACACAAGCCAATGGGCACGGCTATGTCACAGGAAAACTTCATTTACAAAAACAGTTAGTGAGCCAGGTTTGGTCTGCTGAGTGGAGAAGGGCCCAAGGCTGCATCTCAGCTGAGGGATGAGGGGACACAAACTTACAATTACTGTCTTGTATTAATTCATCTTGCAGCTGAAATTTGGAAATGAGACAGCTTAGTTCTAGGTCTGGCTCTTTCTCTAGTTCGCCATGTAACTTCAAGATAACCATTTAACTGCTTATACTGGTTAGTGTTCTTGGTTGCAGACAACAGAATCCACTCTGGCAAGTTTAAGACTCAAAGTCATAAGCCACACAGCAGGATCAACACAATAACTAAGGATCTAGGGGCTCCATCACAGATGCCTAGAGAACCTGATGCCTTTACTACTGGGCTGGCCAGTGGATCCCTCACCTGGACACCAGGTGTTGCTCACTTCTGTATTCAAGACTTATTCGTGTGCATCTGAGTAACAGTCTAAGTTACTTATCTGTTCCCCAGTTGACAAAAAAAACAGCTGGGAAAAGTAGGTTTTGGATCCTATCTCGAGAATCCAATACTCACAATACAGGAAACCATCATAATTTAGAAATGGTCCCCAAAAGATGTAGGGCAACCCTGGCTAACAGAAGATCACTCTATCTCCCAGACTTGATTCTCCACCTATAAAACTGGCAACCTTGCAGTTGCACAAAACTTCTCAGTAAGCTAATTTATGGGTGATGTATATGTTTAACTCCTAAAATAAGGGAAAACATCTTACTTTGACATAACTGGTTATTTTTAAACTTCCCAGGATGCCAACCTAACTTGTGAGCAGCTATTTTTTATTACATAATAAATATACGGCCTAAAACCTAATTTTATCACTGATTTTTACTTGTAATTCATTACTTTATTTTCATCCCACCTCTAAAAATAGCTTCCCCATACACTAAGGAGTAGAAGAAATCAGGGAAAATACAACTAATTTTAATACAACATTAATAACAAGAGCTTTTCCATTCATACTTTTACTAACATGGAAAAACAACTGATGGCAATTTTTAAATCTTTCTTTTCCTTATTTTTTTCATTAAGGAAAGCAGGCCAGAGGCCCTGGCCCTCACATGTCCCCTCTGCAGTCCTGGCAAGTGTCCTTTACACCTTGACAGCTTTATCACCTGCAGTCAGCCTTTTCCGTAAGCCAGGCAGGCATATTATTGGAAGCTGGTGTGTCGGCTCCTTGTGCCCGTTTATTGCTGTTCTCATCTATGTCTACAAAGGAGGAGACTCTTTTATGGTTGTGGGGATAATTGATTCACTAGACTTTCCTTGGGTCTTTCAAAAAGCTTCTCACCTTATCATTTATTGTGATTGTAAGCTACTCTCGCAATTCAAGCAGGAGGGTAATTTTCCAGACGTAGGGAAAGCTTCTCTTCTCTCATTTTTTCATGCTGGCTTCTCTTAACTAATTCCCTGCACTGAGGAATCTCCATTCCTGCCCTCAGTCATTACCACTTTGGTGATTAATTTCACCACACAGGCCTCCTTCCGATCTTCCCAAGGGCTCTTTTAGAGCACATTTCACCTAATTCGGAAATCAGCTGCTGACATTTTTTAAAGGAAAAATATATAAAATATATATTTACTGCTCACAACCAACTTCTCTTACCCATGGAGAACTCACTCCATTTATTTAAAGACATGCAAAGTTTATTCCAAATCATCTTGGTCTTGTTCATTACTCGATCGCCAGCAACAAGCTGTGCCTGGACCATAGGGGTCCTCAATAAATATTGTTGAATTAATAAATAATTGAAATAATTAATCCTAAATGTCAGTATACAGTGTCCAAGATTGTTCTTCTGAGCCTTCATATTCTTTACATTCATTAATACACAAATGGCCCTGGTATCCAGCATTAGGTGAAAATATCAACCACAGCTAAAGAGGTAGAAATTGCTGTCAATGTCTTTCTTAAAATAAGAGAAACAGAAAATTGTTCACCAAAGGTCCAATTATTTGGTTAGAACATTGTATTTGTAGGTTCACTAAAGGTACCATATCCATTTCCTTTGCTATAAGTGATTGAAACAATGAGGATCAGGAACCCTTGGCCTGGCCCTACCACCCCCAGTCTGTTAAGAAAATGAATCACTCGCTGGTCATAGTTTTTGAGCTATTGGATATAGCATATAGATTGTTCATTTTATTTCACATTTTGTAATGCAACATCTCTAACACCTGGGTTATTAATGGAACTTCATAAATGGATCAATACACAACATGTTGGTTAGATGTGAAAAATTTGCCAACAGAGAAAGAATGCCTAGCTTCAATTAGCTTTGCAAATAAGTTAATGACCAAAAAAAATGTTCTGGCCTAAATGGGGTAGTGAAATCAAGCTCTGCCTGATTTTTCTGTCTGTTCAATGTGACCCCGCCTAAGGGAATTTGAAAGGAACTGGTGGGGAATAGCATTTCTAGCTTTTCCGGGAATTCTATAATTTGGTAGTCTAGAAGCTTCATAGACCCAAGATGTTAACTAAAACTATGAAAGAAATTATGAATACAAGTCAGTCATATTTTTAAAAACGACTTTTCTAAGAGATTTAGTCTATACCTAAAAATTCTGCCAAAAGTGCCAAACTTTGGGTTCATGCAACACCCAAAATGTGGGTTCATAAAAGCAGAAAACCACATTTACATCCACCATACAATGGACTCTTACTCAGTTACAACAGGGAATGAATAATTTACTGAATAGGCTACAACAGGGATGAACCTTGAAAACATTATACTAAGTGAAAGAATCCAGTCACAAAAGACCACATATTTTACGATTCCATTTATACAAAATGTCCAGCATAGGTAAACCCATACAGAAAAAAAGTGGATTGGTAGTTGCCTAGGGCTGGAAGGCTGAGGAGAAATGGGAAATGACTGCTAACGGGTATGTGGTTTCTTTGGAGGTGATGAAAATAGTCTAAAATTGATTATCATATATGTGGTGATAGTTACACAATTCTGGGAACATACTAAAAAATATGTGAGTCATGTGATATGTTAATTGTATCTCTATAAAAAAAAAAAAAACTTTCAGAGTTCTGGTCATGGCTCAAGGGTAATGAACCCAACTAGTATCCATGAGGACTCAGGTTCAATCCCTAGCCTCACACAGTGTGTTAAGGATCCGGTGTTGCCATGAGCTTTGACGTAGGTCAAAAACGTGGCTTGGATCCCACGTTGCTGTGGCTGTGGTGTAGGCCAGTGGCTGCGGCTCCAATTTGACCCCTAGCCTGGGAACTTCCATGTGCCGCAGCTGCGACCCTAAAAAAAAAAAAAAAAAGGATTAAAAAAACCACCTTTCTCCATATTAAAAGAAAAGAAAACCACATCAAAAAGTCAAAAGCTGAAAGCATAGTACAGTATGTACGAGGTGGGCATTTCAGTCCATCCTCATGGCACTGAGTAGAGTTCCCATTGGATCCGCTGGAAATCAAGTGACTCTCCAAGGGGGGTTGCAGAGAAGGACATGCTCATATGAAAATTCAAGTAATGCAGGAAAACCGAATTTTTTATTTGGAAAACAAAAGCCCATAGATCCATACTTAGGAATGGTAGTCCTTTTGGAGTAAATACAGATAAGCTCTTCTCATAAGCACACTGAACTCCTTCCTGTTTCCAAATGGTGTGACTTTGTCTCTGCAACCAACACATGTTGCAGAAATTCAGGTCATCTTACTCTTTACAGCCTGGATCACAGTACTCTCTCACTCAAAGTAGAAGAAATACTACTACTTTGCTCATATCTATATTTGCAGCATGAAATAGAACTTTAAGGCCATTTTCTGGGTAAGGAAATATAAATGTCCCTTCCCCCCATCCCTCACCAACATATAGCTTCCAAGGAAGGTACTTCCTTTGTCTGGGATTGAAACATATCTTTTTCATGTACATGCTACCAGGCAAGATGTGCTTCTTAGGAAATATGTTATCTATAAAGATTGGGGAAGCTCAGAATCAGGCTTCCAAACCATTTTAAAATCCGAAACAACAGACAGTAGATTGCCCATGCTTTTTACTCCCTATCAGGATATCTATAACATGGTTTCTTCAAAGGTACTTTTAAAAATAAAAGCTCAGAGGGAAAGACTTTTCTCTACTAAACAAATACAAGAAGCTAAGTACAAAATGCAGTATCTCTTTTAGCAAAAAACCTAGGTGTCACACTGGAGGGTGGAGAGCAAGGTCTGAAGAGAATGAGACATAGAACAGGTACTTTTTGATTTGTAGGCTGGAAGGCAGGTAGAAAGAGAATGTGGGCATGTAGAGTTCAGATGGTTGAAAAAGTGAAAACTTAAATAATTAGTTATTTGGATAATTAGCCCAGACAATGTATTTCCTGAGTAGAATGAAGTTTTTACATTTTCAATTACCCAGAAAATAGCCTTAAAGTTCCATTTCATGCTACAAATATAGATATGGGCAAAGCTATTTACTGATGGGAGGTTGGGGAGGGGGCATGAGGGACAAGCAAATGAAAAGTGAACTGAGAAGGGGAAAGTTTCTGGCAGCTTTAAACCAGCATTCTGCATAACTTAACAGGGGGAGTATAATTTTATAAGTGGAATATTTCTATAGCATTCGTAAAAATTCAGGAAAAAAATAATAAAGGTGAGTATTAAAAAATAAGGCTAAGCAGGTATCATTTCATTTTACATAAAATGGAGATTGCCTTCTCAGCTGGCCTGAAGTTAAGGCAGCTATTTCCATTTACTATGCCCCTTAAAGCAGCTTTAAAAGTATCAGCCTCTCCGCTCAATTGTAAAATGCCTGCTAGTTTTTGAAGGAGTGCTTTGGAGGGTGAGAAAGATTCAACTCTCAAATGGCTAAAAGACAGTTTTATGAATCTCACTGTGTCTACAAGATGAAGTATTCAGGCCGTTATCGTGTGCTTGTATTTCCTGGATATGAACAGGCAGCTCCCGACTCGGTATTGATGACTGCTTACTATGCTGGCACCTTTTGTGCTGCACAATAGGTAACACATCTGCAAAACCGCTCTCAGAAGCAGGAAAGGCAGCTGTTAAAATGATACTCTTCCTGCATTAAAACCACTCCCCCCCACAAGTCGCGAGCCTTGCGAGCACTGTTAAGAAGTCAGCTCTCTGATCCCTGTTGATGAGTTTTATATACATACACGTAGTCTTCTGAAAATATCATCGAGGCATGTTGCCAGGCTTCTATTATTAGCAAGAATTCCACCTCTTGTGAAGCAACAGAAGCCAAACCATTACAGCCGTTAGACCCCCTAATTCCCACCTAGCAGGCAAGCCGATCTCCCATTGGGTTGGAAAAGGCTGAAATTTGCATGCATATCGAGTTTAACCAGAAACAGTCATTTCAGTAGAAGAGGACAGCTCAAGGTGGAAAAAAACAAAAGTTTCCCATCCCTGTTCCACTTGCCTCTTGTGCAAAGCCCATCTCCATAGCCAGCTACCCCGCAGCCCACCAGAATCGCCAGAGCCCATCTGGATTGTGCTTGACATAACCTGGGAGGAACTGGCACCTTGCATTTGGCCAAAAGAGGAGCTTTCAGAGCAGGAGGGCTTCTGTAATGTAACCAGGGCCCTTGGATAAGAGCAAGGATTCAACAAAAACTTGCATGGAACTCTCTGCCTGTTTCCTGTTTCACAAGATTGCCATATTCACAAAATAGTGGCCCAGAAATTCTCTCACCTTCTCATCACTTAGAATCTGTATTTGTTTCCTAGGGCTGCCATAACCAATTGCTATACATTGGGTGCCTTAAAACAACAGAAAGTTCCAGAGGCCAGAAGTTTCAGCAATCAAGACTCCAAAGGGAGAATGCTTTTTTTGTCTTTTAGATTCTGGTAGCTGTCAGCATTCCTTGACTTGTGACCACAGCTTTCTAATCTCGGCCTCTCTTCTGTTTGTCCTACCTCCCTTTGCCTCTCTCTTAGGACATTTCTTGTGGCACTGTAGGCCTCACTCAGATAATCCAGGAGGATCTTCTCATCTTGAGATTCTTCACAATGACATCAGCAAAGACCCATTTTCCAAATAAGCAATCATTCACAAATTCCAGGAATGGGGACTTGATAACAAAATCCAAGACTTTAATCCTGGAGTAGCCACAGGTTTTTAGAGGGCAGTTGGTGCAACTGCCAACTGACACGAGGCTACTGATTTATTTAACATTTTCCTCTACTCCATGCCCCGAAGTTTGCACTTTTTTTGATGTATTGGTGCCTAAAAGTGTGAATAAATCTGGCCTGGCCGTTCTTCCCTTTAATCCTGCCACTCACCTTTACCCTCTCTCCCGTCACCTTCCTTTTGTTCAACACACTGACTTTGCTGCTGTTACTAAGAAGGGGAGCGGGTAGAAGCCTTCGTCTCTTTATTTCACTTGTCTCCTCTTAAAGTGAGTGGGCAAGAAAAGCAAGCAGAATTTACAGAATCCTTATGCTACAATAACTTAGTTCTACTCTCAATCCACTGCCTTCAAGACCAAAAAGATTTTTCTGTGTGCCACAGTCTATTCCCTCTTTGTCTCCTTTCCTTTTTATTCTAAGATGAACCAGGCTAAGCGCATGTAGCCGCCCTGCTGTTCAAGCCCATTGTTCTGTCAACTCCTGCCCAGGGCAAGGATGGTAGATATTGGAGTTAGGAGACAATTTAAAACTACATCTCCCCCAAAAAATCCCTGGCAAGGAATAAACACTCAAGGATATTGCCCACTCAAGTCTCCCCAAACCTGTGTCCACCTGAAATTTGAATTCAGAGTCTAGCCTTGCTTCCTACCACTTACACCGCAATGAAGAAAAAAGGAAGTGCCATAAGCATCATAAGAGCATATAACTTAGGTGAATTTAACTTGATGCACCAAGCTGATGGTAGCAAGAGAGAACATTCAATTATGGGGAGGTTGCCACCTACCAGTTCACTCAGTGAGCATTCGCTCCAATCAGCATGAGATGGGAGACATTCACTTCTATGTCCTCCACTAGTTTGGCCTCAGTTTCCAGCTGACTCTCAAATATAAGTATCCCACTATACTGAGCAGAAGTCTAGAATTGAAAAATATGTCTTGTCATGCAACATGATCCTTAAAGACAATGCAACCACTTTATTATAAATGCATGCATAATACATATAGGATGGTGTATATACTCTTTTATGCATTGCTGGCTTTAGATGTTTTTAATAATTTTCAAAGGCAATTTTGACAATTCATAATTTTTCACTGACTTTATAATGTTCGATTGCTACAACTCAACTGTGACAAAAGAAGGAAAGGAATTAAATAGCTAGAACTAAAAGATACCATAGATATTATCACACAGTTAAGGGCTTTTTATGACAGTATTTTTAAGACCACAGCTGCAGAAGAAGTTTTAAAGGTCATTTCACCCAGAATATAGTCTGTATCAGTCAGGATAGGCTATCCTGATGTAGTAACAAACATCCCTGAAATCCCAACAGTTTAAAAAGCATCAAAGGTTCGACTCTCTTCATGCCACATGTCCACTGTGGGTCAGCTTTTTTCCTGCCCTGCACCACATTCATTCAGGGCACAGGCTGGCCGCATATGGTTTCTGTCATGGCAAACAGAAAAGAGACATAGCAAACCATGTCTTTCCTCTTAAAACTTCTTCCTGGAAGATGTCACTTCTACTCACGTCTCAATGGCCAGAGTGAGAATGGCCATAGGATTGCTTATGAATGGGTTGAGATGTGTAATTCCTTTGAGAGAGAAAAGGGGGTGATCTTTAGCAAACTTCCAAAGATTTTCCCCTCAATATTTCCCCAAAATGGCCATCCTGCCTATGCTTAGAACCTCAACACCCCTCCAAGAAGACCATTCTACTTTCCATCAGTTCTAAGAATTAGAAAGTTCTTCCTTTAGGTGGTTACAAATCTATCTCCTGAGACATCTACCCTCTGGCTGGTCCTCCTTCTGTGCTTTGTCCATCAGGACAAATGTGGTTCTTTTTCATGGGACAGCTCCTCCAAGATGAGAAGCACCCAAGCCCTTCAACTATTTCTCATGTAACATGGCATTTGATCTTTTCATGGTAATTTTGTTTCCTCAGCTCTCTATGCCAATAATAAATTTCCTTAGCATTTCCCTCTGTCTCTAGGACTTTTTACATAGTTGGCTTTTGAGCGATGTGTTGATGCGTTGTTACCATCAAATCCACTTCACTGGGTTCAAACGCCTGTCGCAATGCCTGTGGCCTCCCTCCCAATATCTCCAATGAACAAGATTCCGCAGGAAGATACACGGTTATGGCACCCTAGGTATCCGTGTTCCGTGGCACTGTTTGTACCTCATTAGTAAACATTTTCTTTAAATTATCTTGGATACTCATTAAATATTATCAGCTACTTAGAACCAAAGGATAATTATGAGTTTAATGAAGCGTGCGCCAGCTTGCTGAAGTCTAACGCTGGTTTCTCTGCTGGGACCCCATTTTGCTTTGCACTTATCCTTCAGCAAAGCTACTCTACAAAGTCACTTTGGCAATAAGAAGTATTTAATTAGATTAATGAATTTTTATCGCCTCTCCTAGGGATTAGGCTTGTTAAATCCTGGCGACCAAAGAACAACAGATTTTTTATTACTGCATGTTTAGGGATGCACTGTTGCGCTGCTGTGGCGGTCCTCGTAAGTCAGCCTGCTCTGGGCAGTTCTACCTGGCATTCCTTAGAGGGGGCCAGGGGTGTGTGGCAGAGACAACCTGCGCCTTCAGTTAAATCACAGAAATCAAAATGCAAATAGAATCACACACAGCCCAGTCAAGGTTTTCTTTCGGCAGCTGTCTTTCCGTCGGAGGCTGCTGACTTATGGTGGTACCCGGACCACCTCTTCCCAGATCTGCAGGTCTTCCCCTCTTCCCAGATCTGCAGGTGTACAGCTAACTCTTCATGGGAGCATGAGTAGCCACCGGTATGTTCCTAAGTCATGGGTGCAGCAATTCTTAGTAAGGCAGGAGGGGGGAGTTTCTTTCAGAAGAGTCGTGTTTTAAAGGTGTTAAGTGATACACATACGTAAAATAATTGGATTATCTTTCTTAAGGGATGCCTTGAATGAGGGCAGTGGCTTTCATTTAGAAGCTTCAAAGCACTTTTTAAAACAACCACAACAATCAACCCTGTTTCTCCCCATCACAACCTTTGAGGGAGTTTTGGAGCATTGACATGCCTGCTTAATACATGGAAAAACTGAGGCACGAAAGCACAGAATTGGTTCAAGTTGTAAAACAAATCCATATCACAACAGAAGAATGGTTTTGTGATGACAAGACAGATGTGCTTTCAGAAGCATGTAAATCCAGACAGAATCACAGACTCCTCTCAGAGTTTTACAGTGATGCCTCAGGAAAAGAGAAGGAAATAGGAATGGGAGCTAAGAGGGGATGGGAGATTTCCTGGGGTGATAAATTTTTGATCAGAGCAGAGAGGGGAAAACAGACTCGGAGATACTGAAAATCTGCTTCATGGCAGTTCGGAGGGAAATTGAAACTAAAATATAAACAAGAGGGGTATTACTAAATGTAGCTTATTTGGAAACATTTAGGATTTATTACACAACACCCACAGTGACCATATAATTTATCACCCAAATTGGGACTTTTTTGGGAGAGAAAGGTGACACCATTAATTACATCCTAATTGCACCACACTCGCTTCTTTGCAGTTAGCCTAGGAATCAAATTTTTCCAGTTTTTAAATAAGTATTCTCATTGAAACACTGTCTAAGTGCTACAAAACCTTCCATTTTGATTAGGAACTGGGAGAGAAGCAAAAAAAAAAAAAAAAAAAAAAAAAGCATGTCGAAGGGTTTGCAGGAACTACAAAAACATGTGAACCAGCTTGATGGCCTTTTTCTTTCCCAAGATCCGTCTTCTTTCAGGTGGAAGAAATGCTGTCTGAGAGTGGATTGCACGAACTCATTTATAATCTAATTTCTCTCTTCTTTCCAATTATTTTTTTTAAAAAAAGCCAATGTTCTCTGCGGCTCATATTTAGCTGACCGGCCTAAAACCACCACAAAGAAGGTGGCCCTTAGGGACCATCCCTCCCTGTAGACACACATTTATCACCACGCTATCAAGAGTTTAGGTCTGTATAGAGAAAGTTGATCTGGATTCCCCTACAAAGGAAGAGCCCCTTCCAGCATTCACTCTGATGAGATGTCTAATGGAAATAGTAGCATGGAAGGGGGATCTTTTGTTTTGTTCTGCTTAACCACTCAGAATAAGAACCCACATACCAGCTCCAGCCCTTCAACAGGACTTTCTGGGATGATGGAAATGTTCCCTATCAACACCGTCCGACCCAAAAGCCACTCACCACCCATGGCTATTGAACATTAAAATGCGTCTCGTGTGACTGAGAGAGTGTTCAATTTAATTTAGTCTTAATGCATTTAATGCAAGCCACGTGGGGCTAGTGGCTACCTCGTTGGGCAATAAAAATCTAGACACTCAAGTTTATACATAGACCACTTTGTTTGCTAGGAATGAATAGATGCTGCACGCATTTAAGTATCTAACACCTAAGAACAGTTTCACACCCTGGAAACCATCTTTCTTTAACTAGAGAAGGGATCCAGTTTGGGTTCAGCCCCCAAGAAGGGAGCAGGAGTGGGGAAAGTTTCCACTGCTATAATGACAGCCCCCATGAGAACAGTGATTGAGCAGTCGAGGCTCGGGGCCAACATCCTAACCTTCAAGGGTTGAGGCCCAGGAGAGGAAGTAAAGCAGTGCACACATACCTGGGAAGGAGAGACATGTGGGTCTGCCAAAGAATGAGATGCTCAGGCAGGAGGCTTAACGCTATCTTTCCTTTCTTTTTTCTGCAGTTAAGACACAGTTTAAAATAGCTGAGAGGTTGCTTTTGTGCTAATATCACTTAACATTATGTTTGAGTGGCAGGTCTGATTCACCAAGGTAGCAAGATCTGTCCTGGTTTGGAGGGCTCTTCCTCCAGTGAAGACAGCTAAGTGACTACACATTGAGAGCTCTTTTTCGGCTCCTTTTCTATAAACAACTCTGGTGTCAGACTCCCCCCTGCTGGACAGAGAAGGAATTAAAAATTAGGTACTTTAAAAAAGGACCACTACCTCCTAAAGCCTACGTGAGTGCTGTATTTCACTTAGGGTTCAGAAGACTATCACTATGAAGTTTGGGTAAAATTCCAAGGCACTGGCCTTGGTCGTAGCCTTTCATTTCTTCTAGATCTTGACGCAACGCAACACTGCAGAGGTGACCCCACCAAGGGTACACTTGGACTGGTCTCTGTAGCTTTTAAGTGGCTTACTATTCCTTACAGGGTTTACTGAGTTTATAAAGAAATAGCACATGTTTTACGGGAAATCAAAGATGGACAAACTGTAAGAGAGTTTAAATTAGTGCAGCTCACACACGCCCATTCACACCCAAGAAATCAATTCAACATACGGACATCAGTTGACCACCACCTGACATAACATTCTTCAGTCACCAAACCACACTACAAACGCAGTTATTGGGACTATTTGGCACTACCCGATATTTGCAAAATTAGTACAAATGCTTTGCTTGTTAAGGCATAATTAAAGGACAAATCTTTGCTAAGAAGAGATTTCCTTAAGTCCAAAGTAAAACCAACTGAATTTCAACACACTCTGACCTACAGAGTCATAGGCACGAAATCCTTGACAAAGTCAGAACTAAGCACTGGGTTTAACTTTTTAAACTACTTAACCCTTATTTAACTATTCTACGTTTTTAGAATTCTGATATTTCCCATATGTATTTTTTCCACTTCCAAAATGGAGTTAAGATATGGAATTAAATATAAACTCATTTAAGTTAGGAAGAATTCATCTCATTACACCCATACCACAGAGGAGCCAAGCTAGGACTTCATCAGAATAATTGAATCGCGTGTAAGCAGCGCGCTGTGCCAGATGCTATTCAGCTCCATCTCAATAGACTTTGCCCCTGGCCTTGAAGTTATAAACCAGACAGCACTGACCCTAGGAGTAGGGACAGGCTACACTGAGAAAGAGTGAGCAGTGGTCTAGATACAGTTAGAACCTATCGCCAATTAATAAAAATTGGATGAACTCCCCACGTAAGCATCTTCCTTGACTTCATGACAATTATGCTTTGACAAGAGCCTGGACCACAATGACTAAAACCTTAGCCTCATTTAAACCAAATTCAGTTTCTGAGAAAATGACACATTGCTAAAGCAATCACATCCCCAATCATTAAATCTGCTGCAGGGTTTGAACTGGAGGGACTAGGAATCAAGTCCTGTGCCTCTTGCAAAGCTGCCTGTCTGCTAATGGGCCCCCATGGGCGCTGAGCATTCCTGGGTTCTGCAGGGCAGCAGAGCCCCACCCTGTTCTGGGCGGTGATTTAACCTCATCCTCATCTGGGGGCCTGTGTACCCAGAAGGAGGGATGTGCGAAGGGGAGAGCACAGGTGAAAACAGTAAGGCAAAGGAGATCAAGGCTGACTGTATGGTCATTGCCTCTCTCAGGAGCAGAAAAGTCCCCATAGGTGATCCTTCATGCCGTAACACTTTCAAACTTCAGGAGACTCAGAATTTCATGACAAGTAGCTGTCTCCAACTTGTTCTGGCCTCTCTTGGCTCTTCTCTTGTTTGGACCTTCACCTATGGCCCAGACCTCTAACCTCACCTGTGGGGATCCTGAATGCTTCAGCGACCTATTCCTCTGACAGAGCCACATAGGAAATTCTGAAACTGCAACTCAGAAGACTCCACATGCATGGAAAGGGATTTTTTTTTTTTTCTTAATTTGGACAAGGTCATTTTGTCACTCTGTTATAAACTGACTGACAGGTAATAAACTCGAAAGAAGGCTTAGGCAACCGAGGGGGGGAATGCAGAAATAGGCCCCTTCCGCGTTCAGAGGTTGGCTCCTTTGCCAACCCTAGCATAGGTAGAGTTGGGGAGGAGGTGAATCTGTTCCTTTCTTCCACCTTTATCTCCTTCTGTATGAAGTGAGACTAGGAATATCTGCTTTTCTGACAAAGGCAATTTGTTAATGCTTGAAAAATGCCTGGACAATGCGAAGCGATGGGTGTCGGTTGGGGTGACAGTGTGTGACAGGAACAGACTAGCCTGGACACAGCTGCCCGCTACCACAAAGGCTGGAGGCAACCTTGGGGGCTCTGCTTGGACTGGAGCACCACACTTACTCATATGCCTTCTCCCTTCTACACCGAGAGTCTATCACTAAAATGAGGAAGAGAAAGAGACAGGCGATGGCGTGTGCCCGCAGCAAATGCTGACAGCCAGTAGGAACTGCGCTGCCATAGCGCAAGAAGGCCCCGCCCACAGGACTCGGAGGGCCTGATAAGATGAAAAGATGTAGGTAGTGGCCAGCTGCAACTTGTTTCCCACCAAGAACGTCTCGTTAATTAAGGTCTTGCCTCTCTCCAAACACATTAATCAAGGCTCTGGTTTGTTAAAGAAAAGCCATCCAAAGGAGGAAGCATTGGAAGAGAAAATACTGCATCTATCTCTTTAAGATCTGGGGGGTGGGGGGGTGGACAGGAAAGAGGGACGTTGTAAAGGTATATCTATAGAAATTCTTAAGATAGATTTGAATTCATGAAGTGACATCACAGGCTAACCGATCTCTTATCCTAGCCACCTGATGACGGATGTAGACCAATCTGGCTTCCACTACAGCACTTAATTGGGTTTTTTTCTTTTTAAGCCTGTGGTTTCAGATCAGGATAGTATGAGCCACAGTTCAGTTCATGCAACCTTTTTTTTCTCCAGTTTCTTTTTTTATGAATTTTATTTTTTCCATCATAGCCAGTTTACAGTGTTCTGTCAAATTTCTACTGTACGGCAAGGTGACCCAGTCACACATACATGTATACATTCTTTTTCTCACATTATCCTCCATCATGCTCCATCATAAGTAGCTGGATATAGTTCTCAGTGTTATCCAGCAGGATCTCATTGCTTATCCATTCCAAAGGCAGTAGTTTGCATCTATTAACCCCAAATTCCCAGTCCATCCCACCCCCCCCTCCCCTGGCAACCCCAAGTCTGGGCTCCAAGTCCATGATTTTCTTTTTTTTTTTTTTGTCTTTTTGTCTTTTTGCCATTTCTTGGGCCGCTCCCGCGGCATATGGAGGTTCCCAGGCTAGGGATTGAATCGGAATTGTAGCTGCCAGCCTACGCCAGAGCCACACCAATGCAGGATCTGAGCCGCGTCTGCGACCTACACCACAGCTCACGGCAATGCCGAATCGTTAACCCACTGAACAAGGGCAGGGATCGAACCTGCAACCTCATGGTTCCGAGTCAGATTCGTTAACCACTGCGCCACGATGGGAACTCCCCATGATTTTCTTTTCTGTGGAAAGGTTCATTTGTGCTGTACTAAACTCCCTCTCTGGTAACAACTAACATGTATTGCATATTTAGTATGTGCCAGGCACCATGTTAGCACTTTACATGCATTAACACATTCTGTGACCAGGACAGCCTTCCTTGCCAGGTAGGGTTCAGATTGTCCCCAGTTTACAGAGGAGGAAATGAGGAACTTAACCAAAGTTACCCAGCATATAGGGGCAGACTCAGGACTGGAGCTCAGTGGATTTGCAAATGGAACATAGATCCTGTGTTATGAGTATCTGTACTGTTGATTCTGTATTAAAAATACAGAAATATGTGTGTGTGTGTGTGTGTGTGTGTGTGTGTGTGTGTGTGTGTGTGTGTGTTCAGATATTCAGCACCAGGAGACTTTAGTCATGTGGGTGACCATTTCTAAATCTTTGAAAGGAATGGACCGTCAATCTATGCAGGTTGAACACCCTGACAGCCAACACAGGACCGGTCCATTTGGCTTTACTGACCCTTATCTGGAATGATGAAAATGTAATAAGCTGAACCTCCTTGGCACAACCCTTTGGTGTGTGTGTCTGCATGCTGTATAATACTACATACATTAACAAAGGCATCTAAATGCCCCACGCCAGTCTCTGACACACTCCGTCCTTGAAGTTTGATTTAGTATTGCTGGTTTCTGATTTAATACCGAAAATAATTCCAACCCAATAAATCTGTTTAGAGAGGAAGACTGAGAAAAAGGGCCAGGCTCTGAATGTGTCTTCATGCTCTGATATTAGAGTTGGGGGTTTAATCAGACATTAAATTGTCCCTCTGTTTGCTGGACCCAGTGTCAATGGGCCCATCTCGTTCCCTGTGACAGGAATGATGTTAATTTCTCCCCAGTCATGTGTGGAGTGGCCAGGGGAAGAAACACAATCAATCCACCCCAAATTGGTAGTGGAATGGAAATCCTGCAGAATCCGCTTAGCGCTAAGGTATGGACCACATCTCTTCTGCCTGGCACTGAGAAGAATTTTTTTAAAAGAGAGGAAAGGGGAGAAGGATAAAGTGGAAATCTAATTTTGAGAAATAAGGATTAAAGGTTCCATTATTCGTGCTGTTTTCACTGTATATATTGAGTTAACAACATGTGATTTTACTGGATGAAAATGTGGGCTCCATGCGAGGCGAGTGTGGAGTAGATCAGTCCCCACGGTGACAGTAATGAGTGAGGGTTAGTGTCTTGTCGGCATGAGGCTGTAAACAGTCCCGGGTTTTGAGCTGGTATAATAAGTGGAGATTGTTCCTGGACTTACTGGGGAGCACAGATAGTTTCTGCCACAGGAAAAGCAACCCCCCCTGAGGCAGAGAGACACAGCCTCGCTGTCTTCCTGCTTATCTGCTTGTAACGTGGAATTGGGGGCCCCCAAAGTGTGGCATCCCGGCAGGAGGTAGGGCTTCAAGCTCCTCAGGCTTGGCTGCCTGCCTCCTTTTATTTATTTATTTATTCTGTCTCCATGCAGTTTTGTCAATACTTGAGAAAGAGGTGTTTCTCCCCCGACTCTCCCACCCCCCCACCCCCCCTTCCCTTCCCAAGGGTTAGGGGTCAAGGGAAGACAAACCAACTCACAAGTTAAGCAAAGGAAACCCTGAGAATCCCAAGTGTGGATCAATCCATTGTGTTGGTGTGAGGAGGAGACAAAACAGGTAATCAACTCATTTCCGGGCTCTGTAATGAGTCCCTGTGGACCCCACCCCCACCAAGCCTGAGGCCAGGCAGCTCTAGGCAGGTTAGATTCAAGGGGGAGAGTGGTAGCCCCTCCGTGGCAAAAAATTTCATAGTGGTGCTCACTGGCCAGGAAAAGTGGGGGTTTAGCGTCAGCACAATTTGTTGTCCTGGACCGCAGAGAAAAGAAAAAGAGGTTTCACACTTTCAAAGTCGTCACAGGCTTTTGGCTACTCACATTCCACAACTAATGACATTTTCACTGCTTAATATTTACCATTAAGAAGTTCGTGTACTATTGTTAGAGTAAAGATCAGATCAGGCAAAAATCATCCATGGATGCTAAATCTACAGGAAATTTCCATGTGGGGCAACGTATTCACATGGTCTTAAAGTGCCTACCCCCAGACTGCTTATGAGTTGCAAGGGGAAATACTGGTACGTATCTAATGGAGAAACCAGGAAATATCTTGACTGAGAGACCAAAATTCACATCACCGCGGAGATGTGCTTTGTTTGCCTCTGGCTGGCCAGACTTCACTTAGGCACCACTTCCACCAAGAATCCACAGCCTGCATCCAAGTGGGAGGAAACATCTGGCAAAATGAGGAATGTTCCGTTTAGATAAAAAGAGAGAGGGTTGTATTCTTTGAAAATGCCCATGTCCAAAGGACAAAGAAAGGCTCTGAATACGTTCTAGATTAAAGAAGGTTAAAGAGATACGACAACAAATTGCAGTACTTGACCCTAGCCTGGATCTTGTATCGAGTGAGGGGAGTGCCAGGAGGGCCACTGTTGGGCCAATTAACAAAATTAAAATATGGACACTTAGAAAAAAAGTATTATGGCAACATTAAATTTCCTGAAGCTGATAGTTGCACCGTGGTTATATAAGAAAATATCCCCATGCTAAGAATACACTCGGAAGTATTTAGAGATAAAGGACCATAATATATGTAAATTACCCTTAAATGGTTCAGAAAAAATAGTCTGAGTATATATATTTACATATATCATATTGTAGAGTATAAATATATGTACATGTAAAGCGAGAGAGCACCAATAATACAGCAAATGGGGTAAAATATTCACAATAGGTAAATGGGACCAAAGACTTCATGGTGTTCTTATAATTATTATAATTCTTGCACGTTTTCTGTAAGTTTGAAATTATTTCCAAATAAAAAGATTCATTTTAACATTTAAGCCTTTAGTCAGCAATGCATCTTCTTCACTTATTTCATTTGAATAGATGCTCAGACCGGAGGAAATTACACAGAGATGCCCTGGTATGTTTTATTCAGTCACTTCCCTACTCTGAGTTTATCTATTCTACCAGAACCAACACATCCCAGACTCACACTCTTCCCAATAAAGGGGTTATTGATGGCAGTCAAGCACTGTACTGACAAATTTTCATGCATAAACAAAAATCAATAAAACAAAATTGCATGCTACTCTGAGCCAAATACTCTTCAACACCAGGATTTTGAGACAGTTTTACATTTGAACATTTCCTATTGTAATCAAATCTTTCTTACTCAAGTATTCCAACACAGAAAGAAATATTCAATAGATGGTGTTCTGAAAGTATTCAATCTAAGATATACAGCACAGTTGGCAGAAATATATTGTTGTTAAGTTCTATTACCTTTTCCCTTTTAACGAACAGTGTTTGTTATATCTCTTTACCAACAGCCCACAAATATCCAAGCAGTTGGCAACTCAATCTAGACTTTTACATAGTTGTAAGACCCGAATAAAAATCTTGCATGTGTATCTATTTGACCTCTTTAGGATTTCACGATTAGGTGAAGAGATTCGGATTTATGAAAAGCTGCAGCCAATTAGGCCAAGAGGTAGGGGCTCTTATTCCTGGGAACACCCTCTCCTCACCAACATCTGGCTTTTTCCAGCCCCATATCCCATGTTTAGCATGGTGGGATTTCGTTAACCTATTACAAACACCTACTCATTGCAGCTTGAATGGTGAAAGGAAGAGTATCAGGTAGAAAGAAGATTAGCTTTAGGGGGACCCTGGGGTGTCCACCAGAGCCCCTTCCCTTGATGGGTCCTAAATATTGAACTATCCCCACACACCTGGGAGAGACTGTTGAGGTTTTATTTTGCTCTCAGCCTCCTAGCTGCCACTTTTCAGTAAGCAAATGCCTGGCATGTGGTGTCAGGTTCCCCTCTCTGGACGGCCCCTCACCTCAGGATCTTGGTCCCTCAAGGTCTTGCTGCCTCCATGTCCTCCAACATCTGTCCACCTGTTCTGGCCATTCTCACCAGGAGAGTTGGGCTGAAATAAGAGGGTCTCTCATTGTTGTATGTGTTGGTATAATTACTAAGGGGACAAAGAAGGATAAAACCTTGCCTGAAGAGAAATCTGAATTTTCTTAGCTATGAAAAAAGAATCATAGATGGGAAAGATATGACTTTGAGAGACATGGAAGCAAATTTAGTCTTAGCGAAAAAGACTTGGAAGGATGTAGTCCACTCTTCCGCATGTGACCATGGAGCTTTCTTCCTCACACCCTTCCTCCCCTAAAAGGAGGAAAGCCTGGATGAAGCCTTTGGCCCCTACTTATCTCTGCAGCCCCAGGGAGAGACAGAAGACCTCAGTGAGTTAGAGCAGTTTCTCCAACTGCACTGTGCAAAGAAGTAAGATATGGCACAGCCTGGGTGGCTACAAGAGAGCATTTCTGAAGCACTTACCGCCCACCAGTCACTGCAGAAGCACTTCGCCTTTAATCCTGCCCACAACCCTTAAAGTAGGCACCACTATTATCTCCATTTTACAGAGGAAGAAATTGAGAAAGTAACTTGTTCAGAGTCACACAGTGACTAAGTGGCAGAGTTGGAATAGGAGCGGGAGCCATCCACTGTGGGCTTGACAGAGCTCTACACACTGCTAAGCACACTGCACGGATGGCGCCCCCTGGCTGTGTAGCCTGGAGCCAAAGAAGCTGAGATGAGCACAATTCTTGTCTTGTAAAGGTGAAATACTTACATTTTGGTCTCTGTCAGCCAGTTCCCTTCTCTGCAACCCTACCTCTGTTTGACCTCAGCTTCCCTTGCTGTGAGCTCCCAGCCCATGGCCATCGCCTCCTAGAAACAGGGAAGAAAGTGGCATTTGAGTCCTTCCAAGCACCAGATGCTGGGATGGGCTCATCACACCCTTTATCTCATTTAATCATCACAGCCTCCCTGTGAGGTTGGTTTTATTATCCCTATTTAATGGTTGGAGAAACAGGGGACCAAAACAGTTCAATAGCTTGCCTTTCTCTGCCTCTGGAGCCTATAATCTTTTCACTAAATTGTGCTGATTCCACTCTTGATCTGAAAGACAAATGCTGTAGGTGAGATTTCACTAAGGAAGCATTTCCGAGGTGCCCTAAAATCAGTATCTTAAAAAATAAGAGGCCAGGTCCCTGACTGGTGATAGATTCTCATGGGAAAACCCATTTCAAAGAGAGCTTCTCTTTTGTAAATTAAAATCTTTTGAACAATAATGAATCCTGCCAAACCTACAAAGAGTAGTTCCGCTTAAAATGCACCTTTAAAAAAATATTTATTTCTACTTCAACAAGTGATTGAAAACCAAAGATTGGTGTGAAACCCGCTACATCACATGGGCTAGAAGGATACAAAATTGAAGGAGTGTGGAGTCTGAATTCCCCCTGGAGACAGGACAAGAATCTTTCCTCTCTCCCAAGTTTCCAGAATGGCCCCCAGGAAAAGGGTGGCTGCTCTGAAGTGTGAGGGACGGCTTGGATGGCTTCCACAGCTGACAGATGTCAAGCCCCCCTTCTCAGGAGAGTGAGAAGAGCCTGAACAAATGTAAAGAAATGGGAATTAAACTCTTTTCATGCCTGGTTATAATGAGTGATGTCTGGGGACTCTTTGACAAGGAAATTAAAAATCTTCTACATTTCATGGTTTAGTGAAAAGAACACTAACTTTTGAATCAAGGGCTGGCTTAGCCTCTTACCAGCTTTGTGACCTTGAACAATTTGCTTAACCTCTCTGTGCTTCTGTATTTTCACTGGTATTACTCTCCCTTGAGGATAGCGGAGGATGCAAGTGACAGGGCCTGGGAGGAACATGGGTCACTGGATAAATATTGGCCTACGTCCTCCCATCCTTGTTCTTTCCTCTCAGAACAACCAACCTGGGGTCCCTAAAGCTGTCGTTTCCAGACACTAATGTGCAAAGAATCACCCAGAACACTTTTTAAAGCCAACATTCCCTTAGTCTGATGGCAGTAGGTCAGAGGTGAGGTTGAGATGCCTACAGTCTGGCCAATTCCTGAAACCCCACTTTACGAAATACTGCCCGAGGCCTTTCTAACGATGCCCTACTTGGAGCCAAGACCACACTCAAATTGTACCTCTCTAAATTAAACACATAACCCAGTATTTTCTCCTTTCCTTGTACAGTTGGTGCTACATATCAGCAGATTCCACATCTGCAGGTTCAACCAACTGTGGATTGAAAATATTCAGGGGTGTGGGGAGGGGGAGGGGAAGGGGGAGATTTCCAGAAAGTTCCAAAAAGCAAAACTTGAATTTGCTCTACACAGACAGCGAATTACATAGCATTTACATTGTATTTACAACTATTTACATAGCATTTACATTGTGTTAGGTATTATAAGTAATCTAGAGATGATTTAAAATATATGGCAGGATGTGTATAGGTTATATGCAAATACTTTGCCATTTTCTCTAAGGACCCTGAGCATCTGAGGATTTTGGACTTGGGGCAGTTCTGGAACCAACCCTCATGGAGGCTGACGGATGACTGTATACCTGTCTACATTGGTCGAAGTGCCCAGCAGTCCCTCCTTGCTTCATTCTGGAGTGTTCCCTGTGACATTCGGGTGTACCGGCTGGCAGAGTGTACTGCCAGTTCCATAGCACCCTCCCTGCCTGGCCAGATTTATGCCACCATCAACTACTTCCAAAAACCTAAATCATGCCTAAGTCTGTGTAAATGGGACCTTGAAGCCGAAAAAGTTAAGTGGGAAGTAGAATCACTCCATGGCAATTAAAGTTCTTTGAAGTGACCTTCATTTCTCCTAAGTATTTTAAAGAATTAGGAGTTGTGGATGTGGCTCAGCAGTAATGAATCCGACTAGTATCCTTGAGGATGCGGGTTCGATCCCTGGCCTTGCTCAGTGGGTTAAGGATCCAGTGTTACCGTGAGCTGTGGTGTAGGTCTCAGACGAGGCTCAGATCGCGAGTTGCTGCAGCTGCGGCGTAGGCCAGCAGCTATACCTCTGATTCGACCCCTTCATTCCCTAGCCTGGGAACTTCCATACACTGTAAGTGCAGCCTTAAAAAAAAAGAAAGAGAGAGAGAGAGAAAGAAAGAGAAAAATAAATAAATATTATTACCCACTTCATTGCTTATGATGTTTTGCAGATATTGTTATTTCAGAAATATACATATAGATATTAGTGAAGGCCCAGGGTTATCTGGATCATCAAATTCTATCCACAAAATCTCTATTTCATTTTGGCCAAAGATGTTTGTTGTTACTTGCTTAACAAAAACATCTGGTAAATTAACATAGTCAACCGCGTTGGCCTCCTCTTTCTTCCATTCCCTCCTAATTTGTGAGAATGAAAATAAACAGCAGTGGGTCCAGGACATGTAGGAAGACAGAGGGAAGAAGAGGGGAGCCAGGAGAGAAGTCAGAGAATAGACATTTTGTCCTCCTTGTTACAAAAGCAATATGCACGGTGTTTCTGCTTGTGCAGCTGCCGAGCAGTCATAGATCCTGCTTATATTTCCAGGTCCTCATCTTGACTGGAAATTAAATCAATACATCGAAGCCAGCAGTCTAAACGAAAAGAGACCATGTAAAATTTTGGCTGTGGGCGTAATCACTCCAACCACTCACTCATCAGCTGTTGAGCAACACAGTCCATAGTTGACTGTTCACTCCATTGGATCCTGGGTCAGCCGTCAGCACTGTGTGATGATTCACTCAGGACTCCAACCAGTGTCTATAACAAGGAAATCCAGTGGTCCTAACAATGAAAAATACGAACAAACAAATAACCCTTGTAAGAGTCATTTAAGTCACAGAGTTTGTCTCATAATAAGGAAGAATTTCTCTTCGGCTCTCTTTCCTTCCTTCCTCCTCCCTCCCTCTTCTCTTTTCCTCTCTTATATTCCCACATACTACTTTTCCAACCGAAATTCCTCTTATTCCAAAATACCAAAATCAACGCCAACTCCTTCTCCTTTGTTCAACCCCAGTGCCTTCTCATATCCATTCCTGATATAGTATCCCAAAGCGATCACTTGTTGCTGCCAGACAAAGGCATAGTATGAAAAAGAAAAGAAAATGAGGATTGAGTTCTCTGGAAATCTCAAGATGCCTGCTGAACATAGGCATCCATGCATCTTAGTCAGGTGCAGAGCTCCCCCTAACGGCCATCCCGGGAAGGGGAAAAAAGGAGAACCGGAAGTTTTACATTGTCCTAGATTTCCATGAAAGGAGAACAAAACCAGCCACTTCTCAAATGCTAATCTGGTTCAAGATAATCTTGCCCTCCTGGTACCCTCTCACTTCTACCCATGAACTGCCAGACTCTCTCCCAGCGAACTCTGTGTTAGAATCCCACTTGTCAAGGCCACCTGGTAGGGTACCCCAAGGCCCCCAGTAAGGCCCCTGCCTGGGACGCAGTGAAGAGCCTTTGCAGGAACCTGGCTCTGAAGGCCTCTCCTTGTCATAAGTGCCAGACTGTCATGGTGGACTCCGGGGAGCTGTTTGAAAAATTATGTTTTTGGTCCTGAATTAAAGGATTTCATTTCTCCTGAAGGCCAGCTGTTGGCTGACTCCAGTGCCAAGAAGACACTCTTCGAAGTGTCCTCCTGTGTTCCTTTAAATCGTCTCTAATCCTCTGGCTGAGAAGCAGCCAGCGGGTCTCACTAGGGGAGAGACCCGCTGGCTCTCTGATAGGGCAGGACCCTGGTATCTGCTCTGCTCAGGAGCACCTTGAGAACCAAAGCATCCCGGACAATGACAACTTGCTCACTGATAGGGCAGGACCCTGGTATCTGCTCTGCTCAGGAGCACCTTGAGAACCAAAGCATCCCGGACAATGACAACTTGCTCACTGATAGGGCAGGACCCTGGTATCTGCTCTGCTCAGGAGCACCTTGAGAACCAAAGCATCCCGGACAATGACAACTTCTACAGCAAAGGAAAAGGGTGTCGTTCGTTTACTGAAGCAGACACAAGCCTCCAGATCTGAATAGGGTTTCATTCCAGGCAAAAGAAACAAGGATGCGACCCCCGTCCAAGCTTCCTCGGCCCCTCATCTGCCTTCAGACTTGACTCCAGATGGAGTCTTGCCCCAGAGCCCCCATATCCCATGCCCAGGAGTTGGGTATTTATTACCTGCAGACCCCCTTCTCCATTCATACCTTCACAGAACATTTAGAACAATCACCTGCTTCCAGACCTGCCATTAGGATTCAACACTCATGCACTAATCCAGAGGTGACAAATTAGAGGTCAATGAGCCCAGCCAAATTGGGGTGGCCAGAGATTTCATTAGATCATGCAGTGATTCCAGAAATTCAGAATTAATTGCCAACATTTAAAAATCAGGGTATTTCAGGAGGACCCTGGTGGCTCAGAGGGTTAAGGATATGGTATTGTCACTGCTGTGGTACAGGTTCAATCCCTGGCCTAGAATTTCCGCATGCAGTGGGCACAGCCAATAAACAAACAAACAAACAAATAAATAAAATCAGGATATTTCATACATTAATCTTTTTAAACATAAGGCAGACTGGCTGCCTAGACCCCAGCCCTACATACTCAGAGGGGCCAGGCGCAGCTGGCCCACCACTCCTGTCTGGCCCTCCCCAGTCAGCAGCCCTCTCACAAGCTACTGGCCTGGCCCCTGAGGCACTGTGTTTGCAACCATGAATTAATCAGATATATAACACATTAACACAGATTAGTTTATTTGGCACCTCTCCCAGGTAACATCTTAACCCAGTTAAAATGCCTGTCTATAGAAGATTCCTAAGAAGTGATTCTAATGAAATCTGATAATGGGAAGGTCAAGGAGGGGGGAATATTCTGGCTTCACAAGGCGTTTCAGCACCCTTCTCATTTCTCAGTGACAGTTGGGTGTTTGCCATATCTTCATTTTGTACTATCTGGTTGATTTGTTTAAATTAGTTCCACTTCAGGACTAAAAATAGAGAACATAGAGTAACCGTAAGTCCTTTTTTGGAACAAAGCTGACTATGCATACATAAGTACAAAATTTTGAGATGGGTCTGAAAATAAACCTTAGGTACAGGGCCTAAAAGAAATCAGAGTAATTTATCGTGTCTTTCTTTGTGGTTTTTCTTCTTTATGATTAGTTTTTAAAGGAATTCGTATTCATGGAATAACTCAAAGATGTTGTCTTCAGGCAAATGCTCTGTTGTTTTCGCCTAAGAAGAAAAAAAAAAATCCGGGCAGGCCAAGAGTTATCAAAATGTCAATCACTGGCGTTCGAGTGCAGACAGCCAATGTAAAAATTTCAGAGTAAGCAGAGCTTTGAAAATTACTCTGGAAAACAACTTGCGAGACTAATTTTTATGTTTTGCTTTTTTAAAATTAGAGTTTAGTTGGGTGGATTTATTTACTTGATTGTTAGAGGTAGAGAAAGAGATAGGTAAATATAAACATAGATATTGTACTGCATAGAAATTACAAATCCTACATCAGAACGTATACTCTGAGGACAGAACCTACCAAAATGTATTGCCTTGCTGGAAGCCTCCAGTCCAGAACTCAGCACCCCAGGAACAGCTTAAATTTTGACGCCTGACTGTGTCCCTGAAACCCCGTTTCTCAGCCTATTACACCACAGCTTGTCCTATTTTACCTGAAGGGCTTTTCCAATTAGAATGTTGTAATCGGAAGTTAATCAGGCAGAACATTCATAATACTGTCTATAATTTTACCAGAAAAATATGTATTTATTCTGGATATTAGATTTTTTTTTTTAGTCTCTCTACTTTCCACAGCTTCATAGCAATGAGTTTTGAGTTTTTAATTAAATTCAAAATATTAAAATATAGTTATAAAAATGCTGTAAAATATTTTTCAGAAAAATTGCTAGAAGGAGTTCCCATTGTGGCTCAGAGTGTTGAGGACCCAACATTGTCTCCATGAGGATGCAGGTTCGATCTCTGGCCTGGATCAGTGGGTTAAGGACCCAGTGTTGCCACAAGCTGCATAGACCACAGATGTGGCTTGGATCTGGTGTTGTTGTGGCTGTGGTGTAGGGCTCAGCCAAAGATCTGATTTGACTCCTAGCCTGAGAACTTCCATATGCCACAGAAGCAGCCCTAAAAATAAATATATAAATAAATAAATAAATAAATAAATAAATAAATAAATAAATAAAAACTTTAAAAAAAAAGAAATATTACAGGAAAGTCTTTCTTGGTTTTTTTAAAAATAACTTTTTTGAGTCATCAACTTGGGTAAAGCCTTCATTTTATCAGATAACTTTTGGTAACTTTGTCAGAAATAAGTGACAATAAAAATTGCTCATTAGAAATGTAATTTTTTTTTAGGGCAGCACCTGCAGCAAAGGGAGATTCCCAGGCTAGGGGTCCAATCGGAGCTACAGCTGCTGGCCTATGCCACAGCCACAGCAACACAGGATCCGAGCTGCGTCTGCAACGTATACCACAGCTCAGGGCAACACCACATCCTTAAGCCACTGAGTGAGGCCAGGGATCAAACCGCAACCTCATGGTTCCTAGTTGGATTCATTTCCACTGTGCCAAGACGGGAACTCCAGAAATGCAATTTTTTTAAAGGATGAATAGTGCAGCTTCTACGTTTTTCAAGACAGCTCTGGTATATACAATAAGCAGTCATAATCATAAGAGAAACCTTAAGGAATTTACCCTGTGGCACAGCATGTTAGGGATCCTGCGTTGCTACAAGTTGAAACTATGTCTTGGGTTCAGTCCCTGGCCTGGGAACTTCCACATGCCAAAGGGGCAGCCAAAAAAATAAATGGTAGTCAAAAAAAGAGAGAGAGAGAAACCTTAAAATATTTGAAAATAATAAAACCTTAGACAATACCAGAATTTAAGAGATTATCTATTCAACAGTCGTTCAAGTGGAAGCAGTGAATGCTAAAGTGAGCTGTCTAAAAAGTTATGCCTCATCTTAGAAGCAAATCCAGAGATAACCTCAGGGCTCTATGCTCCCCATCACTTCAGGCCTCCTCCCTCGATTAGCAAATGAAGATTCATGCATGTTGACTATTCTGCATTAAGTTAAGGTGACCTGGAGAGTTAATAAAGCAAACATCCCCTGCCAGCGAATTCCAGGCTTTCTTTTAATACAAATTCACTGACTTCCGCAGCCTTGTAGAAATATGAGCACTTGTTTATGCAATTGGTACTTATGGCCACACTTACCAGCATGCACAGGGCCCCTTACTAGGATCTGAAAGAATGACAGAAGAAATGGAAAATTCTCCCTTGTCCTCCTGAAGCTTTCCATCCTTAAAGCTTACTCCTCCTGAAAGGAGATGAAATAGAGATGTTAAATAAACATCACGTCAAATCACTGCCAGGAAGACGTGTCACGGGATTAACTAAATAAATAATGTGGAGAGGATGCATCAGGGGACACCCTTCAGCCCAGGAGATGCTTGCACCCAGGCTCTATTACACTCTGAAAGGTCCCACCAGTTGGGTCCTATGGGCCCCGCACTGGGGTCCTAGCCCAAGCCAAGACTCCCTTTCCTGGCCAGGGTGATTCTTTTTTCTCTTCAGAATCACGCAGCCAAAAACAAAACCTAAGCTGGGATGGAAGCAGTGCAAGCTTTATTCAAGGACCAGGGTATGGAGAAGCAAGAACTTAGTTCAAAAATCAACTCCTCTCCATGGGTGCAATTAAGGCAAGATATTAAAAGCAAGGTTAATGAAGGGGAGGCATATGTATTGGTTTTCTGGGAAGAGGCAGGGTTCTTCCTGGAACTGGTGCGCCCTTGTGTGGTCCATTGGCATCCAGGTCGGAAGCCAGTGGCACCATCATGGCACTGCGGGTGGAGGTCTTACTGTCACAATGAGACAGTAATGGGCTGCAAGGCAACCTTTGTCCCACTTTTGGAGCTGAACCAGCTTGCACCGGTTTTCTTGCAGTTAGACTCTTATTCCTGTGCTAAGAACACAGCTAGAGGATATGACTAGATGTGGTTTTCTGCAAGCTTACCCAAGGGAGGAGCAGGGGCGTGGTTCTAGGGCAATAATCTTGATCATAAAGGGAGGGGACAGGAGAGGAGGGAAGGGGGGTCAAGCCTCCAAATAACAACCCCGCTACGGTAAAAAGTCTGACTAATCTGCTTCATCTCTTAAGTTTACTGCTGTAAACAACTACAGGTTCTTCCAAGACGCAAAAATAACCTCTTAACCTTGAACCCTAGCAGTTTCTGGCCCTCGTGACCCCCCCTCTCCCTGTGTATGCACACAAAAGCACCATCTGCGCTCCTTCCCGCACCAGCCAGGCCTCTGTATGACCCTTTAATGGAGCTGAGAACTGGGAGTCTAGTAGCAGGTTCCAGTAAGATTTGGTCCCCAGATCCAAGTTAGTGTTCCTGGTTATAGACAACTGCCCAATGATCCTTGGGGGCTAAGAAAGAGGGTTAATTTGCAGAAGATCCCCTCCCCTGGAAAGCCAGCCACCTTGCTTCCTCTGCCCTGGCACAGAATCTGGAACCTCCACTCTGTGGCATCAGGACACCCTGAGTCAGCTCCACAGCCCTTGGAAAAGAAAAATAGCCCCACTTTGTGACAGGCACTGTACCTATACAAGCTCACTTAATCCTCAGGGCAACCTTGCTGGGTGGCGCTCACACTCCTTTGTTTATCACCTGTAGAAATAAGGCTCTGGGGCTGCAGTAACCAGCCCCAAGTAGCATCAGAAGTTCAGAAGTTCGTATTAAGGCAGGAATGTGAAGTCAGGCGGGACTGAGTACCGAAGCCCATGCTTTGCATCGTGACGTCCCCAGGGGTCACTCAAGATGGAAGAGAAGCAAGAGCAGAACATGTTCTTGCATGTGGGAGCTCCGGCTCCTCACTAAACTTGAAGGGGTTGGTGTAATGGGCGGCACCTGGGGCATATGGAAGTTTCCAGGCTAGGGGTCGAATTGGCGCTGCAGCTGCCAGCCACAGCCACAGCAACACCACAGCCCAAGGCAACGCCGGGTCCTTAACCCACTGAGCAGGGCCAGGGATGGAACCCACATCCTCAGGGATACAAGTCAGGTTCGTAACCCTGACTTGACTGAAACTTGACTGCAAGACCATTGTCAGAAAAGGTCATATCTGGTGTTGTGTGTGCTGTCAACAAGTGGAGCCCAGCAATTTCTGGTGTAATAAAACTCTGTGGTAGAACAGGGGCACATTGGTCATTTGTAGAGTCTGTCCTTTCTTTCCTTGGAATGGATCTTTAAATCCAGTTTGTTTTCTGGTTCAAGTTTTCTTGGCCATGTCCCACAGTCGCCAAGCAGGTGGATGGGCTCTGGAGTTTATAGTCTCTACTGATCAGCAACATGGAAAAGCGGAGAGTGCCATCACAACAACAGAATTTTGCTCGTTCTGCATCCTTTTTTTTGTTTGTTTTATTTGTTTGTTTGTTTGTTTGTTTGTCTTTTAAGGCCACATATGTGGCATATGGAAGTTCCCAGGCTAGTAGTCAAATCAGAGCTGCAGCCACTGTCCTTCGCCACAGGCACAGCAATACCAGATCAGAGCCACACTTGAGATCTACACTGCAACTCACAGCAACACCAGATTCCTAACTCGCTGAGCGAGGCCAGGGATGGAACCCAAATCTTCTTATTTTTTTTTTTTTTAGGGCCACACCCTCGGCATATGGAAGTTCCCAGGCTAGGGGTCAAATTGAAGCTATAGCTGCTGGCCACAGCCACAGCAACATGGGATCCAAGCCACGTCTGCAAACTACAATGCAGCTCACAGCAACGCCGGATCCCCGACCTACCGAGCAAGGCCCGGGATCAAACCCACATCCTCATGGATACTAGTCAGGTTCTTAACCTGCTGAGCCACAAGGGAACTCCCTTGTTCTGCATACTTTTAGATCATCTTTTTCCTTTCTTCCAAATTTATCACAAAGGAAATGAAAGTCCAAGTATAATGAAAGAGAGAATAACAATATTCTACAGATTAAAAATAAATTTTTTGGTCATGCCTGCAGCATGTGGAAGTTCCTGGGCCAGGGATGGAACTTGTGCCCCAGCAGCAACCCAACCGTTGCAGTGACAGTGCCATATCCTTAACCCACTGTGCCACTAGAGAACTCCTAAAAAATAATTTTTAGAAAATGACGACAAACTATTTACAGCCTAACTTTCCACACAGATATACACATAAAAATCTTACAAAGTGCAGCCCTAAACTGTGCTCCCTTTATGTTTCTAATATTCTGCTCATAAAATCTCTAAAGACTGAGACCCCATGTATATACAGTTACTGCTCTTTCAGATGCAACCTGTAATAAAGTTAATCAGGCACGCATTTAACAACATACACATGGTCATTGTTATGGCTCTGCATACTAATTGGACATTAAGACTAAATGGTTCATATAAATTATAGAAAAGTGGAAAAGTCACATAACCCCTTTCTCTATACCCCTGTTTTCCAAATGCTAGTGTGCAGACCACCTGAATCCACAACATCTGAAGAGTTTTTTGAAATTATAAATTCCTGATCCTCCTCCCCTTAGTGTCAGATTCATTCTATTTGGTCTCTGGGGAAACTTTGCAAGTTCAAGGTTTGAAATTGAAGTTTTGAAGTTGCAAGTCCAAGGGTGTCAAGTTCAAATGCCTTCACAAGCAAGGCACATAAATTTGTGTATAGGACAGTGTCTTTTAACAGAAGGAGGTATGTGTCTCAGGAAACAACTATTTCTTCCAAAGGCATTTACATTGAGAATATTTTTTTTAAATAGTCTGAGCAACCTCTGCCACCCCGTCTCCACCTCAGGCCTCTGGAAAACAGATCTGTGTACCGAATTGAGGCTGACAATTTGCAACCTCTGTAGACTGTATGTACTACAGTGCTCATATCTTAAGGGTTTGCTTTTATCAGTCCAGGAAGCAGAGATGGGGCTCTTCATTTCTTCATTCAGTAAATATCGCTGGGCTTCTAACACGTTTGCTGTGTTTGCAGCACCGGCCTCTCAGCACTGGAGATACAAACGTTGAACAAGACAAGTAGCTCACAGTTTGGAGGGCTATGTTTCAAAATGAGTCTGATGGTCAGAATGGCATGAAAAAATGCCTTTGATTTCTCGCCATCCAAAGGCTGAGGCAACAGACCTCTGGGAGAATCTATTTTAAACTGTCCCAGCCCCATCTCCCACATCCCAACATCGACACAGAGGACAGGCCGACACCAGAAGCTCGGCAGCTCTCTGAAGCAGACGTTACCTCATGCTACATGGCTTTCCTGCTCACGGTGTCTCCAAGAGAAATGGGGCTTCCAGGACATTCCATCCTGCCAGCCGTCTGGTCATGTATTTGAAATGCCTGTTTCTGGGGCTCTCTAATGAGTGACATTGATAAGGCGTCCTTCTCCTCCCTGAATCAAAATATACTGAGATTTCTTTTATCTTATGCTCCCCCAGCCCGTGCTTGGTGCTTATATGGCCAAAATCTTGAGCAAGTCACTCAATTCCATTTCTGCACTCACGATTTCGATACAGAAATGCAAACTCCCCTGGGTAATTCCAGGCAGTTTCTTTACCCAGAGATCATCTCTGGCCACAGAGCAGCTCAGCTGCAACCTGCGTTGTGTGCGCTGCATAATACTGTAACATTTTCAGAGTGAGGGAAGATTTATTCAGTGATCAACTCCTTCAGCATCCTGAATCACTCCAGAGACAGTCTGTTAAAGAGGGGACCTTGAGGGAGCTGAAAATGTAAGCAAGAAGTGAAATAATCCTCTTTGCCTTTTAACCCCTTAAGCCCTGATAAGGAAATAACATTCATTCTTTTATATGCAGAAAGGAAAATGTCTAGAAGTAAATCCCTCAAAATATGTAGTGCTTATCTGTAGAAGGTAAGATTAAAGAAGATGGTTATTGTCTTCTTTTTGGTAATCTATATTTTCTACAATAAATGCTATGTTCTGTAGTAAGGATTTTTTTTCTTTTTCTTTTGCCTTTTGTCTTTTGTCTTTTTTCTTTTGTCTTCTTAGGGCCGCACCCTCAGTGCATGGAGGTTCTGAGGCTAAGGGTCTAAGCTGTAGCTGCCGGCCTATACCACAGCCATAGCAACACCAGATCCGAGAAGTATCTGCCACCTACACCACAGCTCACAGCAACGCCAGATCCTTAACCCACTGAGAGAAGCCAGGGATTGAACCCACAACCTCATGGTTCCTAGTCGGATTCGTTTCCACTGCACCATGACGGGAACTCCATAGTAAAGAAAATATTTTAAGATGCATTTACTGTTCTTCAAAAAGATCTCCCAAGGTGGGGAAGAAAACATCCTTAGCTATCTCAAGAACTAGGTCAGAATTTGGAAAACCAGTACACTATTCATTGAAACACATAGAGTGGTTAAACATAATTGAAAAGTAAAGATTTACAGAGTTTTTCATATTTGAAATCAATGCAGGTCAGGAATTGCTAATAATTTTTATTTAACATGACCCACTAAAACCAAAGCTGTTAAACATCACAATTTGCTTAGAAATTCAGAATTAAAGACATCCTGAGAGAGTGAAAAAAAAAAAAAAAAAACCAGAGTATCATGTACAGGACTCTCTAAGACCCTTCAAGGTGAAGAGCTAATCTGTCCTGTGACCTCCAGGGCAGAAACGAGCAAAAGTGGCCTTGTGACTAATTGACTGAAAGCCAAAGGGGCAGACAATGGAATTCTCCACCCAGTCGGTCTGCTTTTGGAACACAACAGGTTTGCTGAAGGAAAGAGCAAGCCACAACTTGAATGATCTTTGAACTCAAGATCAAAATGAAATATATCTCTTAAAAGTATAGACGCATCTTCCCTCCGATGTCCTACGGTCAGGCTGTATTGTGCACAACCCCTTCTACAGAATTCAGTTTGTTAAAAAAAAAAAAAAAAATGTACCCAGTAAGCCAGCTGAGGCATTTGCTTACTTGATGGCAGGATTTTTAACTTCTTTGTCATTTGACCTCCTGGGCTTACAGCCAACACCAAAATGCCTGAGAGAATGTAGCTTAGAAAGAACACAAGAGGAAACAGCTACTAATAGACCAGGCTGGGCATACAGCAAGGAAAGGGCATTCCGAATAATGACCACCAATTGACTAAAGGGAGGGGGTGGATTTCAGATAGTGATAAACCCAATAAATGAGCAGATATTGTCAAACATGCATACTTAAAACCACCATAATAACATCCATCGTAGCATCCATATAAGGAAACAATCATTCATAAATTGTGGATATTGTTCAAACTTTTAATATGAAGGATGCTCATGTAGTACTTTAAGGTAAAAAGAAAAAAGTCTTACTGTAAAAAAAAAAAAAATACACACCAAAAAAACAGTGATTAAGCCTGGTTGCCTAGTGTCAACTACAATAGGAATTAAACCTATCTATGGATTTCAAATTAATTGTTTTCACCAGAGTCCTAAGAACAGAACTAACTAACTAGCTTTCATTATACAAAACAAAAAGCACTCTGTTTCATTAATTTACCATTTGGTTTTTACCAGGTGGACTTTAGCCAGTGCTTGGTCTTTAATCATGATGTGTACGAACAACTCTCTCAAGGAAGTTTAAAACACTGAAGCCATAGTTTAATTTTTTTCTATCAGGAGGTGTGCAAAAACAAAATGAAAAGTTCAATTAAAAAAAAAAAAAAAACAACACAGACGCACAGACAAGGCAAGACAAAGGGAGAGATCTTCGTTTCCATGAAATTATTTTATTTTGACAGAATATATACTTTTCCCAGTGCAATTTGCTCTTCAAGCATCCTGTGAACCTCCCTTCCTATGATGAGCGAACTACGTAGTATCTCATGATCTCCACAGCTGTGCCAAGGACGACATTCAAAAATCAATGTGCCCTCTGAAAAAGGATGAAATGAAGATTTTAAAGCTAGATACTTACATTCATGTGGTTTTAGATATTTTTTAATCCCTTTAAAGGTGTGTCTCACCAGTGTTATCAGATTTGACGTTATTTTCTATGTTTTTAATCATGTCCCTTAATGAATTTGAGTACAAATTCAAGATTTTTTTAAAAAAAATTTTTTTAAAGAAAGAAAAGAACAGAGAGAAGGGAGGTGTCGCTCAAGAAAAATGTACATGGTCCAGGCTCCCTACCATTTCAAATACTACATGGTACCGTGGAAATATCTGCCAGGATAATCCACGTCTTTCTTCTAAACTATAGAAGATCACTGATGAGAATGTCTTTCCCTCTCTCTCTCACTCACTGCCTCACACACGCACACACACACACACACACACAACCAATGAGAGATGTCATCATGAACAATCCCAAAGGCTATACATTTATTCATTTCTAAGTGCTATATAATTTCATTTTAAGGACAATTAAATATGTATTTGCATTAATGAATATATGCTCTTGTGTGACGCGTACAAGCCAGGGAAATTCTGCAGAGGTTTGCCCCCAAATGTACTTCAGATGCTATCAACTCAGATCAAATCTATCCCTTGAAAGGCACTCATGATTTTCTAGAGCTTCCTTATAAATGTCCTACTCCATCAGGATGTTAATGTGGTGTTTTTCTTGTTTGTTTCTTAATTCTCGTCCAAAACAAGCTATTTTGGACACACTTCCTTCTCATATTTTCACGGCTGTGATTCTAACTTCCCTGCAAGCCTGTTCATAAATAATACATCGTCTTGTCAGCTTTCGCAAATATGTGTAGGTCACACCATTTCCTCTTCTTTCCATTAGTCCTTTTGGCAACCATCTCATCCAGTAGCAACACACAGCCAAGCGAAACCACTCTGAGCATTGTCCTTAGCAGAGAGGCACTTGCAGCATTTCACTGCTGGGGTGGCAGCACTGGGTGACCTGTGGCATCGCCCTCAGTGAAGTGAAAACCATTTCGCTAGCTGTCTTTTCAACTGTGACAGGCCTTAGTCAAAAAACCAAAGAGTGTGACCTGCCAATCACAGGAGTGAGAGGCCCGAGGGCCATATGTCACCCAATTCTGCAGCCCCTTCTGACTTGCGGTGCAAGTAATTCCCAGTCAGCAAGCTCCTCTCACCCAGGAGCTACAGAAACAAGAGTTTTTCCATCTTCACTTGTAACTTGTTTGGTCACGGACTTGGGTGACTTCAATGTGAAAATTATTTCCCTTGTGGTATTTGTCACTGGTTGAGATGTGTGATTATTGGTCTGCTGGATCCACAATTCCCCAGAAAAGATCACTGATCCAAATCTGAGAGAGCAGCAGAAGCTGTGTGGGGCACTGGGGGAGCCAACACCACACTCCAGGGAATGTGGCCTGGGAGCAGGGACCATGTCTCTCCTTGAATGGAAATCAGTCTCTTAAGATGCTATGCCCCCACTCAGAGCATCCCAGCCTCTTATCACCACTATTCTGCCTGCCAGCTCCAAGCTTCCAAATGAGAAAATGATGTAAAAACACTGAAATGTGAAAAGGACTACACACATCATTATTGCTTGTGCTGCTACTAATAATAGTATCCTCTTCACTCTTGCAAACCGGATGAAAATGCTCAGGTTTAGGGAGAACTTTGGCTCTGATCGCCAAAGGGATTTTGAGATCGCTGTCCCCCACACTCATTATTCTACTTTTCATGTTCACCCCTCAATCTGACTCCCTAAACTGTTGACCAGAACCACCTGGAAAGTTTGTCAAAACACAGATTGCTGGGTTCCACCTGGAGTCTCTGATTCAGCTGACCCAGGGTCAGGCCTGAGAACTGCATTTCTAACAAAGTCCTCAGTGATTGCTGGTCTGGAGATCACTCTTTAAGAATCATGGCTATAGGAGTTCCCATATTGGCTCAGCGGGTATCATGACTATATCCACGAGGATTCAGGTTTTGATCCCTGGCCTCGCTCAGTGGGTTAAGGATCCAATGTTTCCCCAAGCTGCAGCGTAGGTCCCAGAAACAACTCAGATCTGGTGTTGCTGGGGCTGTGGTGTAGGCCAGCAGCTGCAGCTCAGATTCAAACCCTAGCCCTGGGGAGAACGTCCCTTAAAAAAAAGAAGGAAAAAAAAAAAAAAAAAGCAATCCTGGCTGTGAAGAAAGAGCACTTCATTTAGAATATTAAAAGAGGTGTAGAAGAAGTAAAAATAAATGAGTTATATGAAGAAAATGTGGGTAATGGGGAGAGAGATCTCAAATGGTTCTATTAAAGAATTACCAGCCTGCTGTCATAATAAATACACAGATCAAGTCATTTTCAACTCATTTAGGAATGAGATCACTGAGGCTCTAAGTGATTTGCTCAGTGTCAGGGGGCTGGTCCAGCACTAACAGACTGGAACTAAAATTCAGTTTCTCTCCATTCTACACTTTCCAGGGCAAAACATTGCCAGCAGTTAAGATGTACACTGTTTTCGACAGAGAAAGAAATTTCTCACTCGATCTCTTTAAGAAAAGTGATGCTCAGATAACCCACTGTAGTCACTCGAATCCAGATGGGAGGACAGAAGGGGAAGCCTCACGAGAGGCACACACAGGTTTTCACAGAACGGCTAACTTATTAACCAGCTTTGGTGACTTAGTTGTCGACCTGGCATTGATTTCTAAACTCTCCGTTCCCTATCTCAACACCACTATCCAGGAGGTTCTGGGGTGGCTCAATTCCCTGTTTGATTTTTAGCAGCATCTGCCTTCGGCACACGTTCCAGTTTCACTTGTCCTGGCAGAGAGGAAGCGTGCACTTGCCCTGGAAGCCTGGGCCAGCTCCCAGCACAGGATGGAAACCACCACTCTCTTTTTAGGAGAAGCTCCCCTGTAGAACTGTCTGGGAAACTGACCAGCTGCCACCCATGGCTGTTGAATCCCCTCTATTCTGGCCTAAGAGCCTAGAATCCTTCCTCTGTCGTTTGCTGTCAAGATTCTGAGAGCTTGTGAATGGAACTGTCCTCATGGAGGAAATAAATGTACGTGAATTTGTTTTGAATTTGAAACATAAAATTAGAGGACATGGGACTTTTCCTAACATTGTTCCTTTGAGTGGACTCTTACTGTCCAGTGCCTAAGACATCATAGGCCCTTGATAAGTGTATTTTGAATTGGCTGGATTTTAATGACATATTCAATTTGGATATTACTCCTCATAAGAGCTAGCATAACCCAGGACCTTCATTTCCTCATCCAAAAGCAAGAAAGGGTAAGAGTCCAGACAGTAAGCAGAGATGGGGTGAATTTATTCAGTAGTCTGAATAAATTCCTTTCTGGCAGCATAGATGTGTATAATGAAATATTTTCTATACTAGCAGTGAGACAGTTCTAGAAAGATCGAGAAGTATTTCTATGTATGTTCAATTAAGTCACCCTACCAGTACCAGTGATGAAAACAAAAGTGCGGTCAGACTAGTACAGATTTGCTACCACGTTGTTTATCTTTGTCTCACCAGGCAACCCCCAGCAGTAGAAGTTCTGAACTCTAACCTTGCTTTTAATTCACCTGTTGGTCTCAGGAAAGATAGGAAGTTAAGGACAGGACTTGTAAAGTTGAACAACCAGCTCTCTGGGGGTGGGGGTGGGGGATTGTTTGCCAATTCTTTGGTGCAAATAATAGGATTTAAAGCTGCCAGCAAATTTACACAACTGACTTGCAAAATTCCTGACAAAAAATGACTCTCAGGAGGAGGACGACCTGTACAGCACATGTGGAAAAAGTATCCTGTTCTGGACTGAGGGTTGGGATTGGCATCTGCACACTGAGGTATATGGAATGACTGGCCAAGGGGGACTTACTGTATAGCACAGGGAGCTCTACCCAATATTCTGTGATAATCTGTCTGGGAAAAGAATTTAAAAGCGAATGAGTGTATGTACCTGTATAACAATCACTGTTGTACAGCAGAAATTATCACAACCTTGTAAATCAAATATACTTCAATAAAACTTTGAAAAATGAAAAAAAAAAGTACCTGTACTGACAGGATCTTCCCCATCCTATAGGGAAAAGAAAATATGTGGTGTGGGAAGAGAAAAAGCTACCTCTAGGAGTCAAGCAACCTGAATTATAGTGGTTTGCCAACAGCCAGATAGGTAAAAAGATCTGTAACATACAGAACCAACTAAAATGACACAAATTCAGGGTAACTGGACATAAGAAGGCTCTGGCAATTAGTTCACAAAGATTGATGGGATGTGTCTGTTGTCCACCATCCTACTGTAATATTGGCATGGATTGGTCGTCTAATGGTCTGGAGTGTCCGTCGAGGCTCAGTGGTTAACGAATCCAAGAACCATGAGGTTGCGGGTTCGATCCCTGGCCTTGCTCAGTGGGTTAAGGATCCAGCGTTGCCATGAGCTATGGTATAAGTCACAGACGCGGGCTCAGATCTGGTATTGCTGTGGCGCTGGCGTAGGCCGGCAGCTAGAGCTCTGATAGACCCCTAGCCCGGGAACCTCCATATGCCACAAGAGCTGCCCTGGAAAAGGCAAAAAAACAAAACAATAAAACAAACAAACAAAAAAAGATCTGGCGTTGCCATGAGCTGTGGTGTAGTTCACAGACACAGCTCGGATTTTGCGTTGCTGTGGCTGTGGCATAGGCCAGCAGCCATAGCTCCCATTCAACCCCTAAACTGGGGAACCTCCATATGCCACAGGTGAGGCCCTAAAAAGCAAAAATAAATAAATAAATAAATAAATAAATAAATAAATGCTAGGTCTTCCAATCCCGTGATGCCACAGGTTCTGCTCATACACCAGTTTAAATTACCAAGCTCAGTATGATTCAGGGACCTTTGCCACCAAGACCTAAAGATGGTGTGACAAAACAAGCACAGGCCTCAGATTGAAAAAGCCCCCGATACAGTCCTGATTCCTCTACTATATGACTTTGGGAAAATCATATCACTTTGCAAAGTTTCAGATTGCCTCATCTATAAATAATCCCCTAAAATCCCTTACAGCTCTAAAATGCTAGGTTTCTGGGAGTTCCCATTGTAGCTCAGCGTGTTACAAACCTGGCTAGTATCCAAGAGGATGCAGGTTCAACCCCTTGTCAGTGGGTTAAGGATCCGGCATTGCTGTGACTGTGGTGTAGGCTGGCAGCTGCAGCTCCCATTCATCCCCTAGACTGGGACCTTCCATAGGCCACAGGTGCAGCTCTAAAAAAAAGCAAAATAATAATAATAATAATAATAATAATAAATTAAATAATTAAAAAATAAAATGCTAGGCTTCCAGATGGGATTTTTAGGCTTCCAGGTGGCATTTTATTTTTAATCCCTCAATTGTTGAGTTTAAAACTACACTCATTGCAAAGGAGTGGTGGAAATAAAATTACAACAATTAGAAAATTATAACTGAATTACAACCCAAGTGTCATTTAGCACTGGAGCTGAGCACCCCATTCTGACAGAATTGTCAGTGAGAGACCAAGTCAGGGGCAGTGCAGGAAGAGCTCCCCATATCAGCTCCTTGCCTTTTAACAATTTCAGTAATGGAAGACTGGGATTTGCCTCTGAACTTCTCCACACCTACCCACTGCAGGTCCTGTTAGTGGCCTGAACCACCAACTACACAAATGCAACCCCTCCCCAGAGTCCGCTTCCCACTTCCAAGGTAGCCTTGCTAATTTAGGTCCACATGGGCTCCTTCTCAGTGCAGACAAGGATCCTCCTTGGCACGAAGTGCTAATTTTACAAGATGAGCTGGAACAGCCTTTTTATTACTTCAACTAGAAATTAAAATTATTAACGGGTCTGTGCCTATTGCAAATAATACTGTTTTGCTCACTATGTTAGCTGTTCTTGAACTTGCTGTGAAGTCTTCCAGACACTTCTGCCTAATGAATTTTGGGTATATGTATGTATGTGTGTGTGAGAGAGACAGACAGACAGATGGGGGAGGTGGTAGGAGGCAGGGAGGAAATGTGGTTGAAATAGGGTACAGAGAGCTGGGTCTACTGTGCCTGTGAGCCTGTGTGTACATAGATACAGTTCACAGAAAAGTGACCAACAAATGATTTTAAAAGAGGATTTGGTCAGAATTCTAGATTGCTTAGAACATTCAAAACCAAAGCTTTAAATTAGAGTTTCTCAGGTTTTACTTATTTGTGATTTTAAAACTATAATCATTGAAGGTTGATATAACAGTATCTTGGCCTCCCTGCCTCAACATCAAATAATCAAATCTCAAATGTCTACTTCTGAAATGATGGAAATAAACACCATATCAAGCAGAGTGGTCAAGATTCTGCTCTAACAGCCTCTATAAAATCACAAGATTGGACAGGACATCAGAACACACAAGAACCAAAGGCCACATGCCCTCTAAATAAAAGTACAGATTGCAAACTAAAAAGTTGACTTTGGGAACCATGTGTAATCTTTGACTTTCCTGGACCGACAAAAACAGAAAAGAAAAAAAAAAAAAAACCTGTTTTTGAGTTTTTGTGATTATTATTATTTTCTTTTTAGAAAAAAGAACTGTATTTAAATCAGGCCCTAAGCAGGTTGGCTGAGCTCACGGAAGCCTCGCTCTGCCTACAGATGTCTGTCTGAGCCGCCACATGGCAAGATCTGGCCCTGGGGGTCTCAGGAGCCCAGCGCAGGACCCAGAACTTCTGATTTTGGTGCTGGATCCAAAACTCCCCATCCCTTTCCAGTTCATTACAAACGCCTATTGTTTGCCATATTTATCTGCCATCACTGCTGTTTGTTAGCAAATGGAAAGAGAACTGCCAGGACTAAATTTCAGCCTGCCCTCAGAATAGTGCAAAGGCGCTACAGGAATTGCACGACAGATGGTCTTTGAATGATATACAGAACCTCTGCCCTTGGGCCCGCTTTGGAGGAGCTGTTTTGGATTGTTGCTCATAAGAGTGGGAGCTTGTTGTGTGATATGTGATTATTCCATAATAATTTTAATTATTTTGCCTGTTTTCAAACAATAGTCTCAGCCTTTTTTAATTTTTACACTCACTGAGTTGTGACACAAGCATTCTTTTCTCCGTGTTAGCAGGGATTAAAACCAAGCCCTGTATCCCTTCCCATTTTTCAAATAATCCGTGTTTAAATAAATTACCTCGGTCTGGAAAACCAAGTTATGTGGTTCCTCCTGGCACATACACGAGCAAAGGGAAGAAAAAAAAAAATTCCTCATTGTGGTGTCTGGCTTGAGATTGTCGCGGTAACAAGTTTCGAGAAAAGCCTGCTCTTTGCCTCTTTGGAGAGAGGCTCCGGCTAAGGGAGCTTCATTTATATGCATGTGGGGATCCCATTGGATCTGCTCAAAGGTACAGTCCGAGGCAGTCAGACGGCATCCAGTGTGCATGTAAATGAAGCTCCCCGAGTGGGGTGCAGGCTTCTGGAGATGTGGAAAATATGCCATCTCTGTCTCATCCAAATCCAACAGAAACTTCCGAATGTTTCTCTAAAGCAGCGGGAGCCAACGAGAAGCAGATGCTAAACTTTCAAGGCATCCGAACACATTTCCCTTTAACCAGATAGATTTGTTGGCTGAGCACTGGCAGACAGGGTTTGGGGTTAGAAGCCAGGCTTCTGGGTTTCCCAGCCTGGTGGGCAGGCAGGTGTCAACCTGCCCATCCCAGGGGTTCTGGCACCCGCCTCTAGCCTTCACCAAAAGGAGGGCACCACTCTGGTAAAGGCCAAGGTGCCAGGGACTGTCTCAAAAGATAAAAATCTACAAGGAACCTAAACCACAGGAGAATCTGAGAATCAGTTAATATTCATAAGATGGCCTTTTCGCCTAACCTAAGAATGCATAGCTTTACCTGGGAGGTTGTTGCTTATAAAATTCTCCCCTACAGCTGAATTCTGTGTTCCCAAACAGGGTGTGGTTCCAATCCCGCAGCCGAGAGCCAAATCAAGCTTTGGATAATTTCCAAGCTGACTAGTCTGGCACCTTGGTAAATAAAGAAATTCTGCACCATCCCCTTGGTCTCCAGCTAAGTGATATAGTTACCTTGAAAACAGGACTCTCTGGTGCACAGGGTTACTAGAAAAGAGAAAACACGAAACTCTGACCCTGCTATTTGATGGAGAAATCCCCCACGGAGTCTTAAGTGCTTCCCAACAACTGTGGTTTTAATCCAATAACAGCAGCTCCTCTAACAGAGAGAAACCCAACTCACACAGCACTTAATACCCAAATGAAATTCAGATAACTCCCACTGTGTTGACAAAAAGGATTGGGGAAACAGCCTCTGCTCCTTCCAAGGAAGACGTGCCTTTGGTGAGATTCAGCTCACCCCAAGAACAGCCGCCCCGCTTTCTCCTCAGCAAGGCAGGTGCGCAGAGATTTCTGGTTGCACAGAGCACAAATTCTCAGAGAAAACGTATAAATGAATGTTCAGCGCCTCAAGGAGCCACAGCTACTCATCTTTCGAGGCATGGAAGATCACCTAAGGAGGATTTCCCTGGCTTGCTAGGGTGTGATTGCTTTTGCAAGAACCCTGTTGCCGACAATTTTCCTTAAGGTGTAGGATTGAAACAAGGGCTCTGATGCTATCAGCAATCATAAACAATGCAGATCTGTGTTCTCCAACTGTGATCCATTTTAAATGGTGAAACCCCACTCCAAACATATTTACACGTTTTGGTCAGTCATTAAATCTACATAGAGGTCAGGCTGTATACAATGTACCATAGATGCATTATCTGTAACACAGCAACCAGGAAGGTATTTATTGCCCACAGTATGTAATTCAAATGGAAAAAGAGTCTCCCCTCCCGTCGTGAAGCAGCAGAAACAAATCGGACTAGGAAACATGAGGTTGTGGGTTCGACCCCCTGGCCTTGCTAAGTGGGTTAAGGATCCAGCGTTGCTGTGAGCTGTGGTGTAGATCATAAATGAGGCTCGGATCTGGCATTGCTACAGCTGTGGTGTAGGCTGGCAGCAGTAGCTCCAATTCGACCCCTAGCCTAGGAACCTCCAAATGCCATGGGTGCAGCCCTGAAAAAGACAAAAAAAAAGAAAAAAAAAAAAAGGAGTCTCATGCTGATTGAATGACTTAACAAAGGTAACTCAAAATAAATAGCCAAGTCAGAATTTGAAATCCCTGTTTTAATTCCATGGGCCATATTCTTTTCATCAATGTATGTGCATGTCACATATATGCCATATCACCTATGGGCTATAGCCTTGTGAAAATGAACGCAAATTGCAGCATATTTTGGATTCCTGAAGGAAGAGGGTATATATACCCTCAGTACTTGAGGGTTGTGATTTCTCAACAAATACTTATTCCCTGGAGTGCTCCTTTTTAGATATGCAATTCACAGGCACTGTTGGTCTTAATCATGGCAGCTTTATCTGCTACTTCTTCTTGGTCCCTTCACATGATGTTTACCCTGGCTAGATCTAATTTCTGAAAAGCCTCCCTGATTGAGCCAAAAGCATCAGCCAACCCAAGTTCACAGGGACCAATTCCAAGGAAGAGCAACTATCAATACCTCTTCCTGAAATGAACTTTCAACAGGTATCTAACAAACACCCACAACCGCCTCAATTCTTCGGACAAAGAAATAGGGCAAAAATTAATTAATTAGTTAATGAATTAATTAAAATAAAAACACCTCTATTAAATATGGAGAGTTCCAATAACTTGACTGACCAAAAAAAAAAAAAAAAAAAAAAAAGAAACCACTTTATTTATTAACTCTACTGGAGGATAAGGGGCAAATGATTCTACATTCAAATCCACAACTACATCTTCTGCATCTTGTGCTCTGTAATTAAATTTCCCAGTGTTCTTGTATCTAATTCATATAATTCAGAAAATAATGCTGTTTTAATACAAACACACATGGTAAATACGATTATTTACTTCAAGGTAACCACTGGAAGAGTCCATTCCAGATCAAGAAATAAAAAGCTTAAGTCAATAGCAAGATGACTATAATTGAAATCTACATACAAATTTTAAAAGAACGGCTACATTCAAATATTAGCCACTTTGCCATATTTCCTGGGAGCTCCTTTTTTAACATTAACAGTCAAAAGAGTGGCATCCAAGATCTCTATGGCAAATTTAACAGTTAAAAGATTGCACAAAATGCTTTTACTCTGAACCACATGTGAATTAAGCTCAAGCATAAAGGAAAAAATAAATGGGAATAAGAGGGCAACTCACAGAGGCATTCCAGTTGGGGAGAAAATACCACCATTAAGTCCCAAATGCAATTTACAAATACAGCATTTGAATTTTCTAATTGTTTCTATTTTTAAAAATGAGGCTAATAGAATTATACTGGAACCAGCCATTAAAATCATATGCAGTTTTGCTGACCAATGTCTCTGTACCTCCAGTCCTAAACTTCTGATCACATCTGTAATGTTGCCAAACTCTGAGTCCAGTAAAATAAATATTTTTTCCTTTTTCTTTTTTCTCCACCTGGCTAGGAATGGTAGAGGCTGGTGATTTTAAGCACTCCATGTTTCATGGTCAAATAGGATCAATTTGATACAGCCGCCAAGGACATATGAAGCAGAAAGGGGGCCCTGGAGATAGTCTGTGCTGGTGGTTTTCATATCAACTAGAGCCACTTTGAAACTACTCACTACATTATCTGCTCTCCTCCCTCCAGTGGCCGAATATGCACTCTGTAGGGGATAGGAGAAAAGGAAGTCTCATTGGATAAGCTGCCAGACAAGTAAAATTAAGTATCTCTGAAACAGATAATAAAAATATTATTTCCAATAATAAAATACTTATTTTCTATCAGGAGCCTATGAGCACACATCTTTGTATGACAATTCTTAACATGTACAACAAGTAATCCAGTAGACCTCCCAAAGGCTTTTACCTAGGATTAAATATGCACCCAATCTATTTTCAAAATTCTACATGTACACTGCTCCTAAGAGTGAGAACTCAGTTCTCTATGGTGAAGGGTCATTCATTTATCCATTTATCCATTCATTCATCATCCACTGCATGGTAAATTCCAGGTACAACAAGCAGTGGGAATTTATCCTCAAAAACGGACACTGTCTAGTAAAGAGACAAGCATAATAATGATTACAGTTCAAAATGAGAATGGGCATGGAGAAAAATTCCCCTCATTGCACCATCTGTGTACTTCATCATGAGCTTCTCCATGCTAAGGCCTCCTTCAGGTGTTGTGTGGATGCTCCAAATACTTCCTCTTCCATCAGACACAGCCGTTGCCGCCACTCCTCTTAGGAGACCAGAGTCCCCCCTGCAGCTCTGCCAACACTGCTTCTGTGGCCAAGGCAGGACATACTGCTCCTCCACACCTCTATTATCCTCAACTATGAGTTAACCAACAGGGAAACTACCCTGGAGGGACCCAACCTAATCAGGTGAGCCATTAAAAGAGTATTTAGCTGTCAGAGACTGGAACTATCTGGGATATCCTCCTGCTGGCCCGGAAGAAACAAGCTACTCTGTTATGAGAGGGCCTTTGAGAGGCCCCCATGGGTTTGCCCTGCAAGAGCCTGGAGGAGGTAGGAGGCAGAAAGCTGTGCCTAAAATCCTGACCCATAATGAACCATTAGATAATAAATGTGTGTTGTCTTAAGCACCTAAGTTTATGGCAATTTTTTTATGCAGTGATATAAAAATACAGATATGGATAGCAGGAGACAAATAAATAGTATATTCAGAAGAAAGGAGTTCCCATCGTGGCGCAGTAGTTAACGAATCCGACTAGGAACCATGAGGTTGAGGGTTCGGTCCCTGCCCTTGCTCAGTGGGTTAACGATCCGGCGTTGCCGTGAGCTGTGGTGTAGGTTGCAGACGTGACTCGGATCCCTCGTTGCTGTGGCTCTGGCATAGGCCAGTGGCTACAGCTCCAATTTGACCCCTAGCCTGGGAACCTCCATATGCCGCGGGAGCGGCCCAAAGAAATAGCAAAAAGACAGGAAAAAAAAAAAAAAAAAAAAAAAAAGAAGAAGAAAGCACTGGCAGGAAGTAGTTTCAGTTGAGGTGAGCCAAAGAATGACTCTGAAATTACTGGCCGGGATGGTTGATAAACAGTTTTATTTTGGACGTGTTGATCTTGCTACATCGGTAGGGCTTTCAGGTAGCTATGTTTAGAAGTGAGTTAGATACAGGAGCCTAATGCCACAGAAAAGCCAAGGGTCAAGCCTAGTAAACAGGCCACATCTGAAGGGCCAGACAGAAAATGGGAGCCAAAGTCTGGAGCTAAAGGAAGCAGGGTAACCATGGTAGCCAGTGAACATGAAAGATAGGAGCTAGCAGATGGAAAGGGACCTGAGGAAGTTGCCTGCTGGTCTCTTGGGGACTCCACGTGCCAGGAGATCTTGTTCTGTGTTGATGTTGTCATTGAGTTTTATCTGTTTCTTTATTTCTTTTTCTTTTAATTTTTTTTACAGCCACACCTGCAGCACACGGAAGTTCCTAGACTCGGGTTGAGTTGGAGCTGCGGCTACAGCTTACGTCACAGCCACAGCAACACTGGATCTGAGCCACATCTGCAACTTCACCCACTGAGCAAGTCCAGGAATTGAACCTGCATCCTCACAGAGACAACATCAGATCTTTAACAGGCTGAGCCACAATGGGAACTCCAGTCATCTTTGTTTTTAAGAAGCAAATCAAATCGGGCAGGGCCATGGTCAGGGTGTGTGTAATCCCCAGGGCAAAGGTAGGAGAAAGGAAAGACTAAGACTAAGGATGAAGCTCTTGGATGCATCTGTGCTCAGACAACAGGAAGGGTAAGGGGAGTTTGCTTTGAGACCAGGAAGAAGAGTCCTAGGAGGAGGAGAGGCAGGTTTTTCCTGAAAAACCTAGGAAAGGGAAAGCTTCCAGAGGACAGACCCACCAGTCTTGAAACCACCACACAAGAGCAGGGCCAAGAATGCCCACTAGATAAGGCAATTATAGTATGAGTGGAAGTTAATGTTAGCAGAAGTTTAAAGTGGAGTCCCAGTGGCCACTTTCTGGCAAATTCTTTACTTTCCCCGTCTGCAAAAGAGAGCAATAAATGAGCATAAAATACCCGCCTTGCTTTCCTCACTGCATTAGAAATTCTCTCTTCCCTTTTACTCAGCTTCATAAAGGCTTGAACACATAGGGGCCAGCCCTTTCCACCTCCCTAGACCTGAGGAGAATGGACCTCAACCTCAAACTGCCCTGCACCACTTCGTCAGGTTCAAACTAACTCAAGCTAATTCCTTTCTGAAAGGAAAGGCGTGGAGACTAAAATTCTTGCCCACCATCTCTAAGTGCCAAGACATACAAGGAGCTGGAATGCAGAAGAAGGGAACCTCACTGCTCTTTAAAGACACATTGTCACTTTGTTTACTTGGCACTTGCTTTACTGGAAAAGAGCTGAGGACCAAGAAACAAACAAAGGAGACCTCTGAGCAGCCAACATCTTCAGCAAAGAGCCTACCCTCATTAGTGAGCCTTATCAGATAGGATTTCCTAGGGTTCTTACTCAAGGCCTCGTCTTCCTCTTCGGAAATTCTAACAGGCTCGGGGATGCGATTTCCAAATAAACGGCCCAATAAGAGCAGCTAATTGAAAGACAAAAAGGACTGGAAGAAGTACATCAATAACAGTAGCGAGTGACAGCTGATGGCTTAACAGCAAGGATGGAAACAGGGGAAAAATAACTAGAGAAGGCAAACAAAAGAAGTAAAAATCACAGCAGTTTAGGATCATTTAGTGCAGAATAAAAGCATTCTACATACGACAGTGGACCCCTGAGGGCACTAGAGCTCAGCATGATGACATAAGCCATCATTTTTTTTAAAAAGTTAAATTACATTTGCCATAGTCTAAGAGGTGGAAACATTCATAACATACAATAACAATAAGAGGAGAACTTATGGCTTTATCCATTTATTCTTTAAACAGCATCTCTTGAGGAGCAGCTCTCTGCCAGGCCATATGCCAGGTACCAAGACACAAAAGAGCAAAAAGGAAGAGTTGCCGTCCTGGCTCAGTGGTTAACAAATCCGACTAGGAACCAAGAGGTTTCAGGTTCGATCCCTGACCTCGCTTGGTGGGTTATATCATTGTCGTGAGCTGTGATATAGGTCACAGATGAGACTCAGATCCCACATTGCTGTAGCTCTGGCATAGGCTGGCAGCTGTGGCTCTGGCATAGGCTGGCAGCTGTGGCTCCAATTAGACCCCTAGCCTGGGAACCTCCATATGCCATGGGTGCAGCCCTAGAAAAGGCAAAAAAAAAAAGAGCCAGAAGGAGCTGGTGGCTGCCTTGAGCAGCCCTCAGTTATCTGAGAAGCTCATTCCTTGCAAGATGTCCTTTCCTTAGAACATTTACTAAAATATCCAGTTTCTTGAAAGATACAAACAATCCACACTGCCTTCATTGGCAAAACCAGGTCTATTTTATCTAGAGTGGTGTTTTGCTGAAAAACAACAGGGAAGAAAATTTGAATACAATTCTCCCAATATAATGGCTACCTATGATCTGGTTGTATATAAAAAATTACCTTCCACAGCTGCAAGGATTTTTTAACAATTTTTAACAATAGACAGACAGGAGTGCCTTTGTGTGCACACAGAGTGCCTGCTCTTTGTTTTATGTCATTAACATAAGCTCAAAAGTGTGGAAGCAAAACCAAGAGGTAGCTTAGCTTAGATCCAGGGGGTGGGAAATCCTGGCTCTTTCTGATCAGAATCTTATACTGGTTTTTGGAGTCTTGAGAAATAGTCTAAGACTTAGTGTTTCCAAACTATAGGTAGACCAGCTATATCAGAATCTCAAATTTTGGAGCCCCATCACAGATTTACTGGCATGCAATCTCCGTATTTCTTTTTTTTTTTTTTTTTTTTTTTTTTTTTTGTCTTTTTGTTGTTGTTGTTGTTGTTGCTATTTCTTGGGCCGCTCCCGCGGCATATGGAGATTCCCAGGCTAGGGGTCGAATCGGAGCTGTAGCCACCGGCCTACGCCAGAGCCACAGCAACACGGGATCCGAGCCGCGTCTGCAACCTACACCACAGCTCACGGCAACGCCGGATCGTTAACCCACTGAGCAAGGGCAGGGATCGAACCCGCAACCTCATGGTTCCTAGTCGGATTTGTTAACCACTGCGCCACGACGGGAACTCCCAATCTCCGTATTTCTTAAAACCTCTCCAGGCAGTGCTGACATGCTATTGTTTTTAGTATATCTTACCTCAAATAAATAAAAGATAATTTCCACATAAATACTCCAAATTCAATGAAAAGAAAATCCCAAATTTTCTATATTAGAATTTTAACTTGTAACTAAAGAAGAAAGACGTTAACAAGAGAAATTAAACCCGTGGAATTTTTTTCGTTATTTTGAGGTTTACAGATTAGAAAAGTGAGGAACTAAAAAAAAATTCAAACACTGCTATGTTTTGGCTACATCATCTTTATGTCACCATGCGTGAACCCTCAGGGTATTAATAATAAAGTCAAAGGGAATCTGAAACTTTTGCTGGAAAAATAGAATATCAGATAAAGCCTGTCGGTCTTTGGAAATAATGCCAAGACACTCTCTCTCTCTTTCTCTCTCTCTCCTTGGTGCTGTTTAAGTTTTCTGCTTTTGAAGCCTAGATATAATGTGAGGATAAAAGAAGAAAGATGTAGAAGCCAGAAATAGTATGTTACATAGAGTTTAGGGTTAGAAAGAGTGACATTATATGTAATTAGGATGTCTAGGATTCATTTCAGCCCCCAGAGGGACAGATTGCAATATACATAACTCTTAATGGCCATGGTTAAATAACAATAACACGAGTCCTTCTTCTTTATTGGATCCCACTGTTTTTGGTTTTGGTTTCGGCTTTTGCTTTTTAAGCCAAGTGACTATTGTTTGGAAACCTCCAAGAATGAGTTAAGTAGAGGGAAGCTTACTTGACTTTGGACCAAATGTTAACTTCTAAGCTGGAGGGTCAGATGACTCCTCACATGCTCTCTGCCTCACTCGTGAAGGCAGAGGAGACTCTCCTACTCTCCTTTCTCATTAGGAACAAACTCAAAGACTTACAGACTTTGGAAACTGTGATGACCAGGATACCGACAGGTTTTTGACAGGCCCGAGCATCTACTCTGTCCTTTCCTGCCTTGGTATAAATTTCGTAGAGGCTCTCCTTGGGCATTCGATGTGATGAACAGATTGGCAAACCAACATGTACCCTCTATACACAAAGCGTTGTTTGGGGAACTAAGGGGGATGGATATTTTCAAACTATAGGAGCCAGGATTCTGTCCTCAAGGAAATTAAAATAGAGCTGGGGAAAAAAAAAAAAATCCACAAACATCAATGAGGGAATTGTATGCCATAATTCATGATTAAGTAATAAATTAATGTCATAGCAGTTCAAAGAAGGCAAATTAAAATGAGAACACTTGGGAAAGACTTCATGGAATTCACGCACTTGGGCTTTGAAGGATGCTATCAGAACTAGCCTCAAGCAGATACACAAAGGGAAGAACTGGCACTCGTACATGGAGTTACATATGTGGGAAACAATCTTCATGGCTTTCTTTTTCCCTCTTTTTATTTTTCTTTATTAGTTTAAAAAAAAAGAAAAAAAAGGAAACTTTTTGCCCATGGCCATGACTTAGAAACGTGTATAAAATGGAGTTGATAATTTAATACCTTCAGTGACATGTTATCTAGATGATCCTGGGTTCTTCCTAGATGTCGGGAAGCACCAAATTTGAAATAGTAGGAGAAAAGTGGGAAGGCTGCTGGAATTAGACAAGCTGATACCAAAGAATGCTAATTACACACAATAAAGGATGAAGCAGAACACTCAAGCCTCAACAATCGGGGCCCTTTTAATGCTGGAAAAACATAACCATACTCTTTGCATCCACCCACCCCTAACTGCCCCAGAATGCATCATTTCTAGCTCCTGGAATGTACTTTCTCTACTTATCCCTATCCCTTTTTAAAAAGAGGGGGGAAAAAAGAAAATTAATGACGGGAAAATAAAAGGATAAAGTTCATTTTATTCATTCATTTGGCTTTGTTTGTTTTGGCCGCACCCAGGGCATATGAAAGTTCCCAGGCCGGGGAGCAAATTCAAACTGAAGCTGCCACATTGGCCACAGCTGTGACAACACTAGATCCTTAACCCACTGCCCCAGGCCAGGGATCAATCCTGTGCCTCAGCAGCAACTCGAGCCACCACAGAGACAGTGCCAAATCCTTAACCCACTATGCCACAATGGGAACTCCCATTCATTTTTTATCCAAGACTTTTTTTTACTGAGCATTGACAGCTGAGTTAGGTGCTAGAGACAGAGCTGTGAACAAAAGAGACAAAGGTCCTCCAATTTTGAACTTTTGTGTCAATGAGCAAAAACCATTCTCTTAGGATTTTTAAAAAGAATGAGGTAAACAAAGCTTCAAATATAGATCCAATTTCCCAAGTTAGTGAAAGTCAACCTAGATTTTTTTTTTTTTTTTTTTGCTTTTTAGGGCTGCACTTACAGAATATGGAGGTTCCCAGGCTAGGGGTCTAATCGAAGGTACAGCTGCTGGCCTATGCCACAGCCACAGCCACTCCAGATCCAAGCTGTGTCTGCGACTTATACCACAGCTCACAGTAACGCCAGATCCTTAACCCACTGAGCAAGGCCAGGGATCGAACCTGTAGCCTCATGGTTCCTGGTCAGATTCGCTTCTGCTGCACTATGACAGAAACTCCAGGTTGTTTTTTTGTTTTTTTTTTTGTTTGTTTGTTTGTTTGTTTGTTTGTTTTTTAATCTGTCCCACAGATTACCTCTCTGACACTGAGTCTGGATGTGTAGGCTTTGTCTGCGGGTTCTTTTTCAGGAACACCCCTTCTTATCCTTCTTGTTAGTGATCCAGCTCTCTCCTGCCTTCTGCAGCTGGCCTTCCTTGACTCCTCCACCTATCTTATCTGGGAGAGAGGTTTTCTTTTGATCCCCCCAATTTGCTTGTTTTCCCCAAATTCCAAAATGTCACACACTTGGGCAACAGTAAAACCCCCAAGTCAATTAGTTATGTGATTCCTTCTTCTAGACCAAAGGGCTGAGAAACTAAGGACTAAGGTTCTCGGAGGGGCTTCCACCCTGGGCAGGAGCCAAAAATGACATTGCTGACTCATGGCCTAGGGGACCTTTGGGACTGAAAACAGGTATTCTGGTTTGCAAGCTTGTTCTTTTAAAAGGGAAACCTAAAACCCTTTGCTTCTCTTTAATGAATTATTCTCGTTTTGCTCTGAGACCGCAGCTCCTGTTTTATTTTCAGTTGTCTTTTTCCATAACTCCTTTTAGAAATAAAAATGGGAAACGTTATCTAGCCCCTAGGAAGAAATATGTACATACATTCAAAAAGCAGTTTCATGCAACCTTAATAACCTGAATTCTATTTCCCTTTCCGTACATGATGGATGAAATTACTTTGATTATGCTGGCTTTCCAATTACTCATTCATGCCAAGAAAGCTAGCCCTTGAAACCTAGTCACCTTGTTTATTTCTTTCCCACCTTGCCCTTCACAATCAGAAAATCAAAGAGCACTGGAGCCGGAAGGAGCTTCCGTGATCCCCAAAGGAAGGATTAAACTTAAAAGTCATACATATTGATTGACCTGAGTTTCCTAAAATTAAACCTAAGTAACTATTTCAATACCGATTTTTAAGCTGTAAAAACTGATACGGAGTTACAGAGTTTTGAGTCATATGAAAGGCTTGGTAAATATATAACCTGGTTGCCAAAGGGTTTCTACTTAAAATACCAGGAAAAGATGTATTCCCATGTGTTCACTTAATTCCTTAATCCAAATCAGTGGTTTTCAAATTGAGCCCTTTTGGATTCTGGGGGTCCACTGCACGCAGAAGTAAAGGGGGAGGCTTGAGCTGTTCTGCCCTCGCTTTGACCAAAGACCATCCCTTTTACTCTCTTACTGTTGGGAAGTCAAGTGGAAGTTCATATAATAAAGCTTTCTGCTACTGTCCAAAAAAGGAAAAAAAAAAAATCTTTTTTTGAAAAAAGAAGTGAACTTCCATAAGTAGTGATACACAAATAAAATACAAAAAATCAACCAAAATCATTTTCTCCCAAATACTTAGACTGGGTTAAAATTGTTCTTGGAAGCACATTGAGCTGGCCTTCTGGTGTATCATTCTCCTCGACTGGCTCCTTATGACCAAGCACCAGACTCACCACTAAATGCCTGAGGAATCAACTTCAAAGCCATGGGCATCCTAGCTACTCAGACACAGCTCTGCAAATCTGCTTGTTGTTTATAGTGGCTAGTTTACTTATTCATTCAACAAACACATAATGAAGGGCTCAAAGACATGATGCCCAGGAGCAACAATTTTTTAGTCTAATAGGGAGGCAGAGAAGCCAAATGTCTAATTAAATTATAGTATGTAAAAACAGGATGATGGTTATTTTAATGGAGGGTGTACAAGGTGTGATGAAAGTTCAGAAGAGCCACAAAGAAGCCTTAGCAGCATCTCAAGAGAAAGCACAAAATATGGAGCAGGGATGGGGAAGATCTGGCTGGATAAGTGAGCAAGCACCGCCTTTCACAGGGTGACGCCATATGGAGGACTTCTATCCTATAGGAAATGGGGAGCCAATAAGCCATGCACCTGGCAGTACTGGACAATGGATAATTTCCTCATTTCCCCAGCAGTTCTTTTTTACTTCTTTTATCCTGTTCGGGTCAACAAATATTTTTTGAGTCCCAAATCTGGGTCAGTCACTGCTCCAGCCATAAAAAAAACTCTGAAGTCATGTAAATCCTCTGAGACTCTAGGTCTACAGCCACCCACACCCCCAGCCGGGCTTCTCAGGCTAAGCTGCCCCTTGGGTATTTGCTCCAACTGCCCAGTCATTCTCTTGGCATCTCGTATGGGGATTTTCCACCAAGAATCAGCAATGGAATTTTCTTAACTGCAGAACTAGATAACATAAGTAGGGAAAGGAGTTAAAAAGGAGGCTCTTGAAAACATTTAAAATAGCTGCTCAGCATTGAAAATCAGCTTATGGGATGGCAAATGCAAATGTGAGCTCCGACAGGCCCAGCTCAGTTTTGCAAATCCTTCAGTAATGAAAATAGATCCACACTTTAATTTTTCAAACCATAAACCTCCCCGAAGCAAGGAAGAAAAGAGAAGAAACATAAGGGAAATGTTCTACCAAGAAAGTGGATTTTGCATTTGATGTGTGGATGGAACTTAGGACAGAAGTCCCAAGAGCTGTGAAGTAGGCTCAGTCATGGCTGGTACCCCAGGGTTCCTGCCGCTTGGGTACAGCCCTTTCCAAAGTCCTCAGCCGCCCAGGATCATCTCAGCTCCCTCCCACACACAACTATCACATCAGACCTTGCCATCTGGAAAGGAGACACTACCTTCACGAACACTAAGGTATAAATGAGTGAGAATAGCTTTCAAATGCCATTTCTTCCATAGGGTATTTGCATTTTAACAGAGTCCAAAACCTCAGGCTGAAGGGAAACTGCTATAAATGTGAACATATGAAAAGAGTTTGCAGTGGGTTGTTTTGGGGGTTTTTTGTTTGTTTTGTTTTGTTTTGTTTTTTGCTATTTCTCCATAGACTCAAAAATTACCCAGCAGAAAGTAGGTGCTTAATTATTCAACAAGAGAGAAATTGAGACTTACAAACCAGTGAGTTCATACCCAGTGTAGTTTGTTGGTGGAAAAAGAAAGCGAGAGGCAGCCCTCAAGGCTTCTTCAGTGCTGGGCTCCTGCTCAGTCCCTGGCAGCCCCTGGGGGGCGGGAGGGGGGCTTCACAGTGGGTTTTGAGGCACCGTACCTCCCAGGGGTCCTTTTACCTGAATTCCAAAGGAAGGATTTCCAACACACTCTGTTGTCAGAGCATCCTAGCAAAACTGCTGTGCAGCTGCTGAGCCCTCTCCCACAAGCGTTGAACTTGGACGGGGGGCGGTGGGGGGGAGGGAGGGGAAGAGGGTAGGGGGCAGGAGGGCTCTATCCCAGTCCTAGAAGAGGGCTGATAGCTGCTTCTGATATCTGCTCTCCCCTTTCTTCAGGTTCTCTTTATAATTGTGAGCTAATCCCTTCTTGCTCCAAACCTCTATTAAAATCAATAATTCTGTATAGTAAGCATTTCCTGTTCAAATTAAGTAAATAAAGTGCTTTTTTATATTGCCTTGAACTTGATAAATTACCAAGCTCTGATCCTCTTGCCTTGCTCCCCTTCCCTATCCCACCAGCATAAGAGGTTATCCCTTCTGCCAAGTGATTCAGACAAAAGCCAGAACATCTAGTTGTAAGGACTTTGTACAATTTCCTGATGTATAAAATCACCAAAAGGCAATGTCTTCCTCATGGCTTATAAGCAGAAATAAATTAAAATACCCTTAATTTCTAGGGGCTGTAAACTTATTTGCTGGATCAGTTCTTGGCCTTTCCTAGGTTGTAGAAAATCTAAGAAAATAGTCCATGGGGTAGGAAATCCAAATAAAATAAGAAGCCTAAGTTTATCTACCTGATTCATGCTGGAAAATTTAGGAAATGAGAAAGAAAGAAGATCAAAGTATCCTGAGTGTTGGAAAAAGTCATGATAAAGAGAGAGAGCTTTAGAAATTTAGAGATTTAGAGATTTAGAAATTTTCAAAGCGATTTTAATAAGTAGTACTATAAATTATAAATGTAATCTCTCTTTAATCCTTCAAGAGATACAAGCAAAGATTGCAATTACTTTTTCTTATGGCTGCTGAACAGTTTTTTAAAGAATGAGGCAAGCCACATGGGTTCCTGTCACATTCAACAGTCTAGACAATGTCGTTGTAACACTTCAAAATGCTTATTCTTTCAAATAAACCTACATGAAGTTCCTGCTGTGGTGCAGCAGGTTAAGGACCCTGAATTGTCTCTGCATCGGCACAGGTCACTGTTGAGGTGCAGGTTCAATTCCCAGCCCAGTGGAGTGGGTTGAGGATTAGGTGTTGCGGCAACTGTGGCAGTAGTTTCCAGATTCGATCCCTATCCTGGCAACTTCCATGTGCCACAGAGGCGGCCAAAAAAAAACAAACCCAAATAACTCTACAAAGGTACCCTAAACTTCTACTTCTGAACCAGGAGATTCAATTTCCTAATAGTGATCATATTTAACCCTCATTAACACAGGTGAGGCGTTCCCATTGTAGCTCAGGGGAAACGAACCTGACTAGTATCCATGAGGACACAGTTCCGATCCCTGGCCTTGAACAGTGGGTTAAGGATCCAGTGTTGCTGTGAGCTCTGGTGTAGTTTGCAGACAGGGCTCAGATCTGGCATTGCTGTGGCTGTGGCCTAAGCCAGCAGCTACAGCTCCGATTTGACCCTTAGCCTGGGACCCTTCATATGCTGAGGGTGGGGCCCTAAAAAGACCGAGGGAAAAAAACAAAAAAAAAAGGAGAGAGAGCTGAAATATCTGTAATGCTTCCACAGGAGAAGCCAACTTCTCAATCAAAGTATATGTGCCCTCCAGTCAGGGACTGATGGTCACCATTCCTATTGGTCAGCCTGTGAACCTCTCTCTAGAGTTTTGATGGGGTTCCTTCAACATGACAAATGCTTTCTCAACTAATTGGTAAAGATTATCACTGAATAACAAAGATCATCCTACATGCAAACTCTAGGAAATCATCCCCACAGGCCTCACCTTGCCATTGACCCAGGTTTGTTTCAAGCTAGTTCGATGAGCATGTAGTGACCAGTATAAACCTAACACAACCGAGAACAATAATGGGATTTGGTCCATTTACTTTGTTTCTAAAGGCAGATGTCATGTGGACCACACATCTTCTGATACCAATTGCTTTTGTCTTTCCATGTTTGCTTCCTGGTCTGGTACCCAAGCAGGTGTTCTGCCTATGATCTAAAAAAGGGTGACAAGGCCAATATCTCTCCTGCTTTACTTCCACAGGTCCTCAAAATCCTCATAGCTTCAACCCAATATTAGAGGAACCTCTTTCAACCTGATTCACCCAGCACAGGGTTGTCTTATCCAAATCACATCTTTCTGGCTCGCCCACAGCCTGAACCACCACCTCTGCTGTATTGTATTTGGACTGGCCCTAAAAGAAGATGATCCCGGAGCTCCTACTGTGGCTCAGCGGAAACGAATCTCACTAGCATCCATGAGGATGCAGGTTCAATCCCTGGCCTCACTCAGTGGGTTAAGGATCCGGCGTTGAGTGAGCTGTGGTGTAGGTCACAGACAAGGCTCAGATCTGGCATTGCTGTGGCTGTGGTGTAGGCCAACAGCTGCAGCTCTGATTCAACCCCTAGCCTGGGAACCTCTATGTCCTGGGGGTGCAGCCCCAAAAAACCAAAAAACAAAAACAAAACAAAACAAAACAAAGAGTAGCTGATCCCTGGGAGTTTCCTCATGGCACAGTGGGTTAAGTATCAAGCATTGGTACTACAGTGGCCCAGGTCTCTGCCTACCACCAAAAAAGTAGAAAAAGTAGATGATCCCTCCTTCCACTCTTTCTGACAAGGAGGAGTAGCAGTCTGTTTTGTTTCTTACAATCCCATTTTTCCAGTCTTCCTCACCCCTAGCACAGAGCAGGCCATTATTGTCAATCCTCTGATACGTTTATCATTTTGAACCAACATCTCTCATTTTATGCCGTCATTATGATCCATCCCATTTCCCAAAACCCCTTCACCGAAATAAATATATAGTTCATCCTGAGGCTTTTGTTACCAAGCTACTTTTACCTTTTTCCACATAAGAAGATAAGGATAGGCTGTAGAGAAAGCTTTGAGAACAAGTCAATGATTTTTTTTTTTTTTTTTGGCCCTAATTCAGAGATTCCTGTGGCAACTCCTGCTGATTGGCTGATACAGCATCCATAACCAATTTCTTGGTCCTTTATCCTTTTTCCACTGTAGAACATGGGATAATTAAGTATTCCCTTTTCCAAGGTTTTCTACAAGTAGAGTTAATCATACAGCGTAGATCTATCCAGTAAGATGTAGGAGAAGTCTGCTGAGGTGAAGACGGTCCTGGGAAAGCTATGGTTTCCTGATAAGAGAAGCAAATAGAGTTGGCCTTGCCCCATCCCCCATCTTTCTGCTTTGAAGGTAAGTGCAATACCTGATGCTAGAGCAGCCATTTTGTGGCTACGAGGCAACAAGTACAATGGGAATTTACCAGGACATTGTCAAGCTGCTGAACCAACTCTAGCAGCTGCCTTTCTCTCTGGCCCTTTGTTACATGAGCCACTATGAACTGAGTTTCCTGTCACAGGCAAACAACAGCATTTCTACTTAATGTACAGGGGCACCGGATGTATTCCCAGAGCTACCTTTGGAAGTTTCTTCATCATCTTCCCACTTCAAGAAAGAGCCTTTATTTAATAGTTGTTATTGTCCGGAAGGGTAAATACTCTTTTTTTTTTTCCATTTCAGCATGATTATCACAAAGATATAACTTTTTAGATTTTGTATGTTTATGAATTTAGTAATATCTATTAGTACCTTACATTTTGTTCCTTAATTACCATAATATATCTATTATTAATTAATCCATTCAAGTTTTTGCAAATATGATTAACTTTATGTCATAAATATACTTTATTCAAAATTAATATCATATTGTATACATCACTTATATTTTATAGTTAACATATCATCATCATATCATATTATATAATATGGTATCTACTTACTGTTTTTCTTTCTCACTAGAATGTGCCTAGAAGAATGCCTGGCACCAAGTAGCCATATAGGAAATATTTGTTTAATAAATAAATGACCCTTACTTAAAAAATACTTATTTAAAATTAGTCTATTTCAGGCCAAAAAAAAATTTTAATGGGTTTGTTATTAAGGGGTCAGTTTAAATGAGGTGTTCAGCTTGACTTCTTACAAAAGCAGCCTTTTAAATGCTGATAATTAGTTTTTAAAATAGATTACATTTGTTGTTATTTAAATTCCCCATAGGCCATTAGACTTCAATTTTTAAAATAAGAGTCTAGGAAGATGTCATTTTAGTAGACTCTTGTCTTGACCATGGTCTTTAAACCCAATATCTGAGCACAGATTCAAAGCACAACCTCTCTTCAGCCTCAGGGATCAGGAGCGAGATGCTGACCCACACTTTTGACAGTTAGTTTCCAAATCCCACTCAAAGATTCCTCTGTGACTGGCGTCATTTCAGAATGTATAGCCTTTCTTTTCTTCTAGGTTTCATGATTTAAATAAATAAAACCTTTATGAAATGTTTTCTTCCTTTTCTTCTTTTTTTTTTTTTTTTGTCCACACACATGTGGCATGTGGAAGTTCCCAGACCAGGGATGGAACTTGAGCCACAGCAGTGACAATGCCGGCTATTGGACTGAGGGTCTCAGTTCCTTATCTGCTGGAAGCTCCCTTCAACTCCACTGGGGCTTCCCATAAGTCAGTCCACAATATAACAGCTCACTTCATCAGACAGCAAGGGAGAGTCGCTCAAGCCACACACTCAGGCTTCAGTTTTCATCTTCTTTTCCTCACACAGTCAGTCTGTCAGTCAGTGTCCTACTCATTCCAACACTAAAACATCTCTCAAATCTGTCTCCTCTCCACTCCAAATGCTAACTTTCAAGCACCTCTCTTCTCTCTACAGAGCCGTCTCAATAGCTTTCTAATGGGTCTCTCTGGCCCAGTGGGGGGCTTCTAAATGTTTAACAACTGACCCTGGGGGTGGGAGGACGAATACAGCCCTGATGTGTAGAATCTGCTGGTTTCCATAGTTGAAATACTGCCACCCGGTTTATTTCAAGCTACAGGAGTGACATCACTGATGACAACACTGGGAAGAGAAGCCAGCAGCACACTGTTATATAGCATTTCTACCATACACAGGACAGGTAGATAACCTCAAGAGCAAAGAAAATGGAAAAATGGAGGAAGATAATTAGGAAGGGATATGCTTTGAGTATTTATTGTCTTTGGTTTTAATAACTTAACGGTAACTTTATAAAATTTAATGTTTAATAGCATCTATGCTCAACAACCCACTGAGAAAATTTCTGAAAACCTAATAATGGGCTCTCACAAACTGCTGTGTACCCACAACACAGCTCTGCCCCTTATCTCTGCAGTTGAGTTGCTCAACACAAACCTGGTCGTGTCACTGTCCCTGCTCGTTTTGGTAGTTTCTCATGGTCTGACCACACCTATGGCTCTGACCATGGGTCATCCTCTGACCACACCTATGGCCTCAACTGCATTTTAGGTCAAAATTAAACATGAACGGCATTAATAGCAGAAACAGAACCTAGCAATTATTGACAGCTACTCTGTGTTAAGTACTTAGCAGGCATGCATTACCTCATTTAATCTGTACAAAAATCATATGAAAACTGTATGCTGTGTCCCTATTTTACAAGTGAGGGAAATGAAGAGTGTTTCAGTGACCTGCAAAAATTCACACACAGGGTAAGTAACGGAGCTGATTTAATTATGAAACCCAGATTTTTAGGCCTAAAATAGTCTTATCAACAATTCGATGCTCTCCACATGCATTGTGTTCTTCCCATCTTCACCCATTGCACACTTTTTAAAATTTTTATATTTTCTTAAGATTTTTTATTTTTTCTATTACAGTTAATTTGCAGCATTCTGTCAATTTCTTCTGTACAGCAAAATGACCAAATCATACATACATATATGTTCTTTTTCTCATATTATCTTCCATCATGTTCTGTCACAGGTGATTGGCTATAGTTCCCTGTGCTATACAGTAGGACCTCATTGCTTTTGATTCTAAATGTAATAGTTTGCATCTACTAACCCCAAACTCCTGGTCCATCACGCTCCCTCCCCCTCCGCCTTGTCAACCACAAGTCTGTTCTCCATATCTGTGAGTCTGTTTCTGTTCTGTAGATAGGTTCATTTGTGCCATATTTTAGATTCCACATATAAGCCATTACACACTTTTTTTCTCTATCTAAAATGCCAAATCACCACTGACCCCAACACCACATCACATTTATCATGCTGCTACTCTAAGTACCTAGTTCAATGGTGAGCTAAACTAGAGGCAAGAGAAATTGAGAGAATCAAGAGTGTACAGAGTCCAGGAACACTGGAAGCTGTGCTTATTTGGGGCAGAGAGGTTTTATCAGAAAAAAAAATTTTTTTTCAATTAAAAATAAACTAAAAAATCATTTTATCCAAATGCCGAGGAAAAAACAGCTTGAAATAGTCAAAACATATTTGTTAAAAAGGGGTCTGGGAGTTCCCATCATGGCTCAGTGGTAACAAACCTGACTAATATCCATGAGGACTAGGGTTTCATCCCTGGCCTTGCTCAGTGGGTTAAGGATCCGGTGTTGCTGTGAGCTGTGGTGTAGGTCACAGACAAGGCTCGGATCCCAGGTTGCTGTGGCTGCAGTGTAGGCCAGGAGCTATAGCTCTGATTCGATCCCTAGCCTGGGAATTCCATATGCCTCGGGTAGGGCCCTAAAAAGACAAAAAAAAAAAAAAAAAAAAAAGAACAATGAGAACAACATACTGTAATAAAAATTAGCTGAATGTGATCTCTTTCTCTCTCCAAACATTTTGTTTTACTGTACTCACCCTTCTTGTGATACTGTGAGATGATAAAATGTCTAGCTGATGAGATGAAGGGAGGTGAATGGTGTAAGCATTAGGCTACTACTGATCTGCTGACCACATGGCAGAAGGAGGATCACCTGCCTCCAGTGATCCTGAATCACTGAGCCATGGTGATGTCATTGATGGTTGGATGTCGGCAGTAGACGAGGTCAATGGTTGGGGATCCCAGGCAGGACCTAGTGGGATGAAACGAGATTTCATCACATCACTTAGAACAGCACATAATTTAGAACTTATGAATTGTTTATTTCTTGAATTTTACATTTAATATTTTTGGACCACAGTTGACCACAAGTAACTGAAACCATGGAAATGCAATCACAAATAAGGGGGTACTACTATAAACTAAATGCCCATTTAATCAATTTTTAGCCAACAATTTAAAAACTGAGATGAACCTATGGGATATGACATGGAAAAATCTCTAAGATAAGATCAATTAAGTCAAGGGAAAAATATAAAGACAGTATGTATAATATGCACTCATTTTGTTTTAGTCCTAACTTAATAGCATATGTGTACATTTATATAAATATATAGAAAAATGTCACATTAAACATTTAATAGATATTTCTAGGAGAGGGGTAGTTTTTCCCTTCTTAATCTATACACTCTGTACAGTTTGCATTTTTATATTGCAAATGTATCTCTCAAGTAATTGCCTTTGTTCCATTTTGTTTTCTTACTAGGCATGACTTAAATGTCAGCTCTGTAATCTTCCCCTGATTTCCTTTGCCCTTTTTTGGTTGATTCAAAAGCCTGCTGTACATATCTTCACTTTCACATGTGTATTGTTATTTAGTAAATAACTGTAAATGTATGTTTTCTACATAGATGGATTCCCTGTCTCATTCAACTCTGAATTTCCCACATCCAGCACAATGTTTGGCATAGTGGGCTCTCATTGTTTAACTGAGAAAATTAATTATTCAATCAAACAATCAAATAATACAGGAGTGAGACAGTTAAGCTTTCCAAATTCTACGGCTAAATTATCTATTCTCTATCTGATTCTATGGTCTGTATTTCATCAAGATAAGCTCAGGACTCCTTTTTTTTTTTTTTTTTTTTTTTTTTTTTTTTTTTTTTTTTTGGCCGCACCCATGGCATATGGAAGTTCCCAGGCTACAGGTTCAAATCAGAGCTTCAGCTGCCAGCCTACACCACAGCCACAGCAACACGGGATCTGAGCTGTGTCTGAGAACTACACCACAGCTCACAGCAAGGCTGGATCATTAACCCACTGAGCAAAGCCAGGGATGGAACCCACATCCCATGGATACTAGTCAGATTCATTTCTGCTGTGTCACGACAAGAACTCCATGACTCTTGTTGAAGAAGCAGTATAGTGGTTAAAAGCAAGGGTTTAAATGCCAGCTCCATCACTTTCCAGCTGGTGACCCTGGGCAAATAATTTACTTCTGTATTTCAGCTTCCTCTTCCGTGAGATGGAGCTGGTAACTGTTTCTACCTCATAGAGCTGTTGTAAATATAAATAACTTAATACATTGTTGGCTATTAAGAAAAGATATTATCTAATAACAGCAGAAAAGAAAATCAAAATTAGTAAAATCTTCAAGACGTTTCCATTAAAGGATCCTACCCTATGGATTACGGCCTCATGAAACAGGATCTTCTATATTATAAATATAACATATAAGTAGATATAAATACATGAAAGATTTCTTTTTCCATAGAAGGCACATATATGTAAAAGGAATACTCAACCACTGCCTTTTACTGATACAAATTTTCTCAAAATGCAACCTTAGAAAATGAGGAGATCTAGGAAAATGAGATACGGTTTTTCACAAATGACTACAGTAGGTACAGGGAATCATCACAGAAGCATTGTGGCAGGTCCACCTGGTCTATACCCACCCCCCAAATCATTTCCACATTCTCTCTGTGCCACACTGGCTCCTCTCGCCCTCTGTAGCCTAAAGAAATTAACAAAAGCCAAGTGTGGTTTTGTGCTAAAAAAGAAAAATTACTTCCATCTTGGAATCTGAGAGAGAGAAGTTCAAAAGCTCAATTACACATCTTGAACTTCTGAAGAGGCTGAAGCAGGCTAGCATCCTCAAAGGTCAACCCAAAGAGGGTAGGCTAAGATGGGACAAAGCCCAGGATAGGCAGCTATGGACACCCCTGGAGATGGAGAAGCCTGAGCACTGCTCCTGGATGGGCGGATGGAAGCCTGGCTGCCCTAAGGGATCTTAAGTTGTTTTGTTCAAGAGAAGGGTATCCCTTGAGTCAGAAGGAAAATTTGAATATTTTCACTGAGGGAGTGCCTGTTGTGGCTCAACAATAATGAACCCAACCAGTATCCATGAGGACACGGGTTTGATTGCTGGCCTCGCTCAGTGGGTTAAGGATCTGGTGTTGCTGTGAGTTGTGGTGTAGGTTGCAGACGTGGCTCGGATCCCACCTTACTATGGTTGTGGCGTAGGCTGGCAGCTGCAGCTTCAATTCAATCCCTAGCCTGGGAACTCCCATATGCATGGGTGCAGCCCTGAAGAAAAAAAAAAATCGCACTGAGGGGTAGAGAGTCACTCCTTTAAACTGTGTACAGACCCATTTCTGTGCTCCTGCCTCAGGCCCAAGGGATGGCTGTGGATGGAATTCAGTTTCCTGGCACCCCTGAACATCTCCAGGAAGAGGAAATCATTGAGAAAGTCTACTTCCTTGTGTTTCAGAGATGTTCCACACAGGTGGGAATTAATGGGGATCTCCACCCCACCTGCCACAAGCCACATTTCTAAGGGGGAAATAATGTATTTCATTGGTTCATCCTCTTCTTTCATTGGTTTCTGGTAAGAGTTTGATGCCAGTGGCATCAAAGGCTTCTGGGGAAATTGGATCAACCCACCAGCCTCAAAGATTGCTCTCAGGCTTTCCAGGTCATGATTTCTGATGACATAATTGACCACCTGAGTCTATATAACAAGGAATCTTGTTTAATACCATTCATACAGACCCTGTTGATAAAAGAAACAAGACTGAGCAACAAAGCAGAGAAAAGGAGGCACACAGACCCCAGGAACCTCAGTGAGAGTGTCTCTGGAAGACACAAAGCCGACAAACCATGTGAGTGTGTATGACCATGAAGACTTTGAATTAGCTGCCAGACAGAGTAAGTGCCCTAAAACCAAGATACATTTTAAAATGCTTTTATTCCGAATATTTATTCATAGGTCAAACCTCATTTTTCATTTCACTAATGCATTCATATTCCACCTGTTTTCCTCTCCCTTAGGTGCTTTACATATCCAAATGAACAAATACCAATTCACTCCAGGTTCCCTCCTGTCTCTTAACTCTCGGCCTCTGACATTCCCTTTCCCTCCCTCCTACCTGCTCTGAATCCTGCTCTCTTGGACCTTCTTAGTCCCTAATCTGATCTGCAGGCCCAGGCTTACCACCCTGAGCCCCGCCAGTGTGTCTCTTTTGTGTGCCCTGAAAAATGCCAGGAAGTCATTTTGCTTTGATTTCAAATCCAAGCATAAGAAAAGCTTTACCAATTCAGTCTCAGCATCCTGTTCTAGAGTGAAGGTAGTAAAAAGAGTTTGTTCTTCCCAAGTGTGGTTTTGACCTCAAGATTTTTTTTTTTTTTTTTTTTTTAGGGCCATGCCTACAGCATATGGAGGTTCCCAGGCTAGAGATCGGATCAGAGCTACAGCTGCTGGCCTGCGCCACAGCCATGACAACTCAGGATCTGAGCTGCAACCTACACCACAGCTCACAGCAACACCGGATCCTTAACACACTGAGCGAGGTCAGGGATTGAACCCACATCCTCATGGATACTAGTCAGGTTGGTTACCCCTGAGACGCAACAGGGAACTCCTCAAGAGTCTGTAAACAACACTTTGTTCATTGAACCAGACTCAACTGATCAGCCTGAATGGCTAAGAAAAAAATCTCCCCTTATATTTAACATAATAATCTAATCACCAGGGAAATTCCACCGAACAATAAGTCAGAGGGACTTGCAGATAATCTCCCCTTTTAGAAAGCTGCAGTTAGAAACCTGACATGATTCAGCCCACTGAGAGTACTTCTCCACTGTCCCAGAGAAGCAGCCCAGGGTCTACCTGGGTTATTGGATGGTAATTATTTTTGTAAACTTTCTACTGATACACATCAGTGTGCAGAAATTTTAAGTGTACACCTAGTGGGTTTTTACAACCTGAACAGCCTGTGTTACTAGCACCCAGAGCAAAATATCAGATGTTACAAGTATCCCAGAAGCCTCCCACATAGCTCCTCCTAGTCATTAACTCATTTAAAGGTAAGTACAACTCTGACTTCTATCCCCAGAGATGAGCTTTGACCGGTTTTAAACTTTATGTAAGTAGAATCAGGCCATATCATACTTTTATGTCTGGCTGCTGCTTCTTCTTTTCTTTCTTTCTTTCTTTCTTTTTTTTTTTTTTTTTTTTTTTGTATTTTTAGGACCAAACCTGAGGCTTATGGAGGTTTCCCGGCTAGGGGTTGAATCAGAGCTGTAGTTGCTGGCCTATGCCACAGCCACAGCAACATGGGATCCAAGCCACATCTGTGGCCTACACCACAGCTCACGGCAATGCCAGATCCTTAACCCACTGAGCAAGGCCAGGGATCCAACCTGTGTTGTCAGGGATGCTAGTCAGATTTGTTTCTGCTGAGCCACAATGGGAACTCCTGTCTGGCTTCTTTCCCTCAGATATTATGTCCATGAAATGAGTCTATGTTAAGATGTGTATCATTAATTCATTCCTTTTCCCTACTGTATAGTATTCCATTATGGAAAAACACCACAACTAATCTACTGTAAATGGACATGGGTTGCTTTTAATTTGGGCAATTATGAATAATGCTGCTACATGTACATGACTTTTGGAACACATATTTATGAGTTTTTGTTGGGTTTATACCTGGCAGTAGGATTGATACAGTATAGGGTACACATATGGTCGTTTTTTTGTTTTTTTGTTTTTTTCCTTTTTGGCCATGCCCATGGCATGCAGAAGTTCCAGGGCCAGGGATCAAACCTGCACCACAACAGCACCTGACCACTGCAGTAACAACACCAGATCCTGAACCCACTGCACCACCAGGGGAACTCTCTGTTTAGCTTTAGAAGACAGTGCCAGTTTTCCAAGCTTTTTCTCACCATTTACACTCCCACCAACAATACATGAGCTCCAGTCCTCCACATTCTCTGCAACACTTAGTATTATCAATTTTTAAAATTTTAAGCATTTCATGGTGCTTGGGAATAGCTCATTAAAGTATTATTTTGCATTTCTCTAATGGCTATTGGTGATGAGGATCTTTTTTGTATGATTACTGGCTATTAAGATATCTGCTTTGAAGAGGGCTAATTTGACCTTTTGTCCACTTTTAATTGGGTTTTCTCCTTATTGATTTGTAGAATTCTTAAAATTAATTCCAGGGGTTAAACGTTTGTCTAATATTTGTGTATGTAAATATCATCCACTGTTGCTTGTCAATTCACTCTCCTTAACAGTAAAAAAAGAGATTCTCTTTTAACGAAGTCATTTTATGAGCCTTTCACTTTATAGTTACTATTGTGTCCTACTTAAGGAATCTTTGCATATTCCAGGTCTTAAATACATTCTCCAAAGTTATCTTCTAGAAAATTTGTTTCACATTAAGTTCTATGATCCACCAAGAACTGAGTTTTGTGGATGGTCTTAGATGCGGGCCAAAGTCCTTTTCTCCCCATATTTATATCCAATTGGTCTAGATCTAGATCTAGCACAAATTACTGAGGAAAGAAAAACAGACTTGGGCCCTGTACTGCTGTGTCATCTTTGTCATAAACCTGGGAGCCAGAGATACATGTGGATCTGTTTTTGGACTTTCTATTTTATTCCTTTAGTCAATCTGACTGTTCTTGAGCCAACAGTGTTCAACAGTGTTCATTACTGTGGCTTTATAAGAAGTTTTGTTATCTGAAAGTCTACATCCCCCAACTTTGGTCTTCAAGATTATCTTCACTATTTCTAACTCTTGTATTTACATATAAATTTTAGAAACAATTTGTCATTTTCCATTTTTTTAAAAACTGCTGAAATTTTTATGAAGATGGCACTAGATTTATTGATTAATCTGAGGAGAACTGGCATCTTTTCAATACTAAGTCTCTAATTCATGAATATGTTATAGCCCTCCATTTACTTAGGCCTTTAATTTCTGTCAATAATATTTTATAGTTTTCTTTGTAGAGGGCTTGCATTTATTACATATTTCCTGACTACTTACTATTTTTGATGCTAGTACAAGTGCTGTCTTTTTAAAAAAATTATTTTCTAACTTGGCGTGGCTGATCTATGTAAATACAATTGATATTTATATGTTGACTTTACCATACATAGTGGATTTATTAAATTAACTATTATTAATCTTAATACTTCTTTCGTAGATTTTTTTTTGGAACTTCAGTGTGCACAATCCTGTCATCTGCACACAAAAATTTTATTTCTTCCTATATAGTACTTGCCTCTTTTGTTTCATTTTCATGTCTCATCGTGCTGACTTGGAATTCTAATACAATAATGAATAAAAGTGGTGATATAGACATCTTTGCCTTATTCCTGCTGTCAGGGGAAATACTTTCACCATTTAATCATTAAGAATGATGTTTACTGTTCATTTGGGGGGAGGGGTTTGATTCCTTTTTAATTATGAAGATTATTTTTTATTCCTAGTTTGCTAAGGAATTTTTTTCATGAGTTGGTATTAAATTTTATCAAAGGTGGGTTTTTTTTGTTTGCTTTTCTTGTTTTTTGCTGTTGAGGGCCACACGTGCAGTATATGGAAGTTTCCAGACAAGGGGTCCAATTGGAGTTGCAGCCACCGGCCTATACCACAGCCACTGCAACACCAAATCCAAGCCGCATCTATTACCTACACTGCAGCTCATGGCAACAACAGATCCTTAACCCACTGAGCGAGGCCAGGGATTGAATCTGCATCCTCATGGATACTAGTTGGATTCCTAACCCACTGAGCCACAACAGGAATTCCAAATGTGATTTCTTAATTCATTCAGGTGATCGGGTTTTTTTCTCTGTCACTGTGTTAAATTTCTGCTTAATTACACCGTGATCAAAGTACATACTCTGTATGATTTTGATTTTTTGAAAGTTGTCGAGACATGTTTTATGAGCTAGCATATACTCTACTTTGGTAAATGTTCCACCTTCACTTGAAAGGAAAGTGTATATCTGCAGTCATTCAGTACACTATTCTATATACGAAGTTAGGTAAGTTTTGCAAATCATGTCATTGACATTTTTTATGTGCTTACTCAATTTTGTTGTCTGGAAATCAATAGCCAGAAAAATAATTAGAAAATCACCAACTGTTTGGAAATAAAGCAGTATAATATGCACTGTAAATCAACTATACTTTAATTTTTAAAACAATAATAATACTAATTAACCCATGAATCAAAGAAATATTCACAATAAAACTTAGGTATAGCAGTGCTTAGGAAAAAAATTTATAACTTTAATGCTTATGTTGGAAGAAGAGTAAAGCTTAAATTTAGGATTGTTTTTATCCTCCTTTTAAGTTGATGCTTTTAACATTATGAAATGTCTATTTTTATCTGTAACAGTTCTTCTCAGCTGGGGACATTTGGTAATATCTGGAAGCAACTTTGGTTGTTACAGTTTGGAGTGGAGGGTGCTGCTGGTATCTTCTGAGTAGGAGCCAGTGATGCTGATAAGCATATTTCAGTACACAGGATAACCCCCCCCCCACACACACACACACACAAAGAATTATCCAATCCAAAATTCCAGTAGTGCTGAATTGAGTAACCTTGGTCTATAGTAACACTTGTTCCTTAAAAATCTGCTTTGTCTGATATTAATTTCATTAATATCCATGTGGATCATTTTTCTTCTGCCTGAAGACCTCTCTTTTGGTGTTGATATGCTAGAGATGTGTTTCCTCAGCTTTTGTTTATCTCAAAATTGTTTTTATTTTACATGCTTGTGTGTGTGTGTGAGTGTGTGTGTGTGTGTGTGTGTGTGTGTGTGTGTGTGTGTTTAGGGTCGCATCTGTGGCAAATGGAGGTCCCAGGCTAGGGGTCAAATCAGAGCTGTAGCCACTGACCTATGCCACAGCCACAGTAATGCCAGATCCAAGCTGTGTCTGTGACTTACACCACAGCTCATGGCAATGCCAGATCCCTAACCCACTGAGCAAGGCCAGGGATCAAACCTGCAACCTCATGTTTCCTAGTCGGATACGTTTCCCCAAGAAGAAAACTCCTACATGCATTTTAAAGAATGTTTTCCTTGGTAAAAAAAATTTCTTTTGCCACTTAACAGATGCCATTCCATTTTTATCTAGTTTCCATTAGTTCTCATAAAAGTCAAATGTTACTCCTATTTTCTCCTGTGAACATGAACATGTTTCTTCTCTTTCTGACTCCTTTTAAATTTTTATTTTTGACTTTGTCTTTTCATATCATGATATACCTAGGTGTGGTTTTCTTTGCATTTCTCCTGATTATGATACATAGAACTTCTGAATCTGTGGTTTCATGTCCCATGGATTTATGGAAATTGTCAGCCAGTATATTTTCAAATATTACTTCAGATCCACTTTCTCTCTTTTCGCTTTCTAGGACTTTACTTATACACATTTATATTGTCTATTTCCCATCCTTTCACTCCCTCTGTGCATCGATCTGAATATTTTCTACTGACCTATCTTCCAGTTCAACTATCCTCTTTAACTGAGTTCTGATCTTCTATTAAACCTACCTTTGAGTTATTAAATTCAGCTATTGTAGTTGCAGTTATAGAATCTCTATTTGATTCATGTGTATAGGATCTTGTTTTCTGGTGAAATATTCCATTGTTTCCTCTATTTTGTTGAGCACATCAGTCACAGTTATTTTAAACTATGCCTGTGTCTGAGAACCCCAATATCTGAATCATCTATGGGTCCATTTCCTTTATAATTGTTCCATGGGGTTTTTTTCCCTTGGTCCTTTGGTCCTGTTTTCTATTATGCTTAGTAATTTCTTGTATTAATATGTGAGAAATTCTGTCTGTGTATAATTCCATAGAGAGGATTTAATTTTTTTTTTCCTGGAAGACAGAGAACTGGGAGATCATCCTAATCCAGGTAAGGGGAGTCTATTTCTGGTTTCCCCTTGTCCCACTGCTTGCCCCTCCAGCAGTCCCAACTGCAAGCCTCAGCTCACTACCAGCCCCCGTCTTCCTGAATTCCAATTTCAGTCTCCTTAGTTCTGTGACACTACCCTCTCCTCTTAGCCTTTTAGCCTCTTGCACATACTTTCTGCTTGGTTTATCAGCATCTCATTGCAAGCATGTACTTCTTAGGATGTGACAAACGACTCAAGGAAAAATTACAGGCCGGATATTTGGCTCAATATTTACAGCACTCTTTCCTCTAAGATCTCACTACTCAAGTCAGGGCCACCTTGGGAATCTTGAACTCTAATATTTAACTCTCAGCCTAATGAGCACACTTGCTTCGAGATTTCTGTCCAGACTGTGTGCCTTTCCCTACAATTGGTAAATGCCCCATATGGAAAAACTGAATGACTGTAGGACTCACTTCAATGCATTTTCCTTCTCTTTGGAACTTCGACTTGTCAAATCCTGGCTGCCTTGATTTCCCTTTGTGGTCTTGAAACATCTGTTTTATAGTTACTCTTAGCAAAAAAAGGTTAGTCTGATACTACCTACTCAATCTTAATCGAAAGCAGGAGTGGTAATTACTTTTTAATAGTCTACAAGCAATACAAAGTTAAGAACTAATTGGCTTCATTAAATTATTTGGTTAATTAGACTAATAACTACCTTGAATTTCCACAGCACTATTCTTCCAAGGATTTCAAAGCACTTCTGCACATTAACAAAGGACCATTATTAGTTCCCCTCCAGCTCTAATTTGAAAATTTAAAGTCGAGTAATGGAATAAAATAACTTAGGTTTCCCAGGTATATAGATAGCCAGAGAAATTAAATAAAAACAGTGCTAAACATGTTGACTGCTGAAATCACTGAAGTGGTTTAAAATTCTAAGAAATAGACTCCCCATAAGTACACCATGCTTCATAAGAAGCATGTTGGTCCCCATAACCTCTGGCAAACTAAAGGAATATGGAAGGAATCTAGCATGTACTAAGTTCTGTTTTGGATACTTCATAACACAGAGTAGACAGATGGACCTCAAGGCCACTCAGTCATGTTTTTAAAAACATGATTACAGGCAAACCTGAGAAATACTGCAGGTTCGATTCCAGACCAACACAGTAAAGCGAATATCACCGTAAAGTGAATTAACAGGAGGTTTTGGGGTTCTCAGTGCCTATAAAAGTTGTGTTTACACTATACTGTAGTCTATTAAGTGTTCAGTAGCATTATGTCTTTTTTAAAATGTACACACTTTAATTTAAAAATACTTTATTGTTAAAAAATGCTAACCATCCTCTGACAATGCAGAGTCACTACCAACCTCCAATATGTAAAAAAAAAAAAAAAAAAAACCATGATATCTGTGAAGCACTATAAAGAAAAGCGTGATAAAATGAGGTATGCCTGTTACAGTGAAATAATTTTCTATAAGATTTATAAGACAACAAACACTGCAGTTTAATTCAGAATTGGGTTTCTCATGTAAGTGATGCCATGACGATATTACAAACTATATTCTGTTTATCTTTTCAGGTTTACTGTAGCAGTAGCCTTTGAAGTGAAATTTTTTTTCCTGTGAACTTGCAGTTTTTTCCACACCTTCTCTCCAGAATTGGCATTAAACCTGGATTTCTTACCAAGTCTTTCCAGAGAAGCATATTCAGCTTATAAAAAAATCTAAAGATTAAAAAGGACCAAAAACCTGAATGAGGAGGCAAATTACAAAATAAGCAAGAGCAAGCCTATAGACCTGAACTCTAAATCATAGCAAATAGTTACAAATGAGACACAAAGCACCCAATAGACATCCAATAAATATTTGATGATATTGATTTCTTGCATCCTACAATGAGTTTTTAGTGGGGCTTTGATAGTAATTGGGTACCTCATCTTAATACCTTGACACAAAGGAATTTGGATTAATCCATCATCACACCTCTCCAAGATTCCAAATAACAAGCACCACAAGCTGGGTGAGAACAGGTTGACCTCACAAGGCCCCTTGCAGCCTTGTGACTTAAGAATGAATAATGTATGGAGGCTGGCATTTTTATAGCCAATTTCTGCCCAGAATTGAAATTGTCTCATAGAGACTGGCTGGACTTCTTACCTTTTCTTGAAAGACTAGGAAGAAACAAATATGGTTCTGCCCACTTTACGATACAGAATTCAAATATTTCAACAAAGGTCACATAACGTGACCACCTCGGCTAGGTAAAGTGCCTGGCTGTCCCCACTTCCCGTTGAAAGCGTCATTGATTAGTGTTAATTTTCTGCTTACTGTTACTCCTTACCCTGTTTCCTTCATAGACCGAATCCTAACGAATACACTCTTTCTAATACAGTGGTACCGTTTTCTTATGTTTGCAAATCGATCACATCTAGTATAATTCTTCTAATGCACAACTCATCTATTTCGTCTGTTTATGAATAAGCAATAAAGTGAAATTATGTAAGTGAGGAATGGGGGGAGAACTGGGCACTCATTTCCTTTCTGCATTTGCCAAAAAACTTTCCACCTTGTTGAATGTTTCTATTAGGTTATTATCACCTGCATGACGAAGGTAAAAGATGGGATAGACAAATAAGGCTTTTAGCACAGTATGATTAAAAAAGAATAGTTTAGATGCTTAACAACCACACACTTCACGAAGCTTAAAAAAATCCAAAAGGAGAAGTTTTAGAAATTATAGAGTATCATTTGATTTTAGGCAATGAATAACTAAATATTTATCTTTTCTTGATTCTTGTATTATAATTGCCTACTATCCACAGTGAGAAGATCCATGGAAGAGGTTATAAACAAGTTCCTACTTTTTAAATAAAAACATCCAAGTCTCCAAATTCAGTAACGCTGTTTCCATTCTTGGTACACAGCGTGCGATATGTCGAACTTCCTTTAAAACCTTGAACCCACCTCACCAGCCTTTGGGGTAAAAAAGAAATCGCGTCAGTAGAGACCAAACTGCCAGAAAGAGCAGCTCCAATGTGTCCCAATATCCAGCCAATACCCTGCAAGTGTCTGTTTCATGGTTGGGAGAGGTAAGTGTGCCCATGAGGAATAAATGAGGAAAACGGCTTAGGGGAATATGCACAACCACGGTTGGAATGTGACTGGCTTTATTCTGTCTGTGGATGTGAGCAGACTGCAACCTCCTTCTACTTCTACAGCCCTTTGCTCCGTGAAGTTAGCCAGAAACCACAGCTTCAAGTGTCCTCCAAGGGAGATGGAGGGTCGGCAGGGATAGAGGGGACCAGCTTGCCTGGGGCCTCTGCTTTAGGCTGCTCGGCCCTGCTGGAGCATTTCCCATCCCCACACAGCCCCACCCCTACTCCCACTCCGACAACACCCAGCAAAGAGTTGACTTCAGGACACCTCTCCCTGTACGTGTGTTCAGCTCGCTCATTCCCTCCAAGAAGGACTTTGCTCTGGATTAAACTCTCACCTCCCGCTACCGTTTCTCAGGTTGCATTCAGAATCAGGAAATCCAAGAAATATATTCACAGATGTTCCCTTGTTTATGTGTTGACTCTGTGTAATTTGTTTGCCCTAATTTGTTTTTGTCTACCCTGGGACTTCCCTTTTTAATTTCCCTTTCTCTGTTTACCCCTCTTTGTGGAGCAGCGGTCTGTTAAGCTGTGAGAGGCGCACGCCAAATTAAAAAAAAAAAAAATGCACTGCAGATTGTTTTAAGCGTGGGCTGCCCCTTTGGGCCTGAAGGCCTTGCTTGAAGCCCGCACCTGCTCCTCCTCCTGAGACACAGGGCTCCTGATCTTTATCCCCTGCCTTTAAGCTGCCTGATTCCTATTATCCAAAGTCAAACAGCGTTCTCTACATTCACGCCTCCAGCACTTGGCATGAAATTAATAAGCCTGGCTGATATATTTCCCTGGAAGCCTGCCACTCTTTAACAGTGGTGTTAGATTAAAAATTTTGGCATGGTTAATGAACAGGGAAAAGCCGAAGCCAAAAGTTTCATGCAGCAATGCAAAGATTTGGGGGCTATGAAAAGAATACCAACTTTCCTCATATTTTCTGAATGCCATCCTAATTACAGGGTTAGATAACAAACACAACTAGACAGTCAGCACTAGAAGAAAGAAGGCACTCTCAGGCTCTACTCATATTTAGATTTTATCATCTGTCCTTTCAATCACATGGCCCTCTGTTAGACTGGGTTATCGAAAATTGTAATAATAGCTATTTGTGCTCGAAACAGTCCTCCCTCATCCCAGGTCACAATTTTTCTCATTAAAGGAGCATTGTGAATGGATTTGGGGCCATGAACAGGTCTTTGTGAATTGAAAGTCAATCCAGTGAGAGGAGATCATTTGGAGTTTCTGAAAAACCAGTGTCTCGTTATTGGAATTCTAGTCTCCAGCCACATTCCCTAAATCTTAAGAACACAGCACCCCGGCTCCATCACAGGGGACACCCTTATCACCAAGCCCCATCCTTTGCCCCCACCCCACCCCCATCTCAATACAGCAACAACCGTAAAGAATCAGCTTCACTCAGAAGATGTAGTAGCTGCACACAGCCCATCCCGTTGGGTGTTTCTCAAGAGCTTTGACAAGGGTTTGGCAAAACCAAGGCAGAGTCCTGTGTGCACACAGCACCATGGCAGCACATGAGATGCTGCCTGAACACGAACCAGACATGAAACCGGGTGCCACTAGTGCTCTGTTACCCGATTCCCCTCTCCACCTCTTCTTTTCCTTTTTTTGGCCACCCTGTGGCATACGGAGTTCCTGGGTCAGGGATCAGATCTAAGCTGCAATTGCAACCTACACCACAGCTGTGGCAACTAGGGAACCTTAACTAACTCACTCTGCCGGCTGGAAATCGAACCTGCCTCCCAGCGCTCCAGAGATGCTGCCAATCCTGTTGCGCTACAGCAGAACGCCCTCCTCCACTTTTTTTTTTTTTTGGCCACACTTGAAGCATGTGGAAGTTCCTGGGCCAGGGATCCAAACCTCACCACACCATCGACCCAAGCCCCTGCAATGACATTGCTGGATCCTTAAGCCGCTGCACCACAAGGGAACTCCACCCCTCTCCACTTCTGAGAGAATAACCCCACATGGCCAGAGGCCTGGGAACATGAAAGGACCAGAATGCAAGAAAGAAAGGAGAAAAAGGGAAAGTTCCCTCTGCTTAGTGGGAGCACAAATATGCTATCCAGCCTTGTTCTAGCTCCTGAAGAATGACTGGGCATCACAGTGACGAACACAGGGGCATGCCACCCCCCTTGGGACCTCTTGGCTCTGAGACCCAAGGCCCAGCAGAGGTGGGAGGTCAGGAGCTGTAGAGTCCCCAGTTCCTTGATCCAATTTGGAAAGCCTGGGAAAAGTGCTCAGAAGGAGATGCTCAGCTGATCAAACATAAGATTTATTTTTTATGTGCTCTGAAGTGGCAAGTAAAATCAAACTAAACCCAGCTATGATCCATGGATAATACAAATCTAAGAGACTGTTATTTTTAGGTTTCGCTTTAGTTTCCCTGATCAATGGAATGATCATAAGAAAAAGCATCCTGTCAAAATCACCAGCTTCACTCAAAAAGCTCATTTACAACTGAAATAAATCACCTAGAGGTAGATGCATGGGAATCACGTCACCTCTACTCGTATTGGCCAACGTGTCAGCCATTCTGGCACAAGTACCCTAGGTAATCAATGACTTGGAGAAGAAACCTCAATGGTAAATACCCCTCCCTGAGCTGAAAGTAGAAAGGATGGCTAACACCCTTCCCTTAAGTAACCGGGAGGCAAAGGGCTTTTACAGCACGTGAGGGATTCATCAGGAGACAAGAGTTGACCCTTGGTAGAGTCAAATCAATTTCATAGCAACCCATTACAAAAGCGTATACCATAGTCATTATTGCAGAATACTTCAAAGCTTTTTTTCAACATAAAGCAAGCATAAAGAGATCAAAGTTCCTGGACCACACATAATGCAGTTGAAAGTTGTCCCAACATGTTCTCTGCCTGCAAGACAAATAAGTTAAATATATTTGCAAATGTCAACTTCGTTCCTTTTAATGCTTCTTAAATCAGGTCAGTGAGTCTGTTTTGGAAACAGAAGTAGGATGACTCAGATACTAGCTTGGCTCATTACTTGAGCTTAGACAACAAAGCAACTCAATTGTAAGCACTTTGGAGTTGCCCTCCTATGGTCCACATCCTGAGGACACTGTTAACACTCTGACCGTCTATACTTAAAGCCCAGATCCTTTGTTCAAGAACAGTATGCTGCGATTATACACTTGCATCATTATCATGAAACCTGAAAAAAGTAAAGCCGTTTTTAAAAATGTGTTCAGCTCTTCTGGGCCTCAGGGTAAATGCTGGCTTGCTCCTGTGGCTGCACTCAGAGTTTTGTCTCTCAAACCGAACTTACCTTGAATACTAAATTCCTTTTAAAGTAAAATGAACCTCTGTCATAAATGATCTGTCCCATTTTAAAGACTGGTTTCAATGTCCCAACATGTCTGTTTTGTCTTTGACCCTGTGAACTCACATTGCCCCCTGCTAATACCTTTCTTGGGGAAGTGTCACAATTTCCCTTGTAATGGAGTCAGGGTTTGTTTTTGTTTTTGTTTCTTAATCTGTCTCAGTTCCTCAATTAGAGGGTAAGTATTTCAAGGGCAGATCCCATGTCCTTGCCCTCAGCCTTCCCACAGGTTTGCCTTTCCAGGGCGAAAGATAGCTAGGCTCGTTCCAGCTTACAAAACAAAAACTTTAAGTTAGTTTGCATGGAATAAATGAATGAATAAAATGTTTCCAGTCAGCCCAGTAGTTTAAAGACAAAAACATTCTTTTCATGATTCTTTACATTCTGACCTCTGGGAGTAAATGCCTAGGCTGGGCAGAGGAAAAGGAGGATTTCAAGTGGACAGTAGAGCCTAATGATTTCAACAGGGACCACAAAAGTACTGCTTATGAGTAGAAAAATGCTCCAGGCTTCAAAGTATCATCCTGTAGCTCTCCGCTCTCCTCACTAACCCAGCTGGTCCAAATATTCTGCAGCATCTTCCCAGGCGTCCCATTCCTGGCAATTATAAGCTTCTACCAAGTAAGCAGCATATACCAGCCAAGAGACTGGGCATGACATTGAGCTTGGGAGAGCTCTTTACTGGGGTCCTAGACTTAGAATGGACAACTTGGGCATTGTATTGATTTCCTGTTGCTGCTATAGCAAATTACCACAAATGTATTATCTTAAAGTTCTGGACCTCAGAGGTTTAAAGTGGGTCTCACCGGACTAACACCAAGGTGTGGTCAGGAGTACATTCCTTCTGGAGACTCCAAGGAAGAATTCACTTCCTCTTTTACCAGCTTCCAGAGGCCACCTGCATCCCTTGGCTCATGACCCTGTTTCCGCATCTTCAAAGCCAACAGGCCACCTCCTTCTCACTCTGTCTTCTCTCTCGTCCCCTCTCCTCTGTCTGCCACAAAGAGCTCTTATCATTATACTGAGGCTGGACCATCCAGTATACACTTCCCCTCTCAGGGTCAGCTAATGAACAACCTTAACTCCATCTGCAACCTTAACTCTCTTTGCCATGTAGCCTAACACACTCATGAGTCCCAGGCGCTCAGGACATGGACAGTTTTGTGGCCATCACGCTGTCCACCACAGGCAGGCAGAACAAGGAAGCAAAGTCCCCAAGTCCTGGTGACCACTGGCTCAGGGTAAAGCAGGGAAGGCCCAGAAGCTAGATAACATTGCCTACAGAGAGCCCTCAGCCAAAGGGCCGGCGCTACCGTCCATCCCAAGGAGTTCATCAGAACCCTCCTACTTCAAAGATGGCTTCCCCTTCAAGGAAGAATGTGAAGGGATGAACTAACCCATGCTCAGGGACTCCCCAAGTGTTCCCATGACACCAGTGCTCCCCAAGAATGGGGCACCACTTGACCCAGGAAGAGGACTTACCAACAGTGAAATTCCAGCCTTCACTGGGGAAGTTATATGTATGACTCTCAAAATACACCATGTACTCATTCCTGTCCCCACCTTTGCAGTTAGGCTGCCCTTGTACCAAAGCAACAACGGTCAGAACATCACATGTATGTGAGAATGGGAGTGGGACAGACCACAAATACCCAACACACACACACACACACCCCTTTCTTATTCTTAGACATCCCAAGGATCCCTTTCTCAAGTAGAAAGTTAAATAGGAAGATAGTAACTTTTCTATGACAGTTTGCTGCTGCCACCCGCTAAGGGCGCCAGCCTGGGTCAGTTAACGTCCTGTGACGAGCAGGGGTGAGATTCTTTATGGGGTAGAGCTTATCCTCACCATATGTTTTCTAGTATTGGCCGAGAGCGTTAATTGGTGTTTCAGGAATCAGGAGGGGGAAGATCAAGGGCATCTAGAGAGAAGGCATTATGCAGTGTCCCCCTACCCTCAATTAGTAGGTTAGCACATGTCTAAATGCTCATAATTTGTGCTGATCTACCGCTTAGCCAGCAAATGGATCCCACTTGGAAGGTGCTGTGTGTCAGCTTCACAGTTTTCCTGTCTTCTAGTTTACCTGGGGGAAAAAAAAAGAGGAAGGAATTCTTTTTGAATGTGGTGGCTGCAAAATAAAGTGAGCATGACTATACTGAGATGCACAAGTAGCTGAAGGCTGACGTGGCACCTGGATGTCCTGACTCAGCCCCTCCTCCCAGGAAGACCCCCCCTCCCTACCATCCTGAGTGAGCTTGGATTTTCCCACTCCCCACCCCACATTCCCACCTGCCATCCCAGGCACCCACATAACCCCTTCCCAAGTCCATCAAGGCTCTTCCCATCTCCCCTTACAAACCCAAGCCTACACTTCTCCAGAGAGCTTCCAGTCCTTCTTGAATGTCCCACCTTGCTACAAATAAAGACATTCCACTAAAAAGGACACATAAAAATGGAATCTCAAAATGGAAAATATTCTAGAATTGATGACACTCAGTATAAGAAGTCTGCTGACCACGTAAATAAATAGATGCTGTGGTTTGGAGGATTTGGAACCACTTCACTGGAGGGCCATTTGGGTACAGTTATCAAGAGTCCCTCAAATGTTTATGTGCTTTAACTATGTAATTCCTCTCCAGGAATCCTTAAGGAAATAAAGAGAAATGTAGTCAAAGATTTATGTGCAATGTTTTTCATCACTAAGTTACCTGCAACTGAAAAAAGAAAACTTGGAAATAAAAGTGTTATTACCTGAATGTTTGCATCTCCCTAAAATTCCTAAGGTGAAATCCTAACCCCCAAAGGTGATCGTATTAGCAAGTGAGGCCTTTGGGAGGTGATTAGGTCATAAAGGTAGAGCCCTCACAAATGGGATCAGTGCACTTACAAAGAGGCTCCAGGAGTTCTCATTGTGGTGCAGCAGAAATGAACCCAACCAGTATCCACGAGGACGTAGGTTCAACCCCTCGCTCGTTGGGGATCCCACGTTGCTGTGGCTGTGGCGGCGGCTATAGTTCTGATTCGACCCCTAGCCTGGGAAGTCTGTGTGACGCAGGTGTGGCCCTTAAAAAAAAAAAAAAATTAAAAAAAAAAAAAGAGGATCCAAAGAGACCGGTAGCCTCCTTCCACTAGGCCAGCATACAAAGAGAAGTTTGCAACCCAGAAGAGGGCTCTCCCCTGACCATGCTGGCACCCTGATCTCAGACTTCCAGCCTCAAGAACTGTGAACAAGAAATGTCTGCTACTTATAGGGCACCGATTCTGTGATATTTTGTTATAGGAGCCTTAACAGACTAGCACAATGAATCCTAACAACAGAAAGGTGCTTAAATAATGCAGCCATTATAAACTACACCTTAGAAAAAATTTAATGAAACAAGAAAATAATTAAAATACAATTTTAAATAAAATAGCAGGATCCACACCCATCCCCAACTTTGATGCATGTATTGAATTATTAGTCAGGATTTTTTCCTAGTATTTCTTATTACTTTTACTCTTCCTGATGTGGTATTAACTAGCTCAGGGAAGAAATGACACAGCATAAAGTGGAAACCACAGGAGTCATTTCTTGATAAATGCTTTTTTAATAAAGGCATAGTTAATTTATAATTTTGTGTTAGTTTCAAGTGTTCAGCAAAGTGATTCAGTTTATATATATATGTGTGTGTGTATATATATATATATATATATATAAAGATTCAAATTATTTTCCATTATAGGTTATTACAAGATACTGAGTATAGTTCCTATATTATATAGTGGGTCCTTGTTGTTTACCAATTTTGCATATAGTAGTATATATATGTTAATCTCAAACCTCAGGAGTCAGTTCTTGATTCAAATGCCTGAGCCCTGACTTGGCAAAATAATTGGAAAGACAGTGTGAAGAAGAGCAAAGCCCACCATATTCCCCAACCCAGGGTTAGATAGGACTCCTTTTCTGGATCAAGGAAGAGCTGAAGGAGATACAGAGAAGGAAAGAGCATATTCATATCGTCAGCATGTGTGTGTGTGTGTGTGTGTGTGTGTGTGTGTGTGTGTGTACGTGCATGCACATGCGCGGGGGGAGGGCATGAAGAATGATGATAGGTCAGAAAAAACTGAGAGCAGAAGGAACCGAGTCTCTTCCTGAGCAACACTCCAGGAAACAGCAGAGTGCTGCAGAGCTCCTTACGCCCAAGGAGCAAGAGCCACATGCTGTGTCTAGGCTGATGAGAACTTCAACACACACTCCCAGTTCCTAGGAGAGCATAGAAGCAGCAAGACAGATCAGGGTTAGAAGAGGCCCTTTGATGGCCTCGGGAAATTTCCTACAACCCAGGTGGGCACCAAAGCAGCCAGACGATCCTGGGTGATCACCAAAGCTGGGAAGGGGCTGAGAAACAGAGGCAGGTACTCAGAGTCGAACTGATCCAGCCCTTTTGTTCTTTCACCAAAGACCAGAAACAGAGTTCCCTACTATTGTGCATGCCATTGTCAGTGACCCTGCAAGAGAGTTACATTTTAAACTTCTGACCTCTGCATCTGGCCACTCCGGCTGCCCTTCTCAAATGAAGGCCTCCTCCGAACCCACAGCTGGACCACTGAGCACAGGAGAAGGCTCTCTCACCATCCAGGATTCTCTTCATCATTGCAGAGGTCACAGAACAGCCGTGTGTGTGTGTGCGCGCGCGCCAAAAATTGCCAAGAGCTGGCCCATCACATTTTATCAGAAATGGTTTAAACAGTATATGTTGAGGCCAAGAAATAAAAGTACACCCAGCACATCAGAGAAGTAGATGAGGGGCACATGCAGGAAATGCACATACAGGCACACACACACACACAAATATAAAATTCAACCAGCATACGGAAAACATCCCACCTCATTAGGAACCAGCCAAAAATCTCTCTCCCTCCTCCTTCCCTAGGGCGTAGGTGGATAGTAAATGAGAATTTCAGCAAACAAATTCAACTTATGTTTGCCTTCTATCTACTGTGTGTCAGACACAGGGTAGCAACAGAAAGCCATTAAGTTCAAGCAAGGGGGAGCATGATCACCTCTATCAGCCCGTTGCTGTGGAAGGTGGACTGTGGGAGGGGGAGATGACATAAACTCAGTGCTAGTGGCCGTGCAGGTGACAACATTTGCTTTAAATTCAAGTCATTCTCTTCTTCCTTCTAACCTATTTTCTTTCTTTCTAATTTATTTTTTGTCTTTTTTTTATTATTTTTTTAGGGGTTACACCTGCAACATATGAAAGTTCCCCAGCTAGAGGTTGAATCAGAGTTGGAGCTGCTGGCCTACACCACAGCCACAGCCACATGGGATCCAAGCCACATCTATGACCTTCATCACAGCTCACGGCAATGCCAGGGATTCTTTAACCCACTGAGCGAGGCCAGGGATCGAACCCGTGTTTTCATGGATACTAGTCGGGTTCATTACCACTGAGCCACAACAGGAACGCCTCTCTCTCTTTCTAATTTAAATTCACTATAACTACCAATATTATAAATCCTGCTAAAGGGATGTTTTTATAAGAGGCTAAAAATTTTTCGCAAAACCTGTATCTGGCTTTTACTTTTCATCAAAGAGTTAAATCCTGAAGCTTGGAGGTGGTGTACAAATGTGCTCAAATTCAGGAGTAAGAATGAGCCATTTACTTTTGCTGCCTGAGTTAAGTGAACCAGAGCTCAGCAGACAAATACTTTCCAGATGAAAAGTCAATTTGCGCCAAAAAATGATCTTCCTTGAATAAATCATAAAGGATGAGAGTAAGGCACTTTGCACTTATCTAGTGCCGTGTGGCTGATATACAATAATAATGGCCGTGGTGGTCATCTGATCAACAAGAAGATGCTGTTCTTCACACAGAAGAGGAGAAAGACACCCAGGGTGGGAGTCTGAACTCAGATTTTCAACTCTGGAGATAGTCTACTTTAAATGTATCCTGTTTTGGAGTTCCCACTGTGGCTCAGTAGTAATGAACCCAACTAGTATCCATGAGGATTCGGATTCAATCCCTGGCCCCAATCAGTTTTAAGGATCCAGCATTGCTGGGAGCTGTGGTGTAGGTCCCAGACGCGTCTCGGATCCTGAGTTGCTGTGGCTGTGCTGTAGGCTACCAGCGGTGGCTCTGATTAAGGCCTAGCCTGGGAACTTCCATGTGCCAAAGGTGCCGCCCTACAAAGCAAAACAAACAAACAAAAAATATCCTATTTAACTCGGTTTTTCTTTCTTCCTCCCTCCTCATGAAGTAAAAAATGCTAGGTGTTATTTGATGAGAAGCCCCAGGTCTTCTCATACGGAAATAAGGAGCGGAATTTCAGCTCCCCAGGGCTCCCACTCACCTTCCATGCTTTCCTCAGCTGTTGGAGAACACGACTGGAAAGGCCAGAAGGATGTTTGTAGAGAGGGACTCCAGCTCCCAGTGACTCTGGAGCAATTGCAACCTCCGAAAGTGGGATTCGGTTCCCAAAGGGCATGGCGTTCTGTTCACAATGTGCGTGTTAGCGCCTTGGCTGTGAGTCCAGGTTTGCAGCTTCTGCTCAAAAATGATGCTTGGTTAAATAGACTAAGGCGACACAGTGAACCAACTCGGCTGGGAAATATTCCTGAAAGGGACTCAGGCCTCCCTTGCTGTTGTTACCAAACTCAAGTTGGCTTGAGAAGGGTTTATTGGTGGCGCCACGTGAAAAGACACAGGCGGTATTGTTCATGCCTCCTGAACCCCAAACTCCTCAAAGGTTTTTAGCAAGGCATTTTTAAGGGCCAGCTGAGGGAGGGGGGTCAAAGGGTCTGTGATCAATTCATGTTCAATTTTCTGATTGGTTGGTGGTGAGGTCACAGGGTTAACATTATCAATCCTTAAGCGCCAGAGGGTCTGGGTGCTCAAGATCATCCAGTAGTTAATTTCTTCCATTCAATGGTGGTTTTTAGTATCTGAAAAACTCAGGAAATATGCGTGAGGTCTAGGTATTTCAAAGAGGTGCTACAGCAGAGGATATGGGGGAAGGGTCTGTCCCCAGAAGGCTCCACGGGGTCTTGAAGAGAAACTGGAGCTTTTTGTGATTCTCCCCACCACACAACTGGCCAATATAGGGAAAGCCAAAATTAATCCAATCCCTCGGCATCGAGGAGGCATAACCTAGGTGTTCAAAGGGAGAGTCCATCCAGAACCCAGAGTGGACTAGGATCTTATCACAGTTGGCTATTTATCAGCAGCTTAAGCTGTGGAAGCACCATTATACTTTTCAATTGCTTTTTGATACCTGTGTTCCAGACAGCATTGACTTTCACTCCATTGTTACCCTGTTCCATTTCCCCAACTGATGACTGAGTCCCGACCAGGTGTCAGGCACTGAGCTAGGCACGGTGATCTGTGAGACAGGAGCCCTGCCTTTGTGGAGCTCAGTAAAGAGAGAGAGCAGTTTTTCTATTGGGAGCCGCCTTTTAGTCTAGACCTTTGCTTGTAATTCTTCTGTCGGATGGGGAGGAAAAAAACCTAAATCTCCTCCAGATTGTCTCTTTGGATAACAAAAAAAAAAACAAAAAAAAAAAAAACATTTTATAACTGAGAGCACTGGATGAAGATTCCTTTTAAAAATCTACCTCTAGCAAAGGTAACACTCAAGGCATTTCCAAATGAAGAGAGGGATATGCTTAGGGTGAAAAAGAAAAGATTACCTAGGGAAAAGTTATTTAGGAACAGGTTAAAGACCTTAGGACAAAGACTTGTCAGTTGCCGGTAACTGTACCTACAGCCATGTACAACATCTGGTGGAATGGGGCTTCCAGAACCCTCTGTATGATTTCAGGGGCAGATGGCCTCTGTTCAAACAAGTCCAAGATTTTTTTTGTTTCTTAGTCTGTTTGTATGTTTATTTGTTTTGCTTTTTTGGGCCAAACTCTTGACATATGAAACTTCCCATGCTAGGGGTTAAATCAGAGCTGCAGCTTTTGCACAGCCACAGCAACTCGGCATCTGAGCTGTGTCTGTGACCTACACTACAGCTCAGGGCAACGCTGGATCCCCGACCCACTGATCAAGGCCAGGGATCAAACCCGCATCCCCATGGACACTAGTCAGATTCATCTCCACTGAGCCACAACGGGAATTCCCCAAACAAGTCCAAGTTTTGTGCTTTTCTGAATAAAGAATTGCACTATCAAACCTTCCCTTCCCTGGACCTTCATTCATGGAAATAAAATCATGAGAAAAGATGATTCTGCCATGACTCTTCTCCAAGAGAACGAAAAGAAGGAAACAACACACACAAGTCATAAATGTTTACTGCACACTGTGACCCCTACACATCCTTCCCTGGATTCACAGACCATCTACATCCTTGATTCTAGCTCTGGCCACATCAGTCTATAGTGCTTATATATATATATTGGTCTCCACCTTCTAGAATATGAGCTTCCCCTGCGGAGCAGCTGTACCAAATTCACCCCTATAAATAGCCCAGAAAAGGGCCAAATGAGCCAGTGGATGGGGAGGAGGCAGGGTTTGCCCAGCATTTACCAGGGACCCATAGGAAGTGATGCCCCAGCCTTTCCCCCAGGAAGGACTTCAAGAAGAGGTGTGATCCAACAGCCCTTGAGCAAGAGTAGAGCATGGCATTCTGCCATCGAGACAACCCTGTCACCAAGACCAGCTGTGTAAATTGCAGCGTCTAATGAAAATGAAAATGCAGGGTCCTCTGTTTAAAAATTACAGACTCCGCACCCACAAAGCCAGTCCAGCCTGGTACCTCCTCCACTTCCTCCACCCTTTATAGTTACCACTATTGCAGCACTAACCTCTCAGCTGAAATCCATTTGCTGTTTTCCCTGCTCAACCATGAGTCCTTGGAGGGTAAAATCTGAATCATATTGATTTGTTTTCTCAACTCTTGATACAATGCCTGACTGATAATTAGGTGCTCAATAAACATGAATTTAATTCAGTGAAATGGAATAAAACAGAATGGAATGGTATGCCCTCCATGTATCTTCTTGTCTAGGGATTCCAGAAAGCTTTGAGATAAAAGAGGTCTAGGGAACAGCGGTTTGAAAAAAAAATTGCAATTCCATGGCTGTGACCCTCTCATCTGTTGAAAAGTGGGAATTTAAGTTGTTTTCCTCTTTGGAAAGCAGATTCCTCTGCACCATTGCATCTTCTCTTTCCTTCCTGAGCCGCAAGAAGGGGCAGCAAGAACATTCTAGGAAGGAAAGAGACAGACCCAATGACCTTTTCAAAATCTTTTAGTCTTTTGAGTGTAAATGTTCATTTTAATCCTAAAAAAAAAAAAGTCATTTTATAGATAAACAATAAGGACTTACTGTATAGCACAGGGAACTATAGTCAACATCTTGTAATAACCTACAATGGAATGGAATCTGAAAACGAATGCACACACACACACATACACATAAAACTGAATCATTTTGCTGTACACCTGAAACTAATACATCATTGTAAGTCGACTGTGCTTCAAATTTTTTAAAAATTATTTTAGGATGATTTGCCTAATTGTTGCTTTTAGAGGAAGATCCCTTCTAGAGCAATCCTGGGAGTCAGCAACTCAGTGAGACAGGGTCAATATGAGCAGGGGTATTCTGTGATCCCTGAGTTCTTCCCTCTCTCTATTTGACTCCTAGAATCAGAGCCATCCTGAGTCCTCTGCAGCCAACACCAGTTTGCTCTCAGTGGCACACTGGTACTTTTTCCTTTAAGGTTTAATTTAATCTTCTCTGTTAAGGTATCAGTGCCTCATCTTGACAGCTAAAAAGTAACAGGTAAAAGCTGATTTCCTTAGGTCCCAGAGCACAAAACCCTGACAATGGGAGGGACACATGTGAACTCATTTCAGAAGAAGTGTGTTTGAATGGGACTGTTCTGAGTAAACAATATTGGGGGGGGGGGGAGAAAGCCTATCTTTGATCAATGAGAAAATGTTTATAAAATCAAGATAAGCCAATTCGTGAAGTCTATTTGCTTTGACTTAAATACCTTATGCTGTCACATTGTCTAGAAATATGCGAGGCTAATAGGGAACTTATTCATATAGGAGGAGTTGTCTGATAATACAGGAGTTTGAGTTAAGGAATTCCAGGACTTGAGAGAATTGTAGTTATTAGTTCTTTGCTACTGTGTTAGTTTCCTACTGCTACTGTAGCAAACTACTGCATGGGTGGCTTAAAACAACACAAATGTATTCTCTTACAGTGCTGTAGGTCAGAAGTCTGACACAGGTCTCACTGGGTAAAATCAAGGTAGCTTGTCTACAAGGCTGCATTCCTTTTGGAGATTCTAGAAGAAGATCCATTTCCTTGCCTTTTCCAGCTTCTAGAGGCCACTTGCATACCTTATCTTATGACCCCTTCCTTCATCTTCCAAACCAGCACTATTGCTCTTCTCTAATCATTCTTCTGTAGTCACATTGCCCTCTGACCATGGCTTAGAAAGATTCTCCACTCTTAATAAACCATGTGATTAGATCAAACCAACCTGGACCCCCTACACAACCTCTTATCTGGGGCCACTATGATCGTTGGTACTTTAACAGCAATATAAGCATCCCTCATCTTGACATGACCTTCATGGAAACACCCTCTGCCCCCCGCCACCACCTCTGCCCATTTGCATACCCACCCCACCCTCTCAGGCCCTCCCCTACCCCAGGCAAACTGAAGCCCCAATAGCAACCACAGGTACAGATATCCAGCTCCTATTCAAGATGGTAGGTAGCTTTAAGCAACAACAAAATTCACATATGTGAGACCAGAAGAGATGGAATAATCTTTTTCTGGATACTTCACTTTCTTTTACACAAGCATTTTACATTCATTCTACTGTCCAAAATTTTTTTAAAAAGCACTGAGAATGTCTACATAGTTATTTTCATTGGAAATTTATGACAGTAAATACACAAATCTAACCCATAACATTTGATTAATAGACATGTACCAAGATAGAGCTATAACACCGTCTTTACATCAAAATGTGTTTTACAACTTAGAATAGATTTACAAGGAGATCCTGCTGAATAGCATTGAGAACTTTGTCTAGATACTCATGTTGCAACAGAAGAAAGGGTGGGGGAAAAATGTAATTGTAATGTATACATGTAAGGATAACCTGACCCCCTTGCTGTACAGTAGGAAAATTAAAAAAATATATAAAAAAAATGTATTTTACCTCTGCATAATTGACAGAGATCTATAGACACACCTAAAGCCTTTTGTTTTCTGTTGAACCATAAATCCTTTAAAAAGGATATGAAGAATTTAATTAATAAAGTAATAGGAAGTATAGCTGCCAACATTATAAGCAAAGCTGTGACAGAAGAGAGTTCTCACTCATCTGTAATAAGAGATTTTTAAAAACTTGTTTTCTCTCCCTAACAACAGATCTGGCTTATGAAATTTCACTTTCCCCTCATTGTTCCCAATCTTCCAGCAAAAATAAAACTGATAAAAAGTTCATTATCTAGACAACATTTCTGTTTCTGTTGTCAAATACATATGTGTATACACACACACACACAAATATATACACACATATACACACACACACAAATATATATATATATATATTATAAGCTTTTTTAACACTAATAATTATGAAGTTTTTAAGGTCCTCTCTAAGTTGTATGGGATGCTCCTTGGGGATTTTGTCTCTTTTTTTAAAGACGTATATCTCTGTGCTTCTTTTCAGGAGACAAAATGTACAAGGACATCTCCATCAACCAGATTGCTTCTGAGTTCTTCCCCTTTCAGAAACTTCCTGTCTCAGGTGACTCAGTTGTACCTGGGAGCAACGGCTTCCCAGGAGACCTTTCAGGCAGAAGCTCAGGGTCTTGGGTCAGAACCGGCCCAGCCAAGACACAGGGGTGAGAGGAGGGAGCAGCACCCAGACTGGCCGGGAGCAGAATTCGAATAAGGGGCTGCTCTTAACACGTGACTGGACATACGTGCTCCCTTGTGTGTTTCTGTAATGTTTAAAATGTAGATTAATCAGTTGACAGTTTGTTAGTGATCAGGATAAAATACTAGATACTTTAAGAATACTTTCCAGTTTACTACTCTTTCAAGGTATATGTAATGGAAATGATAAAGAATGTGGGGGGAAAAAAAGGAGAGGAGAAGAGAGCTCGACAAGAAAGTGCTTTGAGCATCTACCGTGAACCAGGTCCTTTACATAGCTGTCCCTCACAACCCTCCTATTGTCCTATGTCATCATTATTATTACCAGTAACAGGGAAGGCAACTTTGCCTCAGCACGTTTATGTGATTTGCACAAAGCACAGGGCTTACAAACATCAGAGCAAGGTGTCTTTTTCTACCCTCCCTCCCTGATTTCAACTCCCAAAGTCCACTCCTTGCAAGAGGTTACATTGGGCAGTTACTTAGGGCCCTCGGTGAGATCATATCTTAACCCACTAAGCAAGTCCCTTGGCACAGGAAGTGGGCATCACCTCTTCTACCATCCTGGACCCTGGGTATCAACACAGTCCACCAGTATGAAAAACTTCAGCAGCTGAGAGTCTGAATCGGGGCCTCACTGCCTCCTCAACACTCCCACAGCCCAATGAATTTTTAGGGTTCCTCCCCCACCCATGTCTCATTGGAGTCCGGCCAAGCCCCAGCCCCCCAGGGGTTTCTTCAGGCAGAGATCAGGCCCTAGAGCACTATCTGAGGGGTTTGAAGGCTTCCCCTCAGTGGTTGAGAGCAGTCTGAATTTTACAGGCTGCCACTTGAGTTGGTTTCCTGCTGTCCATGGGCAGCTGACAGCTGTCAGGGAGGCAGGCCTCCCTCTTGCCTATGGCCAGTCCTGAGGCTCATTCACTGAGATAAGGACAGAGCCACACTGACAGACCATTTTGGCTGTTTCTGTGAGGCCCCAGCAAACTGGGTTTGGCTGCCAACGGCCTCTAAATTCAGCAGAACATGCAGACTTCTTGAATCCCGTTGCACCAAGATACCATGAACTAGGCCCGTGTCTGGTAAAAGACTCTGGCTCCTCTGAGAATGGCTTTTCAGCCAAATAGGCTTTTCATTCACGCCACTAGCATCTTTTGCATTCCTGCCCGTGCAAAGAGTCAGGAGACAGAGCCTCTGGATCGTGTTCTGCCTACACCTGTCCTGATAAAGCACAAGATGAAAAAGAGCTTCATCACCCATTCATTCATCCAGTCATCATTCACTTCCTCACTTATCCAATAGCTAGATACTGAATATCTATTCTGCGAAAAGTACTGGTGTTAGGCCATGTGGAACATAAAAGGAGCGCTCACCAGAGGATCCTGCCCTCAAGAAGATCATCAGCGGAGATGAGACACGGATATAATTTACCTAAGATAAGGTAAAATATTGTTTTATCTTATAAATTGTTGCAATTACAAAAGTACAAGTAGAGTGATGTGTGTCCCAGGAATGGAAAGACATTACTGGCATTCGGAATATCGGAGAAGTTGTCTGGGAGTGTGTTTCCCCAAAAGCAGAGGTCTTGAGACAAAGATTTGAGTGCAAGTAGTTTATTTGTGGGGGAGGGGATCTCAGGAAGCACAGGGAGCGGAAGTGAGGCGGCCAAGGGAGGAAAACCAAAACAAGCTGTCACCAGCTATGGATCGTAATGAGTCGGTTACCGCTATGAGCAGCTAGCACCCACCTCCATGGGGAGCCGCTGGAAGGCCCTGAACATGCCTCAAAATCATCACAATGAGGGAGGAGGAGGTTGGTGTGCTTCGCCCACCACGCCCATCGCTCAGGGTTGAAAGCAGCTCCTGGGACGTTCACTCTCTTTGCCTGGCAGCTCAAACCCCAGCCTGTGACCAGAGAGCACTCTCCAGAGGAAGTTCCAGGGTTAAGAGGACCTGCTCACACATCTTCAGGATGGAATGAGTGAATGGAGGTGAGGCACCCAGCCTGTGCTCCAAAAGTCTTCATGGAGGATCAGTATTTGAGCAGGGTCTGTCTTAGTCCATTTGGGCTGCCATGACAAAAATACCATAAACTGGGTGGCTTGCAAACAACAAATGTTTGTTTTTCACAGTTCTGGAGGCTGAGAAGTCCAAGAACAAGGCTGGTTCTCACTAGATTTATTGTCTGATGAGAGCCCACATCCTCCCTCATAAACGGCCATCTTTTCTTTTTTTTTTCTTTTTTCTGTTTTTCTCCTTAGGGCTGCACCCATGGCATATGGAGGCTCCCAGGTTAGAGGTCGAATCAGAGCTACAGCTGCCAGCCCATACCACAACCACAGCAATGCAGAATCTGAGCTACGTCTGCAACCTACACCATAGCTCACGGCAACACCAGATCCTTACCCCATTGAGCAGGGTCAGGGACCAAAGTGCATCCTCATACACTTCATATGAGAATGATTAGGGAGCATTGTCAAACCTCTTTTATAAGGATATTAATCGCATCCACGGAAGCCTCACCCTTATGACCTAGTCACCTCCCAAAGCCCCCACCTCCTGATGGGCATTAGGTTTCAACATATGAATTTTGGTGAGACATAAATATCCAGTCCATAGCACAGTCCTAAGGAAAGACAGTATTTGGCCTGTGGAGGGCAAGGGAATTTCAGATGAAGGACCAGCCTCAACAAAGGCAAAGAGGCAATTAACCACAGGCTGTATAAAGACAACAGTGAATTATTCAGTAAAGCTGAGCCTTAGGATCCATGTAGTGGGGTTGGGAGAAATACAGTAGGGCAGCTATGAGACAGCTGGATTATATACTGATGTGCTACAGGATCAATAGATATACAAATAGTTTGAAATCATTTTAGATATATAGATGACATTTTAAAAATTCAATCCCTGCATAAAAAACCTTACTCGATTTTGGAGTTCCTGTCATGGCTCAGTGGTTAACAAATCTGACTAGGAACCATGAGGTTGCAGGTTTGATCCCTGCCCTTACTCAGTGGGTCAAGGATCCAGCGTTGCCGTGAGCAGTAGTGTAGTTTGCAGACTCGGCTCGGATCCTGCGTTGCTGTGGCTCTGGCATAGGCTGGTGGCTACAGCTCCAATTCGACCCCTAGCCTGGGAACCTCCATGTGCCACAGGAGCGGCCCAAGAAATGGCAAAAAGACAAAAAAAAAAAAAAAAAAAAAAAAAACCTTACTCGACTTCAATGGCAAATTACTTGACCAAGAGACAAGCTCAAATCCCATCTGCTTTGTCTTTGTGGCTACAATTGTGTCTGTGAATGGTCTCCAGTATTGACTGTGAAATGCTCCTACTGATGAACTGTAGTCAGTCTTTACAATCCACGGAAGATGCTTCAAATAACGCCGATGACATAGCTCTCAGCTTTGGTAAACAGGTACTTCAGGGCAATGCAAGTTTGAATCCTATTGCCCAACTGCATTGCCCTCTTCATCTCTTATATTTTAGAAATCATCTTTTCTGGGTGTATCACCTTTATACTGAGGTCTTGCCTCTGCCCCTCAGCTATTCTGGAACTAGAATTCTCTCCCAACAGCCCAGAACCCACAGGGACTTTCAGCTCTCTGTCAAAAACTCCCACCCCAAGAATGACCAGCGCTAGGAGATACACACCCATACCGATACCTCCTGTCCAGGGACTTTCTGCCCCCAGGACTGTTGCTCCACCACACACGTGAGGACACAGATATGAGATGGAGGCTTCAGTGGGTGAGTTTGAGAAGGGCTTAGAATCTCCATCTTCAGAATTCAGGCTTTAGGTCCATAGCAGAATTGGGGAAGTTGCTTTTTTCATCAGGGAGAAAGGATTTTTCTCAAGGAAAATCAAGCTTTTTTTTAATGGCTTTAATAGAAAAAAAAAAAAAAAAAAAGTTCTTCCTTAGTTCACAAAACTAAACATTTCCCCAAAAAGGAATGGAAAATTGAATTTCCCAAGGTTGGATCTTTTTTTTTTTTTTTTTTTTTTTTTTTGTCTTTTTGCCTTTTCTGGGGCCGCTCCTGTGGCATATGGAGGTTCCCTGGCTAGGGGTCCAATCAGAGCTGTAGCTGCCGGCCTACGTCACAGCCACAGCAACTCGGGATCCAAGTCGTGTCTGCAACTTACACCACCACTCATGGCAACACTGGATCCTTAACCCACTGAGCAAGGTCAGGGATTGAACCCACAACCTCATGGTTCCTAGTCGGATTCATTAACCACTGAGCAACGATGGGAACTCTGGTTGGATCTTATTTTTAACTCAACTTAGGAACTTTCTCTTTAAAGCCATTTTTACTATATAAAATAAGAAACCATTTGTACTATGAATTTTACCTTCCCTCACATCCAAACTACAACCGTCTAATGTATTTGTTTCATAAATCTCAGTGGTCTTTGGGTTTTCTTAGAGTTGAGCACATTCAATTTAAAAATGTTGCTTATTAGGGTTTCCTATCGTGGCTCAATGGAAACGAATCTAACTAGTATCAATGAGGATGCAGGTTTGACTCCCGGCCTCAGTGGGTTAAGGATCTGGCATTGCCAAAAGCTGTGGTATAGGTCGCAGATGTGGCTCGGATTTGGCATTGCTGTGGTTGTGGCATAAGCTAGCTGCTGCAGATTTGATTCCACCCCTAGGCTGGGAACATCCATATGCCACAGGTGCAGCCCTACAAAAAAATAAAAAAATTTTTAAAAAGACCAAAAAACGTTGTTTATTAGAAAAAAATTTTATATGGCCACACCTGAAACACATGGAAGTTCTGGGATTGAAACTGAGCCCTAGCTGCTTCCCAGATCCTTTAACCCACTGAGCCAGGCTGGGAATGGAAGCCATGCCTCTGCAGTAACCAGCGCCACTGCAGTCTGATTCTTAACCCACTGCACCACAGCGGGAACTCCTTACTAGGAAACCTTTGAAGGTGAGGTGTATGTGTATTACCTAGATTGTGGTGATGGCATCACAGGTGTATGCCTATGTCCAAACTGTACACAATTAATTGTATACATCAAATATGTGCAGCTTCTTGTAAATCACTCATACCTTGATAAAGCTGTAAAATAAAATAAAATAAAATTGTTTTTCCTTCACTTCAGTTCAACAACCCTTTACTAAAAGCCTGCAAGGAGGCAGGAAGCACTGTGCTAAGAGTCACTGAGACCAAGGTGAGTGTGACACATCCCTATAGGTTTCAAGAAATTGGCATCTTTTCATTGACTGTCATAGTGGGCATTATGTCATGACTATAGAAAAGCTGGAATTTTTCAGTGCAGTGCCGAAAGGGTGACAGTGATCGTCATTTTACAAACTAATAAAAAAAATGACCTCAATAACTCTTCTTGGATTATTTGCAAAGAGTTTAAAACCATAAGAATAAGTCCATACTCATTTTCTCTAACTGAAATTGGAAAGCAATGTGTCAGATGAACAATAATCTTTACATTTTTATTGTCTCTCTCAACAGACATTCATAGTTTCATTTCTTTGCAAGAATTTCTTGCTGCATCTTGGAATTCTATCCACAAGTCCAACTTCAGTTGTTTTTCAGACTACCCCTATTTTTTTCTAATCATCTCAGGTGCTGATCAAATTCAAGTCAAAAAATCCAGCAGGAATATTTTCCTAAAATTCCCATCAGCAATGTGAGACCCAGGCTGGTTTTCAGCTTCAGCCCAACAGATATCCTGGCTGGGACCACTGGTTCTCCACTTTCAAGCCCAGAATCACTCCTGGTTCTAGTCCTGAGCTGGGGCAAAAGAGATTTAAGGAGGTCTCCCCTGTGTGCCTGCTCTGTTCTGAACACATTATACGATTTATTCTGACTTACCTCATTTAATTCTCCCAACACCCTCCAGAACCAGGCAGCCCTACTCAAAGGTAAGATACCTGAGGTTTTTACCAACAGCACACAGTGAGTTAGTGGTAAAGCCAGTATTAAATCCAGGTTTGTTTGGCTCCAAAGCCCATGCTGCTTCAGCCGTACCATGTGGTCAAGGCTGGACCTCACTACTCTCTTGTGCTAAGGGTCTAGCGTCTCCAAATCCTCACCTGGTAGCTGTGCCCTGCTAGCCACTGACTGACTGATTGCTCACTGAGTATTCAGATGGCTGACTAACTACTTCTACTGGGACCTGCCTCTCTATGGCTCCCCAAGCCCACCCCAGCTACTTTTTCTTGAATCCCCATTGCTGGCTGCATGGCTGGCTATGCCAGGCTATTTCCCTACTGCTTGTTATCTCTCCTGCTCTGGCCAGAGAGAGAGCCTCCTTTGGCCTTGAAGGCTGACCAAGAGCCACTCCCATCTGCCTGTGAGCCCCTGATCTAGAGCAGTGTGAATCCCCAAAGGTGGACAAGAAACATCAGGACACCAGAGGCAGCAGGTATAGACTTGGTGATGGCACCTTGTCCAAGAGGCTGAACAAAAGCTGACTTCAAAAACAAACAAAAAAAAAATGAGTTCTGATTTTGGTTCAGCAGGTTATGAACCCAACTAGTATCCATGAGGATGTGGGTTCAAACCCTGGCCTCACTCAGTGAGTTAAGGCTCCAGCATTGCTGTAAGCTGTGGTGTAGGTCACAGATGCGCCTCGGATCCCGCATTGCTGGCTGTGGCATAGGCCAGCGGCTACAGGTCCAATTTTGACCCCTAGCCTGGGAACTTACATATGCCACAGGTATGGCCCTAAAAAGCAAAAAAAAAAAAAAAAAAAAAAAAAAAAATTATTCTGGTTGATTTTTTTTTTTTTTTTTTTTTTTTGGTTTTTAGGGCTGAACTTCTGGCATATGAAAGTTCCCAGGCTAGGGGGTCTAGTCAGAGCTACAGCTGCCAGCCTACACCACAGCCACAGCAACACAGGATCCTTAACCCACTGGCGAAGTCAGGGATCGAACCTGCATCCTCATGGATACTAGTCAGATTTGTTTCTGCTGCGCCACAATGGGAACTCCCCCCCCCAAAAAAAAATTTTAATTTGAAAAAAAAAAAAAATGAATAGGCTTTGCCCAGAACTTTCTCGATATCTAGCCTCAGACCCAAGAAAAGCATTCAACTTTTTCCAAACTTTGCTTAGTATTTCATTTACCGCAGACAGCCAGGGCCAGGCTGGTAGTAACAAGAACTGGAGAACAAAAGCAATTTTCTTAAGTAGCAGTCAGCAACCTTTCCAAAGGGAGGCCCCATCATACCGCTCCCCGCTGACACTCAGGCCTGTCTGGGCTGGGACGAGCAGGCGCCCCCTCATCTCATCTCAGGGGGTAGGAAGCGTGCTGACTCTCAATGAAAACCACAGGCTGCAGGGTCCTACCCCAATTTAGAAGAACGTTTCTGTTTAGAGCTGGATCATTCCATCTCAGAAAGCACTCTGGCTTCCGATTGTCTTAAGCCAGAGCTACTATAACAAAGTGGTCTGTTGAGCTGAGGCAATTCTTTAACTCAGAGCAAAATATTTCTCTTTAATACCCAGTTAAAAGAAATCAAATCGGAATATTTCTTTTCCAACATGTTCAGGGCTCACACATTGTCTAGTGTATCAGGAAAACAAAGCTCATGATTCACCCAAAAATTGGTTCCAAAATGACTTTCTCCAAGTTGAAGGAAAGAATGAGGAGGATTATATAGCCCTCAATATAGCCATGAGAATCCTATAAATACAAAGTTTCCTCAGTCCAAATATGTTAAATTTTTTTCTGATTACCAAAGTAATATTAATATTTACGGTAGAAAATTAGAAAAGTGCAGAAAAAGCATAAAAGTAAAACTTTAAATCAATCATTATCTGGCAACTCAGAAATAATCACTATTAACATTTTAGTGAATATATCTCAGTGTTTCTTCTGTGCATATACCTTTGTCTCACCTAGTCTTTGTTTTTTACAAAAATGGAAACATTTTATATAGACTATGTGTGTTCTGTTTACTTAATGATATATCTCAAACCAATTTCCTGTGACATTAATTTTTCTTCTACAGCATAATTTTAATGGTTATATGGTATTTGTTATTGGATATTTAAGTTGTTTCTAATTTTCTCTATTAAAACTAACATCAATAGCAAAAGTTCTTATGCATAAATCTCTTTGTGAATCCCTACTTATCAGTTCCTTAAGATAGTCAGGACTATGACTATTTTTCAATGATTGGTTTACATTAACAAGCCTTTTACAAATCTAAACATCATTCTTAGCTCACAAATTCTACAAACACAAGCAGTGGACCAGATCCAACCCATGAGCATTAATGAGTTTGCCAACCCCAATGCAGGAATGATGTCTGGTTCACACATATCTACTAGAAAAGTCTGAGGAAAGGGACATGTTTTAATTAGTGAGCAGAAGAGATGTGCACCACTTCCAAGGAGGATCTTTAGAAGCCATCACATGGTTGTACTATATTATCTCTTGCCTCACTCCTGGCAGTATCCCTGCAGGTCAGCCTGGATCCCAGAGGGAAGATATATGGTGCAGGACCACAGTCAACCTGCAATGAACATGAAACCTGATGGAGAAACAGCCCTTCCTTGAGATCACTTTGTTACTACACATATTCTAGTTTATGCTGACTGATACATATCTAAACAGATTACTTTGTATTTCTATTTACTCAGTTCCTATTGGGCATTTGAGTTTAAAAGTCTTGTTTTTAGTTTCTTCATCTATAAGTTTGCAATATTATGTATACTCACAAGGTTTTTACAAGGATTAAAATAAGATATGTGAAAAATGCTTTATAAATTATAAAGCACTATAGGAAGGGTTTTTATTTACACTTAAGAAAAAGCCATAAAAAGACAGACTTTACAGAGTTCTACTGGAGAAGTAGAAGGTACGATGGTCAAGGAGAGACTCAAGATAATTCAGATCACAGAATTCCTTCAAGAGAAAGTGGCATTTGAACTAGATATTGAAAGACTGGCAGGCTTCTAACAGAAGCACTAACAAATGCAGTTGGAACGACCCTACCTTGGCACAGTCTTGAATTTCCTTTGTCCCTGTCCTGGTTGGAGGTCCTAAGACTAGTACCTGTTCATTAAGTTTTGAGAAAAGAAATTCTATCTCCTGTAAACAGTGCATAACAAAAGAGGCCTCTGAAACCTTCATTCTGAAACTTGATGTTATAGTTCAAATTATTTCATTTCACCCCAAGCAAAGGCAGCCCAGAGGAGTTAGCTACGTAATTGCTCTTTAACAGTCCTGGCCACCCTTAGCACATTTAATCATTTCATAATTACTCCTCCTTACAGCCCAATGTGGAAATTGTATGTGGATTACGGATCTTTATGGTAAATATAAAAGAAAAGCAGGAGTTCCCGCCGTGGCTCAGTGGTTAACGAATCTGACTAGGAACCATAAGGTTACCAGTTTGACCCCTGGCCTCGCTCAGTGGGTTAAGGATCCGGCGTTGCCATGAGCTGTGGTATAGGTCGCAGATGTGGCTTGGATCCTGCATTGCTGTGGCTCTGGCATAGGCTGGTGGCTACAGCTCCCATTTAGACCCCTAGCCTGGGAACCTCCATATGCCATGGGTGCGGCCCTAGAAAAGACAAACGAAAGGAAAAGAAAAGCAGTCGTTACTCTCTGTCCCTATAAGGTCTCCTCCCCATGAAGACAAACAGCTCTCTGGGTGGTGAGGAAAGTTGAAGAAAGGCCTGGAGGCCAGAAGAACCATAGGTATGAGTTTGGAGACCTCACAGAGAGCACAGGAACAAAATGCTTGCACACTTCCAAAAAAGATTTCACCTTTGGTTTATCCTACCCAGATTCACAAATGACAAATGCTTCCTGAGACACTCATCCTCTCAGTTAGAAAAAGTCCTGCAAAACTCAAATTTTGCAAAAGTCAAAAACACCTCAGTGTAAAATCCCCTTCCTTTCGGTCCCCCGTCAGAGCTCACTTTGACATTATAAAAATAAGTGTGAGCTCAGTCTATTGAACCATCCTGGACCAGACACAGACTCAGTGCTGGCATCACTGGGCTTCACCTTTACATCTTCATTCAGACTTCTAGCCCTTCCTGTGTCATTGCTCTGCACTGAATGGGAAGGCAATTAATGGCAACTCGAGACTGTTTATGAGGAGTTCCCGTCGTGGCGCAGTGGTTAACGAATCCGACTAGGAACCATGAGGTTGCGGGTTCGGTCCCTGCCCTTGCTCAGTGGGTTAACGATCCGGCGTTGCCGTGAGCTGTGGTGTAGGTTGCAGACGCGGCTCGGATCCCGCGTTGCTGTGCCTCTGGCGTAGGCCAGTGGCTACAGCTCCGATTGGACCCCTAGCCTGGGAACCTCCATATGCCGCGGGAGCGGCCCAAGAAATAGCAACAACAACAACAACAAAAGACAAAAAGACAAAAGACAAAAAAAAAAAAAAAAAAAAAAGAAATGAATAAAAAAAAAAAAAAAAAGACTTTATGGGAGAATGACACAGAAAACACAGACATACCCCAGGCTAATACCTCCTGAGCCCCCTGGTCACCCAAATAATGGTGACCAGAAAGAAAAAGCCCTACTCAGAGCAGTTGCTACTTATAACAGTTGCCTCTGTTCCTGTAAGAACACAAACTTTCTGCAACTCTAAAACCTTATTGTGCATTTTATGGAATAATTTGAAGAAAATAAAATTTGTATAAGGCTAGTATTGTGTGAGTGTCTGCTTCTATTCAATATTAAATCTCAGACTTTGCCTATTCCAAGAGACACCAGGAGCATCACAATTGCCCATGAGGAGAACCACTTACCTCTTTTGTGATACTTTTAAGAGTCAACCAAGTGTAAAACAAAGCACTCAGCCTCTTATCCTTCTGTATCTCTGACTGAGGGACCATTATGTTCAGGCAAAGCCTCTTTCCTCCTGAAGCTTATAATCTAGTTAGGGAGCAAGACAGAGAGATGAGTCATTAAGAAACATCATCAGACTTGGGTGGCAATACAAAGTAACTTTGAGGCTGTATAGGCCTAACTGAGGAGCAGTTCTCCAATAATTCAGAGCAAGAGAGAAATCTTGATGGTCTGGAATGGTCGTGAGAATGTCTGGGTAGCAGGTGGGACCTGATACAAGGAAGGCTGGAATTTTTTTCTTTATGAAGAGATGGGCAGACAACATTCACAAGATGCCTAACAGACCCAGAGTCTCAGAGGAGGAGTGTGCCTGGTGACCTCAGGGACAGTAGGGCCACATCTGAGTTGTACCCAAAGATGAGTTGTGCAAAAAAAGATTGAAAAGGTGGGTTGAGGACAAATTGTGAGGGGTCTAGAATGCCAGACGATGGGGTTCAGAAGCCAAGCTAAGTGTGAGCAGCTAGCATGACCCTCTACTTGGATCTGTAAGAGAAATTAGTGGTTAAGAACCCAGACTCAGTTTCTAAGCCTTTAAAATGGGGGTAATAATAGTGCCTCCCTTGTGGTAAAATATATATATATATACATATAGTTATAGATGTATATATACTGCTAATATAGTATAATATAATACTTTGAACAGGGGGCCTGGCAAGTAATGTTTTAGGCATAAACTATTATTTTCTTATTTTTGGTGACATTCATCAACCCTCCTGAGAGTTTCACACCCTTTGGACATGGCTAAACAGGCATATTTAATTAATTCTTCAGAGTTTATAGACTAAAAATAAGCGTGATTCCCTTCACCCACGACAGCTAGAGACCTCTTTTCTAATTGTACCCCAAACAGCAAGAAGGCATTGGGCCAAAAAAGGTCTGAGCCCCCACAAGCACCTGCTGCAGCACGGCGTTTTGGTCTCCGGAGCCTTCAGTCTCCCGCGCCTTCCCCTGGCAGCGGGGGACGGAGAATCATGCCCATTAGAGCGCCCGAAACAGTGATTAAGATGGACATCCTCTGAAACAAATCGGAAACTTTTTCTAAAGGGGCAAAAAGGCTGAACTTCCACAGTATAAATATTACTAGATGGCCTCGGGCTCAGATGCCATTCACAAACTCCTCAAGCTGCACTCTCGCAATTTATGACATTTAACAGAGCCCCTGGAGAGAGCTTCAGCCCTGCCTTCGCTCCAGAGCCAAATATTAGCCTCCTTGTGTTAATGAGGCCGAGTCAGGGAAGAGTAAGACAGGAGATGATTTGAGTGATTTTGCTTGTTAACTTTCAGGCCCCTTCTCTCCCCCGGCCCCCAACCCCAGCGCCTCTCCTCCCTCCCAGCTCCAGAGAGAAAGCAGGGCGCTCTGGGGTTGAGAATGAGGCGTGCCCCCTGCAGCAGGCACCAGGGCTGGAGTATACCTGGCCCACCAACCACTCCAAGTGTCAGGGGCTGTTCTATCCCAAAACCCTAGGGCACAGCTTGGAGGAGGTAGTAATGGGGGCCGAGGGGGCTGCCAGCAAAGCCACCAGTCTCACCCAGGACTCTGCATCCCCTGTCCTCCCTCAGTCCAGACCCTAAAGGGGTGTGGCTCTGCTGAAAACAATTTTTAGGCCTCCAGCATGGGAGGATCTGAACTTTAACACATTGCAGTCTGACCAAGGTCCTCTTCCGGACTGGAGGTTATTCATTTGCATTAGCCACAGACCCACCTCCTGTGTCTCCTCAGCCCTGACCATTGCTTGGGCAGGACACTAATGCTCTCTAGGACTAGAGTTGTTAATATATGTACTCCCATGCAATGCTTTTGATATATTTATGCTAAAAAAATTTCTTTGTTCATTTGAAATTCAAAGTTGATTGGACATCCTGCTATTTATCTGGCAATCTTATTAAGACCTCAGTTTCCTCATCTCTAAATGAAATATTAAGCTAGATGAGTAATTTATAAACTTTTTAAAGAAGAAAGTTCTTCTATCAAAACAAAAACAAACAAACAAAAAAACACGGGGTTCTCAATGTGGCTCAGCAGGTTAAGAACCCAACAGAGTGTCCATGGTGTCCATGAGAAGGTGGGTTCGATCCCTGGCGCCGCTCAGTGGGCTAAGGAACCAGTGTTGCCACAAGCTGAGGTGTAGGTCACAGGTGCAGCTTGGATCTGATCCCTAGCCCAGGAACTTCCATATGCCACCGATGCAGCCATAAAAAGCAAAAAGAAAAAAACAAACAAAAAAAGAAAAAAGAAAAAAACAACCCAAGAAAAGAAAAGAGGCAGAAGTGGGCAACCAGAGCCCTCCCCCTACCCTTTGCCAAACCCAGGTCCACACTGAGTTCTGTTTCAAAACCAAGGGAGCATAGAATCTGTCCTGCCCTTCTGATCCTGTCTGTCTCACCAGCCCCAGCTTCCAGTGGCTTTCACAAATGTACAAAAACATCAGGCCACTAGTGTCTTTTCTCTGCCACTGGAGTTCTTCACATATACACTGTCGTGGAGGTAAGGGACTCATCTTTAGATTTTGTAGGTCATGATTCCAACCTCCAAACCCATGAGACACAGGCTAAGCCCCTCCTCTTAGATTCATGCCATGGAGACTAAGTGCACTGAGGGCAGGGGGTGGGGGTGCCCCAGCCAGGCTGTGTGTGGCAATGGGGAAAGCATGGCCCCCAAGACTAATGCCGCCACTGTTCAGCTGGGTGAACATGGGACTTAGCCTCTCTGAATATCAGTTTCTTGATAAATGGTAATTTTTTTTTAAATAATTAGGTAAGGTGGAGTTCCCATCATGGCTCAGTGGAAACGATCTGACTAGTATCCATAGTATCCCTGACCTTGCTCAGTGGGTTAAGGATCTGGACATTGCTGTGAGCTGTAGTGTAGGCTGCAGATGCAGCTCTGATCTGGTGTGGCTGTGGCTGTGGCGTAGGCCAGTGGCTACAGCTCCAATTTGACCCCTAGCCAGGGAACTTCCATACGCCTCAGGTGCAGCCCTAAAAAGACACACACACACACACACAAAAAGATAAGCTAATGTATGCAAAAGAGTTTCATGGGTAAAAGAAGCCAGAGCAACCTCCCCTCAAAAAGAGTACAATATTATATGACTCCGCATATATGAAATTTAAAAAATGCAAACTCAGAGTTCCTGTCGTGGCTCAGTGGAAACAAATCCGACCAGGAACCATGAGGTTGTGGGTTCAATCCCTGGCCTCACTTAGTGGGTTAAGGATCCGGCATTGCTGTGAGCTGTGGTGTAGGTCGCAGACGTGGCTCAGATCTGGCGTTTTTGTGGCTGTGGTGTAGACCGGCGGCTACAGCTCCAATTAAACCCCTAGCCTGGGAACCTCCATATGCCACAGGTGTGTCCCTAAAAAGCAAAAATATTACTCTCACCACTGCTATTCAACATAGTTTTGGAAGTCCTAGCCACAGCAATTAGACAAACAAAAGAAATAAAAGGCATCCATATAGGAAGAGAAGAGATAAAACTGTCACTGTACGCAGACGACATGATGCTATCTATACATAGAAAACCCTAAGGACTCAATCCAAAAACTATTTGAACTGATTAATAAATTCAGCAAAGTAGCAGGCTATAAGATTAACATTCAGAAGTCAGTCGCATTTCTGTATACCAGCAATGAAATATTAGAAAAGGAACACAAAAATACAATACCTTTTAAAATTGCACCTCACAAAATCAAATACCTGGGAATACACCTGACCAAGGAGGTAAAGGACTTATATGCTGAAAACTATAAAACTATAATCAAAGAAATCAAAGAAGATGTAAAGAAATGGAAAGATAGTCCATGTTCATGGACTGGAAAAATCAATATTGTAAAAATGGCCATACAACCCAAGCAATCTACTGATTCAATGCAATCCCTATCAAATTACCCATGACATTTTTCACAGAACTAGAACAAACAATCCAAAAATTTACATGGAACAACAAAAGACCCAGAATCGCCAAAGCAATCCTGAGAATCAAAAACCAAGCAGGAGGCATAACTCTCCCAGACTTCAAGAAATACTACAAAGCCACAGTCATCAAAACAGTGTGGTACTGGTATCAAAACAGACAGACAGACCAATGGAACAGAATAGAGAATCCGGAAATAAACCCTGACACCTATGGTCAATTAATCTTCGACAAGGGAGGCAAGAACATCAAATGGGAAAAAGAAAGTCTATTCAGCAAGCATTGCTGGGAAACCTGGACAGCTGCATGCAAAGCAATGAAATTAGAACACACCCTCATACCATGCACAAAAATAAACCCCAAATGGCTGAAAGACTTAAATATAAGACAGGACACCATCAAACTCCTAGAAGAGAACATAGACAAAACACTCTCTGACATCAACATCATGAATATTTTCTCAGGTCAGTCTCTCAAAGCAATACAAATAAGAGCAAAAATAAACCAATGGGACCTCATCAAACTGAAAATCTTTTGCACAGAAAAGGAAACTCAAAAGAAAACAAAAAGACAACTTACAGAATGGGAGAAAATTGTTTCAAATGATGCAACGGACAAGGGCTTAATCTCTAGAATATATAAACAACTTATACAACTCAACAGCAAAAAAACCAATCAACCAATGGAGAAATGGGCAAAAGACCTGAATAGATATTTCTCCAAGGAAAATATACAGATGGCCAGCAAACACATGAAAAAATGCTCAACATCGCTGATTATAAGAAAAATGCAAATCAAAACTACCATGAGATACCACCTCACACCAGTCAGAATGGCCCTCATTAATAAATCCACAAATAATAAGTGCTGGAGGGGCTGTGGAGAAAAGGGAACCCTCTTGCACTGTTGGTGGGAATGTAAACTGGTACAGCCACTATGGAGAACAGTGTGGATATACCTTAGAAATCTATACATAGAACTTCCAAATGACTCCACAATCCCACTCTTGGGCATCTATCCGGACAAAACTCTACTTAAAAGAGACACGTGCACCCACATGTTCATTGCAGCACTATTCACAATAGCCAGGACATGGAAACAACCCAAATGTCCATCAACAGATGATTGGATTTGGAAGAGGTGGTATATATACACAATGGAATACTACTCAGCCATAAAAAAGAATGACATAATGCCATTTGCAGCAACATGAATGGAACTAGAGAATCTCATCCTGAGTGAAATGAGCCAGAAAGACAAAGACAAATACCATATGATATCACTTATAACTGGAATCTAATATCCAGCACAAATGAACATCTCCTCAGAAAAGAAAATCATGGACTTGGAGAAGAGACTTGTGGCTGCCTGATGGGAGGGGGAGGGAGTGGGAGGGATTGGGAGCTTGGGTTTATCAGACACAACTTAGAATAGATTTACAAGGAGATCTTGCTGAGTAGTATTGAGAACTATGTCTAGATACTCATGTTGCAACAGAAGAAAGGGTGGGGGAAAAAATGTATGCATGTAAGGATAACTTGATCCCCTTGCTGTACAGTGGGGAAAAAATAAATTATATTTTAAAAAAAGAAAAATGCAAACTCATCTACAGTAACAAAAAGAAATCAGTGTTTGCCTGTGGATGGGGTGGCAGGGAGAGGCCATCAGGAGCACCAGAAGTTTCAGGGTAGTGGGTATATTCCCTATCTTGATTGTGATAGTGGTGTCATGGTTGTGTACATACAGAAACACTTATCAATGGTATCTTAAATATGTGCAGTTTGTTGAATATCATTTATACTTTTTTTGTTTGTTTGTTTTTTGTTTTCTCTAGGGCCGCACCCGCGGCATATGGAGGTTCCCAGGCTAGGGCTCTAATCGGAGCTGTAGCCGCTGGCCTACGCCAGAGCCACAGCATTGCAGGATCCAAGCCACATCTGTGACCTATACCACAGCTCACAGCAATGCCAGACCCTTAACCCACTGATTGAGGCCAGGGATCAAACCCGCAACCTCATGGTTACTAGTCAGGCTCGTTAACCACTCAGTCACGACAGGAACTCCTCATTTATGTCTTAATAAAACTTTGGAAATAAATAAATAAGCCTTAAATATTGAAAAAGTTATACACAATTATCATTGTTATGCTTATGTTTATCCTGGCTTTGAGGATTCCTCCTCGGGTTTGAGGACTGTCATTTTCTCCGTAGAGCCAAGTATGTGTGTGCTTTTTGTCCCCCCCACCCCACCCCGCACTGCCTCCCTGGCACCTGCGGCATCTGGAAGTTCCCAGGCCAGGGATCGAATCCAGCCACAGCAGTGACCCAAGCTGCTGCAATGACAATGCCGGGTCCTTAACCTGTAGAGGCATAGAGGAACTCCCCAAGTTGTTTCTTAACATCAACAAAAAAAATCTTCAAATTTATGTAACCCTGTATATGCCCATGGCTCATAGTAGATCACCTCAGAGGTGCAAAGGACTCTGAATGTCATCTAGGCCGACCCTCTAGCAAATGCACCCTTTCCTCTTTGCCTGCTCCTGCATCCAAATCCTACTGATTCCTCTGCTTCCTCTCCTCCTTTCTGCCATCCTCACCTGGTCCATCCCCACCTGGTCCAGACACTACCCTGTGTTGCCTGGACCACTGTGTACTTGCCTGATGGACTCGACACACTCCATTCTTGCTCATCTCCATTATCCAGCTAAATAATCTTTTTAAATGCAAATATACTCCCTGTCACTCTTCTGCTTGAACCTTATGGTGGGTCCCCACTGCCCTTAGTAAAAGACCCAGACTCTCTACTGTGGTCTACAAGGCCCACATTATCTGGCCCTTACCCACCCGTCCAACCATGGCCTGCACTACTCTTGTTTTCTCTGTTCCAACCAATTCAGACTTCTTTAAATGGACCGTGCTCCTTCTCAACCCCAGTCCTTCCCACGTTTCCCAGCTAGTCCCTCTGCCTGGAAGATTAAAGAATGGCAAAGGCCATCATCCCTATAGCCAACTCATCTTTTGGGTTTCAGTAGAAATGTCCACTCTCTTAGAGAAGCTTAATTAATTCTCCAGACAAGTTCTGGTACCCCTATTTTAAATCTCCAGTGCATTCTATTTTCCTTTTGGTAAACAATTTTGCGGATATCCATCCCCCTCCCTTAAGGAAAAGGATAGGAATCGGATCTATCTTATTCAGTTCTACGTATTCACTACCAAATAGTGCCTTACACCCAGAAAACATACCAAATTGGAGATTAGGTGAGTTTCTTCCTTTACATTACAATTTGTGCATTGTTTTAATTTTTACACCAATATATGGTACTTCAAAAATCAGGTAAGTCAATATATTTTTTAAAAAAGAAATTTGGAGATTGTATCAACCAATACCTTTTTTTTTTTAACTAATACCTTTATTTTATTATTGAAGAAAGTGGAGGCCAGAGAATCAGGCAATGAACGAGTTGTGTCTTCCACAACATTTACTTTTTTGTCTGTCCTCCAACTTTTTCTCTGGGTAGCTTCCCTTTCTATATGGTAGGACTTACAAATACAGAAATGGTCACATGATTCTGGCTGGCCAATCAGAAGAAACATCCCGGGGCATAGAGCTTTGTCCAGGGATGGATATGTGACACAAACACAGTCAAGTAGAGTCATCAACAGGAATTGGTCTGGATATATGGGAAGAGAATTTCATATCTCTTCTCCTAGATTGTGATTTATGAGGACTCTCCAGGGTTGAAACAACCCAAGCATATCTTTTTCCACCGAGTGGAAAAATTCCACCTGAAAATGAACCCAAAGAAACAAAAGATCTGAGAAAGGAGACAATGTCCTATTGATATCAATAGACCCATTAAATCCAATTGTGTCTATGGCCTGCTCCATATTCTGGGAATTCCTGCTTTTACTAACTTGAATTTTTTGCAGAAGATAGCAACCACAGACAATCACCAATGTGATAGAGCTCAGAAGTGGCAGGACTTGGGGTTAGCTTTCCGTTTTAGCTACTGATCACCACCACAAGCCCTGCAGAGAAGCTGGTGTGCAAATGTCACCTCTTTGGTGCAGGCGCATAAACTTCTTGAAAGTAGCTCTACAGTATGGATCATGAACATTCAAAATATCAGTACTTTCCTATGACAAGGAGAGAATGTACTGATGAGTGGTCTCTTTGATGATTAGCCTTTTTTTTTTTTTTTGCTTTTTTAGGCTGCACCCACAGCATATGGAGGTTCCCAGGCTAGAGGCTGAATTGGAGCTATAGCTGCCGGCCACAGACACAGCAACACAGATCCAAGCCAAGTGTGACCTACACCACAGCTCATGGCAATGCCAGATCCTTAACCCACTGAGCAAGGCCAGGGATTGAACCTGCATCCTCATGGACCCTAGTCAGATTTGTTTCCACTGAGCCATGACGGAAATGCCAATAATTATCCTTTTCATTGTAAGTGAATACCTTCCCTTTCTGACTTCCATGTTCATGCTCTCTAACTTAGTATATCCACTTAGGAAACACATCCTAAGGAAATTATCTAAGTTGTGAACAAAGTTTATGGACAAAAATGTACATATAAAATTTTTAAAAAGTGAGGGGGCCAAAGTATGATGATGGTAAAGTAAATTAAGATGTATCCATGGATGAGAATATGACACAGTAACTTTGAAAAGCTCTTGCATGTCTATGGTCTTTAATTCTAGGGGAAAAAAAACTTTCGATTAAGCAAAAAAGGTAGGGTTTATTTCACCTATTCCATTTTCTTACAGATAATATATCCTAGAAATGTCCCATCTGAAACCATATCTAATTTGGGAAGGAAGCTGACACAAGATAACCAAGAAGTCCATTTGCGGAAGAGAACTACAGTGGCCGATCATTATTATTATTATTTAGTTGAAATAATATCCCTACATACAATATACTTCGCCAAGCACATTTTCAGTCATATCAAATATCCCTCATATCCTAGCTACTTGAGTCCCCGTGAATTGCTTACACAAAATCCTTGAACAAGTAGCCCCAGAATGATGCCCTTGAGGCGAACAACTGAGCAAGATGACAGGAATGCATGTTGAATTCCGTGAAGCTACCCCAGAGGCAATTTTGGTTCTTCCAAACCCGTTTCTCGAAGTCAGGCACACTAGAGCCCCCACAAAACCAACAGAGGATGTTTCATCTTTAACATGAATATTCAATGTGTCCCCTGGGACAGACTCACGACCAAAGTATATTTTTGTCCTTCCTCCTGCCTTCTGCATCGATGACTAACAAACAACCCATCACCTTACTGTTTCCCTTCTGGAAACTACATCTTTCACCAGACAATCTTACCTTTAATTCTGTTCTCAATAAATAAATTAAAGATGTTATATGAATAAAGTAAATATTTAGCTATCATATGGTTTGTTTCATTTACTATAGAAAATATCCAAGAACTACACTTAGAAGCCTCTTGGTGGTGGGGGGAAAGCTGTGTTTTAGAGTAACAGAAGCTACGATTCAAATCCTGGCTGAGTGTCTTTTGAGATAGTTAATTGGCCAAGCCTCAATTTCTTTGTAAAATAATGCTCAAGTACCATTTTTCCAGGTAGTGATGAATCTAAGCCTTGCACAGTGCCCAACACATTACAGAGGCATAATAAATTGTTTGTGAATGAGTAACTTTAATATGCTTAGCGGAGTGCCCTTCCGTGTCTATCAGGGCTTCCCAAGTTTTAAAGTGCATAAAGAAGCATCTTGGGATCTTGATAAAACGCAGATTCTGATTTAAGTCTGGGATGAGATTTCCAACAAGTTCCCAGGGCACACCAGTGCTACTGGTACACAGACCAAGCTTTGAGTAGCCAGGTTTTACGTCACTGGTTCTCCGACCTGGCTATACCTGGTCAAGGAGCTTAAAAAATACTGATGACTGGGTCCCACCCCTGAGATTCTCATTTAATTGATCTGGAGGTGTGACCTGAACCTCAGGATTTTGGTGGCGGGGAGTGCAGCACCCATGGAGGGTCTCAGGCTAGGGGTCTAAATCAGAGCTTTGGGCCTATGCCACAGCTCACGGCAACACCAGATCCTCAACCCACTGAGTAAGGCCAGGGATCAAACTCGCTTCCTCATGAATCCTAGTCAGGTCTGTTAACTGCTGAGCAATGAAGGGAGCTACCTCAGCGTTGGGATTTTTAAAAGCACCCTAGGTAATAGGAGGTACATCCAAGTTTGAAAACCACTATTGTATATAGTATGTGCTTAATCAAGCAGGGCCTATTATACTTAATTCGATGAGGGTCCAGGTGATTGTGATCATACTTAAGTAACATATAATATACTGTAACACTATTCTATAATAAATAATATATATCATGCTCTAATAAAGACCAGAGAGAACCAAATGACTCAACAGGTCTTTTTTTTTTTTTTTTTTTTTTTTTTTTGGGCCACATTTCTGGCATATCAGGCTAAGGATTGAAATGGCGCTGCAGTTGCTGGCCTATGCCACAGCCACTGCAACACCAGAACCAAGCCACATCTGCAAACCATGCCCACAGCTTGTGACAACGCCAGATCACTAACCTACTGAGTTGAGGCCAGGGATCTAACCATATTCTTATAGAGATAATCTTGGGTCCTTAACCCCTCTGAGCCACAATGGGAACTCTTCGGTATGTCTTAATCTGCAAAAAAATTTAAAAAAAATAAAAATAAAACCATGGAAGAGAATGAACCAATCAGAGTCTACCCAGAATTTAGAGTTTGCTAAACTTTTAACTACACTAAATGAATTACATGCAATGCTTTAAGGAAGACTGCTTTTTTTAAGGGTGTCTCTTCAGATGTGCTCCAGTGCATGGTACACATAGGGACATTTCTGTCCTGTCTTGTTAACGAAAGTGTTTGGGTTTCTTTTAACTGTGCATTCTCCATTACAATAGGGAGTGGGAGCGCAAGACACATGATATACAATAGGGAAAGTGTCGAGGCAGCGTTTTCAAACATAATCATCCAAATGTGAAAGGACATGCAGTTCAGAAGAAACAGAGTAAGATGATACAGCAAGCAGAGAAGGGAGCAGGTGACGCAATCTGATGTGATGCTGACATGCCAGATCAAAGACCCTGACGGGAGAGAAACATTTCATTTGGGAATCAAGTGAATTGTTATAAAGTTAAGAGCTAGAGGAGGACTGAGGAGATAATAGGACTGGCTTTCAGCCACCACATCTAAGGACTATGCCCAGAGGAACTATTCAAGTGCTCGTTCAGAAACATACTGTCTGGATGCGTAAATGAAAGTGGCCAGGATTCCAGTGGGGTCTGCTTGTCTGTAAATGTCTCCACCCTAATCCTTGGAATCTCTGACCTTCCTGAGAATGTCACCCATATTCCAATAATCTTCCTCAAAAAGGACCCATCTCAGAGTTCCCGTGGTATCGAAGTGGAAATGAATCCGACTCGTAAGCATGAGGTTGCGGGTTCGATCCCTGGCCTTGCTCAGTGGATTAAGGATCTGGCGTTGCCTTGAGTAGTGGTATAGAAGATGCAGCTAGGATCTGTCATTGCTGTGGCTGTGGGATAGGCCAGCAGCTGTAGCTCCAATTATACCCGTAGCCTGGGAAACTCCAGGTGCCACGGGTGCAGCCCTAAAAAGCAAAAAAAAGAAAAAGAATAGAAGAAGACCAATCTCTTCTCCTTGAGATATTTATGCATTCTACCTACTCACTGACTTAATGTGCATTTATCACTTGCTTCTGGACTAACTTATTATCTAGGCCACTAATTTTTTTTTTTTTTTTTTGTCTTTTTGTCTTTTTGCCATTTCTTGGGCCGCTCCCGCGGCATATGGAGGTTCCCAGGCTAGGGGTCAAATCGGAGCTGTAGACACTGGCCTACACCAGAGCCACAGCAACGTGGGATCCGAGCCGTGTCTGCAACCTACACCACAGCTCATGGCAACGCTGGATCCTTAACCCACTGAGCGAGGCCAGGGATCGAACCCGCAACCTCATGGTTCCTAGTTGGATTCGTGAACCACTGCACCATGACAGAAACTCCTAGGCCACTGATTTTTAAGTTAAAAAATTTTTTCCTGAAGTTCCTGTTGTGGTGCAGCAGAAACTAATTCGACTAGTAACCATGAGGTTGCAGGTTCCATCCCTGGCCTCACTCAGTGGGTTAAGGATCCAGCATTGCTGTGAGCTGTGGTGCAAGCCAGCAGCTGTAGCTCTGATTGGACCCTTAGCCTTGGAACCTCCATATACTGTGGGTATGGCCCTAAACAAAAAATTTCCTTCACCATATTTTCAGATTATTAAATATCTTTTAATGTAATAATTTTACTATGTCTCCCTAATTTTTGGGGAGGGGGTCTTTTTTTTTTAGGGCCACACCCTTGGCATATGGAAGTTCCCAGGCTAGGGTTGAATCTAAGTTGCAGCCACTGACCTACACCACTGCCACAGCAATGCCAGATCCAAGCCATGTCTACAAACTACACCACAGCTCATGTCAATGCCAGATCCTTAACTCATTGAGCAAGGCCAGGGATTGAATCCTTGTCTTCATGGATACTAGTCGAGTTCATTACCACTGAGCCATGACAGGAACTCCATGTCTTCTTAATTTTTTAAATTCTTTTCCACCACATTACTGTTTTGCAGAACAAATCTTCCACTTCAAAGGAAACCGTTTTCAACAATTCATTTGCAAACCTGAGCAATAATTACCTGTTGAAGAGTCTGAAGAACATGGAACGGCTATCCCTCTAGTATCATCGCCCTCTGAGGTTGCCTGTGTTGGGCAAGACACATTCTTTTTCACCTTATTTTTTCTGTAATTTTTCTCAATAAGTGTATTGAAAATATGAGGGATTTTGGACAAAAATTATATAAACTTTCCCAGAAGGATACAACATTAAAATTTATCCTGACAAAAGTAGGAGTGGAGTTAATATGAACTAACTGTACAAACTGAGAAGGAAGCTGAGCGTATCTAAAACAACAGAATTACTTTTACACTGATCAGATCCTGAGTCTAAATAAATACGTTTCAAGGAATACTATGGAGTTAATAATAATTGAATGTAAAATGTTAAACTATGTATTTTTGTAATGGTGATCAGAATCATAAAAGAAAGAATAAAAAAACTTGGAGTTCCCATTGTGGCTCAGCGGAAACGAATCCGACTAGTATCCATGAAGACTCAGGTTCAATCCCTGGCTTCAATCAGTGGGTCTGGGGTCCAGTGTGGCTATGAGCTGTGCTGTAGGTTGCAGACGTGGCTCAGATCCCACATTACCGTGGCTGTAGTGTAGGCCAGCAGCTGTAGTTTCTATTTCACCCCTGTCCTGGGAACTTCCATATGCCACAGGTATGGCCCTAAAAAGCAAAAAAAAAAAAAAAGAGAGAGAGAGAGAATAAAAAAACTGAAGTCTCTGTCATATATGGGCAAACAAGAAATCTCAGTAAAGTACAACCAGACAGAACAGCCAGAAGGGCCTGACATCAGGGAAAAATGCCCTCTCCTGAATCCACTCAGTGGAGTTGAATGAAAGACCTACTCATAAGCACTGGGAGGAAACACGGCCTGCCAGGTGAAACACTGTCTCTAAACAGTATAGTCACAGAAGATGAGCCTGACTGAAGGTGTCCTGAATGGATGGATGAATGGATGGATGGAAGGATGGGTGGATGGATGGATGATGGATGGATGGACAGATGGATGGGTGGATGGATGATGGATGGATGGACAGATGGATGGGTGGATGGATGATGGATGGATGGATGGATGGATGGATGGACAGATAGATGGGTGGATGGATGGATGAGTGGATAGGTGGATGGCAGGTTAGTGGAAAAGTGAGTAGACAAAAGAGTGGATGGGTAGATGGGTGGATGAAGGCCTGGATGACTGGGCACTTAGAATCAGAGACTAAAAAGAGATAGCACATCATCTAAAAAGGCAGCCAATCAGGGGATATAAGGCACACAGGAGAAACTCAGCAGCCTTGACAAGCAGGAAGCATCAGCAGATATCCATCAGCAGACAGAGGATATTCAGGGAGAAAAAAGTAGAGAGTAATCTAATAAGGGCAGAAATCCCCATCCTGAAGAAAGCAAAATAAAAGAATGATGAAACAATAATTATAGCATGCAAACAATTTTAAAAAGGAGCTCCTGTTGTGACTCAGAGGGTTAAGAAACTGACTAGTATCCATGAGGGTGTGGGTTCAATCCCTACCCTTGCTCAGTGGGTTAAAGATCTGGTGTTGCCATGAGCTGCAGAGTACGTCACAGATGCAGTTCGGATCTGAAGTTGCTGTGGCTGTGATGGAGGCTGGCGGCCATGGCTCCAATTCAACCCCTAGCCTGGGAACTTCCATATGCCGTGGGTGCAGCCCTAAAAAGAAATAATAATAATAATTTTTGTGTGTCTTCTTTCCTTTTCTAGGGCCCCTCCAACGGCATATGGAAGTTCCCAGGCTAGGGGTCTAACAGGATCTGTAGCCACCAGCCTATGCCACAGCCACAGCAACTCAGGATTCAAGCTGCGTCTGCGACCCACACCACAACTCACGGCAACGCCAGATCCCTAACCCACTGAGCAAGGCCAGGGATCCAACCCGCAACCTCATGGTTCCTAGTCAGATTCGTTAACTACCGCACCACAACAGGAACTCCCGATAATATTTTTTTAAAAAACTAAACTCTCCCATGAAAACACCAATAGTTGAAGCCCAGTTCTCAGACCTAAGGCACAGGGTGAGATGTCTCAGGATGGTCACACAACTTCAGGTATCAGAATTGGGCGTGAGGTCAAGGCTGTGCCTCCTCAAAGGCCACCTGATGCTCAAACCTGAAACCCCTTAAATCCCTCCTGCCTGTAAATGGGATTAGTTCTCCAGCCCAGGACAGAGCTGAAACCACAGCTGTGTTCAGGAAGATTCAGCCTTGGGGGGAGGAGACAATAGTAACTGGAAATCAGACAACCTGGAAAGCAAACAAAACCCTAATGTCTTCAGTAAAGAGAAAGGAGAACTGAGATGGGGTTCCAGAAAAATGCATACATCAGTTCCCACAGACCCTCACAACAATCATCTGAGAGCACATCCGCCATACAGACCAACAGCACTATGGTTGCGGAGCTGGAATCCTCATGTGGTCTCACTTCCATGTGCTCTTAAACCGGTAACCTGGTAACGCCAGCCCCACCAGTCACAACATCCTCTGACTTCCCTTCCAGGCAAGGATCGGCTGTCCCAGGTTTCCAACCGGAAAGGGAATTGGTTTAATTTAGAATAAACTGCCTGCAGGAATGTTAACACTGACAAGGATGATGTGAAAAATAGCCAAGGATTTTCCTCTTCCAAAATCAAAGGAGAGACCATTTATTCAAGTAGCTGGGACTTCTGCCTCCCATTGAAGGGATCGGAAATGGTCCATGCCACATGTGCAATCAAAGAGCCGGAGTGTGCAGAAGGCGCTTCCCTTCCCAGCCCAGGACCAGTCCCCTTGTGCCGTCTTTCATGTCAGCCTCAGTGGCTGAGCCTCTCTCCAGCCAGAAAAATAAAGCAGAAGAGCTGAGGTCACTGGCTCACTCCCCCAGGATGGGAGCAGTTTGAGCATATGGAAAGAAGCCCTTCTCCCACTCTGTCAGCCTGCTGTTCTAAGACACCTTCCCCACATCAGTATGCTGAAGGGGTCCCTTGCCCCGGTGCATTGAGGCTGAGCAGTTGTTTTTGGTTTGAGTCCATTCCGTGTATTTCGCCCCCAGCACTGCCTCCAGCAGCAAGCACTTGCTTAAGAGGATCATTTGCTACTGATGTTCGCTGGGAGCATCAGCAAGATGTGATAGTGCTGCCTTTGCTTAGCAAATAACCCTGGTTTCAAAGAACAGAGACAAGCTGCCTTGCAAACCCAGAGCCTTCTGTGGAGGATTCCAGAAAGACTCATTTTTCCATAACTGGGGTCTGTGGGACCTCATCCCACAGCTCTGTGAAGCACCATGCAGCAGCAGCATCCTTACCCCCCAGGGCAGAGTGCAGGTCTAACAAAGGAAAGACTCTCTCCCAGATCTGACTCCCTGAACTGAGGAAAGTGACAAAAAACCATCTGAACTCTGAATGTTAATAAAATGGCAGCCACCGGCCTTGTCTTGAGAGGATAGGAGAGAACCCCCTACACTAATGAAAGACTCTGATATCTTCCACACCACATCACCCTGGGTGCTGACAGTGACGTCAAGAAGTGATGCTCGCACTAGGCAGCTGGTCCTCCACCCCTGCCCTCCATGTTATTTCAAAGAAGAATTGGACTGGACCACTCAGGCCTCTTTCCCATGGCGGGGTGGGGGGGGATGGGGGGGGCCTCATGTGTATCAGGGCCTAGAGGCTCAAGACAGAGCAACTTTCTTCCATTCACCTCCACTTCCTTGAGATTCCACTGTCCTCATCCCAGCTTAAACCACTAACCACATCCTCTTTTTCTGCTCCTCCTCCTTCTCCCCTCTTGCCCTTCTTGGATTCCTGAAAGGGTAAAGCAGGTTGGGGAGGCAGGACAAAGAAACTAAAGGGATGGATGAGACTGGTGATGGAGACCAACCCAATTAATTTTCCCCACTTTTAGATCTTTATTGACAGGCTCTTCCGTGTCATCCTAGCAGAAAATTGAAGATCTAGCTTCTCCCCAAGCTGTGGTTTCCTCCACTAGGCAAGAGGCATGATAATGCTAACCTCACAGGGCTGGTGAGGGAATTAAATGATGTGATGAACATGCAGAGCCCCAGTATGTAGTAGGCATACAATAAATGAGAGCAGATGTCATTTTTCCCCTGACAAGCCATGCACATCAGCAACCTCGTATACCATTGTTACTTTCTCTGTCACTGGCTACCACAAGTACCACACACAGCTCAACCTCACCAGACAACCTCACCAGGCAGATGCAACATTGTTCCGATCTGGCTGCCTGAAGCCTGGCACCCCAGAAGAGCAGGCAAACTGTCATCAAGGCGAGGTAAGCCCCAGAAGACGAGTGTTGCCGTTGGAGAGGCCTGACCTTTAAGCTGAAATGGAAATGAAACAGAAGTCCTTTTCAGAGTTCAAAGCATCCAGGTACTTCTCTCCCTTCCCTTTCATAACACTGCCCAGTATTTGCAGTTACAGGCTGGCTTCAGGGAACAATGCTCTAATTCTAAGGACAGGCTGCATCAATTTCTGAACTACCCGAAACCATGCAAGTGCCCAAGAAAATCCCGGACCAGGTAAGATTTACAGACCAATTTTCTCCACCAAAGTGGTTTGCATAAGCTTTGGATAAGAATCTGAAATCATGTTTCCTTATCTAAACTGGACCACTTTAAAAGAAGAGGAAGATACAATATTAGCTTTCTAGGGAGTGGTTTGCAGCAATACAGGACCAAGAAAAACAATTATCTGGAAAAAGAGTGTTACAAATCAACAGTTCCTCTACAGGAAAGACATGAGACTGCATTTCATAGAGCTTGGGTGTATGCACCTGAAATTGCTACTATGATACAAAAATCACCGATTGAACTCTAGCGCTATCATTTATTTGGATCCTGACCCCCTTCTCCCAGCTTAGGATAGAAAGGATGTGATAAGAGGAGATATTGTCTATCTGAACAGTTACTGGGGGTGGAAGGTTGTCATAAATCTGAAGAGGTGTTCACCTCCCACTACAGTCTGTAACACCCTCATGGAAGGAAGGGAGGTTCTGAGCCCATTAAATGGAATGGTGACTTTGAACTCTGTGTAGCTACGGCAGAAGCCAGTGATTTCCTGGGTGTAATCTCCCCTCTAGTCAGGCCATATTGAGTGCCCCTAGGATAACTGGGAGCCTAGAAGCACATTCTTAGAGGTAGAAGCAACCTCGTACTACTTAAAATGTTTACCAGACTGAACTGAGAAAAGGAAAGTCTAACCAGGTAAGGAAAAATGAAAATAAATAATATCCTTAAATGGGAAAGTCTTTAGATAGACTTTTCATGTATGTCTCATTTTGTTAACCATCTGAAGTCTTCAAACATCATTTTGATCTTCAAATGAATTGGGGGCTATCAGGGCATCTGTCTATAATCCCAAAGCCGTTTCAAGATTAGCAAATCCCCTATTTCCCCCAGAAGGAAATTTCTGAAATCATTTTACAGGTAATGCTAGAAAAATGGAATCCCAATACACCTAGGAAGGGGAGTGCAGAGTGGGGAATGTTTAAGAAAATATCTGGAGTTCCTGTTTTGGCCAAGCAGGTTAAGAGTGTGCGGTAGGCTCCCTGAAGTTATGAGTTCGATCCTTTGCCTCACTCAGTGGGTTAAGGATCTGGTGTTGCCTAAAGCTGCCTTGTAAGTCACAGATGCAACTCAGATCTGGTGTTGCTGTGGCTGTAGCATGGGCCAGCTGCTGTAGCTCTGATTTGATCCCTAGCCCAGGAACTTTCATATGCCACAGATACGGCTATAAAAAAGAAAAAGGGGGGACAAAAGAATATATCTGAATTCATCTTGCTGAAATTGTACAAAATAAATAGACAAAAAAAACAGAGACAATTTTCTCCATTCCCTCTCACAAACCTGCCTTCTGGAAGGGCACTCTCTTTCATAGTCCTGCTAAAGAAATATTCCTAGGAAAAGAGCTGTCTAGAAAAGAGTGACTCCTTTAACTCTGCCCTTATCGTCATCTCCAAGCTTCACCTACTTGTCTCCATCCTGAAAACTGTTCTCATTTTTCTCCTTTCCACTAACTCTTTCTTAGACAGGCAGCATCGGCAATAGCCGGGAGCTTATTAGAAATGCAGACTCTCAGGCCCCACGAAACTACTAAAAGGACCTCCGTGTGATTTCCTTACACGTAGAAGTCTGAAAAGCCTGTGCTACATTATATTTGCTCTATTCCTCAACCCACTTGGCCCTCCTGAGTCCTCCCTCTTTTTATTAACATCCCTAAGCTTCTTAGTGATCCCATCCTGATGTCGGCCCCAGTCTGTCCCTTATTGCTATCCTGACCCATCTCCCATGTTGTACGAGGCAAAGTATAGGAAGATAGTACTTTTATTGTGTGTCTTGTGCCTTTCATTATCTGACCTTACCTCGGTTAACCCCATTCTTTCATTACACCTGCAGCTCAACTGAAGCCAATCAATTGCTTGTTTACCCTGTGCCCGGTGCTATCATTACAAAGGAAGCCAAGACAAGCCTGTCCTCCAGGCCAGTAGGTGAAGCTTGGAGATGACGATAAGGGCAGAGTTAAAGGAGTCACTCTTTTCTAGACAGCTCTTTTCCTAGGAATATTTCTTTAGAGACACAGTCTACACGGGAAAAGCTATACTCTCTCTTATTCAACCCAGAAGGTCTGCTGTGAGCTCTGCCAGGACTCAAACAACTGAGAGAAGAACAAACAGAGCAAATAGGACAACAAACAAACTATAGCTACTAGAGGTAAAAATTCAGTTTGAATTAGGAACAATGCCTAACTCTCCTTTCTGCACTCAGACGAGATGGTCAATGCCCAACGCAGAAAGGCCACCAAGCACCGTATCTGTCCACTGTGCTTTCCTGTTTCTTCCTATAACACTTGCCAAGGCACCCCGGACCCATTTGGCATTTTTATCAAAGCAACAGTAGGGAAGCAGTTGCACAACCTGAAATCCTTGGGATCAGATCTCTCTTAGCCTCCTTTCACCAGTAAGACCACCAAACTGTGAACATATGTGGCAGGGTCGCAATGGCCACAAAGTCTTTGTAACACCTTCCATAAAAATGGCATTTATTATGGTCACCAAAGAGGAAAAGGGCAGGATGTATGAGGAGTCTGAGATTAACGGATATACACTATACATAAAATAAATAACTAACAAGGAAGAGCACAAGGAACTCTACTAGGTATTTCATAATTCTATAAGGGAAAAAATCTGAGAAACATTATGTATATTTATGGATATATATATGTATATAAACAGAATCATTTTGCTGGACACTTTAAATTAAGACAATATTGTAAATAAACTATACTTCAATAAAAAATAAATTTTTAATGTTATTTATTAATCCCTTCCCTTGCATTTAGACTCCTGTGACTCCCTTGTGGACTGAAGTGACACTATGTTGCTTCCAGGCCTAAGCCTTAAGAAAGCCTGGAAACTTCTACCTTTGCTCATGGGAGTCACCACATAGGTAACATGACTCTCCTGATGGAGAGACCAGTGGACAGAAGAAGTCCTGAGGCTCTGGAGAAGGACGGGGGCTCAGGCCCTCAGTGTCCCAGTAGAGCCTCCAGATGACAGGAAGTCCATGCCCCACCTGACTGTGCTTCCTTGAGACTAAAGTGACAGGCAGAGTTGCTCCACTGGGCCCAGTCAACCAGAACCAAAAGAGAAATAATAAAATGGTGGTTGTTTTAAGCCCCTACATTTTGGGGAAGTTTGTTACACAGCAAATAACTGAAACCACATAATTCTGGTACATCAGAAGTAGTCTTGGGGTCTCAAGAAGCTAGCCCTACCCATCAAAAATCTGGACTTTCAGCTGTGGTGCAACTGGATCAGCAGTGTCTCTGCAGTGCCAATTCGTACAGTCAGTCCCTAGCCCAGCCCAGTGGGTTAATGGATCTGGCGTTGCCACAGCTGCGGCGTGGGTCGAAACTGAAGCTGGGATCTAATCCCTGGCCCGAGAACTCCATATGCTGTGGGGTGGCCAGAAAAGATGAAAAGGGGGAGAGAGGGGAAAAAAGGAATCTCTGTGAAAGAAAATAACCAGCACTTTCAGATGACTGACCAGACTCGGGCTGATGCATCACCTGCATCCTAGCAGAATAAATACGGTAACACTTAGCTAAAAGAAGGTGATTGATAAAAGGCAGGGACATCAAGGTGCAGATGGGAGACTGCTTTCAGGTGCCACCAACCGAACACCTCAAGCAGCTGAGGTAAACTGCCACCTTCCCCCACAAGCTATATGCAATGCTGCTCCCAGCAGTGCCTAAACGCCAAACTGTATCATACAGCAGAAGGGAAGGAAAGACTACAAAAAACAGGTTCCTGTAGAAGGGCCAACATCTCCTCACAGATCATGTGGGAGCAATGTCTTCAGGGGTTTGCAGTGAAGACATTTGGATCTCTCAGCATCAGAAAGCCCCAGCTCCTTTTTCCTGAACAAGTGTGCTCATCGCTCGGGTCCTGATCATCTTCTCACTTCCCAAAGCTGCAGGACAAGCAAGGCACCCCAGCCCGAGGTACTGTGTAATCACTATCATTAGGTCTCAAAGAGCAGCTAACTGGGTGGGTCCAGAGGGGAGGACCAATCAGAAGCTGACGGACTAGAGATGCGGGATAGTGAAACTAGCCAATGTGCAGCCAAGCAGCGACTCAGTCCGGTGAAAAAGAGAAAGTTCTTCGAGAGGCTTGCAATGTCTCAGCATCTCTCTCACAGTACATGCACGGACAATCAGTGGAGACGACTTCACTGAATTATCAGCTGTAAAATAATCAGTGCCTAATGCATGGTTGGCAATGCCCTGGGAAAAGACGCATATAAAGACCTTCATTGAGATATAATCAACTAAAATTAGGGGAGTAATTAAAGTAATTAAGGTTTATTTATATGAAACATACTGTTGCCATTAAAAATGATGTCTAGGAAGAATATTGATGACAGTGAATACTTACACGTTTCCCAGCTGAGCGCTTGTGGACACATTAGAGAAGCTTTCTGTGCCTCTGTTTCCTCATGTATAAGTGGAAATACAACCACATTTCCTTCACTTTTTTGACTGCACCCACAGCATGTGAAAGTTCCTGGGCCAGGGATTAACCCACACCACAGCAGCAACCCAAGCTGCTGCAGTGCCAACACTGGATCCTTAACCCACTGCACCACAAGAGAACTCCTGACATTTCATTAGTTTTAAGATGCACAGTTTTCTCACATTTCAATAACTCTGTAAAAAACAAAAAAAACAAAAAAAGCAAAAAAAAAAAAAAAAAAACAATCCTCATCTATGGTGACTTCTAATGAATTCACAGTGTTTCTTTATTTCTTAGTGTACATGTAATGATGATGCCCCAGGGAACCCTGACCCCTTAGACTTGTGAAAAAGTAGGACTTCCTGTGTTTCGCTTTTGTGAGGATTAGAAGAATTAATATAGGTGAAAATTTAAAAAGTGCCCACAACGGACAAGCACTCAAAGCCGTATTAGTTGTTATACCCGTTATTAACTGGGAGCTCCTTTTGGACACAGGTATTCACCTTGACAGGAACACTGACAGGCAATCCCAACCAAAGCTAATTCACTCTGCTCCTCATTTTGGTGCCTGGACTTTACTTCCCCCAGCTCCCAGCACAAGAGCAGGGCTTCCCAAATCTTGTTGCCATGGGAAACACCTGGGGCAGATGTTTTTAAATGATGATTCCTGGGACAAAAACAACCCCCCGACACACAGCATTAATTAGCCTGGGATAAGACACACTAGCATGGGAATTTTTCAAAGCTCCACGGGTGATTCTTATTTATTTTTTTATTTTTTTATTTTTTGGTCTTTTTTAGGGCTGCACTCTTGGCGTATGGATGTTCCCAGGCTAGGAGTCAAATCATAGTTGTAGCACAGCCAGCCACAGCCACGGCCACAGCCACAGCAACACCAGATCTCTGAGCTGCCTCTGCGACCTACACCACAGCTCATGGCAACACCAGATCCTTAACCCACTGAGCAAGTCCAGGGATCAAATTCAAGTCATCCTGAGCACTAGTCAGGTTCCTTACCACTGAGCCACAATGGGAACTCCCTCTAGGTGATTCTGATGTAGACCCAAGTTTAAAAACCTATTGCAATAAATTATGAGGTGTTTAAGACTAAAGTCCTTCCTAGGAAGAAAACCAATAATTAGGGTCCAAGAGTCAGCCAAGCCTGGGTTCAAATGCCTGTTCTTTCCCTTGACCAACCAAGTGACAAACTGCTTAACTTCTTCCAGCCTCAATTTCTTCATCTGCAAACTGGGAATCATACCATAATACTCTACTCTAGGGTTACTTAGGGCACTTTATGGAAGGTCATGAAAGGAGTTGAGCGTACACAATAAGTAAGTTGTTATTATTAGTGTCATTTGATGGCCATTTCAGCTTCTACCCAGTGACTTGCCAGTGGAGGTGCTTGATAAATATTTGTTCATTTGAATTGGGAGACTATAGAAAGCCCCTCCTTCGAGAGAATGGCCTAGAGAAAGAGGTAATCAAAGGGTGACAGGTTAGGGTCTGTAGGGGTGTGGAAAAGGGAATGGGAATGGGGAGCTTGGCAAGAGTGAAGCCATCTTGCTGACACCATCCATCTTGGTGAACTTAAGGTGACTCATATAGGACTCTGAGAAAAACAAAGTCATTAGGACTTGGAAAACTCTGGGCCCCGATTGTTCTAAGGATATTTGAAAATAGCTAGATTGTGCTTGAGGTTAATCATTAAAGTAATATAAGGCATTCTGTACAGATATACATCTTTCTGTACCCTCTATGTAACTAAAGATTCTGTACAGCTATACATCTTTCTGTACCCTGCATGTAACTAAAGATTAATGTAACATGTTAGACACATAAGCAAGTACTAAAAATGTATCTCCCCCTTTATGTTCGGAGTCCATGATTGGGAAGTGATTCCCCATGGACCCGCTGGTGTAATAAAGCTGTTCTTCATCTTCCTCGAGTGTCCTCTGAGGTAATTTCCGGGAGTTCTACAGCAGGTCAATCTCCCAACTCAGCTTAGGCCTCCCATGGTGGGAACACAGGAATGATCACACCTCATTCACCAGCACAGAGGCTTCTTCTCGATGACCAGCGAGGCAAAGACCTCTGCCCTCCAGACATCCCCTATGTGTCCAGTCTCCTGTGTAGGCAAGCTAGCAACTGAGCAGCATCTACTCACTTAATGAGGATTACGGAGCACAAATTTGCACAATATGAGGGATCTTTCAGAAGAAGGGATGCTGAGACAAGAGAATGTATAAATACTGAGTGCTGGGCTGGGATGTGATAAACCCTGACCTCAAGTGCTGAGAGCCCTCCCCATCCTGCATGCCTGCACTGGGGGACTGCCAGCCAGGACTGGCCATACTCCAGGGATAAGCTATACTCACAAGGGTCCCCAGGAAGTGTGCAAAAGATGCACCGGGAAATGAACCTCAGGACCCATTCTTCCCATCAGCATCAAATTTTAATCTCTTGGAGTTCTGGCCCTGGCTCAGCAGTAACGAACCCAAATAGTAACCATGGGGACGTGGGTTCGATCCCCGGCCCTGCTCAGTGGGTTAAGGATCTGGCGTTGCTGTGAGCTGTGGTATAGGTCAAAGATGCAGCTCGGATCTGGCATTTCTGTGGCTGTGGAATAGGCCAGCAACTACAGCTCCCATTTGACCCTTAACCTGGGAATTTTCATATGCCTCGGGTGCAGCCCTAAAAAGACCAAATAAAATAAAATAAACCTCTTGACTAACCAGAAGCTTGGTGGAAGAAGTAAAGAACAAGAATGGAAATCATTTGCTGCCCTCTTGTGGGTGATTTGGTAGCCTGTTCCCCAGTTTCCAAGACTAGACACATGCAAAAGGAGGGAAGTATACTTGGTGTCCAAAATCTCTGCACTCCTCAGCAAAGGAAAAAAATCGCACCTCTGCTTGCTCTTGACCAGCCCACGTGTGCCCAGAAATTGGTCTAATTCTTGCCAAATCTCAGTATACTCCAGGGAAGTTTAGGTAGACATTGAGCCTTGGAGGAAAAGGTAAAGAAGGAGAAATAAAAGGCCCGACTTAGAGTGGTTATAATTTTCTTAGGCTAAGATCTGGATGTAGGCTCTTGGCCTAACCCTGGCCAGCCAAGTGTGACAGGGTAGGGAAAAGCTAGATAGGTGAGGTTTTTTCGGGCTCAGTCCTGAGGGTTGCATCTTCTCTGGAGTAGCTGAGATCAGGGCTCGGGCCCATTATGAAATTCTGGACTAGATCAATGGTGAAGCCAAACTAGTCTCCACCAAGCTGGAGCGGAAGGGAATCTGGCTGAAGGTAGCCTGTGCACAGAGCAGGTGCGATACGCCCCACAGCAGCCCCAGGCCCATACCCACTGGGCCAAACAAGACCTTCACCCTTCAGGAACTAAAAAATAAAAAAAAAATTTAGGGATGTTGAAAAAGACTGTCCACAGCTTCGAATATATCCAAAATGTGTGTCAAAGTTGCTGTCTCTCTGAAGACTCCCCGGTGCTAATGGAAGATTGAAGATTTCCCTGTTAGCTGACACATCATTTGCAACTTATCTAGTGACAGATAAATGAACCAGAATGGATTTTTGTTTTAAATTATTACATTCTTAATATATCCACAAAATTTCAGAAATCTTAGAGAAATGCAGCAGCATAGTCTAATAATCTAAAGAAAGAGAGGCCTTAATAAAACAGTATTTTATTTGCTGTTATCTTTGTATTGATGTATCACAATATAAAGGCTAAGGATACCATTACTGGAGTTGTGGTTTTTGTTTGTTTTGTTTCTTTGGTTTTTTTTTGGGGGGGGGTGGTTTCCGCTTTTTAGGGCCACGCCTGCGGTATATGGAGGTTCCCAGGCTAGGGGTCAAATCAAATCTGTAGCTGCTAGCCTACACCACAGCCACAGCAATGCAGGATCCTTAACTCCCTGAGAAAGGCCAGGGATTGAACCTGCATCCTCATGGATGCTAGTCAGATTTGTTAACGACTGAGCCATGACAGAACTCCCTGGAGTTGTGGTTTTAAAGCAGCATTCATGCTGATCCCATGAGTGTTTTATGAGCATCCTCCATCCCAAGATCACTATTGTTTTCACTCTGAGGCTGGTCTGTGCAGAAATGCATGGATGAATTTATCTTATCCCTACTTGATCAACTGTCTTAGCATTGCACAGACTCAGTTTCACAGTCGTGATTCCTCAAATGGAGGCATCAGTAAACATACACATTTGATTGTATCACTCACCTAGCCAGCATCTCCTATGACCTGATGTATTACAGGACTGCACTGTCCAATATGATAGCTCCTGGCCTTTTAAAATTTACTTTTTTTTTTTTCCTTTTGGGGCCACACCTGTGACATATGGAAGTTCCCAAGCTAGGGGTAAAATCAGAGCCCCATCTGAGGCCTACACCACAGCCACAGCAGCACTGGACCTAAGCCACATCTTCACCCTACACCTAAGCTTCCAGCAACACCAGATCCTTAGCCTATTGAGCAAGGCCAGGATTGAACCGGCATCCTCACAAAGACAACATTGGGCCTTAACCCTCTGAGCTGCAAAGGGAACTCCTAAATTTACTTTTTAATGTATTAAAATTAAAGCCCCTCCATTGTACCAACCACATTTCAAGTGCTCAGGAGCCACATTAGCTACCATATTGGACAATACAAATGTCAAATATTTCCAAGATCACAGAAGGGGCTCTTGAACAGCACTTTTTTTTTTTTTTTTTTTTTTTTGCTTTTTAGGGCTGCACTCTTGGCACATGGAGGTTCCCAAGCTAGGGATCGAATTGGAGCTACAGCTGTCGGCCGGCATTGCTGTGAGCTGTGGTGTAGTTCGCAGACACAGCTCAGATCTGGCGTTTCTACGGCTCTGGTGTAGGTCGGCAGCAACAGCTCTGATTAGACCCCTAGCCTGGGAACCTCCATATGCCGCAGGTGTGGCCCTAAAAAGACAAAAAGACACACACAAAAAAAGAATCTGACTGCAGCAGTTCAGGTCATAGCTAGGGTTCAGATTCAGTCCCTGGCCTGAGAACTTCCATATGCCGTGGGAGAGGCTATTTTTTTTTTAAATGTGAGGTTTGATCCCACTCTAGTTTGAAACACAGTTCTCAAAGAAACACCTCCTCTATCTTTAGGGTCAGGATACTCTGGGGGAAAAAGAACTGAACTGGGAAACAGGAAACCTAGTGTCAAATCCTGGCTCTGCCCTAACTAGCTGTGTGACCTTAGACAAAGCTCTAAACCTCTCTGTTTTCTCATTTATCAAAAGAAGATTTGAGTCTGATTATTTCTAAGAACTGCCTGAGTTCTTCCAGGGCTTACATCTAAGCCGGGAGCCAATGAGAGAATAGTGGACAACACAGGGTGGTGAAATAGGGAGATCAGAACACCCCACTCTTCATCATGAAGCTCCCAGAAACTAAATCTAAACCTCTCCTTATTCTCTTCTCACTCATACCAAGCTGGATTAACTTCAAGGACTAGAAACTCCGTCAAGGCAATAATTCTTAGAGACAAGTCAAGAATCATCACTTGACTGAAACCACCCTAGGGCTGGGCTCTCAGACTTGTTGTGTTTGTGATTAACTTCCAAATACTAGAATTATTCAGGATCACAAAATGTGCTAAAAAAATCAAAATAACAGTAAACAAGACAGTTATCATTAGCTGCCCCAAATCAGCACATGCAGGGTCCTGAGATAGTCAGGGCTCAACTCAAGCATCATCTTCTCAGAAAGGCTTTCCCCGGCCATGCACCAGGCCCAGCCATTCTCCTCCACACCACCCCCTTTTTGAGTTTTTTATAACAGTTGCCATCATCTGAAATTATCTTTCTTGTTTATTTGTTTCCTCATCGATTGTTTACCCATACACACACTAAAATATAACCCCCATCAGAGCAAGACTATATCTGGCTCATGCCCCCATGGTTTCTGAGCCCCCGTAATGATGATGTGCTTATTCACACATAGTAGACACAGAATAAGTATGTGATGACTATGTGATGAGCAAATGAGGTCAGCAAAAATCATGGCAGAATCTCTCCTACAGTATAACCGCATTTTGCCATGTCTTTAATCCTCTCAGTATTTCTGTGATTGCCCTTCATCTTTGTGTTGCTGTTTGTGAAAATCTCTTTACTGCCTGGACCTTGCTCTCGTACTGAGGCTCCGTTCTCATGTTCTAGTCAACGCACTCTCTTCCTTTGGCACTCTCTTCACACTTAGCTATGCCTTTGGTAGGCAGCGCTGGGAGTGTCTAGCTTATACCATTCTCCCTTCTCTAGGAAGTCCAGGACACAAGACTTGGGTCCTGAGGGCTCTGAGTATCTGTAACAAAACCTGGCACCTCCGACTACATGACCCCGGGGCAAAGTGAGACCAACAAGCGTGGGAGGGCAGAAACCAGGACAGCTCCAGGGACCTCAGTGGCACCCAAGTTGGAGCAATCAGATTTTTTTTTTTCCACCAAGAATCTCGATAGGTAAAATGGAAAGACCCAGAGATGGAGTCACCAATTCTGAAAAACATCCTGAACGCTTACTGTAGAATTGCCCAACCTGAGGTTTGATTGTCCTGTACTTCCTTTAGCTTTGTGAGATGCAAGGGTTCTTCCAGTTGATTTCTACTGCTTGTAGTCAAAGGAAACTTAACTGATACAAGTGATGAGTTCTCCAATCCACTCTGCAGCACACAACTCCATCACTTAATGTTCTATCTGGCAGATATCACTGTAATCTATGGACACTTGGTTACAGTTAACATAAATTTATACACTGATCAAAGTTGTTCACCAGCAGGAAGTTGTCAGCATGCTGTAAAGTGCAAAAACATGGATGAAAATTACCAGCCTGGAAAGAGTTTGGGTTGCTGGGGGAAAATGGTATAAAATCAAAACGGTCAAATTTATGGAGTTCCCTTTGTGGCTCATTGGGTTAAGGACTCGATGTTGTTTCTGTGAGGATGTGGATTCTATCCCTGGCCTTGCTCAGTGGGTTAGGGATCTGGCATTGCCACAAGCTGTGGTGTAGGTCACAGGTACGGCTTGGATCCCGTGTTACTGTGGCTATTGCATCAGCCGCAGCTGCAGCTCCAATTTGACCCCTGGCCCGGGAACTTTCACATGCTACAGGTGCAGGCTTAAAATTTTTCTTTAAATGTGTAGGCATAGCAATAACAATTAAGACCTAGGTTAATGCTGTACTCATCTACATTATCAGATAAGAGGACCTGGAATCTCTGACTTATTGGCAGTATAAATGGATAAGACCTAAGGGTTTCTGCTGAGTCTAATCTCAGGATAAGCTAACACTATAAGGGCCCAACATAATGAGTTCCCAGATCATGGTAGGTATTAATAACCCTGCAATCTGAGATATGGATTCAATACTAGCTGAAGAATTGTGTCTAAATCTGTTGTTCATCCTATAAAGAGGACATTGACTTGGGATGTTCAAGGGGAGAGGTCTAGGGAGTTCCCTGGTGGCTCAGCAGGTTAAGGATCCAGGATTGTTACTGCTGAGGCTTAGGTCACTGCTGTGGTACAGGTCCAGTCCCTGGCCTGGGAACTTCCACATGCCACGGATGAGGCCAAAAAAAAGGCGGGAGGGCTCTAAAATGATGAGAGATGTGTAAGCCATGGGACACAATGAACCATTAACAAGGAGGCTTGGTTCCAGGAAGGAAAGGATTAAGAAAGTCCAATTGCTTCATGATATATTTAAAGAGCAAACACATGAAAGAAAGCCTCCATTGTGATGCTATTAGACAGAAGTAGGAATGGTGGGAGAAAATTAAAAAGAGGCAGAATTCAATCTAAATCAATGGCTTTCTATCAGAATAATTTTCCAACAATAGAATAACATACCTAACAAGAACTAGGCTACTCTCCCTGGAAATATTCTCAAACAGGCTACATATGTCCATGCATTTTAGAAAGTGCTTCAGCATTGGATGGAAGACTAGCGTAGATTCAGTCCCTTTCAATGCTGAGACGTGGTCACTATCTGGGTGACTTGAGCAAGTAAGTTAATTCCTCTTGGGCTTTTCAGCTTCACCTATAAGAAGAGAAGATTAAACTAGATGATCTCAAGGTCCCACTCATTGCAAAAACTCTATCATTTACAACAGAGGCAGAACAGATCACCTGAAGGGGAGGAAGGGTAGACTCACAGAGAGAAGGAAAGACGTCAGGAAGGAGCAGAGAAAGGAATCGTCAGTTAGAAGAAAGAGGAGACTCTGATGAAAGACCAAAGTAAAAAAAAAAAAAAAGGCTTTCAAGAGGGAAGAAAAAGCTTCACCAGAGTTATGGACCAGGAGCGAAAGAAGAAATCAAAAAAAGAGGAGAGAGAGAGGTGAAAAGAAGCTGGAGAGGTTCTGCCTTCCCCAGCCCCTCATCGGCCTATTTAATAGCTCCATCTCCACCTTCTTTATTGTTCAGCTATCTTGATAAATTTCAACTGGCATTAACATGAAGCATGTGGTTAATACCATAGTTTTAACACCCAATTCAATTTTATTACTAACGGCGTCTCTTTTTTTCCAAACAAGGATTTCTCTGAGACCCAGTGCCTTTTCCCTTTATATTCATCACATATTAAAGGTTTCCAGGAGCCCCTAAATTTCCAATTTATGCTGATGCTCCCACTTGGTATGCTGAAGGTACTTCATCACCCTTCGTTATGAATGAGCTACAACAGTACTGCAACGGCGCTCAGCAAACAGCTCCTGACTTTCAGGTGTCGTTACATGCAAGTTAAACTAAATGGATGAATTTTTAGCAGGAATAATGTAGTTCATGTTGACATTATTCACCGCTTTCCCAAGAAGACAGGTATTAATCAGACAACACTCCTGTAGGTCTCAGTATATAAATATTTGGGTGTCTGGCTAAACAGTGCCCTAACCTTTAAAAGGCATATAGACCTTATGCTTTAAATAGGATCATCAGTATAAAGGGCAATTTAGGATAAATAAAAGGAAGAATTTCTTTGCACAGGAGTATGGATGTATATGGAACCTATTATCTCAAGAATTTGAACAGCATACAAATAAAAATAAGTCCCCAGGAAGGATTTAGATAAATCAGTAATCACAAAGTTGTGTGAATTCTTCTTTCAAAAGCACTCATGCAGAGTTCCTGATGTGGCACGGTGGGTTAAGAATCTAACTGCAGCAGCTCAGGCATGGATTTGATCCCTGGCCCAGCACAGTGGGTTAAAGGATTGGGTGTAGGTCACACCTGAGCTTCAGATTCAAACTCTGGCCCCAGAACTTCCATTTGCTGCAAGTGTGGCCATAAAAAGAAAAAAAAAAAAATCTCTCATGCTTCTGTCTCTTCCCCTCTGTTTCCATCCTCTTCATTTTTTTAATTTTCTTTTTAGGTCCACACCTGTGGCATATGGAAGCACCCAGGCTAGGGGCTGAATCAGATCTGCAGTTGCTGGCCTACACAACAGCCACAGCAACTTGGGATCTGAGCCATATCTGAAACCTACACCACAGCTCATGGCAACAGTGGATCCCTAATCCACTGAGCTAGGCCAGGGATTGAACCCACACCCTCATGGATACTAGTCAGGTTCTTAATCCAGTGAACCACAACAGGAACTCCTCCAATGTCCTTATTTTGGACAGCATAAGTTTATTGAAGCCTCACAGGAAATTTTTTTTAAATACAAGAACTTGGGTGTTGTTTCAAGAAATTTATAACCTGGAAAGTGGAATATGGTATACCACAGGGGTGATTAGGAGAGCATGGCAGCACATGCTAGTGCTCAGTGAGCAGATGAATAAGGATCACTTCAGGAATTAAAAAGGAAGGGCCATTTCTCAGAGCAGGAAGACTTCGTGGAGAAGGATGAATCTGATATGGCCATAATGCATAGAATCAGGGCACAGATGAGCAGACAGGATGGAAATCCCATGAGCCAAGGCATAAAAGTGGCCAAAAGCTTGACAGTTCTGAATAAATCAGCTGTCTGGGTAAAGAACGGTGTTCATAAGAGGAACTTCACATGTGGTTGTCACTTCATTCTAGGTTACTAAAAGTAAAGGACATTTGAGAGTTCCCGTTATGGCTCAGCCGGATAAGAACCTGACTAGTATCCATGACGATTTGGATTCTATCCCCGGCCTCACTCCATGGGTCAAGGATCCCACGTTGCTGCAAGATGGGGCTTGGATCCCAAGTTGCCATGGCTGTGGTGTCGGCCTGGAGCTTCAGCTCCAATTCGACCCCAGCCCTGGGACTTTCATATGCCTTAGGTGCGGCCCTGAAAAGAAAAAAATTATTCGATCCTCATCCACATGTATATGCTACAGTTTGCAGGACTGCACCCTCACCCTCCACCCAGACCCCAAGACAGTAGGCGTCAACTAAGCCCACTCTGCGGTGGGGTCTTAGGACCTACGAAGGTCTAGAGGTGAGTGAGGGGTAGGGGGAGTCTCCAGCCGCCTCAAGCTTAGTGAGTGGGGCTTGGTGGAGGTCTACATTTTACCACAAAGACAGAGATAACAGCACTATCTAAAAGTTTTTGTTTTTGTTTTGCTTTTTAGGCCACATCCAAGGCATATGGAGGTTCCCAGGCTAGGAGTTGAATTAGAGCTACAGCTGCCAGCCACAGCCACAGCCATAGCAATGCAGGATCCGAGCCACGTCTGCGGCAACCTGGATCCTTAACCCACTGAGCAAGGCCAGGGATCAAACCTGCAACCTCGTGGTTCCTAGTCAGATTTGTTAACCACTGAGCAATGATGGGAATTCCTATCTAAAAGATTTCAAAGAGTTCCTGCTGTGGTACACAGGGTTAATAATGTGGTTTGTCTTTGTGGAGGTGCTGGTTAAGGATCCAGCGTTGCTCTGGCTGTGGCATAGGTCGAAGCTCCCTCTCAGATTTGATCCCTGGCCAAGGAAGTTCCATATGCCTAGGAGGCAGCTGAAAAAGAAAAATAAATAAATAAAAGAGACTTTGCATACAAGGACCTGTGGAAGACTGCTAGAATTCCAACCATGGGGCCACAGCAGAATCCTAGGGGGTCAGCCAGAGGAGATGCATCTGCCCGTATCATGGGACCTTCCAGGGGAAAGATTCCCCAGTACTCGGGAGGTCTCCAAAGTGCTCACAAGAGAGTCATCCTTAAACATCTGCAAGTATTGCCATCATTTTGGGGGGCAGTCAAGGCAAACATGCCCTCTAAACTCCTGCCTTTCCCTGCTCTATCCTCAGAAGGTCAGACACTGCAGCTAGCCGATGCATGTATAAAGTGGAAAGGAGAAGGGAGGGAAAAGAAGTTGACATAAGAAAGAAAGTGGGGAGTTTCCATCATGACACAGCAGAAACGAATCTGACTAGTATCCATGAGGATGCAGGTTTGATCCCTGACCCAGCTCAGTGGGTTAAAGATCTGGTGTTGCCATGAGCTGTGATGTAGGGTTGAAGATGAAGCTCGGATCCTGCGTTGCTATGGCTGTGGCATAGGCTGGCATCTGTAGCTCCAATTTGACTCCTAACCTGGGAAACTCTATATGACTTCGGTGTGGTCCTAAAATCAGAGAAAGGAAGAAAGAAAGAAGGAAAGAAAGAAAGAAAGAAAGAAAGAAAGAAAGAAAGAAAGAGAAGGAAGGAAAGAAAGAAAGAAAGAAAGAAAGAAAGAAAGAAAGAAAGAAAGAAAGAAAGAAAGGAAGGAAGGAAGGAAGGAAGGAAGGAAAGAAAAAGAAGGGAGGGAGGGAGGGAAGGAAGGAAGGAAGGAAAGAAAGAAAGGAGGGAGGGAAAGAGGGAAGGAAGGAAGGAAGGAAGTAAAGGGACTTCCCATGTAGCACAGAGGTCAGGAATCCATTGTTGTCACTATAGTGGCTTGGGTTGTTATTGTGGGACAGGTTTGATCCCTGGCTGAGGAACTTCTGCATGCCTTGGGTGCAGCGAAATACACACACACACACACACACACAAATGAAGTTGAAGATTAAATTTAAAAATTGCTTTTAAAAAAGTAAATTAAGGAGTTCCCGTTGTGGCTCAATGATAACAAAGCCAACTAATATCCATGAGGATGCAGGTTTGATCCCTGACCCAGATCAGTGGGTTAAGGATCCGGCACTGCTGTGAGCTGTGGTGTAGGTTGCAGATGGGGCTCAGATCCAGTGTTGCTGTGGCTGTGGTATAAGCCAACAGCTACAGCTCCAATTCAAGCCCTAACCTGGGAACCTCCATATGCCGTGAGTGTGGCCCTAAAAAAAAGGAAAAGAAAAGAACCACACGCTTCTTCTGATAGAGACCCATACATCAGAGGGGCAGTTCCGGGGCTGAAAGCAATTCCGAATTTTTATTATGACCCTCGACAATACATGTTAAGAATAGGATTGCAACTGTTTTGAGGGACTAAAGGGATCCCCAGCTCTCAGCTGTCTAAGAATGAGCAGATAAATAATGAACCTTGTCTAAAACTTTATCCAGCATTAGGGGGAAAATGAACCCCGCAGGGCAGCTTTGCAGGGGCAGTTACCCAAAAAAAATTTTATTTGTAATTGTACCTGACATGTCAGCTTTTAAGGTACTAGTTACATATTCACAAACCAGTATAGGAAATAGGGTTAAGAACAGTAGCATTTTACTATGAATTCAAATTCATAGTATAATATAAGAAAAGAGTTGGAGAAGGAGGAGGAAAAAATCAAAGAAAATTTCTCTTTCCTCCCAGGAATTTCCCTCTATTGTGATGTCCAGAATGCAGGCTAAATCCAAAGAATACATCGCTAACCTCACTCTGCTTCCTACAGGATGCAACAATTGAGAGCTAAAAGGAATAAGCTTCCAAAACCCCCCAATAAAACTATATACAGAGTTTTTTAATGTATGCAATTTCATTGATAAGTTAAATATTCTATAACACATAGAACAATATAGGACAAAGAGGAGGTGAATGTACCTAACACCAGAGGCTCGAACAAAAGCATTTACTGGGCAGCATAAAAGTGCACAGATGCAGAAGAAGATGGGTGGAAACCCGATGGTGGGCAGGATTTGGGATTCAGATGCATGGTATATGTGTGTCAAGAGAATGGGAGCTGTTGAATTATGGGGCTA